>NC_092873.1:538287898-538929148 GCF_028372415.1 Notamacropus eugenii
CCCACAGAGAGTGAGGAGCAGAGCTGTAATTAAACCAGGTCCTCTGACTCCAACCAGTTCTCTTGTCTTATTCATTTCATCATTCATCTAACAAATTTGATTGTGTCTACTCTCCCCCAGGAGCCATACTAGGTCCTGGGGGCAAGGATAAACACAAGTGTGACTCTGTCTTCAAGAAGCCATCCACTAGCCAAACAAAATGTATGCAAAGAAATAAACTCTTGGTGAATGATGTGTCCACAAGTAATATGTTGTTGTTCCAGTTGCAATCCAGATCAGTTGATCCACAAGTATCACAGTCACTAGCTATGCAAGCCCAGAGAAGTCATCCAGTGTCTCTCAGTCTGAGTTTTCTCACCCGTCAAATGAAGACTTTGGAGTCATTGGCTTCTGGGTCCCTTCTTCCAGAATCGGGCATCAGGGATACAAAAACAAACATTAAACAGTCTCGTGGATCCTGAAGAAAGTTCTATTTCATTGGGAAAGTCTACATTCTTAATACCTTAAATAATAATAATGACGTGATTGTGTAAAGCATTGTGCAAGTTACTGGTGAAAGCTCCAGATTAGACGTTAGGGGACCTGAGTTCTGGTACGTAATCATTTGGAAGATCTTGAGCAAGTCACTTAACCTCGGAGGGCCTCAGTTTCTTCATCTGTAAAATAAGTAGGAGGGACCAAATAAACCTAAAGTCTATAATCCTGCAGACTCTTATTAAAGATCTCCACAAAGTCAGACCCTCAGGCTTACATGTTATTAACAGATAGCAACAAGATTGGTTTTGGCCGGAACTGTGATTTCATTGGTAAAAGGAAGAAAGTCCTCCCAAGGAAGAGGAGAAGCAGCTCTGCAAGAAATGGTCTTAGAGACTTACCTGGACCATTATAAATGCAATCACTTTAAGATCTATCTCTATAGGTCATATTTATTCATTTATCTATCTGTTTGTTTGCTTATTTTGCTAGAGGCAATGTAGTGGAGTGGACAGAGAACTAGCTTAAGCCTCAGGAAGCCCTGGGTTCCAGTCTCACCTCTGACAAATACTGATCATGGAGCCCTGGGCAAGTCGGTCATATCACTCCTCAGTTCCCCCAGCAACAATGCTCTAAGACGATCAGTTATTTTAAAAAAAATTAGCCTGCATTCATGAGTTTTCTATACCAATAAACTGAGAAGCCTGGGAATATACATATCCACACATAATCATGATGCTTCATGATGAGATGAGAGGGTGCTGACGAGTCTTTGCACCTCCTTAACACAGCCAAGCCTCCTTACCTGTTGGGTGACCTTTGCTTTCTGGATGGGACTTTCAAGATTGTCTAGTACCAACCCCTTATTTTGAAAATAAGGGAACTGAGGCACAAAGATTGCATACTCCTCTAAGTAGCAAATAGCACAAGGGAATAGTGCCCCCTTTACACATTTACTCACCTAGCAAGCATTTATTAATTATATTATTTATAATATAATATGTATTATATTATATGAATATCTAATAAAATAAATACAGAATTAATAGTTAAACAAATTAATATTAACAATAATATCATATACCATGACACAGAGATAAAACTACAACAGTCCTCCAGTGCTTTCTCAGCCCTCAAAGGTATCTTTGTAAAGTCTAGGTTTGACCATGTTACTCCCTAGTCACTAAACTCCAGGGGCTTCCTATCAACATGGAATATAAAACCATCTGTTCATCATCAAAATTCCTTCACAGCCAGCCCCTCCCTACTTTTCCAGTCTTCTTAGACCATCCTCCTTTCCATGTTCTCTACCATCCCATAACATTGCCCTTCTCTCTGCTTTTCACACAACAGACTCCATCCTCTAAGGCTCCATTTCCACCAGCGGATTTCCTTCAAGACCCAGCTATGAGCTCCCTTCCTACATGAAGCCTTTCCTGACTCACCTGAGCTGTGTGCTCCCTCTGAGATTCCCCTCCACTTTAGCTTGTATACAACTGGTCTGTACACAGCTGTTGGTGCCTTACCTCCCCCATTAGGCTTGGACCTCCTCAAGGGCAGGGGTGCTTTTTGCCTTTTTACCCAGTAATTGGC
This sequence comes from Notamacropus eugenii, assembly GCF_028372415.1. Taxonomy (NCBI): domain Eukaryota; kingdom Metazoa; phylum Chordata; class Mammalia; order Diprotodontia; family Macropodidae; genus Notamacropus; species Notamacropus eugenii. Next base: position 538,289,966 of record NC_092873.1, read on the forward strand.
ATTCAGTGGTAATGAATAATCTGTTCCAATTTCTTACAAAAGGACCCATTCTAAAATTTTCAGTCTTGCATAATCAATCCCCAAATAATTATAAAATACCTAACGTGTGTCAGATAGGGGGCCAGGTGCTGAGAATGGAAAGGAAAGATTTCAACATAGGATCAGAGCTAGGGAGCTGTAAGGGACATTAGAGGCCACTGAATCCAACCCCATCATTTTCTAGATGAGGAAACTGAGGCAGAGGCTAAATGCCTTGCCCAAGGTAACATAGCTACTAAATATCTGAGGCTGAATTTGAGTTCAGGCTTTTCTGTGACAGTATCAATTGCATTGTGAGTGATCTTCTCATTGAGGGTGCCTCTCTCATATTGGCTGCTCTGTCCTTGGACCAGAATGTGTGTGTGTGTGAGAGTGTGTGTGAGTGTGTATGTGAGTGCACATCTTCATGTGCACATGTGCATGGATGTGCATATCCGTGTGTGTGTATATGTGTGTACTGTGAGTGTGTGTGAGTGCACGTATGCATCTATGCATGTACATGGATGTGTGCATCTGTGTGTGTATGTGTGTGCACGTGTGTAACTGTGTGTGTGTATCTAACCCCACTTTAGTATGATTTGAAAGGGCCTTGAATGCCCATCAAGTCCAACTCATCTCCAAATAATTGTCCCATGATAACAGTTCCAGCACCAATTCATCCAGCCTTTGTTGGAAGTTACATGGTGAGCACCACCTGATGCCCCAACATGCCAGTGTTAGGAAGCTCTTCCTCTCACCTCAGTGAGGTCTGCCACCCCATGACTCAGAAGCCAAGTCAAGAGCTGGATGGGACTTTCAAGACTGTCTAATCCAAACCCCTTATTTTGAAAATAAGGAAACTGAGGCACAAAGATTGCATGCTCCCCTAAGTAGCAAATAGCATAACTAAGATTTGAACTCAGATCCTGCGGCTAGTCAGGGTGCTTTCCACTGCACCAGGTTGCCTCTGACCTTTGTTTCTAGTTCTTTTCCTAGGGATCCATCTGAATCTTCCCTAGGACAGGGCCATCATGCCTCCTGTCATCACTTTCTCTTTCCCCTCTTCAAGGCTCCTCTTTTTCTAAGCTCAACATCCACATATCTTTCCATTTAGTGCTGGTGAATGGGGGAAGGGACTGCACCTCCAACACACTTTTAAGTTTAATCTTCATTATTAACATTTTTCTCCAGAACTTTCTTCAGTCTATACAATCAATAAAACAGTAAGTCAAGCCCTGATTTGGAGTATTTGCCAATTTCTGAAGAGTAAATGCTCACAATGAAAATTTAACAATCGACTTTTGGAGCTGGAAGTAACTGGTTCCAGTGCACCCCACCACCATCTTCAGGGCAAACTCTGGTTTAGTAATTCCCTTCCTAAATTTTGGCATCTAAAACTGAGTACAATATTCTACAAGCACTCTGAGAAGGACAGAGGACAGTGAGATAATCACCTCCCTTGTGGCTCCTAAGCTTATCTTAATGAGATGGAATAAGATTATGTCATGTCTGTGTATCTATACACACACACACACACACACACACACACACACTGCTCCAAATTATGCTCATAATGTACTGAACTATGAAGAACTGTCACATGAACTCTCATGTCGGAACATCGGGTAAGGTAGAGCTTATTCACATGCCTGAAGCATGATCCATGTGCACATCTGGATGTGTGCATACATAGGACAGTGATTAGTGCAGTTGGCATCACTCTTAGTAGCACAGTTTAGAACAATGAGGGCTTTTCGTCTGATTGGGTCACCCTGCTGACCCATTTTGATCCCTTTTTCACAGAGAGTGCAGCCTAGACAGCTAATTTCCAAGCCAAAGATACCACTCTGCCTAAATGATAACCACGGAAATTCAATGTTCTTGTCTTCAACATATTTTTTCATTTCTATGAAAGAGAGGAAATAGCTAATTGATCCTGTCCTTCTCTCTTTTTATAAAGAACAATGACAAGACGTATTTAAATCATTATCTGCCAAAAAAAAAAAAAATCAAAGCTGATTTGAAAAAAAAAAAATTTTCTGCCAAATCACTTGGTCTTGAGACTGGGAGTGCGGAGTAAAACACCCATTAACAGCGGCCCTTTCCAACAGCAGGGCTGCCAAGCCTCTGCAGAAGGAGGGGCTCTCATCAGGGATGCTCATGCTAATGGCCCAGGCCGCACGTGGCAGGTACATTTCCTCCATGGGTGCAGGTGTCTTTGATGTGCATGAAAAGGGTGAAGAAAAGGTTTGCTCTGAGAACTCGAGTGCCATCAGAGTTGAACTTTTGAACTTCTTCATCTGCTCCGTATTCTTGAAAGTCTTTTCTAGTAGAGAATACAAGATTAACATCACCCCAAATTAGGCTGTTAATGTACTGACTGTCAGGGGACTGTCACATGAACATCTGGTGAGGTGGAAAGAACAGGACTCCGAGGTCAAAGATCTTGAGTCCATTTCAGCTCTGTGACCTTGGGGAAGTCACTTCCTCCCTCATTCCTCTTCTATAAAATTAGGGGATTGGATCAAATCATCCCTGAGTTCCCTTCCAATGGCAAGGCCTGGGAACTTGACTGAATTTGTATTTCTCATTACCAAGCACCCCTTCTGGCTTTAGGAGAGGCAGCTGGCACGATGAAGAGAGGAAGTCACAGGTTCAAATCCCACATCAAACACTTCAAAATTTCAGTAAGCCTCTATTAAGCACTAAAAATGTGTCAGGCAGTTAATATCCTTGTGAGCTATGGGCAAATCAACTCGCTTTTCCTCATCTATAAAATAAAGGGATTGTCTTGGATGATCTCTAAGGCACTTTCCAGCTCTGAATCCGGAAGGCCATGAAAAATTTCACTAAGACCCTAGAGGCTGTTGAGGTGGAATATTAGTGTCAAATACTGGCTTCTTGGTACATTTGGTTGAAGCACAGAGAAAGTTCGCCTCATAGAGACAGGGCAAGAGTTTGAGACTTCTGTGTGCCATGGACCCCTTTGGCTAAATCTACGAACATCTTCTCAGAATAAGGTTTTTAAATGCATACACTCAAAAGCATAGGATTAGAAAAGAAATTGACCACATTAAAATAAATATACAGATGTATATGTATATATGTATACATGTATATATGTATATATACATATATGTATATATACAGTTTCACAAACATTACGTTAAAAACTCAAGAGGTCTCTGGAGGCCACCTAACCCAACCTCCTCACGTTTAGGTGAGGAAACTGAGTTCTAGGGATGCGAAGATGACAGGCATTAGGAATGTTTCTCCTCATCTTTCTTTTCCTGTGCTGTGAACCAGGTCATATCTTCTCACTTCTCTGGACTTCAGTCTGAAAAATGGAGATGACCATATTCACGCTACCTGTCTCCCAGATCTGATGGGAGGGAGGCAATCTGTAAACTCTGAATTGCAATATGGCTTTTTAAGTTGTTATCACTATAGAGATGGTAAAGTGCTGACCTTGAACTTAGAGCCCCATATACCCAGAGCAGGAAGGGACCTCAGCGGGCATCCAATCCATCCTCCCCTTCATTTAGAGCTGAGGAAAGGGAAGCCCAGAGTGGTTAAGACATTTGCTTAAGGTCATGCAGGTAGTAAAAAAATGAGCAGAGATTGAGGTCACTTTGAAGAAGCATATGTGTGGCCCAGAAGCTACATCTTTGGGTTTCCTCACAACTGAACAGATTTCCTCCTGGATCTTCTCTGAGTTCAAATACTCAGCTTATAAACAGAAGACCCAACTGTGAACTTCCAATGGACATCCATGGGCTTTCTATTGAATCACACTGCCTCCCCTACACCCAAAAAAAAATCTACTTTCCTTGTAGTACAAAATCTGTTCTTTGAAAAATTAAATGTGCACCATGTTTTTGTTTTTTTGATGTTAAGGGAAAAAATTGACATTTCATTCTTGGGATTTATTTTTTCATCTTTACTTTCTGAAACATCTTTATCATGGTGACTTGAAATTACATTACCCAGTATTTACTGAAGTCATGTTACTGTACACTAATATACACCTCAGCCACCTTACATCGCCTTAAGGATAGAGTTAAGCTCCTTTGTAAAGACTCCTGATAAGCCAGAATGTTAATCTTCTCCCGTCACAGGCTGGTAAGACATGGCCTTGGTGTAAGTCCCACATGAGCACAAAGAATTTAATGAGTCAACTTTTCTGATTCTTCTATGGATGGATACTTGTTGGATTTTGATGAGGATCACACATTTCACTATAGAACAAATATATCCAAGAAATTAGCCAATTTCATAATTTGAATTTTACATAGTATTTTGAAGAAAGAAAATTAAGTAGCCAGAGAGAGGGGGAGAGGGAGGGAGGAAGGGAGAGAGAGAGAGAGAGAGAGAGAGAGAGAGAGAGAGAGAGAGAGAGAGAGAGAGAGAGAGAGAGAGAGAGAGGAGAGGACAGGAGAGAGAAAGAAAGAGAGGAAGAGGGAGAAAGAAAGAAAAAGAAAGAAAGAAAGAAAGAAAGAAAGAAAGAAAGAAAGAAAGAAAGAAAGAAAGAAAGAAAGAAAGAAAGAAAGAAAGAAAGAAAGAAAGAAAGAAAGAAAGAAAGAAAGAAAAGAAGAAGGAAGGAAGGAAGGAAGGAAGGAAGGAAGGAAGGAAGGAAGGAAGAAAGGAAGAAAGAAAGGAAGAAAGAAAGGAAGAAAGAAAGAAGGAAGAAAGAAAGAAAGAAAGAAAGAAAGAAAGAAAGAAAGAAAGAAAGAAAGAAAGAAAGAAAGAAAGAAAGAAAGAAAGAAAGAAAGAAAGAAAGAAAGAAAGAAAGAAGGAAGGAAGGAAAAGGGAAATCTTGGAACTGGAAATCTTTGGAAACGCGAAGGACCCTTGGATGCAGTTTAGTGAAGAGAGGACAGAGACATCCTAACTGACCCCACTTTTCCTAATTAAAATTCCATTGAGCTATCTGTTGCAATTCATGTTTCATTATATTAGTCATTACTTGTCCTCTTTCCTTTCAAATAACAATAGAAAATCAGCACAGAAGAAGGTGCCAGGATTACAGCAGCAGTTAGGAAATGAGGTAGAATGCAGATTCCCATTGAGTCCGGGGAATAAAGCTCAAGGAAGCTCAGAATCCATTGTGAGGTCTGCAGACTCCAATCTTCAGAAGTCAGAAATTCTAATACACTAACAGGAAGCAGCATCTGAGCTGGGCAAAGGGATAAGAGGGTGTGGGGCTTCACCATTAGGTTTCTCACTGTGGCTTCTCAGGAGACTAATTCCTAGTTAGTCTTGGTTCACTGGGAGGCAGGATCTGGGAGGTTTTTTTCTTAAAATAACCATTGCCAATTCACGTGTAATTGCATCTTCTGACACAAGTTGTGTGGGTTTGTGAAGTGGTGCAATTATTGCTCGAGGGTGGCAGACCTGAGAACGTCACAAGGCAGTGGGCAATGACCTATCTGACATGCTTGGAGAACTCCATAAGAGCCCAAGGAACCATCATTTATCTTTAGACAAATTTCAAGGGCAGCTAAACCAATTGCCCACAGAAGTCATTCATTCTACCTTTGACCACCATCATCACTGTCATAATTTAAACTGAACTGGAACAGCTTCTCCTACATGCTGATTGCCATTTTGGCAAGTTCAATCCACAAACACTGTCAAGTGCTCATTGTTGTACAGTCATGTCACACTCTATGACCGCATTTGGGGTTCTCTTGGCAAAGATACTAGAGTGGTTTGCCATTTTCTTCTCTATCTCATTTCACAGATAAGGAAACTGAGGGGCAAAGAGAGTTAAATGACTTGCCCAAGGTCACACAGCTAGTAAGTTTCTGAGACCGGATTTGAACTCTTCTTTGAAGAGTCTTCCTGGCTCTGGGTCCAGAGCTCCATGCACAATGGGCCACCTCCTTATTAAGTACTTAAGTACTTAGTAAGTAACAGACACCTACTGTGAACTAGAATCATGCCATCTCTGTCACTTCCCAGGAGCTTGTCACTGTCCTCCTGGACCTACACTAGTAATCCAGCCTCTCCAAGCCCTTCCTCCAGGGTGGCCATCAGACCTGAAGCCCAGGTCTGGTCAGACCAGGGCTGAATCCTGAGAGAACCTCCCCTTCTGCTCCTCTTTTAGGGCAGCCCAGACTGCAACTGCCTTATTGGCCACCACTTCATGCTGTTGATATATGTTGACCTGACATTCCACTAACACCCCTAGATCTTGTTCAGACAAACTCTAGGCTAAGACATATCAATCCCTTCCTGTACATGGGAGGTTGATTTTCTGTCTTAATCAAGTGTGAGGCTTTCCATTAACCATTACAAAATGTAATCTTGTTAGGCTCAGTCCAAAGTTCCTATGATCACAGCATCCAAAGGGCCTTCAGAGGTCATTTCCTCCAATTAACTCCACTTTACAGATGGGAAAAATGAGGCCTAGAAAGGTTCAGTGACTTCTAAGGTCGCTTAGTGGTAAATGAGAGGAGCATTGGAGTTCCAGTCCTCTGACTCCACATCCAGTCTTCCTCCTATTGTATCAGAATAATCATTGCCATCTTGATAGGATGTTAAAGTCTGCAGAAAACTTTGTTGCCCTCACACCTCACTCCCCACCACATTCTCTTCAGTCTAGTGTCACTGGCCTCCTCCAGGAATACAGCATTCCATATCAGAGCATTCAAGAGTGTTCTCTCACCTCCACTCTAACTACTCACCTCCCTGGCTTCCTCTGAGTCCCAACGAAAGCCTGTCTACTACAGGAAGCCTTCCCCAACCCTCTTCATTCTTCTGCCCTCCCTCTCTTAATTGTACAATTGGGCAATTGTAATTTAACTACCATAGGGCTTTTGTCATGCATACTTCTTTGCCTGTTGTCTCCTCTACTAGAATGTAAGCTCCTGGAGAGTGGGATCCCTCAGCACTGGGAACAGTGCCTGTAACATGGGAGGTGCTTAATAGATGTTTACCGATCAACTGTTCAATCTCATATGAGCATCACAACACTCCTACGAAGTAAATACTACGGGTATTAGTAGTTCCATTTTACAAATGGGAAAATTGAGGCAAGAGAGGCCAAGTGGTCACATCCCTAGCAAATGTCAGGGTTGAGATGTATGTATACACATGGGTCTTCTTGACTCCACAGCAGCAAATCCATTTCATACTAAGATGGTCCTAGGCTACTTCAAGTGCCATTAAAAATAATTAAACCAGATATGTGATTTAATTGATATAGAGAATGGCCACCGAGGAAGTTCCCTCTACCGACACAGATCTGTACCTGATCCACAAAACACAGGCTCAGGCCCAGAGAAATTAGGGGACAAGCCAGTATGATAAAAATATAAATTAATAATCGTGACTAGCATTTTAGAAATGTTATCTCATTTTATCCTGGCATCTTGAAGAGGTAGACACTATTATTACTCCTATTTTACCATTGAAGAAATTAAACCAGGAAGAAGTTAAGTGACTTGCCCAGGGTCATGCAGCTAGAATTGTCTGAGGCTCTATTCAAACTCAGTTCTTTCTGACATCAGGACCAGAGCTCTGTGCACTATGGCACCACCTGACTGACCCATGTAGGTCTGTATGTTGGTACGTGTCAGAGAGGAGACTAGAAATCAGATCTTCCTCACTCTGAGGCTAGATGGAGCTTTCTCCACCATGACATGCTGCCTTCTTATATTAACAGACCTCCAATTATAGGGAGCTCCATTAAGCTTTCATCAAACACATTGCTGGAAGAGGAGAGAGAGGCGTTCAAGCAAACCCCTTCCCATCTCAGAATGCCCATGAGACCAACATACATTCTTGTCCAAGCGTCAGGCCCCTCCTCTATAGAGCACTTCCCTAGAAATCCTAAGGCATTCTGTGTATTTAAGGATTTCGAAAGGAACATTCAACGTGAGACTTTCCTCTATGAATTAAAGACAAAAGCAAACCTTTTACTGGCTGTGAATGAAGAGAAAAAAAGGAGAAAAAAAATCTTCTGGAAGCATTTAGAGAAAATATGTCACCCAGTGATTTGTTGCATCACCAAGTTTATAAGAGTAAAGGAGGGGATCTTTTTACCATTATAACAAGTCAAGGGATCTGTTTGGAAAGTGAAAAATAAGCTTTTCTTATGTGCTACAAGCATCCATGAGGTCCACAGCTCACAAAGGGAACCTTAACAAGGAATGCATCAAGCAAGAGACAATGTGGCTGCCATCAAAACCAGGTGTCATCCCTTCTGTCTCTCACCACCCATCACTCAACTCTACAAGGTAAAACTGGTTAGCCAGGGATGCAGGGAACCTTCCTGCCGTCTATTTCTCTTTAAAGCAAATGAACTCACCATGGCTGATAAACCAGGGCCTCTACACATTGCGGCCATCCAACACCTCAGACTGTGAAGTCACAGGATCCTGATATTTTCCATTCCAATTGTATGTCCTTGGTCAAGGGAGGGAGGGAGGGAGGGAGGAAGGGAGGGAGAGAATGGCCCCTTCACAGCTCTCCAGGCTCCTTACTCAGATATTCTGCAGTCAGCTCCACCAGTCTATTGCTGTCTCTCACATAGGCTACTATCTCCTTTCTTTAAGACATTTTTTTGTCGTATTTACTTTCCATTACATTACAAATATGTCTCGATTACTCCCACTTCTTGAAAGTTCTCGTCACAAATTAAAGTATTTAAGTAAAATTAATCCTCTGGTGGCCTCCTCACTGCCATGGCAACAGTACTCTTCCTGCTTCAAATCCCTGGCTTCTTTCAAGCCCCAGCCCTGGCCCCACCATGGTTTGGACTCCATCTCCAGACCCCTCCAGAGCACTGGTGCTCCCCCCCTCCACAAAGATACGTCTGTGTGTACATACCTTTAGAGTCATTTCCTGTTATCTGCTCCATTAAAATATAAGCTCCTATTAATTAATTCATTATCACAATAATATTCATGTATTCAGCCAATCCTATTGAATGGCTAACATAAGCATCGAAAAGTAAGGGAAAGAATCTTGGAGAGTTTTAGAAGAAACAAAGTAGTTCATGTTTTGTCTCAATAATCCCTAACAATTCTGGTTTCCTCAACAGTTGCCATAGGATACTTCTTTCAGCTTGCCCTGATTCTTGATACACTACGCCCAGAGCCCTTTCCCTGGTGCGTAAGCGGTTCCAAGGCTTCAGGCCAGTTTCACATCAGAAATCCCTGTGACTCTGGTTAAGAAAGAGACTTTCAAGTGTTTTTTTTTTTATTCACTTTTCTTCCTGTTTTGGTTCTGAATTCTCTCCTTCCTTCTTCCCACTCATTGAGAGAGCAAGAAAAGTCAAATCCATTACAGATGAAGTGGAGTCAACAAAACAAATTCCTCCTTTCTCTAAATCCCTAGTCTGCACCCTGGGCACAGAACCTCTTACCTGGAGGCAAGGAGAGGCTTTCATCCCTAGTCCTCTGGAACTGTGGTGGCTCCACTGGGTTGATTCAAAATTGCTTGTCTTTACCATATCATGATCATTGTATAAACTGAATTCCTGGTTGTGCTTACCTTGCCCTGCATCCATTCATTTCAGTGTTTTAGGGGACTTGCAGGTTCAGAAATCAGTTGTGTTCCTTCTCTCTTCCTCAGCTTGTGTCTGCAAAACAACACCCAGATTTCAGCGTATTTCCTCTCCCCGTTTGCCTGCCCCTCTCCAATAAGCCTGGCAGAAGCCACATGACAGACTATAGAATGAGTCTCTCCATCAGCAGCTTATCTGTCTCCAGTAGAAAGTGCTCTCCACTTGACTACCTCACCATCTTGTCATTTTTTCTGTTTGGGACAATATCCCATCCACTAGTTACAGTGGTTGCCTTATCAACCAGTTTCCTCCTAAATGGATTCTGTTCCTTTCCAAGGAACAGAAAATGGTATAAAAACTCTTAGTCAGAACTTGAGGGTTTTCAACAGAAACTTAAAGTGTTTCTTTCCCACTACAGTGAGATCAAAGAAGGTACTCACTGTCTCTTTTCTAGTCTTGAATATTAAAATGTTATTGGATTCTTATGAAATGCCCATGGGCCAGAAGGTTCAAAATGAAATGAACCCTGGATTCACTTAGTCCAACAATTCTTAACCTGAGATCTCTCAACTTGGCACATACATACATACACACACACACATACACACACATACATACACATAATATGACATGCTGTGTAGTATCATATATAGTATATATGATATAAATGTAATTAATTATAAAATGCTATCTAAATGCATAAATAATATATAATTTTAAGAGAAATATAGCATTGTTGTAATTCATGTAATATAACAATGTATTATATTATAATATAAATGTAATTGATGTAGCCATAATGCATTATATATTCATATACTATATCAGTTATATGCTACATATAGATAGCTAAATTTCAATCTGATTTGATTTCTTTGTAATCTAATCCATTATGTTTTATGCATGTCAAAACATTTTTCGGGAAAAGGGTCTATAGGCTGTAATCAAACATTGAACCGAAGGGTTCGATGACATTCCTGAGGAAGATGAGCTCAACGTGTACCTTGGGCTCTGAGGACAGAAGGAGGAGGCACAAGTGGGAATAGGGAGGAGGCAGATATCAGGAAAAACAAAAATACTTTCTAGCAGTCAGGAGGGAGATATGACTTGGACCTATGCAACTACAATGAGATCCAGCACTCCAAGATGGAGGAACTCCAAAGCAAGTTGGCCCCTTCCCTGTAACTTAGAGTCTGGTAGAGTTGCCAAGACACCATCAGTTAAGTGATTTGTCTTAGGTCTCGCAGTCTCTGTGGATCAGAGGCAGGACTCACACCCAAGCCTTGGAGCCAACTTTCTACCTTTTCCCAGGGCTTCAAGCAGAGGCTTTACAGCTCCAAGTCAAATGGCCTCCAGTTGGGATTCCTTTAGCCCTATGGGTTGTACTGAGTGACTACTGTAGAGCAAGAGAACTTAGATGGAGAACACCAGCTCCATATAAGTATAGCAAATAACAAAACTTGATTACTACTCGCCAAGGAAAGAGATGCCCATGGGCAATGATATAAGTGTGAAGCCCCCATGGCCCTTGACTAAGGGCAGCATACCCTGGGATAAGCAAATATGCGATGATTTTTATACTCTGGTTTAAGACCCAGAGGTCCTCAGAACTCAAACTTAGAGTTTTAGACAAAAATCTGACTGGCACCAAGAAGAGACTGCCCTGTCATGCACAGGGGAAGATAGTGGGCACGAGTGAAATGAGGGTTTCTCTAATAAAAAGTGAGGACAATCTGTGCCCTCTGGAATCTCTTTTCCTGTGAATCCAGACAACAACTTTTGTACCGATATTGAGCTTAGAAAGCTAAGCATCATTTCAGCAGTGAAGAAAAGACCTTTGCTTCTTTTAAAAAGAAAGATCTGTTTCTAATTTTCATCATTATCTTTTTGAACTGGTTCCATCTTTCTCTTAAAATAACTTTATAACCATGATGTTGAGGAAGCTGGGATGAGACGAGGAGCTCATCTGTCGGGTAGTTATTATGCCTGACTTATTTTTTCAACAGGTAGAAGAGTTTCTTCACATTGGCCCGCTAGTAAAAATCAGAGAAAATGCTATAAATATGATATTAAGTAATGTGGAAAGCTATACTGCAGCTTGAAAATGGAAACACTTACAGGAAAACAGGGCTATGAGAAGTAACAGCTTGTTTCCAATTTTGATATGTGGTGTTCATATCTCTGGTGATGTCTGCATTTCATACATAAATGAGTGATGAATGGAAGTGTACAGAGGTACAGGGACACTGAGACAAGCATCTTAGATAATCTCTATTCCCTTGTACATGGGGAGTTTGGGGAGACCCAGGTGAGTTCTTTAATAATCTCTCCTTCCAAAGGGAATAACAAAGCTTTGGAATTTTGGAATGCACTGCTGCTCTAAATTGTCTGCCTTCCCATTAATCAGCTTCAATGTCTCCTCTGACATCAGAATGGAAAACAGCCAACAGGGCCGATAAGATGGAAAAGACAATTAATCTTTGACAGACTTTGGGCTCACGTACCACAGAAATGCTCCAGGAATACCCACCTAAACACAGGGAGCCAGAGTGTTGGGGTTTGTTTCCTCCCACCAGCTGGAGGGTTAACATCAGAAGAATATTTTGTCCGTTTCTTTCACTGATGATTCTCACACATGGATTGCATTTCTAACAAGTGTCCAAGAAAGGAAATCAGTGTGATTGGCACCAAGAGCCAAAACTGGCTTGTGTTAAGCAACGCTTTCCTCTCTGGTGCCATCAGGGGGATGGCATTTGCTCCCCAAGAAAGCACAATTTCATTCTTCCTATTCATACCTAGCCTTGTTCCTTCTTGGGTCCTATGACATGAGTTGCCCTGCAGGACTCTCTAGAGAACTGGCCAGCTCCCCCCTCCAAAACAACCCCCTGAGATGGGATTATTTTCTGCCTTAGGCTCTCTCTCAGGGATCACTGTCCCAGAAATCAGAGAGCATTCATTCAAAGTCCAGCTTTAAGACTTACCACCTGAATGACCTTGGACAAGTCAGTTAACTTCTCTAGATTTCAGTTTCCTCACCTGTCAAATAGATGTAGGTAGGTGAGACATCAGCAAATCTGCAGTCATCCATTTGCACCCCCTCCCAATCCCTGCTGTTAACATCCTCAACTTAATTTTCGCAGGTGTGGTTTAGGCGAGTTATAGCTGTCACCACCCATAGCTAACTAGAAATTGATAAGCCCTAATGTGAAATCCTCATTTTCTCATCCTAATGATTTGGTTTGAGGATTCATCTCGTATCCCACTGGGGGCATGGATCCCTTGAGCTGCTATGACAGAATACAAGACCATTCCAAAGTATGCAGTTCAGGGATAAACTTGTACTCTTTCATTCTTGACATTCTAGTCACTCTTCTGACAGGTCTATTTTAATTAGTAATTAAGAGCAACACTTTTACATACAGATGGCTGGTCAGGAATGATTTATATATTTTTCTTAAGCTAATTAAAACAGATTTACAGTTTCTATTTACTAAATTTGGGATTTAAAAAACATATATCCAGAGCTAAGCCCAGGTTCTGGCTCGGAATACAGAAATGCTTTAGTTTCTCCTCTCCAAGATAAGAAGGGTGTGGCTCTTTTAATGTGGCCACATTATTCTGATGGGGAGGAGGGGAGGCGGGAAAATGATCGCAGGGTTTGCCTGCACTGGAATCTGTTTTGGCAAATACCATCCGGCATTTGCAGGAGCTACATTGTATCAGATACAACGTTTTAAAAATTAATGTGCCATCCTGATGAAAAGGGAGTGCATCAGCTCCCCTGGGCTTTGGAAATGCATCAAATGAAAGTCCTACTGAAAACATGGTCAAATAAACACAGCGTGAGTGTACCAAAATGAGCGTTAGAATGGAGGGGAGAAAACCAGCCCCGCTGTGAAAGCCAAGTCGAAGACAGACACATTTCGGCGAGCTGTCTGCGGTCTGCTTTGTTCCTCCGCTCGGCGGCGGGAGTGAAAGTCCCTTTCCCTTCCCCTGCCCCCCAGCAGAAGAATTCTTATTTATATTCTCAAAGCCCTCACAGCCTTCTCCATAGCGCGGGGCTGTCTCAGGCCAATCAGCCCTTCCACACCAACCCTGACTGGGAGGAGAAAAGACGCTCTTGCTAAGGGCGTAAGGCTCAGCTGCTTCTGGCTGGACCCCCAGGTCCAGGTTTCAAGTTCAGCCACAGAGGCCTTGGGCCAGGGAGTTCTGAGTTCGGATCCCTGGACTCTGCTGCATTCTAGCTGGGTGACTGTGTACAAGTAACAACACTTCTGAGCTTCAACATCCACAACTCTAAAATGGGAATATTCATTCCTATAGCACTCACCTTTCCAGAGGGATGGGAGGCTCTAAGGAGATGAAGCCCAGCAAGGGCTTTTCTGACTTTAAGGCTCTAGACAAACATCTTTTGTTATTCCCATCATCTTCTTTAGTCTGTGGTTCTAGCTCCATGCTACTCAAAGGAAATAGAATGGGGTCTCTTCTTTGAAGAAAGTCCCTATCTTATCCCACCTAGACAAGTCTATCAACCAGCCAATCAATTATTAAGTAATCATTAAGTGTGTGCTACTTATACAGAGCCTGGCACCAGTGAGAAGCGATGAGTTATGGAGACAAAACCGAAACACTACAAAATGTTTCCACAAGCCTCCCCCCAAAGAGGCTACATCCCCCTCCTCTTGTCTCTAGGGTGAAATGCCAAGTCCTCAGTCTAGCATTTAAATGCCTCCATAACCTGCCTATGGCCTGCTTTTCCAGTTTCATTTTCTAATACCCTGGGCCCTTCCCTGCACAATAGGCTTCAGCCAAATTCAATTACCAGCTCCTCTCCAAACTTGGTGTGCTCTCTCTCACCTCTACATGTTCCTACAAGCTGCCTAGAATGCACTCCCTCTTCTTCTCCACCTTTCAAAATCCTCTTCCTTCCAGGTTCCTGGGTTTCTTCCCCATTTCTCAGGAAATGTCTTTTGCCTTTCTCTGGTTTTCCTGGAGTGTTTTGCCTTTTTCTCTCCTCTGCTTCCTGAGAAATGGACTGTACCCAGTACAGGACCCAGCAGCACCTCTGCATACAGGTAGCATCTGCCAGAGTGAAACGTGAGTTCTTCAGGGCAGGGGATGTATGGGGGGGGGGGGGGGGGGGAGGCGGGGCTATCTTTGTTTTCCCTGTTCTCCTCCACCAAGGCACCTCCCCTGAATATGATAACAATCATCCCAATACCTTACAGATGAAACAGCAGAGATCTTTTTTTCAATGATTCATGGATTTTTAATATCAAACAGGGCATAAGACAGCTAGGTTGTCAGTCCATCAAAGGCATTGGGGAGGAAGCTTGGCAGAGCAGATAGACTTCTGGGCTGTGAGTCAGGAAGGTCTGGCCTCAAACCCTGCCTTGAAAGCTATGGGACTTAGGAGAAATCACTCAGCCTCTCTGGGCCTCAGTTCCATATCTGTTACAGGAGGTGATTGAACTAGATGGTCTCAGAAGCCCCTTCTAGCCTTAATTCTATGGTTCTGTGATCCAGTGTCAGAGGTCCATCTTCCAACCGGAAGAACTGGTTCTTTTTACCACTGAGAAGCTAAAAAGAGTTTACCTCTACCTCTCTCCCATCCAGCCACAAATGGACACTGACCTGGGTTCATATTCAAGCTAGAGCAGTAGAACAGGCTGGGCTGCCTTTGGGATCTGGATCAGTTGGGGAATAGCTGAAGATATGATGGGATGGAATACAATGCAATGCAGAGGGATTGGAACAGAATGGAATGGAACAGAACAGAATGAAATGGAATGGAATTAAATTGAATCAGATGGAATCGAATGAGGTGGAATGGAAGGCTATTTTTCTGGGAGAAATGCTGAAAGAGATGTTTCAGCGAAGCCCAGACAGTCCTTCTCCCCATGAAATGCACCTGCTGCTTTTTAACCCTCCTTCAGTCCCAGCGATGTTGAATGACTTTGAATCGTAGAATACTTCCTCCTGCCCTGACTTCTACCCTCATCATTTTTCTTGTCCTTGATGAAAACATAGAGCAGCCATTCACTCTCACTTATTTAATAATTAATTTCACATTCTGAAGCAAGCCACTGTTATTAAATATCTCCCCCCTGCCTGTAACCAATGCTCCTCTTCTCCTGCTAGAGTTTGCCCTTCTTCAGAGTGAATAACATTCATTCCTAAAATGCTGAGAAAATAACCAATAAGCCTCCACCAAGCCAACAAGGGAGGGAAAATTTTTATTCCCCCAAGAAAAATCTCCAAATTCAGCTGAATGGGAAGAGAACCCAGAGTTCTGCATATCCCCTACAGGACAGTGTAGATGAAAACCATTTGGACAATCTTTTTAAAATTAAATGTTGCTTCCTGTTAAAGCTTTGAGCCTAAATACCTCCATCCCCAGCAGTACCACCAGGGACCGAGGCAGTGAATGTAAATAATTTACTTTTTCCACGAAAATCCATACCAGAGCTTGTGAAAATTTGCATAGCAATAATAATGGCCTCTCTATGTTGCTCTGAGGTTTTCGAAGCTTTTCATATGTGTTAGCTCATTTAATTATCACAGAAACTCCGGGAAGTCGTGCTTCTTGTCCTCTATTTATCCACTCTGAAGACTGTTAGTGACTTGTCCAGGATCACACATCCAGCAATTTCTGAGGCAGGATTGGAATGTAGATCTTCCTGACTCCAAGATCTAGCCCCCATACCTTGGACTTCCTAGATACCTAGAACAGGTTTGGAACCAAGTGAAGAAGCCATGAGTTCTAGGTTCGGAGCCAGACAATCTAGTCTCATGCTATAGTTCTGTTGCTTCCTCCCATGAGGTCTTGACCAAGTCTTCTCTCTGGCCCTCCCTTTCTTCCTCTGTAAGAATGAGGGGTAGACAAGATGCCCTCTAATCACCCTTTCAGCTCTAAAGCAATGACTCTGTTCTGGGGAATCAGATATTTCAGGGTTTGTAAGTCAGTGTACATTTGATCAACATTTGTACTCAGGCATAACAACACTTGAACTGCTTATCTCAGGTGGGAAGGGAAGCTCCTTCTCCATCTTTGAGCCCTTGGACCCTGGTCCCTAGCTACCTATGTGACCTAGTACACTGGAAAGGCTACTAAGATATGAGGCCAAATCCTCCCTGGGATGCTTTCTCATCAAGTATTGACCTCTCCCTCCCCTCCCCACATGCCAGACTCCCATCTGTGAAATGCAGGGCTTGGCCAGATGTCTTCAGGCTCCTTCCCTGCTCTAGGACATGCTTGAGTTGATATTCTAGTGACAGACACAATAAGACTTTGAATCCCCATGAACTCTTCTGATGTGTAGTCTATGCATTCCTCAGTAGTTCACCTGGCAGTCACCTGAGATTTCCCACTTTGGCAGATGCTCTCGAGCAGAAGCTGAGTGAAGGGACCTCTCTGATGAGAGCAGAGAAGTGGAGTGCCTTGAGATCTCTGTGGCTCTAACTTTCTAGGGACAGAAAGTTGGCAGAGAGAAGAGGTGACTAATGAGCAGTGATTGCAGAGCCACCAAAAGAAGATGAGGACTCCATGCTGCCCCAAGTATCTGTGCCTTTCCCCCAGGGTGAGGCCGTCTGCCATCAAGTATCTCTAGACTAGAGTTTTGGATAATCAGCCAGATCAGGCCTGGAGGGATGTGAGGAACTTGGAGAGAGTTCAGGGAGAACAGCAAAGATGATTAAAGGACTGGAAAATAGGGCCTGAATGGAAAGATCCAAGGAATTAGGGTTTCTTTTATCCTGAAGGAAAAAAGCCTCAATGTTGGCTTTTTCTGTCTAGGGAGGCTTGCCTATTTTATAGAATATGGTGTCTAGCATTCCTCTCTCCACCAAGGACAGAATAAAAGAGAAGAGATTCACAAAAGCAGTCCAAGTCACTTGAACGAATGAATGAATGAATGAATGAATAAAAAAACATGTACAATGTGCCAAGCACTGGAGATAGAAATCAAAAAACAAAGACAGCCCCTGACCTCAGGAGCTTATATTCTAATAAAGACAAGACATGATTGGCACTGGTGACCAGGGCTGGACATTTTATTTGGGAAAGTCATGGGGATCATGAATGAAGTCATAGACCAAGGGAAGACCTATCTGATAACTACTCAAGGATCTGCAATTTCATCCATGTCAGGCCTCCTTCTTAGTAAAGGGATAAACGTTTACTAAGCACCTACTAGGTGGTAGGCACAGAGCTAAGAGCTTTACAAATATGTAATCCTCCCAACAACCTTGTGAGGTAGAAGCTATAATTATCCCAATGTTGAGGAAACCAAGGAAGGCAGAAGATAAGTAACTTGCCCAGAGTCACACAGATAGGAAATATCTGAGGTTGAATTTAAATTCAAGTCTTCTTAACTCCAAGTCCAGTATGCTATCCACTATGCTACCTAGCTGCCTCCCAGAGGAGACTGATGGTTTCACAGATGGCTGTGACCAAAAGAATTCATCACCTGTGGCAAACCGTTTCTTTTGCATGGCATTTAACCTATGTTATCTCATTTGGTCCTAAAAGCAATCTTGTAAGGGATGTGCTATTATCTCATCTTTTCTTCAGATGAGACCTCAACTTGCCCAGGGCAGGATTCTAAAGCTAAGGTCCGTGCTTGCCTCACTAAGCTACCATCTTTCTTTTGGGAGATGAGCCCTTTCAAACAAAGTTGGTCCTCAGTCATCAGAGATGTAGTCAGGTGCTGAGCCCATTGATAAAGGCCCTCCAGTTGGATTGAATGTGGCAGACTATACAGATAATATGGAATAACAGTCAGAGTCCAGATATGGGCTCAAAACTTCACTTCCCTAAGTTTTAAATTTTCTCTCCCTTATTTCCCAAGATGGCACACAATCGGAGATGGGCTCTACACATACATTCCTATTAAACACATTTTCACATTATTCACATTGCATAGAAGAATTATAACGATGGGAGAAACCATGAGAAGGGGGGGCTGCAAAACAAAACAGAACAATAAAGAAAATCGTCTGCTTTGCTCTGAATTCCCTGGACATGGATGGCATGTTGCATCATGAGTCCTTTGGAATTGCTTTAGGTCCTGTCATTTCTGAGAAGGTTAAGTCTTTCAAAGTCCATCCTGTTATGAGGCTGTTACTCTGAGCAATGTTCTCCTGGTTCTGCTCTCTTCACTCAGCATCAGTTCATATAAATGTTTCCAGGATTTTCTGGTCTGCCTGTTCATCATTTCTTATAGCACAATAGTATTCCATTACACTCATATACCACAACTTGTTCAGCCATTCCCAATGGATGGGCATCCCCTCAATTCCCAGTTCTTGACCACCACAAAAAGAGTTGCTTATCGATATTTTTGTACATTTGAGACCTTTCCACATTTTTATGATCTCTTTAGGATACAGCCCTAGAAGCGATATTGCTGGCTCAAGGCCTATGCACATTTTTATCACACTTGGGTATAGTTCCAACTTGCTCTCCAGAATGGCTGGATCAGCTCACAGCTCCACCAACAATGAATCAGTATTCAGCTCTCCCACATCTTCTCCAACATTTATCATCTTCCTGTTTTGTCATGTTAGCCAATCCTAGGTGGGATGTGGTACCACAGAGTTATTTTAATCTGCATCTCTCTAATCAGTAGTGATTTAGAGCATTTTTCCATATGACTACAGATAGCTTCAATTTCTTCCTCTGAAAACTGAGCCTCAAAAGGTTATTGTGAGGATGCAATGAAATAGTGCAAAGGAAATAATTTTCCGATCTTAGAGTCCACATCAATGTTCATTATCATTATTACTCTGGTGCCATAGCCTTTGACAGCCCAGGGTTCCCCCCATTCCCCAATGAGATGCTGGAATAGGGTTTTAGTAGAGGGCCTTGGGATTCCTGTGGTTCTCTTTGGAGATCGGTGATCTTTAGAACGAGGCAGACATCCTCCTCACCATCCCTCTAGACAACGTTTATCTAGGACCTTAAGGCTTGTAAAGCTCTTGATCTTTATTAGTTCATTTGAGCCTAACAATAATGAGAGCTAGCATGCATATAGCACGTGTAGGTTTGCAGAACATTCCCCATCCCCCGCAGGCCAAAATGAGCAATCCTCTCTTTGGGGTTTAAAACCCTTCCCAACCCACTCCTACATTTCTAGTTTCCTTACATTTTGCTCTACACAATCCATAACACAGCCACACTAGCCTGCTCACTGCTCCTCACACAAAGATATACTTCATATCCAAAACCTTCCTTTACACTGTGCAGCCTCCACACCTCCAGGAGTCTCCCTCCTCACCTCTTAGCTTTCCTGGCTTCCTTAAAGACCCAGATCCAATCCAGCCTTCCTCTGTAGGCCCTTTTTTGTCCTCCTTCTCCTCAACTCTGAGCTACTAGGATCTTCCCCTCTGAAGTCATATTCCATTTATATTGAATATATCTGTTATGTACCCAATTTTCCAGGTGCTGTTTCCCCCATTGGAGTGGTGACTCTCAGCAAATGGATGATTTTTGCCCTGCTTTGCTGTCCCTTACACTTAGTACAGTACCTAACATAGAGCATGTTGGTATTAAGTGTGCTTGTTCATAGATTGATTGATTGTTCCCTGACACCAATTTAGCACTCTACCCATCACCATGGACAGCAACCCCACGCCCTCTATTTCTCATGATGTGAATTTTAAAGAAACCATTGGTGTTGTTTCCATTTACATCCCTTTGCTTTAGACAAGCCATCCCTTCTGGCCCCATCACAACATCCCTTGTTTTTTTGTCCTTTCTTTGTATCCCTAGCCCTTAGTACAACGCCTACGAAGAGGGCTCTTAGTAAATCTCATTGACTGACTGGCTGTCCTATGACACCCAGCTTCCAATCATCCTCTCCCTCACATAGAAATCTTATAAAATGCTGCTCAAATGCCCTTGCTTGGAAATGGCTTTGAAGCCAGCAAGCAATTATTTAGTCACAAGGGCTCAAACAAGAAACTCAGAGGGAGTGGGGCGCAGAGGATGGAGACAGTTACGGAGAATGATTGAGATTCAAGGCTGGGAAAATAATGACAAAAATAGTAATAGTCACCATTAACATATGGCTGTAAGGTTTGAAAAGTATTTTATATTGGTGAGCTTATTCAGTCAAAAATTTTGTGCTATAGGTGCTATCATCATCCCCATTCTACAGATAAGGAAAGTGAGGTAGAAAGAGGTTGTGATTTGCCCAAGTCCCATAGCCAGAGAATGTCTGAGTCAGCACTTGAACTCAGGTCTCATTTACTCCAAGCCCCAAATTCTACGTATTTTGACACCTAATTGTCTTAACAACAATTAGAGCTATCCAGGAATAGAGCAGACTGTTTTGGGAGGTAGTAGGTTCAGTGTGTGTGTGTGTGTGTGTGCATGTGTGTGTGTGTGTGTGTGTGTGTGTGTGTGTCTTGGTGTCTCTCTCTGTCTCTCTGTCTCTGTCTCTGTCTCTCTCTGTCTCTCTCTCTCTGTCTCTCTCTCTCTCTCTCTCTCTCTCTCTCTCTCTCTCTCTCTCTCTCTCTCTCTCTCTCTCTCTCTCTCTGTCTCTCTCTCTCTCTCTCTCCCTGTCTCTCTCTCAAAGATTAGATAACCACTGGTTGAATGTGTGGCAGAAGATTTTTGGACTAGACAAGCACTGAAAACCCCCTGCCAAGGGTGGGTGATGTGTTAGGGTTCTGTGACTGAGAAAGAATAAGAAGTTATGGTTTTGACACGTTGAATTGGAGGCAGCACACAGATGCAGTCTGATTACTCTTAATAAGGAAGAGCATAGGAGAATAGATATAAGTATGTGGATGGATAAATGGATGTGTAGATGGAAAGACAGACAGACATAGACACACAGACAGACAGACAGAGAGATGGATAAACAGACACAGTCAGATGCAGGTAGATAAGAATAGATGAATAGAGATGTATTCAGAACTAGAAAGTACCTTAAAGACTGCTTAGTCTACTCCCTTTCCCCAGCTCAACAAGCATATTGATGAAAGGCTTGCCATGCGCCAGGCTCTGTGCCCTCAAGAAGCTCATAGTTTAGTGAGGGAGACAAAATGCAAAAAATTATATACGTGAAATATAGTGATCTCATTTGGAGATAAAATCAGAGAGAAGCTGCGAACATTCTGAGAAACTGAGGCCAAAAGAGGACTCATGACTTGTATCAATTCACACAGGTTGTTAGTAGCAAAAGTATGATTTGAACACAGACCCTTGAATGCCCCCTAAGCCTCAAGGTTTCTTGGTTCCCATGAAACCAAAGCACATATTTATGCACATACCAAAACACCAAAACAAGGAATGAAAGAAAGTCTATGGCATCCACTCTAAATCCACAGCCCACAAGCACTTTTCAACCCCCTTCTCTATATGCTAAGTATTGGGGCAGAAGATGGTCTTGAACCCAGGTCCTCATGACTCCAAGGCCAGGCCAGCTCATAACCCACCATCCCATGCTGCCTCTTATCTAGCACCTTGTAAGGGGCTCATAAATTCTGTCTGGATGAATGATGGGAAAGATGGTTAGTGAAAGAAAGAACTGAATAGCTTTGATAAGCCAATGTGGCCTTAGATGTCACACACAGTAAGTGACCCATGTTAAAGAAAGAGAAGCCCAGAAATGAAGAGACAGCCTGGGATCGTACATGGTGATGGCTACGCTCATCTGCAGGCTCCACTCCACTTCTCAGTTCTCTTTGTTTCTTCCACTTTATGTTGACTGGGTCAGGATGCCTTTTGTCTCTGCGATTCCCTTGTGGTCCTTAGTTGCTCTTAGTGACTATAGACCAAATCAGTTCTCTATAGATGTTTCTAATAAGTGACGTTATTGCTTTAGTCAAGCATTTCAATTTGATTGATGAGTTTATCTATAAAGGTCATCTGTAAATCTCTTTTCCAAGAGACTAAATATATGTTACAGGACCCTCCTTTCAATTCTGAGTGCAAAAGTGGTGAGCTTTTCAATCCATAATTTAGAAGCAGAAAATGGAGGTTGACATATTATGATCTGGGATGGTGCATTTAGGAGTAGGAAAAGTGGTCATTGGATCATCATCTTTCTGTAGGGATGTTGTCCAATAACCCTAACCCTAACCCTAAATACACATGATCTGTAGTTACAAGTATAACTGCCAGATTTGCTTGATATTCCTCCTTCTCTGTAGAGATCAAGAGAGAGAAGGAATAGCTCCCCACCTCTAGCTTGTTTTGGAGGTTTTGTGTCGGTTTTTCAGCTTTCAGGGATCTTAAAGTGATCATATGTGGCATAAGGTCAGGCCGATGGAGTGATTATGTATTGGGATTGGAGTCAGGATACTCTGCGTTCCAGTTCCATCTCTGACATGTACTGACTGAGTAACCATGGAAAAATCACTTAACCTCTCTGAAACCCAGGTAACTTTTAAGACCACGTCTCCTAAGATAGAGATACGGTGAAATTTGCGTCTCATGCTGATGGAGTCATGGATCCTCAGCAGGTGATGTATTACAGATGTTATTCATTACTGGGTAAAATTAATCTTGGGGAATATGGATTTTTTTTTATTTGGAAGAAATATTCATGATATTTCTATACCAGGGAGTATCCTATACCAATGACATGACAGGTCCAGAGGAAGAATCATTGTATTTTAAGGACTGCATGGTGCCAAAGGCTTCAGTCAATGCAGTCATCCTAATAGTGGGTTCCTTCTTTCTAGCCCAGATCTGTGATTGCATTGTCATGAGGAATCTTCGTAAGGAAATGCCCTCTACCAGTGCAAATGCAGCCCCTGCTGTGAGGGAGAGGGGCATCCTAGAGAGGAGTTCAAGATCATGAGGAGGGTTTTAGTGGTCTAAACTCACAGAATCAGCCTTTTTTGGAGGAAGGGCTTAAACCCAATCTTCACTTTGAAGTCAGCTCTCCATGCACCACGTCATGAATAAAAGGATGGAAAAAAACATGCATTCCTTGTGCAAAGAACTGGGAATGCCAACAGAAAGCAAGCTGGCCCTGCTCTCCAGGAGCAGTCACTATAATAAGGGAAGATGACGCAGGCAGAAGGTTTCAGCTGGAAGTCAGGTGGGAAGGCTCAGGGCTCCTTAGGGGTCAGTGGCAAAGCAGATGGTGATTCCTGCTGCCTTTATATGCCTGGGAAATCACAGGCCTGATCCATCCCAGGCTGCAGCCAGTGTGCTCATATGTCTGGAGGTTTGCAAAGCGCTTTGCACACACAGCCCTCTTAGGTGAATCATTGCTGCTATGGTTATTCCCACTGAGGAAACAGAGGGTCAGAGAAGCAAATGACTTACCCAGGATCACGAAGCTTGTAAATGGCAGGGGCCATGTCCATCCAAGCCCAGGCCTTTCCTCACTCCAAGTCTAGAACTCGTTGCCACACCCTGAACTGTAAAACCATTGAACTACAAATCCAATAGACCTGGTAGATGCAGCAGATGGAACATGCAGCTATGAGAAGTTGAACTCTGCTAGAGGAGAGGAATCATTGGTCATCACAGCATAGAACCACCACAGGACTCTAGGAACCATGGGAATGAAAAGAGCCCATCATAGATGCTAGTGTCTTGGGGCAAAGAGACAGTTGCCCCACCCTAGTTATGATGGTAAATAACATCAGGTGACTTAAGATGTGTGAAGCACTCTACATATAAAATACCATTTAATTTTCACACTAGGAGATAAATGCTATTATTATCCCTATTTTAAAGATGAGGAACTGAGACACAGTGCAGTGAAATGACTTACCATGGTCACATGGCCAGGATCCTGACTCCAAGGCAGCATCAAACCCCTACATCATTGAATTTTCACCCCACTCTCTCCTTGGAGCGAGCACTTTTCCCTGAGACAGGCCATATAACTCGTAATACAGCATAATCAGAGAATAACTGGGTTTGGAACATGAGGACCTGGGCTTCAGATGCCAGCTCTGTCACCCATCGTCTATGCTGGCCTTGGCATGTCACTTACCTTCTCTCTTCCTTAGTTTCCTTATCTGTAAAGTGAGGGTATTGGAGTAGATAACCTCTAAGGGTCCTTCCGTTCAACACCTTTGATCCCATGAGTTACTCTAAAGCATAGTAGCTTTGACAAAGGCTGAGGCTAACAAATCCTCCCCCTTGGAGCCAACCTGGTGAGGCAGCTTGGCAAAGCAAGACCTGGATGCAGTTGGCCACCAAACCCATTGTCCAGGTCATTTCAGTGTGAAAGGACCTTTCCGAGAAGGTGTTCCCCCAGTAGAGTCTCCAAGAGACCTCAGTCACCTCCAAGCTACATCAAGGTGCTGGAGGAAGTTGTTAACATTACCATGGAAAAATAAATGGGCTTTCACTTCCCTGATCCTGCTGCCCTGAATATTTCCCCTGGTGATACACTGCTATTAGAAGTTCCACAATTTTCAAAGAGGGGACTTTGAAGAACAACTAAATCATTGCAAAAGGATGACATATGGCATCTTTTTATGGAACTCTAGGGAGTATAAATTTAATATAATTAGATTTGAGACATTTCAATAATGCCTTAAGAAAAATTACAGATTATATTTTTAAAAGTAGAGAAAGTACAGTGGGTTATCTTCAACATTAGCAACGTGGAAACATACAGTGGGAAGATACTCTAGGGACCACTTTGTCCAAACTGTCATCTAAGATCAAAATACCTTTGACAGCATGCCTGAAAGGTGCTCTGTTTGAATACTTCCAGTGATGGGGAGCTCACTGCCAATCAAAGTGGTTCATTCCATTAATTTGAAATTTGACTTAATTTTTGTCAATTAACAAAAAATCTATTTTCTCTCCCTCTTACCTCCTCCACTGAAAATAAATAGAAAAAACCCTTGTAAAAAATGTGCACAAATAAAACCAATCCTACATCAACATCCAACGCATAAATGCTTCATTCTATTTGCTGCCATTCAGTGGCGTCCAGTTCTGAAAACCCATTTTAGGGTTTTCTGGGAAAAGACACTAGAGTCGTTTGTCATTGCTTTCTCCAGCTCATTTTATAGATGAAGAAGCTGAGGCAAGTAGGGTAAAGTGACTTGCCGAGGGTCACATAGCTAGTAAGTGTCTGAGGCTGGATTTGAACTCAGGAAGATGAGTCTTCCTAATTCCAAAGCTATTGCTCTATCCATTGCAGTGCCATGTACTGCCCCAGGTCTCATTCTCCACCCTGAGTCCATTGCCTCTTCAACAGCAGGTGGGTGTCCTGTTTCATCATAGATCCTCTGGAATCAAAGTTATGGCATTGAGTAGAGTTCTGAAGTCTTTCAAAGTTATTGCTACAAATGCCATCCCATTTTTTCTTACTGAGCCAGCATCTGTCTCCCTAAAACCTTTGCCCTTAAGTGTTTCTTCTGACATATGGAGTGGCACAGAATATGTGTAGTCCTCCATTCACATGACAGTCTTCAAATAATTTAAAACAGTCACCATATTCTCTACTAACCCTTGTCTTTTCACAGCCTAATATGCCCAGGCCCTTCGGCTGTTTCTCCTAAAGTGTAGTACCCTGTCTCTTCATGACCATGGTCACCTTCTTTGGGCTGTACTCCAGTTTGTCAATGTCTGTCTTCAAACAGGACAACCTGAAGTGAATATTGGGGAGCTCATCAGACCACTCTGCCTGCAGCTGGCTACAGGGTCATCTGGGAGGCATCTCAATAGAGGAGAGTCCCTGGGAGTCTATGATCTTTCTTTGGCCCCATGCTAGCCAACATTTTTGACACTTCAAAGGTGACACTGTACATGGCATGTTGATGAATCTACACATGCTCTGAAGCTAAGCAGGACAGTTAAGACTTGGAATAACAAAGCCAAAATCTAAAAATGGAAAAAGGAAAAATTTCTCCAGGCTAGTATGTCAGAGCAAACCTAAGAAGGTGAATGGAAAGTTCTATACTGGGGCTCAGATAACCAATTACACGACTATTGGTTAGGAAATGAATAACTAGAAATCAAATCATATAAAATGCTTGCAGATTGCATGCTCAAATGTGGCATAACAGAAATCAAGGCAAATTCAATAGCAGAGGTTGCTCCAGCTTCTCCATCCCTGGGGACCCCCAAGTGGAAGTTAGGTCAGCACCATCAGGAGTATTCAGGGGGTTGGGGAGCCAGGGAATTCCTACTCAGGCCTGGGTTGAGCAAGCAACCTTCCAATGACCCTCTGGTTTTGTGACTCAGTACGAATGACAGTGGGGCCCTTTCAGGGTTGTGTTGGGCAGTGGTTAGTGATCAGCTCTCTAGAGGAACAAAAAGATGTGTAAACCACTCAAGTTTAATCTGCATTATTTAACATTGTCTCTGGTGCTTCCTTGAGTCTAGACAATCAACCAAACAATCAATTCCTGATTTGGAACTTGATTTCAGAGGTGTAAGCACTCACCTTGAGAAATGAACGGTCCCTGTAGGTGTCAGCTCCCTGGACTATTTCCTCCTATTTCCCGTACCTTCTTTTCTGTTTATGCAGGTTAAGGTCACATGATCTTTTATGCCAAAGGCACCACACTGCCTGTTCCAGTTGACTTTATTCTAGCCCTTTTCACATGAATTGATGTTCAGCCATATCACCACTGTCTACTTCTCCACTAGTTTCTCTTTCTCAGTCCAAGTGAAAAAAAAAAGGAATTTCAGATCTGTAGATCTGTCTGAGGAGGGTATGCCTTCTTCTTTTGCCCAAGAGAAAGCATCAAGCTGGCACACCAGGATCGGGGAGTCAGTCCTCAATTGTCCTTCGTACTAGAGGGAAGAAGAGGCAGGAAATGTTGAGGCATCTTTGGCTTTGAAATGCATTCAGAGGTGCTGAAACACAACACTAGCCATCACCCTCAGGACTAGGGGCACCATGTTCCATGCTAGATGCTTTTTAGAGACTTCAGGGCTTTCCACAGAGGAAGAAAAACAGCCAAAATGGGGAGAGAGAGGGAAACAACTTAATGTGAGATACAGGGAATGACAAGGAGAGCAGTCAAGAAAGAGAGGACAGTGGCTACATCCAGAATCACAGTCACCTGAGAGACAAGGACCTACATAGACTTCTGGGTGAGGAACCAGGATATGTAGGATGCAGGCCAATTTGTTATGATGCTCTTACATGGAACGATCCATATAAGAGGTGTATTCCTCCCCAGGCTCCCAGGTCATTCATCCATTTTATCTACACAAGACTCTTGAACTTTCTCTATTGATAGTCAATCAATCAAGTATTTATCAAATCGGTCAATTAACATTTCTTAAGCACTACTATGTGCCAAACCCTCGCACTATAACCCTGTAATAACAGGGAGATACCTTGCTGCAGAAGAGAAAGGAGCAGGATCCCATTCAGAAGCATCTGATTGGCTTTTCCACTCTGATATCATAAGCAGAGGGTGGGGGCAGCAATCACTGAGACCACACGTGGGAATAGAGGGGTCTTCTGTTTCTAAGAAGAAAAATCCCAACTGTGGAGAGTTCCTGAGAAGGGACAGTGGGGTAGCAGACAGGAGGGGAGATCCCTAAAGAACAGACACCCTTATGGAGACAGATTCAATCAGAAAGGGGAGGTGCTGAGCACATGGGGGATTCCCAGATGAGCAGATACATGTCCTCCATAAGACTACTGTGAGGGTCCACCAGGGCAGTCTGTGTAAAGTGTTTGCAAAGCTTCAAAGGTTCTATCATTGTGAGCTGTATTGTTACAGTTGACGTTTTGTGCTTTTTTGAGACCAGTGATTTCAACAGGAGAGAGGAGTAGGGGAGGGTCCTAATGAGAAACATCCTCCTCCTCATAATGTGACTAGGTGCCTTCTTAGTTTTAAAAAGCTACCTGGGACATTGGAAGTTAAAGGAGTGGCCCAGGGCATCACAATCAGTATGTGTCAAGGCAGGGGAACATTAACCCAGGTCTTCCTGGTGCCAAGGCAAGCAATCTGTCCTTGCCTCACAGTATCCAGATTTTTTCCTCGACTACCACAACAGGGTTGAGAACTGCCGTATTCCCACTTTTTACAACTCATAACATCACAGGATTAAATCGTAGCCTGATGGCCCTGAAAGGGATATCAGAGGTACTCAAATACAATCCCTCCTTTAACTGATTAGGAAACTGAGGCATGGAGAGGTGAGATGATTTGCCCAGGGCCACATAAGAATAGTATGAAATATACATGTAAGAATAGGTGCAATATGAGCCAAGGTCTTCTTGACTCCAAATCCAGGATCCTCTCTAGCACACTAGCAAGAGGAAGGTCTAGGGCAAGTAGACCATGAAATGTCCCACATTAGGTTAATCAGGAATTGACTCTCCTTCCAGCAAGGAGTTGGAGTCCCTTGATTTGTAACAGTCTATTTTTAATTTTTCTAAACACCTCGCCATCTTTGACCTTGTTCAAATCTCAATAAATAAAGCTGGTATTATTATACCCATCTTATAGACAAGAAAACTGAGGGTTCAAAAGGAGGAAGGGTAAGACAGATACATGATGAAGTGTCAGGTCTCCTGACTCTCAGGACAGATGGAATAGGGTGAAGGACTCAGAGTCAGAACGCCTTGGCCTCAAAACCCACTTCAGGCATTTGGTAACTGTGACCATGGAAAGGCAGATGATCTCTTGGAACCTCAGTTTCATTATCTTTATTCATAAAACATGGGTTAGGGTTAGTACTTTCCTCATGGAATTGTTGTAAGGGTTGAAGGTGATAATGTATTGGGACACTTTGTGAATTATCATATAGACGTGAGCCAAGTACCCTTGAGCAGGGCTTTGGATTTTTGGTCCCTTACTCTGATCGAGAGTTTGGCAAATGTCTTTGTGTTGCATCTTCACTCCCTTGGATGCTTCTTCCAGTGCCTGGAACCATATGAATGGCAGCTCTTCCTTCATCACTTTCTTTATCTCATAAACCCAGAAAATTCTGGCCCTTGTCCAGCTCTTCCCAGTTTTCATAGACTGACTTTGCCATGTTGCTCCCTGCTACTTGGGGCTCAGGCCTTGAATTTGTCCTTGCTCTTGGCAGACTGTGATGGCAGTGGAGCTCAGTGAGGTTACATCTCAAAGTTCTGTGGCTGGAGGCTCCCTTTGACTGGAACACATTTCAGCAGGAGAATAAAAATGTGGATTTATAATTCAAACCCTAAGTAGCATTTTTCAGCTAAGAAATGAAGTCTGGCTGTGGCTAACCCTAGGGGATGTAAACACAACCTTACCTGTAATTAACCCAAGGCTTCTCCTGTTCTTAATGTAAATGGAACTATAATTATATTTCCTTAGTATTAGTAGAAAACTCTTCATCTCCAAGTCAGGCTTCTGAGGGGAATGGAGGACATGGCATCCATCTCACAGTGACAGCCCTAACATGTCTGCGGCTGGGGGAAAAAACCTGCCTGATAATAAACCTGGAGTTGAATTTGATGTAAGACATATGGTAATTACTGAAATAATATTATCGCCCAGCTCCTGCAATGGTTTTTCAGGAGGTGTAATTTCCTGTATTGTCTGCGATTAAAATCCCAGTTTGGGGTTATTGATAGCAACGCCTTTCTAAGACAAGATCGGGTACCTGGTGACAGCTGGGAAGTTCCTGCTTCATGTGCAGGTAATCGGGTTGAGAATAAGGCCTGCATGTTAAAAACTGATGGTGCGATGAGAGGAAGAAGCTCAGGGAGTACTGCATGTATGGGGGTGCTTCTTGGTTAACTCTGAGACAGAGCGATGGCAGAGGAAAGGAGACAGCAAACCTAGTGCCCTTCATTTCTTTGCCAGAGTAAACCATTGTTGTCTTCGCTGGGTCACAAAGTCCTAGGGCTAGAGCTTGAAGGCAGCTGAGAGGTTGAAATTCTAGAACAACTTGCTCTTCTCATAGAGGAGGAAAAGGAAGCCCAGACAAGGGAAGAGACCTGCCCGAAGTCATTCAGTCAATAATAATGAGCATGAAAATGACGATGAGAGGTAATGCATTAACACACACTGTTGGGCCAGGAATCAAAGTAGGTAGAAGTGCTTTTAGTGATGCTGATGAAGATGGTGATGTGGTTATGATGATGGTGATGTGGTGATGATGATGGTAATCCACCACCAGCAACAACAATAACCCAATATAGAGTTTAGAGCACAGACCTTGTAAGTCAAAAACTTCCCTCCACCATGTGCTGACTCCATGACCCTGGACAAGTCACTTGCCAAACCTCAAACACTATTAGGTGCAGTGAAGGTGTCCCTTGAGGTTGACGGAGGATTCCCTCACAATCAGTCCATGATTAGCTGTTGCTTTAAGGGCTACAAAGCACTTTATATGTCTAAAACTCTTTGTTCCATTTCAAACTAAAAGCTTAACAAGTGAAGGAAGGGGGAAAGGG
The DNA here is from genome assembly GCF_028372415.1 of Notamacropus eugenii. Classification (NCBI taxonomy): domain Eukaryota; kingdom Metazoa; phylum Chordata; class Mammalia; order Diprotodontia; family Macropodidae; genus Notamacropus; species Notamacropus eugenii. The sequence goes on from NC_092873.1 coordinate 538,320,830, forward strand.
CAGGGAGTTTGAAGTTATAATTTAAGATGGCACTAAGACTTTGGGGACACCCTGTGCTATCAGATTCAATCTTTACAACAGTCCTGGGAGATAATCACTCATATCAACCCCATTTTACAGATGAACAAAGTGAGGCTGAGGGAAATGGAGGGATTTGTCCAGAGTCATATAGTTTGAAAGTGCCTAAGATGAGATTTAAATTCAGTTCCTCTGAACTCCATGCCCAGCTCCCTCCCTATTTCCCAACATTGTTAATGTCAAAGACTGAGGAGTGAAAACTCTTGTTCATCTCCAGAGGAGGTACCTGTCCCAGTCCAGCTGATTATGGGTGATCTTGAGAGCAGTGAGGAGACACAGAAGGCTAGAGCAGGGACTCTGAGACAGGAAAACTTGAATTCAAATCCTGCCACTGGCATTTACTAATTAGCTAACCCTGACTGGCCTCAAGTCTAAACCAAAGCAAACTGTTTGCCTCCATTTCCTCATCTATAAAAGCAGATGGACAAGGAAATGGCAAACTGTTCCAGTACCCCTGCCAAGAAAACCCCAACGTTAGACATGACTGGACAATTGTTACTTTCATTATAAAGTAAAGTAATAGCAAGCTTGCCCTTGCTATTCTAAAAGTAGACTTGGACACCTCTAGGGTTTCTTCTCTTCCCCCATGATCCCTCCACCCCTCCCTCCAGAACTTCTGACCCCAAATCGATGCCTCTTTTCACCAGCACCACCACCCACCCCCAACTGCAAAGTCTCCTTTTCCTCTAGTCTCCTTGAGACCTCAGACTGTGATTTTGAGAGTCCTGTGAGAATCAAGAGAATGATGAATATGGAGGCAATGGTGAGAAGAAACCCACCCCTTGGGTTTCTTAGGTTAAAGAAGACTGTCTAAGCAGGTGCACCAACTGGGTCATAATTACCTCCATTTCCTTCTAATTTAGGCTGATACACAAGTGGAATCTGACCTTGAATAATTACCAACTTAATATGACTTACTTTGCATAAGAGCTCTGGGCATGTACAAACACAAACAGGTACATATATGTGCCCAAGGCAAAATTGGGTCAATAGTGCCTGAGCCCATGCTCTATTTGCATCCATGATTGTCCATGCATCTTCCAGGGCACTCAATTTGGAAGCATTCGTGCTGATCAAAATGGATATTCTTGTTTCAGTTAATATAAGGAAACTAATCAAATGTCTCTGCAGAAAGCTAGATTCTAGCTTCTTTCCCTTTTATCATCCCATGTGCAGTGTTCATTTACAAACATCCTACTAAAGACCCATAAAACAGTGGGATCTATTAAACAGTTATTATTTAAGCAAAATCACAGCTGGATACAACATTGGTGGAGTGTCTCTGGTGTCCCTTATAGCTTAAGAGCTGAGGACCCAAAGATGTAATGTTGACAAATGAGTGTGTCTCTAAAGCTGAAGAAAAATGATTAATGTGTTAGAATTGAGATGTCATTAGCATGTTCTTAGGATCTGAAATCATTGCTTGTTTTTTTTTTATTTTCTTAAAGACAATTCTCTAGACTTCAAACTTTGATATTATGCAGATATCCCATCACTGTCAGGGAAGAGATTGTACAACAGAAATGCCAACAGATTTGAAGAGAGAAGACCTGAGTTTGATTCTGATATTCGCCAAGTTGCTTCTATTCTAGTGGTCCTCAGTTTCCTGATCTGCAGAGTCAAATCAATAGACTATATGATCTCTAATATCCCTTCAAGGTTCAGATACATTGATCTCATTGGCTATTATTTATTGAGTTGACTTGACTTTAATCCCTACTAGGATATATTAAAGGGTTAGTCTGTGTTCAGCTAGGAAGGGAAGTGATGATTGGCAAGATCTACTGTGGATCCAGCAAAAACAGGTCAACTCAGTCTGACCTTCTTTCCTTTGATAAGGTTATTATAAAGTAGCTCAGAAGAATTCTAGAGATAGGGTTTGTCCAGATGTCAACAAGACATTTGATTGCATCTTGCATGATACTTTTGTGGAAAATACATAATAGCAGATCTCAACAATTAATTGGATTCGGAGCTAGTTAAATGACTGGACCCAAAGAGTTGGTACGAGTGATTTGGTGCCATCTTGAAAGAAGCTGGCACCCCAGTGGAGCACCGTGGGAAACTGTGTGTGGACAGACCCAGGCTGTTTTGGATGAAGTCATAGATTGCATGTTTGTTGATTCTGCAAGGTGATTCAGAACTGGGAGGCATCACTGACACACTAGGTGATTGACTCAAGATCTAAGAAGTATTTGACAAGCTAGAACATTGGGCCTGATGGGAAAGATGGCATTTAATAAAGATAAAGGTAAAGTTTTGCACTTGGATCTGAATCATCAGCTACTTAAGTACAGGATGGGGCTACAAAGAGGATAGGAAAAATAATGGGGGTTTTAGTGGTCCTCACAAGGTAAAAAGCATGATGTGGGAAAGGAGAAAAAAGCTGCAGTGAACTTAGACTCCATAAGGAGAGGCACAGTCTCCAAAAATAAGAAGATGACAGATAATCCCACTAGCCTCCATACAAAGTCAATCAACATATTAAGTTCTAGGTACCACATTTTAGGAATGCCATTAATAGAGTGGACAGAACCCACAGGAGAGAGCAAAGCTTGTGGGAAAGCCTCAAGTTCATGGCATATGAGAACTGGTTAAAGGAAAAGTCTAGAGAATCTAGAAAAGACAGCACTGTCTTCAGGTGTTGAGAGGTCTGTCCCCTAGAAGAGGAAGGACATTTGTCCTCCATGGCCCCAGAGGGCAGGACCAAAAGCAACAAATAGAAATTGTGAACAGGCAAAGTTTTGGCTCCAGGGCTATAAAAGTTCCTCCAGATAGAACTCACTCAGAGTGCTGTGGGCTGTCCACCACCATAGGCTTCCCTCATAGGAGATCTCCAAAAGAATCCTGCTGGATCATTAACCAGGTGTGCTGTCAATGGGGCTTGGACTATAATAGATGGACTCTGAACTTCCCACCAACTTGGAGATTTAGGGGTCTGGAGATTTGGTGTGTGTAATGGACCATGCATCCCTTAAAGAAACCTATCAGCTGGTATTCTTTATCCAGATCCAAGGTTGCAACCTCTAGAACGACCCTATCTTAACATGTCAGGGTCACTGTTAGGGACCTCAAGATCTCTGTATACTCCTTCAGAGAGACAAGAGGGGTTGGGTCTACCCTAGTCATAGACAATAGAATCGCTGGATCCAGTCTTGCTTAGGGGATGATCCAATTTCCTATTGATAGAAGAAGTCACAGCATAGAGATAAAACTGAAAGAGACCTTTAGGATCACATACTCCACCCCCTCCATATTACATGGGAGAAATCTGAGGCCCTGAGAGGCAAAGTCACTGCCCAAGGTCTAAGAGTCCTGAACAATCGAGTCAGGGAAGCCCAGAGCAGGGACTCCAAATCAAGCTCTCTTTCTGCCATACCATACTGCTGCCCATGTCCCTGGTGAGGAATGATTGACCTTGATCAAGTGCAAAAATCAAATTGTTTTCTTTTTGTTTAACTTCAAAGCAATGGAATTGATACCTTTCAAATCTTGTAGAACATAGATGGATGGAACAGTGAGCATTTGCAAACCCAGAAATCAGTACAATGCCTAGCATACAGTACGTGCTAAGTAAATACAGGCTGAAGGAAGGAAGGAAGCCAAATTTAGCACTGGGGAAAAACAATGCGGATAAGTATTGACTTTGACTGAAATGATTCCTAATCCCTAAGATGTCACATGGGACCTCATGGTAGAAACTGAGGGACAAATGAGGGGAAATGCAAATAGCCAGAAGAGACTCTAGAAGTTATGGAGTCAACAAAACCCCCTCACAAAGAAAACAAGGCCTAATGAAGTGGAGTGAAGGTCAGCTAGGTCAGAAGCGCCAGAGCTAGGAGCCAAAGCCAAATCTTTTGGTACAAAACCTGTCCTCTTCACCATGTACCACACTGCTCTCTTCAAGGAACCACACACATCACCTTTTGCACCTAGAAAAGACAAGACTGGGGCCTAAAGATGAACAGAACTTGCTCAAGGTAGCCTCTGCCTGAGGAAATAGACCCCTGATGGACAATTGGCTGAGGAGACCCATAGCCTCCTGAGATCCAACACAAGACTATGGCCAGCTAAATGACCCTGGATGAAACTGCTGGTAGATTTGGATGGATAGCAACATTATGTGTAGATACAAAAACTACAGAAGACCTAAGGTAAAAATTGCAGCTTATTTACTTCCTACCTGAGTTTGAACAAGTCATGGAAAGTCCCCAGGCCCTTGGTTTGCTAAATCTTAGAGGGAAGTAATGCGCTTTTGTCTCATACCCATGGCCTTTCTTTGTTTCCCCCTTATTTAAAGATGTTTTCATTGGGACCTTTGTCGACTCCATCACCCTCATTTCCCAGCATTCCCCTTCTCCACCTTCACACTCATTAATTGTATAACAAAGATTTTCAAACAAAGGGAGCTGGGGGATGGGGAACAGTGGTTAGCACAACTAAGTAAAACACCAGCCAAGCCCAATGTCATGTGAATGACCGAATGCCTGCATGAACGAAAAGGCATTTCTTAAGGACTTGCTATGTTCCAAGCACTGTGCTGTGAGCTGAGACAGAAAAGCAAAGCACTTAAGCAGATTACATTCTAATAGAAAAACAACAGAGAGAGCAGAGTTGTAGCCAAGGAGGGAGGGTTTGGAGCTGGAAAGTTACCAAGTTGGTGAGTGAAGCCACAGGGAAGTAGAGAGAAAGAAAGAAATTGTCCAAGACTAATGGTAGGGCTGATTTAATGATGTTCCTAAAAGTGGAAAGAAGAGGGTAGGCAGGGTAGGGGGTGCCCAGGATAGCCAAGCAGCCAGTGAGACCTCAGGGAAGAAGCAGAGTAGGCAATGGCTGGGGCCCACTGGAACTGATGACCCAAGGAGCAGAAAAGATAGGCCCCAGAGCAGGAGTTCTGAGGGTCAAAGGCCAGGTCTTTAGAGCATGATGTGAGGAGGTAGCTGCTTTCTCTTCAATGCCGCAGACCAAACTTGGTCATTACAGTCCCACAGAACTCCTTTCTCAGCTTCGTTGAGCTGTTCTTCCACTGACATTCTTGTGGTCACTGTGTGTGTCTCCTGGCTTTCCTGGCTCTAACTCGCTTCACTTTGCATCAGTTCATCTAAGTCTTCCCATGCTTCTATGCAGTCATCAAAGTCCTTGTTTCTTATGTGCAGTAACATTATGTTACATGTATGCAATTTGCCTAGCCATTCCATAATAGATAGGATCCTATTTGTTTCCACATGTAACCTTCCTACTAAGAGGAAAACAATGAGCAGTGATAAGCCTCACTGTTGGAGTCCTTGAAAGGTCTGGACCCAAGCTTTCTACCGTAACCAATCAGCCTTGTGATAAAGCCTACGTCCTTCACTGTTGGGCAGCATCCAAGGGCAATGACTTGTCAGGTTGTTGGTCGAGTGTGAGGTGTTCTCCTGATTCTTCTCATTTCATTTTTCGTCAATTTATGAAAATCTTCCAAAATGATCATTTTATAGCACCATTATAATAGAAAGTGTTCTCCCAGTTCTGCTCATGTCTCTCCGCCTCAGTTCATTCAAGTCCTCTCATGTCTCTTTGAAATCTTGTTTTCGCATTGCCTGTACCACACTCACGCTCCATCACATTCATAGATCGCAACTCATTCTTCCTTTCCTCTAATGATGGGCATCCCTTGAGTTATCAGGTTTTTGCCACCACAGGAAAAAAAAGCTGTTATAAATATTTTTGTACATAAAGGACCTTATTCTGTTTCTTTGAATATAGGCTTGTCTATACAATAACAATATTGAAAAGACAAAAAAAATTTGAAATCTGTAAGAATTATGATTAATGCAATGGCCATCCATGATATCAAAGGGCTGATATGAAATATTGTGCCCACCTCCTGAGACAGGCGGTAGATTTAGGATACAAAATGAGACGTGTATTTTTATATAAAATTGATGAGGGGGTTGTTTTTGCCTGACTATGCACAACTTTAATAAGAAATATGGGAGTTTTCTCTTTTTTCAATCAGGGAGGAGAGGTAGGAGGGAGAGAAAATAGATTTTTTCATTTAAAAAAATTAAAATAAAGAAGTTAGGTGCTCCAGGTATGGAACGCTGTATACGCTTTCAGACGCATTGTTAGTGTTGCTTAATTGTTTTATTGTTGCAGAGACTTCTCACCAAATGGGGGTAATCTGGAACTGCTCACTGTGTAAAAACAAAACACTTCAGTGAAACAAAAACTTTAGTCTGTCACCATCTTGAGTTAGTGTTTTGACAGCCTCTCTGTGTACGTGAGTGTGTGGATGGGATGTAGGATATATATGTATATACACACATATACACGTGTGTATTATATAAACACATACATATACTTATAATGTTCAGTCACATGAACATACATGTGGAACAATGAGTTGATAACCTGGCTGTGGTCTGTCATACTGTGTATGGTTTTCAATTCTGGTCATCCAAGTTTAGGACAAACATTGATGAGGAGGCAAACATTTCAAAGCAGTCAACCAGAATGGTAAATGCCATCAGGTCCATACCCTGCAAAGACTGCTTAAAGAAACTGGGGAAATGTAGCCAGCCTTGGGTCAATACAAGGACTAATTAAATATTTGATGAATTATTATGAGGATTGAAGACTAGACTTGACTCTGCTCAAGCCCAGAGGACAGAACAAGGAGCAATGGTGGAAGTTAGAGAAAGTGGATTGGAGTCAGATAAAGGAAAGCATTCCTAACACTTCGAGCTGGCCAACACTTGGAATGGGCTGCCCCACTAGCTAAGGAGTTCCCCAGCTCTAGAAGTCTGCAATGGAGACTCATTGTCAAGGATGTCCCAGCATGGAACCCTGCTCAGGTACTGGATGGATTTGATGACCTCCATAGTCCTGCCTAATGTTAAGATGCTACTATATATGTACATATATAGATATATGTAAAGAGTTCCTAATCTGCCTAGGGGGAGGAGATCCTATATCTGATTTTTTTCACATGGATAAAATCATACATACCTATCAAAGCAATGCATATATAAATATGTGTGTGTATCTCCTCTATCAAGTTCAAGTCAACTTTCTCTAAATAAACATGGATACACATATGTACATATGGTTTATATAAAAACATTATAATGAAGAAATTTATTTCATGACAAAGATACTCCCATGACTTTGTGAATAAGTTTCTTGAATGTTTACAATTTTATTTACAAATAACAAAATAACTCCCTCCCCCAAATGCAATCCATGGTACCTGTTCTATATACCTTTTATTCCCAATGAGGAACTACCTAATTATATGTTCTGTGTTTATGTGTTTATACTGCCTGGGGGGGGGGGGGGGAGGTGTGAAAGAGAGGGCAAACTGAGGTATGGAACCATTAGTTATTTCTTCCATTTCACAAGTGGGATCTTCCATTAGACAAACACACTTTAATACCAAAAATCTTTATCCAAAAAATAAAACTGGCAGAGTTTGAAGGCAGAAGGGAGAGGATTGATGAGAAAGATGTTAATCATGAGGTCTCCTCTTCCCACAAAGGGCTTAGTGCTCTTCCATTTTGCAATTCAACGAAGGGAGGTTGTGTTAAAAAGAATCAGGAGTAGAGGAGGTTATCTGGGACTCTGCACCAGGGGTGAGGATCAAGAATTCTACCTGGACCCGGGAGCCATGGAAGCCAGCTTTGCTCTGCCTCCAGTGCTGGGTCAGCTGGACCTGACTCCTAGGAGTTTCTGTTCAGTGTAGGAGAAAATGTGGCCAAGGATGCCCGCTAATCCCCCATGCAGCTTGTATCAGCTCATCTGTGCTTGACTCGCACAACCTCGTTTGCTTTGCCTCCAGGATGACCATCCTCCTGGACTTGTGTGATGAGTCTCTGGGAAGTGCTTTCTAAACTTTAAACGGAAATACAAATTCAGTCGTTATCATCATCATTATTATTATTATTTCTCGGGTTTGGGTGGTTGGGGGCGGCAGAGAGCAAGTCTTGGTTGGTCTGAAACTGAGGCTACTGTATCCTCCTTAGGAGCAAAGACTCAGAGTCCATTCACATGGGGATAGGAGCAATGATAAAGCCCCCTGCAGATTTGGCCTAAGCCCCATTTATATAAATCTTCCTCAATCTTTCCTCAGTTTCCTCTTCTCTCAGCTACTCATTACCTGTGTGAACTTGAACAAGTCACTTAATTTCCTCATCTGTTAAATAGTGGACTAGGCTAGATGGTCTTTGGGATCCCTTGCAGCTCTAGACCTATGACCCTACAGGCCTGGAAGGTTGATCTCAGGAGAGACAGTGTGCCATGTGAGGGTTTCAGCCTCTTCAAAGGCACAAAGGTAGAAGAAAAAATGCTTGAGAGGGGAAGAGAGAGGAGTCCACAAGAGAACCAGTGGCCACAGTCAAGTCACTTAACCTTCCTAGTCCTCAATATCCTCATCTGTAAAGTGGAATGGGTGGACTTGATGGCATCTGAGGGTCCTTCCTATTCTAATTCAATGACCCCCCCGATGCCCAAGACTAGGGAGCTTTGCCCAGCAGTGAGTGTGACAGGCTGGCAGCAAGTTGGCTTCCCTCTCCAGCACCTTCTGATTGGGCATGTCATTTCCAGCAACATATTTAACTGAATACTAACATGGGGGTACCCCATTCCCCCAACATCCCTGCAGTGGATTCTTCCAGGAGCTCGTTATATTGGCATTTGAGCCGTAGCTATTTCAGCTGATGCAGTTCACTAATAGTGCTTTGCCCCATGATGGCACAAAGGGCAGAATCCAAAGGAGAGAGAGCTAAGAAACCCACTCTTTCTGCGCCAGCCTGTTCTCCAGTTTAGCATGACCTGGGAGAGAGCTGGCTTATCTTCAGGATGAGTGGACCTGCTTTATTGCTGATATACTGTATGCTTAATTATGCTTCACTTTTCAAACTATATTAATTTTTAATTATTTGCATTTAATTATCTATATTACTTAAGCATCCAAGTTCCACAGCTAATGTTCTCAATGAAATATTTACTAAACAGCAACAGAAACGTTCTTGAAGCCTACAGAACTAAATGCTTGGGATTTGTAGGAGAGTTTTTTTTTCCTGGAGACCTCCTTAAGACTTCATGGGTGGAGTTTGGAAGGCCACATGCTCTAGCCAGGTGCAGAGTCTCTAACTACTTTCATATGGGTTCAAGGACAGTTTGCCAAGTGTGATCTGACAAAGCAGATTGTCCTTCTCATTGATTTAGAAGTTTTCATTGGGATTACTTGTGCCATGGCCTCTTCCATCTCTCTTCTGTTGGGTCTTAAAACCCCATTCTCTGCCACCCTCCTTTCCCTATGCTGCCCCCATCCCAGGACCCAGGTTGAGCTTTAACAATATAAACATTAATGATGCTGAAGAAATGGGAGCTTTAAGAGTGCTCCATTCATGGTTCTAGCAAGACTGTGTCTCTTGAGGAGTGAAAGAATAATTGGCTAATTTACCAAAAACAATTCAGGAAGCACCATGGGTGATGCTGAGATACCAAAAAAGGCAAAAGGCAGTCCCTGGCCTCAAGGAGCTCTCAATCAAATGGGAGAGACAACAAGCAAACAAATGTGTGTGTATGTGTGTGTGTGTGTGTGTGTGTGTGTGTATAACAAACTATATATAGGAGAAATAGGAAATAATTAACAGAGAGAAGACACTAGAATTAATAGAGGTTGGGAAAGGCTTTCTAGAAAAGGTGGAATTTTAGTTAGGACCTAAAGAAAATCATGGATGTCAATAATTGGAGTAGATGAGGAAGAGCATTCCAGGCCTGGGGGGGTGGCCAGAGAAAATGTCCAGTGCCAAGAGATGGCTTGTGGAACAGCAAGAAGATGACCAGTGGGTTGTAGAGGAAATTGGATACCCCATGATGGTACACAGGACACAGTCCTAAGAAGAAATAGCTAAGGAGAGAGTATGTAGGAGACCGAGGTATAAGGAGACTAGAGAGATGGGGTAGGAGGGGACAGATTGGGAAGGGCTTTGAAGGCCTAAGAGAAGATTTTGCGTTTGTTCCTAGAGGGGATAGAGAGCCACTGGAACTTATCAAGTATGGGGTGACATGGTCAGACTTCTTTAGGAAAAATCATTTTGGGGGCTTTTGAAGTCATCATAGTAGTAGCAGCAGCAGAAGCAAAGAACTGAATACAAAGTTGATGCTTTCCTGTGTGATAAGACTTTAGAAATGGTGGATGTGAAGAAGGCAGAGATGCTTGGGAAGATACATGAACTGATGGAGCATGAAAGAAGCAGGACTGGCAAATGATGGACATCATGATTGCATCTATGCAAATGGAAAGACCCAAAAGAGAAGAGAAAAAAACTAGGTGCTGCCTAATTACCATGATCAGTTTCTTCCAGCAGTGGAGGACTAGGGTGTAGAGCATCACATATTCTATCAGACTGTGTGACATGCCAGTTGGGCTTGCTTCATTATACTCCCTCACTCTTTCTTCTTGTTACAAGGAATGACTCTCTGGGTAAGAAGAAGAAGAGGAAAACATTTGGAACTGAAGATGATATCAATCAGACAGTCAACAGGCATTTACTGAGCACCTACTATGTGCCAGACATAGGCTGGAAATATAAGTACAAGGAGTAAAACAATACTACTCTCAAAGGGCTGTTGATTAAAGGAAGAAAGGGACTTTGTGAGACAAAAGTCGAGCATGCAGGACGGCCCCTGCCAGCATTTCAGGCATCTTTGTGAGGATAAGGCAAGGGATGCCTGAACTGGGGGCATATGGGAGTCATGGAGCAGAGAGACCAGTTTGGCTAGATCCCCTGGGGATGAGGGAGGACTAGAAAATGACAGAAGTCAACAATTTTTCTTTTAAAACTGAGTGTTTGTCCATCACAGACCACAGAATCTTTTCTTCCATTGTCTTTCATGGCCCAAAAAGATGATGGCACCGCTGTCCCTTCAGCAGAACAGGCACTCAGAGAGGTTTTTCCAGAAACTTTGGTGGTTCTGTGCTCATCTCATCACACTGTCTAATCTTCTTTGTCACCAATACAAGATGGTTGGATTTTGAAAAATCCCCTCAAAACAGCTTCATATCCATAAGCAAAACTGAGAAATTACAGAAGACAAATCCAATGGGAGGAGAAATTGGCATATATTCTGGTTTCCCTACTGAAGTACTGCATACATTTTAATTTTATACTCTCTCAGTTTCAGTTCCCTGTTGCAACACCCCATTCACTACACCTTAGATAGTCTTTTGAAATTGGATAAAGGGGTTTAAACTGCATACCTATAGCTCTAAACCAGATGGGGAGGCAGAAAACAGTCTGGCCTCCAAGTTAGAAGAGAACTGGTTTTGGATACCCCAAAATGGCAGCCTAGAACCCTGAGTAAGCCTTTGAATGAACTTCACTTCCCACAAATGTAAAATGTAGAGAACAGCACCTACGGTGTATATCTCACCAGGTTGAAGCACATGGAAAGCATTTCATAAATCCTTATTGATTGTTTGGGATTAAATGGTTCACTGTATAGTAAGGGTTTTCTAAATCATCTTAAAGATGACATAGATATGGATATAGATTGATTCTCAATGTTCTTATTAACATAGTAAATGCAGCATGTTTCCTCAGCAGCTAAGTCAAGGGTCAGAGATTAACTTCTGTCAAACTTCTGGTGAAATCCATCCCTGGAAGGTGACTGCCTCATAGTAGCCTGACTTGCTAAGGTCATAAAATTCATGGGTTGTTGGGTTTTTTTATCAAAAAGCTATCTGAAATGTCACCTAACTAGCCCTTGACTCATCATTTTTTCAGAAGAAGAAACTGAGCCCCAGATTGGTGAAATGGCTTGTTTCAGGTCACCTTGATATTACCACGAGCACTATAGCACACATTTTTATTTAAACCCAGATCCCAGGACATCAAATCCCAGTCTCTTTCCAGTAGACCCCAGGGCCAGAGGGAAGAAAGATCAAGAAACCATTTCTCTTGACTCATCAGCAAATGATCTAGCCATTCATTCATTCTAGATTTATCACCTACAAATAAGAATGATTAACATTTACACAGCACTTTGCATGCTTTCTCTCATCCCAGCTTCCTCTCAAGGGTATGCAAAGCCTTTCACCTTCTGACTCCAAACACCCTTTTCAGACTCAAATGAACCTATTTGCATTTCCCTGAGTGAGACTATCTATACATTGCCTATAGCCTTTCCTCCTGCTTGAAGTGTCTGTCTCCAGACCACCACCTTGCACAGTCCCTGGAGGGGGATTGGGACCCCCTCCTCTTCTAGGAGGCTTATGCTCATCCTCTCCATTATTAGCAATCAACCTCAGACCCTAAAGGATTTTTTTTTTTACTTGGCACATATTTTGTATTTACTATCCATTAATGTGTTGCCCTCCCAGCAGTCCCAGCCCTGTGGAATATAAACTCATTGAGGGCAAGCGCTGTTCTGCATTTATCTGTGCTCCCCCAGCAAAGGGAGTAGCTGCTTTAAAAATGCATGTTCAATTGAACTGAATCATCGCCACAACCCCCTGAGCTGGATATGAGAAGTATTGTCTTATGGATGAGAAAACTGTCTCGGAGAGGTTAAATCAAAGAGCTAATAAAGCGGGACTGCAAACCTCATCTGCCCTGGATTTTAGTCCAACATTGTTCTTCTCCCATCAGCCCCTCCTCCTCGAAGTGTGATGCTGCCCAATTGGAGACTGTTGCCCTTGGAGGCACAGGCTCTTCTAGTCCTCCCTCTTCTAAAGCACTTGGGAGGAAGGAAGCCTTTCCGTTCCAAGTTGATAAGCTGAGCTTGGAAGGCTTGTTTCGGTCCAGTAGCTGCAGCTTAGTGACACAGGCAGCCTCTCAGAAAACTTTTGTTTGGGGGCCTTGCAAAATTAGCATTTTAATGATGAGTATTAAAGAAAGAACATTCTTCCTGTGCTAAGTTCCAGTTAAGTAGCCATTAGATTGCATCTCCAGAAGGCCTGCCAGAGGTGGCCAGATGTTAGGGCTGCCATCTTTCTGAGTGCAGTGGGGAAACACATCCCAAGTTTCTGGTGTTCACACTGGCACACTTGGCCCCGTCTCCTCTTAGTTCATCAGCCTGTGTTCTTCCCTACAGCGGGGGCAATGCCTCCCTAAAAGATGCAATGTCAGGCCCAGTTCTCTCTCCCTCTTTGCTGTGTCTGGAGCCAGCATTCAGATAGCAGTTTTTAGTGATGTCCTGACCTGTAAAATCACCCCAGTTAGGGGTTGTACTATCATTAAAGCCAACTGGGCATCACTACTTAAGAAGGGATGGTAATGCTGGAAATTCACCTCATCAAGCTACACAGACAAGCTTCATAGGAGAAATTCTTTGTATCCTGATCCCTTTGAGGCCTCTGGCAAGCCTAGAGCCTTCTCAGAACTATGATGCTAAATACAGAAAGTAAAATGCAGAAGATTACAAAGGAACTCATTATATTGAACTTCTGTTAAGAGCATATTAAACAACCTGAAGTTCACTGATCCAGGCTAAGAAGCTTTGGTTTATTAAATGGTCACTCTGTGTAGGCACCAAATTAATAATATTAATTAATTTTTATAAATTATTCCTATTATTAATTAATATTATAAATGGATAGTTAATATTTAGTTAATTATTAACATTAATATTTGGTAATAGTTTAAGATTTGCAAAACACTTTATATTTGATTCTCACAACAACCCTATAAAGCAGTGCCATTATTTAGCCCCACTTTTCAGATGAAAAAACTAAGACTGACAGGTTACAACTAAATAGATGTCTGAGGCAGGGTTTGAACTCAGATCTTCCAGACCCAAGTCCTATACTATATGTACTAAGCCAGGGTTGGCAAGAAAGGTGCAAAAAAATTGTTCCTGCCCTCAAAATGCTTAAATTCCAATGGGAGAAGATAACACGTAATTGCAGAGGTATATACAAAACACAGAGAATGGTAGAAGGTGAAGCACCTGGAGTCCATGCCGCATTATAACCAGCTGAAGGAACTCAAATGGGTAGGCTGGAGAAGAGAAGGCTCAAGGGGTTAGGGGGATGTTGGCTGAGGGATTAGATCTGTGTTTGCATTTCCCCAGAAAGGAGAAGTAGGAGCTATGCTAAGTTGGAGCTCCTCCTTATGGGATAGTTTGAAGCAAAATATAGATGGCTGGGTGCCAGTTGTGTCTTAGAGGGAATGGGCTGGGGGAGGGGACATAAAGCCCGATGTGATGTCTGTCCTTCCTTCTAACTCGAAAGTTGGATGATTCTATAAAGTATTCTGTATATGTTATCACTTTCGTTCCTCAGTCAACTCATGAGGTAAATACCATATCCAGGTCTTATCACCATTTCACAGATGAGGAAACAGATTCAGAGACTGTGTGTTCAGAGGCTGACTATGGTCAGAGCTAGTAAACATCAGAGGCAAAATCTGGAACTTTCTTGCACTATTTACTCTAAATAGAAAATGTGGCTCTGTGGAAAGAGCACTAACAGTCAAGAGACTGGTTTTACTCTGAACCATGACACTAACTAGTTGTATGACTTTGAATATGTCACCTGACCTCCCTAACCTAGAAGATAAAAGGGCTAGGCTAAGGTCTAAGGCTCCTTCCAGCGCTAACATCCTGTGACTTTAAGGAAGTCCTCAGCAGGTGTTATTGTAGCCACTGACACCAATATGACCCAAAAAACTAAGTGAACGGCTCTGAATGTTCCAGAAGGTACTGCACAAAATGAATCAATCAACGCAATCCACTCCCTACCGCACCCCACCCCCAGTTGGCTCTCACTCTAAGGCAGACAGTGCTCACAAATGATCCACAAAGGACAAGGATGGAAATGAGTGGGAGTGGGATGGCAAGCAAAGTAGGATCTTTTGCTGTTTTTATTTTAGTATCATCAAGTGCCTCTGATTCAATCTTACCTTTATCAACCAAGAGTCTTAAGTAGAAGTAAAGTACAGAAATGAGTTTCTTTAACTAGAAACAGTATATGTACTTGTATTGTTAATGATTTCAATGTGATTAAAGAAGATCTCCCCCACCTATTAACAGGCCTGGGAAGATTTGTAGGAAGGCCCATACCTTTTGTTAATGAGGCACTGGTTTTCATGGGTTGTGATGCCCTCTGGTTCTACAAACTGTATAAGTACTCTAAGGTTAGGTTTTATTTTGGGGCTTAGTGTTTAGAAAAAGGTATGTGTACCAGATGAGGCTCTGGGAAGCCACTAAGCAACACGCCTGCCAGCTTTGAAAACCCAGATGTTGGTGCTTCCCTCTCTGGTAACTATGGTCAGACAGTTGGATCTGTCTGTTGATCTATGATGTATCTATTGCTTACATCAGACATTTGGAAGCATGTCTGTTGATTCTGATTTCTCTGTGTTTTCTCTGAAGTTCAGAGTACTGACTTCTTCCCCTGAACTAAGTGAATGATGCATGTGCTCGATGAAAGTTGCTTTCCCTTTATAAATGCAGATCTAAGAACCTGTGACAGCAGGCTCCCCTGTGTATGGCAGGGTCCTTGCTTTAACGCATGGGTGGGTGCAAAGACAAAAGGAAAGAGAGAAGGAATCGGTCTCAGCTACAAACAGAGGGTCAGAGACAGGAGTCAGGAGAGTTGTGTGTTTAGATGGAAAGAAAATAAAAATGCCACTTATACTTGTGTGTATATGTTTTATATGTATGTATATGTTATACACACACACACACACACACACACACACACACACATTTTAGAGCAACTAGGTAGTATAGTGGATAAAACATTAGTCCTGGAGTCAGGAAGACCTAAACTTCAATCCTACCTCAGAAATTTACTAGCTGTGTGATCACTTAACCTCTATTTTCTTCAGTTTCCTCATCTATAAAATGGAGATAATCACATGCCATGACTCTCAAAGTTGTGAGGATCAAATATGATATTTGTAAAATGCTTTGCAAGCTTTAAAGTGCTGTATAAATACTAATCATTATGGTGGTGGTGGTGGTGTTACTTCACTTCTGCCTACGTAGGAAAAAAAAGAAAGTTGGTGAATGCTTATTTCTGTTCCTTAGAAAAGTTAACTGATATTTAACAACTGACACCAAGTGGAGGGCCAAGGAAACCCCTCCAGTCAGCAAACTTTGGGATTTCTTGCCAAGCAGTGACTCCTGGGTGCTCAGGGTTGCCCAGTTTAAAATTCCCTCTCATTTGCCCTGGCAAAGAAGAGGAAACACAGACCATGTGAGCACCATCTCCTAGAAAACAATCAGAAATAATCAAGAGGAGGAGAGCTCTCAGGAAGCCCAGGGCTTCCAGCCTTTCACAATTTGGCTCCTGGCTCACTACACGTTGTCTCCCTTCCCTCACTCGGCTTCTCAGTCCATCGTTCTTGATGTTTCCTGGACATAGATCTCCCATCTGTGTGCCTTTGCACACTGTTACCCATGCCTGGGACATGCCCCTACTTCACTTCTAGCTCCTAAAATCCCCCACTCCTCCCAAGGCACAACTGAAAAGCAGCCCCTACCATAAGACCTCCATCATCCTCACAGCTTTGTTTACCTCTTCCATTTACTTTCCAGTATTCTGCGTGGTCCCCTCCTCTTCTCTTCCATCCTTTGCCCACATTATAAATCCCTTGAGGACTGGTACTTTCTTGTTTTTGTTCCTGTATCTTCTGCACTTAGCACATTGCCTTGTAGTAGATGCTGAATAAATGCCAGTAGAATGACTGCATGAATGAATGAATGATCCAGCTGAGCCTGATGTCCCTAAGAGAATTTATAGATACAGCTGGGAGGAGGGGCTCCAATAAATAGGAAACTGGAGCAAATCTGCTAGCATTTCAGTCATGACGGGTTCATCTGGATTCATTGGTAACATCCGTGTGTGATGGAAGAAGGAAGAAAATGCGTTGAAAATCAGTGGAATCAGGAAGAGGCTAGACTCAGCCACAATCAAAGCTGATTGGCCCTGCAGCAAAGAGAAATTTAGACACATTCCTGGATGTCTTTGCAAGAGATTTCAAAGAGGAGATTCCAAAAGATGGAAAAGACAACATCAACAACAAAGGGGGCACCAAAGAAGACCCCAATAATGATGGCCCCATATGCCTAGTATTAAATCTCTATGACAGTGGCCCATGCATCTATCAAGGGGGTCTTTGATAAAACATGTGCAAGAGCAGGCTGGCGTTCTCTTCAGGAAACTGCATCTTCACAATCCATCACCAAACACAAAGAGAGTACAAGACACCACTTCTCACGTGCCAATCATTCACTCCCAGGGCCCTGGGCCACCCAGGATATTCTCTCCAAAACAGATTCAGAAGAGCTCAGAATGGGCACGAGAACTAAGTGGAAAGGCAACCATATTGTTGAGAGGGAGTGAGAGGACCTGGTTTCAAAACATGGCTCCACCACTTCACAGTTGTTGGACCTTGAGCAAATCATGTGCCCTTGCTGTACCTTGGTTTCTCCATCCTTAAAATTAAAGGGTTGAGTGCTGAGCTCCCTTCCAACTCACAAATTCTATAAATCTGTTTAGCTCTTAGTAAGTCAGCTGTCAATCCTAGGTTCTCCTCATCCCCCTTCCATACTGGTGTCTAGTAAGGCATGCTGGGGCAGGAGAGCATATGTGAGAATGGGGCACGATAAGACCCAGATCTCAGCCTCATACTGGTCCTAGTATTCACTGAACCTCTGACTTTTCCTCCGCCACTTCCTGACTCATCTCATGTTATTGTCCTCTCTCCAAGTACTGACACCTACACATAGAGATGTCTCTGGGCTTAGAACCAGGCCAACCATCTCTGCTCTTGTCTAGAACTCACTTGTTCCCTCCCGACCATTCATACACTGCTCTCCCTCTACTTATTCAGTCATTCTCACAGAAAACGAGCATTGGAAGAAACCCAGTGGCCACCACGTGCAGCCCTAACATGAAGAGAATCCTCATTATTCACTACTCCCCTCTTCTGGTTCTCAGTTTTTCTCCATGCTACCCCCTCCTCACCCTTAAACCACAATTCACAATCTCCTTTGCTTTCTATCCTGTTGGGAAAAGTTTTCAAGCTTACTCTACCCAATGCTGACTCACTGTTAACACGCAGGCTAATTTCTAGTGAAGAACATTAGCCCCACGGCTACTTTCTGATGCCTTTTAAAGAGGTTCAGGGTAAAGCTGGCCACTTTGAGCAGATGTTACACCAAGCTAGGTGGTTTAGCAAGTAAAGCTCAAAGCCTGCCTCAGACCCTCTCTAGCTGTGTGATCCTGAGAAAGTCACTTAATAACCCTGTGCCTCAAGCTTCCTCATCTACAAAATGAAGGAATTAGACTCACTGGACTCTAGCATCCCTTTCAGCTCTCAATCTATGATTCTGTGTCTGTTGTTCTTCAGACAGAACAGCAAACTACAGCCTTAAAGTACTTCAACAACAAGAAGTCTCTCGTTCACACAGCATGACTGTGCAAGATTCCTCATCTGATGCAACTGCAGAGATAAATACCACAGATGATACTCGGATTATCTTCTAGCTAAAGGTATTGGTCACTTTCACAGAAGATCCCAAGGGCAGAGCCCAAATGGAAGTGATCTGTTCTCTCAGTGGATGGCGAGATCCTCCAGGTGCTCCCATGGGCAGGGACCAGTTTTATCATCAAGCCTCCAAAAGCTACAGGGGCTTCTTAATGGAATCTATGACCACCAGCAATCCACCCCAGAGATAACGGGTGTGCCAAGAGCAGACACTGCTTGACTCAGAAGAGTTATTCTCTAAGGATGCCATGGCTCATACCAGCACTGCAGATGGACAGAATTGAGTAAAAGCAGGACCTGTGTGGTACTTTCCAGTGACACCTCCCTTCTGCCTTCCTCAACCAGGAAGCTTCCCCTCAAATTGCTTGGCTTTCCACCAATCATTCCCCATGCCTAGGCCACTCTCCCTCCTCACCTCTGCCTCCTAACTTCCTTGACTTCCCAGCTTGTCTCTCTTCCTCCCCTCCCTCTATCAACTGCTTTCCCTCAGGGTTTGTTATCACTCACCCTGTATTCATCTAGGGTTGTCTCCTCCACTAGAATTCAGGCTCCTTTATGGCAGGGATCACCACATCTTTTTTCTTTTCTTTTCATTCTCACCATTTAGCCCAGTGCCTGGAACGTGCGAAACACTTAGTACATGCTTGTTCACTGACTTTCAAGCATCTCAGGGTGCATTCTATCTACAAACAAAGCCTATTTACATATCAATATTCTTCTGGTGTTGGTATGTGTATGTGATTCATGGAACACCACAATCTCAGAGAAAAACATAATAACTACTTGATCCAGAGAATGAGAAGGCACATGGGGGCTGCCATATACAATGGCAGATCCAGTATCCATAATGATGAGATCACATAGACATTAATATGTCAAAATACAAGCATAATATAGGCATCTCTATCTTGTCATTTTGATATGCTGTGCTCATACTTTGAGTATGCTTTGTTTGATGCATATGTATATACAGATGTGTACTTATTTATATATTTAAACATACATTTACATATATTTACATATATAAGCATATAAATGAAGAGGAGGGTGGTACAATGGATAGCAATCTGGCCTCAGAGCCAGAAAGACTTCCATTCAAGTCCTGCTTCCAACAGATACTGCGTCTGTGATCCTGGGCAAATTACTGAATCTCTCAATGCCCAGACCACTCTGAAAAACCACAAACAACCTGCCTCACAGTAGAAGTTTCTCATCAGGAGTTCCCCAAACCAATTAAATAACAGCCCCATAGTGCTATCTCTTCATATATGTGCATATGTGTGTGTGCACACTAACCCTAACCCTAAGTACATATGTATACATAGATATAGATATATAATAAAATATCTAGGATGTGAATGTGAAGATGTACAAAGCATGGAAGGATTCCCAATAAATAAATGTACAAAGAGTCCCTCACCAAAGCCTAACTTTAGTGTTTCCTTATCACATGGAGTAGTGTTCCTGGGTTCTCAGAGACTTGACCAAGAGAATGCAAGTTGGAACAGATTCTATTAGACTAGAGCAGCTTCTTTGTGGGCCTGTCAAGGTCTCTCCTCAAAGGACCAGCCTACTTTCCAGGCTCTTAAGTAAAAGCTTGCTGTCAGGTAGTGGATTTTTTTTTCAGTCATAGCTACTCATAAAAATGCTGTGAAGAAAGGGAAGGGGTCACCATCCTCCTTGGCTGAGGAATTACCCAGAACCAGGAAATTACAGAGCCTTTAAAAAATATCAAGAAATCCATCAGCGAGCGTTTACTAAATGACTACTACGTGTCCTGTGCTGGGGAGGCAAGTGCCAAGGATAAATAATCTCCTCAAAGAATGTGCCTTGTAGGGAGCGAAGCAACATAGAGACAGACCCAGAGGCACGGACCAGACAAACGCAGGAGAGAGGCAGGACGCTAGCCGCAAGTGGAGGGGATGGAGAAAGGCTTCGCGCGGCGTAGATGCCAGGCAGAATCTTTCTGTGATGCTGGTTTAATCCCTCGTAAAACGAGAGGCAGTAAAACAAGCGAATTAGGAAATTGTCTTGCGCCATTCCCGGGCGTCCCTTCGCTATTTCTCCCCCTGCGCTTTGCTCCATTAATCCCAACGGAAGCCTCCCCAGTACCCCCCGGCCCGGACAGCGACATGAGAGCCTTGGCTGGGAGACCTTTCAGTCTCGTCTGTTGCTGATGAGGGAGGGAGGCGCTCGGTCCTCCACCACTGATGCCATGATGACTTCACCAAAAGATGGACTCTAATGGATGCGAATTCCCCTGGCGAGCGTCCGCCTAGAGAACCGCAGAAATGCAAGGTCTCCGCCTGGTCACACGCACAAATGCTTCTGCTGCCAGTGCATGCGACACGACCAAACGGGCCAGTAGCTGCTTCCAGCATGGCTGACCCTTGTGATTTGCACCTTGTAACGTATTTCTTTTCAACTTCAGCAAAGGAAAACGCGTTGAACAGCTAGGGGGGTAGGGAGTCGGGGAGCTTAGGTCCTCGGGGCCACAATACCCCAGACTCAGTTTCCTCTTCTGTAAAGTGAAGATTTGGGGAATAGACCAGGACTTCTCAACCTTCTTGCGTGGTGGCCGCTTTGGGCAGTCTGGTGGAACCTCTCGGAATGAGTTCAAATGTAGAAAATAAAATGCTTAAGATTACAAGGAAAACCAATTATATCGAGATACAATTATCACAACAACCAAACAACCGGAAAAGTTCATCAGCCCAGAACAAAGACTCCGGAGAATGATCTTTCTACCAGTGGATTCTCTAAAGCACAATGTGAGCAGAAAATGACTGGACAGCTTCCCACTTGTGTGTGCAAATTATCCCCCCTCCCTCGCTCACCGTGGGAGGTAAGTTATAGCTAATCAATGTTCTTCATAACGAAGTTCATAAATCCCTATTAGATAAATAGCCTGGCTTGTTTGCCCACACCAACTGTGTGTTCTTCATCAGAATGATCCCCTCAGCCCAACTGGGGCCTGTTCATGGCAATTTCCCTGCTGAGGCTCAGAGGAGCTTTCGGAGCTATCGCTAGAAGCCAGGACATCCAAGAACAAAGAGGGGAGGGGAGTGGGGGTGGATGATGAGGACCCAGCATCCCCAGGGCCCCGTGCTGCTGGTTCATGGATGACTCTTCTTTATGATTAATGCAAAGTGAACAGAAGTCTTTCCCTCAATTTTGGGAGGAGAGTGTGAAGAGGTATGAATTTGTGCTCATTAAGTTCCGAGTTTTGCCTCGGTCTGATAAGGCCTGTTGTCTATTTTTATGTGCGTGATAGAATTTAAGGAAATGTCACTTCTCCTATGGGAAACTGAGATGGCCCCCCTCTCATGCACTTCGACAAAACGAGCCTTTCTGTGCTTTGTGACTTTCAGTGTGTTTTCATCTTCGCAGCATTTGAAAGAAAATGGTTTATTGATGCTTTTTTTAAACATTGCTGTCACTTTCCAGTGATTCTCCCTCCCACCAAACCCCTAACTGGGGAATGACTGAACAAACTGTGATATATAAATACAATGAAATTGGGCCATAAAAATCTTGACTTTTAAGAAGGAAGTACAATTAACCAAAGCAAAGCTTGACAATATATGGCCTCAAGTCCCAGCGTGGTCTGCTACCTCTGTACTCTGAGCCTGGCCCCTCACCTAATGTTTCATCCTCAGTCCTTTAAAAGGCAAGCTGGCCATGAAAGTGACCTGAGTTTGGATTTCATAGCACTTTCTAAGCTGCATCCCACAGAATCTAAGTCTTCCTGAGAATATTTTTAACATTAACAGTGTGGTTAGACCATAGACTCCATGATGGCAGGCTTAAAGCAGCCCCAAAACTCCCAGCTGAGGCCAATCCAGATTAAAATATAATTGGGAAATACCTAACAAAATAAATAAAAATATAATACAACATAGATAATACCAGTTGAGGGTTTTCTAAGTCAATGTGACCCCACTCATGTAGAAGATCAGCTTTCCAGTCAGGAAGACCTGTGTTCAAGTACTTTGTCTGACATACATTAACTGTGCTACACAGAAATGTCACTACTCAGGGTCCCTGTAAGTGAGGGAGAATAGCAGTTAGAGACAAAATGTTGATTTTCATTGATGGAGGGAATTTCCACATCTGGCATTCTCCACACAATTAAGTCATAGATATGACCTCTAGACCTTCCCCTGCTCCCTCCAAAAAAATACTCAATATTTCTTTGTTTCATTATTTATTTTTAACATTTTTTTTAACATTTTGAGTTCTGAATTCTCTCCCTCCTTCCATCTCCCTCCCATCCAATGAAAAGGCAAGCAATATGTGAGTTATACATGTGAAGTCATGAAAAAATATCTTTTCATATTAGCTATCTTGCAAAATTAAAAAGCAAGAAAAAAATACAAAACATTTGCTTCAATCTGCACTCAGATTGTTCTCTCTGGAGGTAGACAGCATTGCTCATCACAGGCCCTTTGGAGCTGTCTTGGATCCATGTCTTGATCAGAGTAACTAAATCTCTCACAGTTGATTATTGTCATAATATGGCTATTACTGTGCACAGTGTTCCTCTGGTTCTGCTCATTTCATTTTGCATTGGTTCATATAAGTCTTCTCAGGTATTTCTGAACCTCCCCCTCATCAATTCATGTAGCATGATAGTAGTCCATCACAGTCATATGGTAAAACAGTCAGCTGTTTCCCAATTGTTGGACATCCCCTCAATTTCTGACTCTTTGCCACCACAAAAAGAGCTGCTAGAAATATTTTTGTGCATATAGGTTCTTTCCTTTTGCTTTGGGCAACTAGGTGGTATAGTTGATAGAGCTACAGACCTAGAATTAGGAAGATTCACCTTCCTGTGTTCACATCCATCCTCAGACACTTCCTAGCTATGTGACCTTGGGCAGGTCACTTAATCCTGTTTGCTTCAAAATCTCATCTGTAATATGAACTGGAGAAGGAAATGGTAAGCCACTGCAGTATCTTTGCCAAGAAAACAACAAGTGGGGTCACAAAGAGTCAAGCATGCCTGAAAAACAACTAAACAATAACCTTTTTCTTTGATATCTTCAAGATACAGACCTAATACTAGTGGTATTGTTGGGTCAAGTACAGAAAATCTCAGTATTTTAACCTCTAAAATGCTGAGCATCAAATCACATGCTTCTAAAACTAATACATTAAACATTTTAATATAAAAATAAACTTCATTCCTTCTACTTGATTCTCCAATTTTCCCAAGTTCTCATTTACACTAAGACAGATACCCTTCCCCTTGTCACCTGTCTTGTCTCACCTTGTGGGGAGGGAGAGTTCATATCAGGGGGCCCATAAATAGCCCTGCTTAGAATCATATTTTTAAGTGAAGAAAATAAATTACATAAAATTAAAAAGAAAGCCAATCCTATTGAAATACTATTATCAAAATATTACTCCCCAAATGAACTTGTAGCCCCCAGATTAAGAAACCAGTTGTATTCATTAAGCTACATCTGGTACATACACATGGGCTCTGCCCATATACTTCAAATCCCAAACAGTATCAAGGTCAAACTAGTTTAAGAAATGATGCCTAGTGACTGTTACATCACTCCATATGTTAAGGAGGCAGCATGGTCCATTGGGAAGAGGACTAGCTCTGAAATCAGGAGATCTGGATTCAAATCCTGCCCCTGACACCTACAACCTATGTGACCTTGAGTGCTACTTCACTTTCTTGGGTCTTTCTTTCCTCATCAGTAAAATGGGGGGTGAACTACATGGCCTGTGAGGTCACTTCTAGATCTATGACCCTTTGGAAGAATATTTTTGGGAAACAAAACCCATCTTTTCAAAATACCTAATTTCCTAGATATAAGTGGTAGAATACCACAATGTCTAAGTCAAAGATTTTTAACCTGGGGTCCATGAACTTCATTTTGAAAAAAAAACACTTTAATGATTACATTTCCAAATAATTAGATTCCTTTATAATCCTGCATATTTTATTTGATACATTTAAAAACACTATTCTAAGAAAGGGTCTACAGAATTCGCTTGACTGCCAAAGGGATCCATGGTACAAAAAAGTTAAAAAGCCCCTGTTCTACAGAAGCAAAATTGCAGGTCACCAAAAAGACAATGGAGAGAGGTTCACCATGAGGACAAACAGGCTGCAACATATTGACAACAACAAACTGTGTTCAAAAAAGAACACAAAGAGATATCATCAAAGAGATATATAACTAGAAATGAAAGTGAGCCAATAATATGTCATACCTAAGTGATGAAATTTTAGTAGACAGAAATGTAAAGTCCTCTGATTGGGCTCCAAAAATTCATCTTACATACAAGATGGGATGCTCATGGTCAGACAGCAGCTTGTATGAAAAGGATCTGGGGGTTTTGGTGGATTTCAACTCAGTTTGAGTCAGCTGGGCAATGTGGCGGCCAAAGAACCTCATGGGATCTTGAGCTTCATGATGAGAGCTGCAGTTTGCAGGAATAAGAAGCTTATAATCCAGCTGCCCTGCTCAGACCCTATTTGGAGTATTGGATTTAGTTCAGAGAATTCCATTTCAGGAAGGTCATTGTTAACCTGGAGAGAATCCACAGAAGGGCTGCCAGGATGATGAAGCATTTTTATTTGCCACCATGATGATCAGCTGAAGAAGGCTGGAGTGTTTATTTATGCTGGAGAAAAGAAGCCTGAGTCAAGCTTTGGAAGAGCCATGGCCGAGAACTGTTCACAGGTCATCTATAGGCTGTTATGTGTAAAAGGATTAGTCTTGTTCTGCTTGACTCCAGAGGGCACAACCAGAATGTTGGGGGACATTGCATGACAATGATGCAAATTCAACTTTGATACTAGGAAAAATTCCTCAGCAATTTTTAACCAGACCTGTAACTTGACTGGAATAGTGAACTCTCCATAAAAACTACCACAGCTAATGGCGGTTGCCACCAGTTGTGCAACTTACGGTCCTAAGGAGTTGCCATTGACTGGCCAGAGTCAGAGGACATTGATAGAGGAACTTAACCTAGAGCTTTCTTCCTTCAAGGCTAGATTTCTGTCCATTATGCCATGGCTCCTCTCCCGACAATCCAAAATGTGGAATGTCTGCCTTGGAAGGTAGCCACTCATAGAAAGTCCTCAAGCAAAGACTGGGGAGTTACTTGTCTGGCATCTTGTTGTAAGGTTTCTTTTGTCAGATTTGGATCAGGCCACATGGCTGCTGAAGACCCTCTAACTCTGAGATCCTGTGGCATGCTTGCATGTGTGCCTAAAAGTGTATCAGCACTTCTAGAGCAGGTAGGGATGTCATTAAAAACGAATGAAAGATGTTTTGCAGATCTCAAGAGTGCAAAAAGTTAGGGAATAATTGTTAGGAGTAGCTTCAATATACTGCTCCATTAATAAATATATGTGTACAAGACACACAAACTTGTCCTTTGACTCATAAACCAAGACAAGTGGACAAAGAGAAAGAAGGTGGTTACACAGGACCTCAGAGCTTGAAGGGAATGTAAGGATCATGTCCAACAATGATAGACAGACTGATTAAGGCCTAGAGAGGCAAAGTGACCTTTCCAGTGTCACACATCTCATTAATGGCACATCTGGGGCTAGAAACCAGGTCTCCTGTCTCCCAGTCTAGAACCTCCTTTCATGCTATCACATTGTTTCTTTGTGGGGTCCTAAGATTGGCCCACAAGTATCCAAAATAAAATGAATAGTGTTGGAGTTAAAGCAGAAAAAAGGAAGGAAGGAACGAAGGAAGGAGGGAGGGAGGCAGGGAGGGAGGGTGGGAGGACACATAATGCAAAAGAAAGAATGTGGGTTTTTAAGTCAGAGATCCAGAACTGAATCTCAACTCTACAGTTCCTGACTGTCTGTGTGACCTTTGACAAGTCACACAACTATGTCAGTGTCTCAGTTTCTATCTCTATAAAATGAATGAGTTGGACTGCATGGCCCCTAAGCTCCTTTAGAGCTCTAAATCTACCATCCTGAGAGCCTAAGTCTATCTGTAAGGTTTGTCCTAGGCATGAATGATGACGACTTCAAAAACAACCAAAAAACTTGAATTGAGATGTTGTTTAGGTTAGCTGTTATTTTCATTCTATGTGATAGAACTGGCAGTTACACATTAGACAAGGCCCATGAGAAAGTCATCCAGCTGGTGATAACTCTGAAAGATACAGTCAAAGGAGAGTGTTTACAGAAAGAAGAAAATCTTCTGAGCTTTTTGCCCATTTTGTCTAAAAGTGGGATGTTTGGCTCTTTCCCCCAAACTACAAGAGAAGTTAAAGCCTTGAGACTGAAAGGAGCCCTGGAAAGACAGGCAGACTGATGCCCAGATCAGAAACAAGCAGCCTGCAGAAAGTTAGAGACTTCAGTTTGTAATTCAAGCAGACTTGAAGGAGAGCTAATTATAGCCCTGGAGCATAATCACTTCAGGTAATGACAATGTGATCTGTAACCCAGACTAGATGACATGGACTCCAAAATGAAGATCTGGAAAATTCAAGGCAGACTTTGAATGTATTTTTATTTTTAAGAAATAAAAGGACTTGACTGGTTAAAGAGCCTGACTAGGAAGAACATGGCACAGTGACTGAAGAATCCTCACTGCCAGGTGGAAGGCTGGTAGAGTGGAACTTAGATTCAATTCATATAACCTGCTGTGCAGCCTTGGGCAGGTCACTCTCCCTCTCTGGGTCTCTGTAAAATAAGGACATTGGACTATCTGATCTCAAAAGTCTCTTCCAGCTCTTGTGTTCTGGGATTTTAGTCCTAGCTCAATCACTAACTAGCTGGGTAACCTTGGGAAAGTCATAGAACCTGCCTGGGCCTCAGTTTCTTCTACTTTAAAACAATGGAGCTTGACAAGACGATTCCTAAAGGCCTTTCCGATCCTAATGTCCTATGACTTTATTTGGGATACTACGGAATGCATCATTGCTCTCTATTCCTCCTCACTACTTCTCTCCTGGGGCAGACAGCCCCTAACCAACATCTTCCCTCCCCCTCTGCCAATACTGTCCTTCCCCATATGTACATCTTTAGGATGAGAAATTTTTCACAATAAAGTATTAATTTGGGTTTCTAAGCCAAATGCTGCAGATTACCTAGAGCCACACATTGCATTCCAATCAGTTTGAAAGAAATAAATTCAGCCAATGCTTCCCCTTGTTAATATATTCCATTGACTCAGAAACTTATTGGAGAGTTGTAATTCCATATTGGTAACCATGAGTTCTTATGGCAATCACTGAATGATGCTGTTTTTGCTGGTGGTCTTGTTGTTTCAATTTAGGTTTTGTGAATTCAAACCCAGGTCTTCTGAGGAGGCATACTAGAGTGCAGAGTGAGCTGTCCATGGTATATTGGGAAACCCATCTAAACTATTATTATGTGGCTGCTAAACATTGAACTTCCCTGGGCCTCCAAGTCCATCAACTTTTAATCTTTGAAACAAGGAAAGAATTACATCCATAGGTGCTTTCGTGGCAGAGACGTTGTTCACCCTGGCACAGGATTTTCTTTTTCAAGGTTATTCATTGTTCCCTTCCTTTTATTTCTGGGTCCCACATTTTTGGAAGGACATTGATAAACTGGAAAGAGTCCAAAATAGGGCAGCCAAAACTGAAAAGGGCTTTAGGTCCCTGCTGTTTGGGGGTCATTTAGAAGAACTGAGGCTGTTTAGCACAGGGAAGAGAAAATGTAGAGGGCATGTCAACTGTCTTCAAATATTTGAAGGAATACCTTATGAGAGAGTGATTTTTACCTGTATTCTTACTGTGTTCATGGTCTGCCCCTTGTTACTAGAGTCAAAGAATGGCATTTATTAAGGATTTATTCTATACAAAGCCCTGGGGATACAAGTAGCAAAGTAAGGTAATCCTGGCTCTCAAGTTCATATTCTAATGGTGGAAGCAACACAGAGAGGAGGTTTCAGTTTTGAGTCAGTTGAAAAACCCCACAATCTGTAGGGGACAGCTGCAAAGCAGATGAATCTTCTTTCACATCATTTCTACTGACAAAAACCAGAGGGCAAAACAAAGAGCTGTGGGGGGAAGACAGAGACATCTAGCAGCTGGACATAAGGAAACCCTTCTAATTAGAGCTGTCCAAGAGTGGAGCAGATTGTGTTGGGATCCTATGGTAACAATTTTAGAGTCATCCAGTTCAATCCTCTCATTCGAAAAAAATGACAAAACTGAGGCCCAGGAGGTTAAGTGTCTAAGGTCTCGCATGTTGCAAATGCAAGATTAGAATTTGAACTTTAAACTCCACCAGGGATAATGGAAAGGACTTCTCAAGCAGCTCTGGGTTAGATAGAAGGTCCTTTTGAACTCTGATATTGTCTAATTCTTAGCAATCATGAAGAATAGTATGAAGTTACATACCTTGGGAAGGCAGGCATGCCTCAATATACGTTCATCTGATTAATGAAATTTTGCTCATCTATAAAAATGTCTGATCAGGAAAAGTTCTTCAATAGCTATCTCTAAGATTTATCTTAAGAGATTTTGTTCACATGTATGTGTGCATGTGTGCATGTGTGTATGTGGGTTTGTATGTCTTAGAACTGAAGTGCTAAAGGAATTTTGACATACTATTGCCTGCCACATCCAGTTACTTTAGGAGGTTTATAAACCATAGATTGAGAGGCACAATGGGTCTTTATACCCTGTGTAATCCAACTCTCTCATCTTATAGATGAGTAAACTGAAATTCAAGGAAGTAAGGTGACTTGTCCAGGGTCACAGAGCTATTAAGTGTCAGAAGCTGAACTTTAACCCAAGCCTATCTGACTCCAAATCCAGTACTCTGGCCACTGCCTTTAAGTGGAAAGGCTCCAAGGGATGCCCAACCCCCCAATGCAACAGCATAGAACCATTCAGGCACCAGCAAAAGGCACCATCGGCCACTTGGTGTGCCCAGAACTCATTCTTGGCTCTTTGCTGAACCCTGATGCCCTTGGATATAGTTTACATTTATAGATGAAGCCAATGAGAAGTAGAGAATTTCATTTTGTATGCCAGTGATGTTTGCTGTCACGTTAAAAGGTTGCATCAGCAAGGCTAGCCTTGTAGGGTCATTATTTCCTTTAAATATTTAGAGAGCAATTGAAGTAAGCTACCATGAGATGCTTTGATTATGGCCTTGTGATCCTCACAGTAGTTTTCCCACAGCCATGGAGACATAACTTCCAACACTTCTGCCACTTGAAATTTCTTCGCTAAAAAACAACAAGACATGATTTACTGAAATGACTAAACACCTTTACTAATCCCTTTGGTTTCTTTTCAAATGGTCCATGATCTAAAGAAATACAACCACCTGTATATCTCCTTCACTGCTCAAACTAGCCCTGACTTTCCTCACCTGCTTGAGTAGACCACAGCTGCCTAACTCATTGGAAGATTTCTTGGTGTCGAGGGCTTTGCCCTCCAAGGCTCCTGGACTTCCAATCAACTTTGCGTCAGATACCCTTGTGGGCAGCATCTACCCAGCCTTTGATCATTTCTGTATTCATTTACACCTTTTTACAGGAAAGATTCCCTTTCACCTTCTTGGTTCCTTCTCTCCATCTTTGCTTTCTCTCTGGCCTTGTGGTCTAGAAAGAAGAGAAGGAAATTTGAGTGATGCTGATTGGCTCAGGGAAAGTCATTAGAAAGAAGACCCATTTAGCATTCCCAAGCCCCGTGACTGTCCTTTGTCAGACAGCAGTTTCCCCAGCAGCAAACCTCTGCCCACTGATTAATAACCAGCCTCTGTGCACAAAGAGCTTCCTTGTCAATGTCTTTAGCTGACTTGGAGCTCACTTACTAACCTGTCTCTGTCTCATTCTGCCATTAGTTCCTCAAACATGAAAAGGTTTTAAAACAAAGATAGTAAAGGAATTTCTTTCCACATTGGCTCTTTGCATAATTCAGCTACTCTGCATATGAGAGTGTGCTCAGAATGAAGATGTTGGGTGAGTCTACTTTTGTCCATGATACATACCTAGGTTCAGTCTTAGGTTTGCCATCATCCAAAGCCCCTTCTTGGGCTGAGATGAGGTGGACAGAGGAGAGGTGCTGGGGTTCAGTTGTTCCACTGAAAATGGCAGCATGTTTTATGCAATTTTGGCCATTGTCACTGGTTGTTATCTGGGACATACATGAGGGAGACTGGAGGAGAGGTCCGTCCGGATGCCCAGCCTTGGCTTGTCTGATACCCACACCGATTTTACTAGATGTTCCATGCTCTGGGGGAATGATGGCCCCCAAATCTGCCTTATACTGGCACATAGGTTTAAGGACCCCCCAGGTTCACCTATTCCAGAGGTTCTTATCCTTTTTTCCGTGTGTCATGGACCCATTTCACAATCTGGTAAAATATTTGGACCATTTCTCAGAATAATCTTTCTCAATGCCTAATGAATAACAGAGAAAAATATATTAAATAAATACATTAAAGAGAAAATATATTAAAAGACTGTTATCAAAATATTTTCAAAAACAAATTCATGGACCACAGGTTAAGAACCCTGATCAAATCCAACTCCTTCATTTTGCAAATGAGGAAACTGAGGCACAGAGCCATTATTTGTCTTGTCCAAAGTCACACGGTGAGTGAGTGAGGCAGGATTTGAACCCTACTTCCCAACATGGATCCCTGGCACTAAGTAGGCTTTTAATAAATGCTGACTGATGAATTAATCAATCAACTGATTGATTGAACCATGGTGCACCAGAAAAGATGTTGGCTTTGGAAGTAGAGGAAATAGAACTAGTTCCCATCCCAGCTCTGCCAATTGCTGCCTATGCCAAGCTGACCAAGTCACTTCAGTTTTCTTAGTCTGTTTCTATAGATGTAAAAAATGAGTAGGGGAGACTAGCTGATATCTAAGGCTCCTTTCAGCTGCATGTCTATGAACCAGTGAATGTTAATCCTTGGACTCCAAACCCACTGTACCACACTGCCTCTCATTATTGGGCACTTAAGTAGTGTTTGTTGACTTGATGGATCTGTTGATTTATTAAGCTGCCTTTCTATCCATCAGATAGCACACTCACACTCACTAAATTTCTAGACTTGCAAGGTGACTTCCTCAGATGCATTGTGCGAGAACATGTGGGTATGGTTCTGCTGCTCTCTAACAATTTAGGAGTCAAATTCTTGCTTCTGTTCCTCCCTTTATGTCTGAAGTGACAGGAACCACTGACTTGATAAACCTTTGTAGCTCCCATGTAAGGAAATTATCATTGGAGGGATTTGCATAGATTGACTCTGACAGGGCCCTCACTACTTGTATCTATCACGCTCATTATCTCCCACCATAGACTCAGTTCTCAGCTCTTAAAAAATGTTAATTGTGTGTCTCCTTTTTACAGATTTCCACAATTGTCTGCTCTTTCTTGTACTGCACCCTCCTGGTAAAAGCCATATTCCTTCTGTTTAGAATTTTGAATGTGTCTCCTTGAGAGGATGCTGCTTTCAAGTGTAACTAGAAAAAGCTTGGGTATTGGAAGTGGGTCCTTTTCCTGCTCATGTTATTGTGAGCACTCCATGAAAGTATTCTAAGATAATATACAGTATATAATGCACACGCATCCATACACTATGAGGAAAATGGAAAACAAAGGTAACTCAGTCTATTACATAAGACTGTAATTCACAAGGGCAGCTGCACCAGCCGCCAACCAGTAAATTCTATTATGAAGCCAGTGATTTAGCATCATCCTCCATTTTGATTGACACTGAAAGTCTTCCAAGTGGAAAACATGAAACCACTGTTCAAAAATAAAGTCACAAAATACCTTGGTAACTTCCATTAGAGAGTTCAGAAGTACAGGACAAAATCTCAATATATTCAGAC
Source organism: Notamacropus eugenii (assembly GCF_028372415.1). Taxonomy (NCBI): domain Eukaryota; kingdom Metazoa; phylum Chordata; class Mammalia; order Diprotodontia; family Macropodidae; genus Notamacropus; species Notamacropus eugenii. The sequence goes on from NC_092873.1 coordinate 538,353,225, forward strand.
ATTGACATAAAATAATTAAAAATCTGTTGATGATTTTTTTTTAAAAAAAAAAATGACAACCTTCCACAGTGTGGCAAAGAAAATCATGGATTCAGGGTCCAGACACTAGGCTTCAAATATGACATCTGCAATTGCCCAGATGTGTGTCCTTAGGCAAGTTACTTTATGTCTCTGGGCCAGTTTTCTCAACTATATTTGGGATTAATAATGGATCAAAAGAAACCATAGGAGCATAGACTTAGATAGAGAAAGGAGTGTCAAACTCACACAACATAATTCTCTCCTTTTTCAGATTAGCCAACAGAGGCCTAGAGAGTGAAGTGCACTGCCTATGGTCACCCAGGTAGTGAGAGAATCACAATTGGAGCCTACATCTTCTAACTCCAAGTGCAATGCCTTTTATTCTGTACCACCCTTACCATAGGAAAAGCACTTCATGAATCCAACAAAAGTTTGCATGTTGAATGGAACTGAAAACCCCATCTGCCTGTTTCGCTGAATAAGAGAAAAGAAAGCATGGGCTTCATTAAAGAAAACCCAGATTCCAGGAAGCAGGCGGTAGTAGATCCTTTGTTCTCTGCCCCAGTCAGACCACAACTGCTGTATTAGGTTCCATTTTGGGTGCCTTGGTATACGAAGGGTATTTAAGGACTCAAGGGTGTTCAAAGGAGAGCAACAAGATGGTGCTGGGCCTTGAGGTCATGTCATGGAGAAACTGGCTGAAAGAAGTGGAGAGGTTGTGTCAGTAAGCACCCCAAGATACACAGGAGGGTCCTGCTGTCACAGGTTCTTAGATCTGTATTTATAAAAGGAAAGGAAACTTTTGAAGGGTTAACAATCACTTTAATCAAGCACATGTATCATTCCTTTAATTAAGCACATATATCATTCACCTAATTCAGAGGAGTCAGCACCCTGGACTTCAAAGAAAATACAGAGAAATCAAAAGATCAATAGATATGACTTCCTCTCTCTGAATTCAACAGACAGTTGGACCCCAACTGTCTGACCATAGCTACCAGAGAGGGAAGCACTGATATCTGGGTTTTCAAAACCGGAGGTCTCCTTTAGCAGCTTCCCAGAGTCCTCACCTGGCCAAACGAGCACTTCCAGTCAGTAAGCCCCAAAGTAATCAACAGACGTGGCTTCCTCTGCCTGACCATAATTCAACAGACAGGTACAACTGTCTGACCATAGTTACCAGAAAGGGAAGCACTGACATCTGGGTATTCAAAGATGGGGGGATCCTTAAAGCAGCTTCCCAGAGTCTGCGTCTTGCACTCAAACCTTCCTACAAAAACTAAACCCCCAAAGTAAAGCCTCAACTCAGAGTATTTTTAGAGCCAAAAGACATAACCCTCTGACCCAGTGCTTCAACAGAAAAAACAAAAGGTACTTGGAATCCTCCTACAAAACAACTCCCCTAAGCAAGCTTCCCACAATGGGCAGGCCCATCAATGGGTGGGGAAGATCTTTAATCACATTTTTCAATCAGAGGCAATTTTAGTAAAACAAAACCAGCAAAAGAGCCTAATTTGTTTGCCATCACAGAGGTCTAGCCTGGAGAAGGGAATGTTTGGAAGAGGTGGCCATTTTAGCCAACCTTGAGTCTGTGAAGGTTGGTTGTGTAAAGAGGGAGACCTTTTCTGTTTGGCCTCAGAGGAAATAATCAGGGAACTCCTTAGCTATGATAGTTGACTACTCCAGAAAGGCAATTGGCTGCTTGGAGATGTGGCAGGTTCCCCTCACTGGAGAGTGAGTAAACAGAGGCCATATGGCCATGTGTTAGGTATGTTATCCTTGGGACTCCTGAGCATGAGTTGGGCTAAATGGTCTCTCCTAATTTCACTTCCAGCTCTCAAATTCTGTGGCTGAGTGAAAGTCCTTGCCTCTTTAGAAATACTTAGAGTGTATGTGTTGCTCTCACCTCATAGCACAAATATCAAAGAATCAGCTTTGATCTGGGAGTCCCAAGACCAGGGCCTCTAAGCTGGAATACCAGGTGTAGAACTGAAGTGTGAGGCCCTGACTGGGAGGGGGGAAATCCTCATTTAACTGGACCCAACACAAATGCTTTTTTATGAAATCCCTTCTCCAGCTGTAAAAGGCAGGACTGCCACATTTGAAAAAGGCAGGAAATGTGCCTCTGTGGCCTGCTTTGTCTTCAGACAAAGTCAATAGACATGACTTCCATGTCTTCAGACACATGGAAGGAAGATCTGAGGGAGGAAATCCCATAGAAGGCCTTACACTTGGGTCGACCTGTTCACATCTCTCGACCCATTCACTTCTCTCAACCCTCCTGACCCCTAAGGTCCATGGATATACAAAGTCAGTCCTTACAGCAGGGCCCAGCATATTCCATGGAACCCAACTGTGGGCTCCTGGAGAACAGGTACCCTCTCACTTTTGTCTATAACCCCAGAACTTTGTACCATGACTGGCACACAGTAGGTGTTTAATAAATGTTAACTGACTGACTCATCTATTGAAAGGCAGTATGGTGCAGTGGACAGAAAGCTGGCCCTGGAATAAGAAAGTCCTGGATTCAACCCCTTTCTGAGAGCCATGTGACGATGTGCAAGGCAACTTCCCAGCTTTATTCTACTTGTCTATAAACTTGGGATGAAAGACCTAGAGTACCTACATCACAGGGCTGCTGTCAAGACCAAGCCAGAGAATGGAGAGGAATCAATTTCTTTTCATGCTTGAAAGTACTGTATGAATATTAGTCATTACTATTCCTAAAAGAAGTCTGCCCAGTGTCATGGAATCCCAGGATCAGAGTTTGAGCTAGAAAGGTCCCTAAAAGTACAAGGGAAACTGAGGTGGGAGAGATGATATAACATGCTTGCAGTCATACAGGGAGTGTGTGTTTCCCATGAGAGCTCCCAGCACACAGGGATCACAAAACCATGGCATCTCTGAATTGGAAGGGACCCAAGAGGCCACCTAGCTCCATCCACACCTCAACAAGAATTCTCCTGCACAAAATCCCTGACAAATGACAGAAGCCTTGAGTGTCTCCCCCTAAGGGAGTCTGCCACCTAGCCCAGGGGCCCATCCCACCAGGGATTGCCTCACAACCCCATGACTCTTAGCTGTCTCTTACATGCTGAGGGAGATTCTGAGCTTAAATAAGATAGATTTCCTATTAAAGACAGTCATGTGACAAATTATAGAAGGGCCCAGATCTTACACGCAGTTGTTGTTGGCGCTAGTGATGTCTGACTCTTTACGATCCCATTTGCGGTTTTCTTCGCAAAGATACCAGAGTGATTTGCCATTTTCTTCTCCAGTTCATTTTACAGATGAGGAAACTGAGGCAAACAGGGTGAAGTGACTTGTGAAAGCACACAGCTGGTAAAAGTCTGAGGCTAAATTTGAACTCAGGTCTTTCTGACTTCAGACCCACCACTCAAACCACTGTGACATCTAGCTTCCCTGCCCAGTAATTATCTCAGAAGAACCTCAGTGATAAAGGAAAGAAGAGATACAAAAATAAACTTCCCTAGCCAATGTAGAAGTGCCCCAAAAGATGACCAGAGGTCCATGGAGGCAGACAGAGAGGGATCCATTCCACTGAGGGGAACACAGGATCTGAGACCTGAGGGCCCTGGGAGAGAAGTCATCCTCCAAAATGGGCTTAGAAGAGTTTGGACTCTGAAGGCCAGTGGGAACAATAGGGGGCCTGAGGCCAGGGGCTAGCAGGGATACAGAAGAAATGGGAGTCATCTCCCATGAGGGGACAAAGAAGGAGGCAGAGACTGGTGGAGGCCAGTGGCCACTGTGGACCACCACAAGGCCTCCTGACTGTCGAGGCCCTCTTATTTAGACAAAACACTGAGCCAGTGTCTGCCCTCAAGAAGCTTACCTTGTCTCGGGAGGAACAAGAGACACACATATAAAGACATTTAAAATAATGGTATTTATCAGAGGGGCCCTCACATCAAAAACAGGCTATGCTGGAGAACAGTGACTTCGGAGTCTGGCAGATCAGAATCGGAATCCCACCTCAAACACTTACTAGTTCTGACCTGGGGAACCACCCGACCTCTCTGCACCTGAGATTCTTCCTCAGTAAAATGGAAGGGTTGGGGTCCATGACCTCTACTGACCCATCCAGCAGTGACCCTGTGAGGCCACCATGGCTGAGCTGGATGACCAGGCCAACTGGCTTCCATAGGAAGCCCCTAAATGTGCCCCTTGGGTGAAGCCTTCTGACTGTCCTCACAATAGTGTTCTTAAGTGAGTAGAATGAAAACAGGCTCACAAGGCAACTCATCATATTGCTGTAGTTATCAACATATTAAAAGAAAAAGCAAAGTCCTGTAGAGGGCAGGCCTGCCCCCTGTTAGGAACTTCTGCCAGAGGTGCCAAGAGCAGCGTTAGAGCACAGTGCTCCCCACATTCTCTCATTAGTGTGTATCCCCTGTGTGGCCCTAGTGCATTCTTGCTGGATGGCTCTCCTCTCCACACCCTCCCAACCCATTCCAGCTCTACAACGTCCTGGAGTTTTGCCAGGACTCCAAGCCCAGTTCATGGACCTGGGGCTTCAGCAGGGCTGCTCAGGCACTAAGGACAACTCCTGTCATTTGAGAAGGGAACTTTTTCAATCATTCCTGCCTGCTGCAGTCATCCTTCCACAGCCATGGGATGCCATATTTACAGAGCCAAGAATAGGAAGCTTTGGATGGTTCACAGCAAGCCGGGCTCTTCATCTAGCATATGCTAACAGGCTGGCAAAGGAACTGGGGGTGGGGGAGAGCTGGAGGATGAAGCAGATTACAGCAGTATGTTCAGGTCGCCTGCAACTCCCATGCTCATCACCACATGGGGGGCTGGGGGAGCAAAAAGTCTTTTAGTAGAGTGTGTATTGGTAGTGGAAGACCCTTTACAAAGTCTATCAGTGAGAGAGTCAAAGGTGAACAAAGAGAGATTGGCTTGTTGATGGGGTACATTTTCTTCCTGGGTTGGTCCTAGGACTTGGCAACAAAGAACTTGGACTCTTGGAAGAGTATGGTCAGTGTCCATAATGTCACCAGCACCATTGGGAGGTAGAGGCTGCTGAATGCTTGCCCCTCCCCCATTTGGAAAATCAATTGCAGGGAGTACTGGTGGCCAGAAGAACCAGTTTTGTGTTTCAGAATGAGAGAGAGTTTAAAATCAAAGCAGAAAATGCATGTGAGCAAAACCAGGGACCTGAATCAGAAGTCACTTTCAAGTGATGCTGATGCCTTGAACTGTGCCACATCAACATGAGTTACGGCAAGAATGGGTTCAGTGCATCCTCTCCCTTCTCCCAATGCACATTGGTTTTGTGTTTACTTTGTATGTGCTTTCTATTTACCAATCTGGGTATGTGCTGCCTCCCCAAAGTATAAGGTAGCAAAATGCACACACCTCTGCATGTGCACACACACACACACACACACACACACACACACACCATTTCATTTTTACTTACCTGTTACATAGTCTATTTCCCTCAGGAGAATGTAAACTCATAGAGGATGGAACTCTTTGTGTTGGTCTCTTTATTTTCTGCACTTCCAACAATGCCAGTAAGACATCTTTAATGATAATAGAGGTGGCTATACTATGTGAATATAGAGCTAGTGGCCATGTTGAGCAGAGCAGGGGTTGAACCCCACCTCTGACACCAATTATCAGGAATATTCAGCCTTGACTAGCAGAGCAAGCTCCCTTAGACTTCAAATTCAGGAACAATTGTCAATTTGCCTTGGTAGAGGGAGTTTCCTAACTGAGAGTTCCCTAACCCTATAAAATCACGGGTTGAGTCCCATCCCACTCATACCAATCATACTCAGTAAATTCATCAAGTGCTTCCAGTGAGTCAGTCACTGCCCTAGGTGCTGGCAGCCACAGAAGCAGCCTAAAAGAGTCCCTGCCCTCAATAATTATGAACATTCACTGTTCTTTTTCTCACAGTAGCTCTGTAGGGCAGGTAATACAGGCAGGATCCCAACAGCACAGTAAAGAAGGAATCTTACTGATAATCCAGTCCAAATTTTATCGCTGACAGAATAAAGGTATTTGAAGGTGAAGTGACTTCCCAGCATGCCACAGGCAGTGGGGACCAGAGCCAGAGTCAGGAGTCGGATTTGGGAGCCAGGTGCATTGATCCTCCAGCATTCCTTCCTCTTCTCCCCATCTTATCCTTCAAGTAGCTGCATCTTCCACAGAGATTGCTAGGAACTGGAGAGCCCAGACTAGAAGCTTTGATTTTCCCTTACAAAGTCCCAAGTCTCCTTCCACTACACCACACTGCCTGTTCAAGAGAATGTTTAGCAGTAATACTACATTGATATTGTGAATTGTCCCAAGAAGGAAAACTACAAAAGGGTCCTCAGGCTTTCATAGCCCCCTCCTATGTCAATCCTGGAACAGAAAAAAGGAGAGCTAAGGATCACAGTTGTTAGACATCCATAAACAGGAACTGGAGTGTAGGCATTCTGCATGGGAGACCTTGGTCCAAAGGCCAATGAATTGATTTACTGTTAGAAGAGTTGAACCATCTCAGTCCTGCTATTCTCATGATTCGTGTAACCAAAGAACAGAAGGGAGCTGTGGCTAAAGGAAAAGATGTCTCAAGTTCCCCTTGCAGAGGCAAAGGAGTAAGTGGGAATGGTTTCCTTTCATGCCCAGAGGCCACAAAATCCATCATGTCCTGGGACACTTGGCCCTCAGGACTCACGATGAGCATAGAAAATAAAGACCACCCAGTAGAAACCTACAATGTGTGTGCCAAACTCTGCTGCACATCTGTTAAAGAGGCAAAAAAATGGTACTAATGATTTGACAAGATACTCCTGAGCAAATCAACACATACTTTAATAATTTGGGGACTTCGATTTGAAAGCAAGAAAAGAGAATGAATGAGTGCACAAAAGTATGAAGAGCATATATTAAGCAACAATAGTACGCCAAACATTGTGCTAAGCTCCGCAGATACAAAACATTTCTTACCCTCAAGGACTTTATATTCTAATGAGAAAGACAGCTCAGATTAGGGAATGATATCCAGGGAGGGAAGTTATGGTTAGGGAAGTCATCCAAACAAGTGGGGTTTACCATGAATGCTTCTTTTCCTTTCCCTTTTCTTCTCAAACGATAGAACAGTGCATTATGTTTCCGAAGGCAGTAGCAATCTGATGACAGTTCTCAAAAAAGGGAGTAAAAAGTGAGTATGTGGAAGGGAAAGGCAGTGGGCAGTATGGGGATTTGGGCAATGGGAATGAATATCTGTGAGGGGTCAGGGTACTGTACCTTATTGTCATCATTCAGTCTTTTTCAGTCCTGTCTCTTCATGACCCAATTTGGGGGTTTCTTCAAAAAATACTGGAGTGGTTTGCCATTTCCTTCTCCAGCTCATTTTATAGATGAGGAAACTGAGGTAAACAAGGTTAAAGTGACTTGCTCAGGGTCACACAGCTGTAAGTATCTGAAGCCAGATTTGAACTCAGGAACATGTCTTCCTGACATGCATGAAACACATCCCCAAAGTCATGTAAAGGAATGATGGTGACTGATGTGGTCCCAGACTAGTCAGCTCCCAATGGTCAGAGGAAGGAGTAGGTAAAGCAAAGAACAAACAAACATCCAATTGAAAAGGGGCTAAATGTGAGAAGCCACACAACATTTGCAGCAGCTTTGATCCAGATTCCACGAGGGATTGGTTGATATGGAAACCTATTCAAGTGAGTTGTTAAAGAGGGAAATGGAAAAAGACAAAGATATTGACCTTAATTATCACTGGTTCTTTCAAACGTTTAACCAATGTAAAGTAGTAGCCAAGAGGATGTTACAGGAGACCTTTTATGGTTCTCTGTAGAGCACTTCACTCTAAAGAAAGACCAACAAATAAGCAAGATTGATTTGGTTAACTAAATGACTAGTAAGATGTAATCAACTGCTCTGTTACCTCCTCAAACTTTCATCAAGGAGGGGCAGCTACGTGGTGCAGTGGATACAGCACTGGCCCCAGAGTCAGGAGCACCCTGAGTCAGATCTCAGACACTTGGCATTAGGTGTGTGATCCTGTGTGAACAAAGAGCTAGAAGCTAACTTAGCCAAGAAGTACCTGATCACTCTCAAGCGGAGAGAAGAGGTTACCCAGGGTCAGGCGGATTGAGACTACTAACTCATTTGGAAACAGGAGAGCATGGTGGAAACTGAGTTACTATATCACTTCCTGAAACAGGGAAAACAGAAGGGAAAGGTCTAAAGAAAGCTTGAGACAAGGCCCAAATTCCAAAGCATCCCTGGGGGCAAGCTCATAATAGTTCACATCTACCTAGGGCTTACTATTTGCTGAACACTCTACTAAGTGTTTTATACTTATTATCTCATTTGATTCTGAAAACAATCCTGTGAGGAAGGTGTTATTGTTATCCCCACTTTACAGATAAGGAAACTGAGGCAGATAGGGGTTAAGTGTCTTGCCCAGAATCACACAGCTAGTAAGTATCTGAGGCTAGATTTGAACTCAAGCCTTCGTGACTCCAGATCTATACTCTATCCACTGTGCCACCTAGTTTCCCTAACGAAACTGGGAAGAGGCAATGACGTCCCTTAAAATAGGACAAGTGGACCAATGTGTCTATTTTTAAAAATCTGTTTTCATCTTCAGTGCCAGGAAAACCACCCAATTCGGCCTCTTCAACACTTTTACTCCCCCAAGTAGTGTGCTAAGAAGTAGAGATGGTGTCTCAGAAGACAAAATCAAGGACATCTGGACCAGGCCAAGTTCCCAGGAAAGAAACCAAGTGGCAGAGGTCATCAACCAATCAAGTATTTATTAAGCATCTACAGTGTACCAAGGGGCAGCTAGGTGGTACAGGAGCCAGGAGGACCTGAGTTCAAATTTCACCTCAGACACTTGACACTCACTAGCTGTGTGACCTTGGGCAAGTCACTTAACCCCAATTGCCTCATCCTGGGTCATCTTCAGTCATCCTGATGAACATCTGGTCACTAGATTCAGATGGCTCTGGGGGAGAAGTGAGGCTGGTGATCTACATAGCCCTCCCTCACTCAAAACAAAGTCAAGTGCAAGTCATGTCATTATTTCTCTGATGGCAACAAAGGATGAACACACACACTGTGTATCAAGCATTGTGATGGCCCTTGGCCTGCAAGTACAAGGAATGAAACAATCCCTGCTTGAAAGGAGGTTTCCATCTAACGAGAGAGACAAGGACATATAAGATATAAACAGTATAAATACAAAGTTAATAAACATATATTGAGAGGAAAGGCACAACAATTGGGAGATCAGAAAAGGATTCATGCAGATGGTATCTGACAATCCCTGAAACTCCTCCCTCAGATTGGACAGCTCCTCCCCAAGCCTCCATTTGAGAAGGGCACCCAGAGCCACCATACTTCATGCCTCTCCTGGCTTGTCTCTGAGAGTTCACTTCTGCCTATAATTCACACACTTGAAAGTACTGCCCACACACACCCCTGTGCCTCTCCCCATTAGAAGTTTCATCCCAGACCTTCCAGGCCTCTGTTTAAGGAAGTCTCCTCCCTTTTCACCTTCCTTTCATGCCATTTCCTCCCATTAGAAGGAGAGCTCCTGGAGGGATAGAACCCTGATGGTTTTTGTATGCCCAATGCTTAGTGTGCCTGGCACACAGTAAGGATTTAATAAATTTTTGTTGACTGACTTGTTGGCCTGGAGTAACACAGTCTTACAAGCCTTAAGCAGTCATTTTACAAGGGCAGAGAGGGTAAATGCTGAAATCTTGGGGGAAATCAAGGATGCTGTAATACCCAGATACTGGAGAGGAAAGTGCTTGGCCAATCTTAAGACACTAGATGAATGCTAATTACCAATAACCTTGTGGTCATTATTATGATTGTACAGGAATTAAAAAATCAGGGATTGTTGACTTATACACACACTCTCATGTTTAAAAAATCTTTGGAGAAATGATTCACTTGTGTCTCAAGGGTATCCTTGGTGAAAGATGCTGTTTGTTTGTTTTGCAAGATAATTTGGGGTAAGTGACTTGTCCAGAATCACACAGCTAATGTCCAGTGTCCGAGAAAAGATTCAAATTTAGGGTTCCCCTGACTCTGGGGTCAGTGTTCTATCCACTGCACCACTTAATTGCCCCTCCCTGGTGAAAGTTGGAGAGGTAACAGAGCAGTTGATTACATCTTAAGCAAATCAATCTTGCTTGACTGTTTGTTGATCTTTCTTTAGAGTAAAGTTCTATAGAGAACAATAAAGGGTCTCCTGTAACATCCATGTGTTCAGACCATACAAGATTCCTAAGCAAATGCAGCCACAGTGAGAACTATATTTAGTGGCCTTCTTATTAATATCAGCTGAGACATAAAATTAAGAGATGCATGTTCCTCAAAGGTGTTTTCTCCTGTCATGGACAGTGTCTTTCTCCAAGTCAAAATGGAAAGAGAATTCCCTATCAAATAGAGGGTAAATTCCTTCCTGTGCTCCTAGGTACAAAAGATATCACACTGGTTACACCAATCCCCAAAACATTGCTGGATCTCCTCAATGACATTCATGATTTTTCGAAAAGATGTCAGCCTAACAACCCACATAGGAAAGATTAACTGGATGAAATATATCTATTGTCCTCACAATGACATGTGATGGGAGGAAGGAGAAGGAGAAGGAGAAGAATGGGGTGCATTGCTCTTGGGAAACTGGTCACTGTGTCTAATGGTCCTAGACTATTACACAGGCCAAAATTTTGAACACAAATGTCTGGGGATAGTACCAGGACTGCACTTCCAGCTCACCGTCTGGTCTAATCCACTTACACGCCATGTGCCTTGGGCCTCACGGGCATCCTCCTCTCAATGCTGCCCTCCTCCTCTTTCCAGCTGCCCTTTAGGACAGACTTCTCCTATTCAAATATTTAATTCTTGACAGTAGGGGACATTTTGTTCTTCTGCATTTTTATCCTCGGCATTCAGCACAGTTTATTTGCTTAACACATATTAATAAATATTTGCTTTATCTGTCTCTCTACCTATTCATCTACCTTGGCACAACACATTCTCCAAGGATTTGAAAGCACTTCTGATTCAGAGGGCAATCAATAGAGAGACACTTGGTGGGCACCAAGAAGTCACACTCACGGATGACCCAAACTCAAAGATGACCCACATTCAAGGAGTGGTGCAAGGTCTATACTGGAGGAAGGATAAGATTGGAAAAGAAGATGGGCCAATTATGTGGCTGGAGCAAGAGATTACTGGCAGTCAGCATGAGTGCTTTCTTGGCCTATTGTTGTGTAAAAGAATGAGAAGGGTAGATGGGCTGAGCTCTGTACCAAAAGAGAGATTGTTCACTCAAAGTCATGGGACCATAGATTCAGTGCTCGCGTGAGAAAACCAACCAGATTAGTTAGTCCAACAGCCCCATTTTACAGATGTGAAAACAGAGGCCCAAAGAAGTTTGGTCAATTGCCCAGGGTCATGTAGGTAGTAAGTTACAGAGTGATGATTCAAATCTGTATCCCTGGACTCTTAACCAGTGCTCCACAGAACCATGATTCACATGCCTTGCATGTGCAAGTCACAGTACTAGACACTGGGGATTCAAAGATGAAAATCCACATGATGCATGACCTCTTTAGTTTACCATCCACACAGTTTACCATCTACAAGGCAAGCTGTATTACAGCCAGATGACAAGAGTTGTCAGTCTAATCTTTCTATCTGTCTGAAAGGAGATATTTACTCACTTTTTTCTGGAAAAAAAATCTTTTAATGAAAAAGAGAAAGGCTTCATAAAGTCCGTACACAATGTGAACCTTGAATACCTGACAGAGATATAAAAGGAAACTTATGAGAGAACATCATTCCCCAGTTCTGCACAGCATACCCATTTCAGATCCTGGGTCCAACAAAAAGCAGCCCTGGCTGATGAGAACAGAAATGAACCAAGCAGCCCTGATGTCCCTGTTACCTGTGAAAGGTGGCAGAGTATTATGGAATAAATGTAAAACCAAACTCATGTTCCTGAGGCACTTTAAGGGTTACACATCCCCATCCTCAGCACAAGCCAAGGAGAGGGAGGTAGTGAGATTATTGTCTCTATTTTACCAATGAGCAATTAGAGCTGAGAGAAGTTGAGGGATGGGATAGTAGGTCATTGGTCTAGCATTGGAAGGGATCCCAAGGCTATATAGTCCAACCCCTTCATTTTTTAAAATGTTTATTTATTTATTTTTAGTTTTCCCCATTCATTTCTACAAAATTTTGAGTCCCAAATCTTTTCCCCATCTCTCCCCTCCCCTCACCCCCAAACACCTTGCACCAATGTGCCCTCTGTTCTATCATACACCTCCTTTCCCTTATCTCCATCTTCTCCCTTGTCTTGTAGGGCAAGATAAATTTCTTTACTCAATTACTTGTATTTCTTATTTCCCAGCTATATGCAAAAATAATTCTCAACATTCGTTCCTAAAACTTTGAGTTCCAACTTCTCTCCCTTCTTCCCTCCTCATCCATCCCCACTGAGAAGGTAAACAATTCAATATAGGCTACATATGTGTACTTTTGTGTACGACTTCCATAGCAATTATGTTGTGTAAGATTAACTATATTTCTCTCCATCCTATCCTGCCCCCATTAATTCTATTCTCTCTTTTGACCTTGCCCCTCCCCAAAAGCATTTACTTCCAATTGCTCTCTCCTCCCATTTGCCCTCTCTTTTATCATCCCTATCACCCCACTTATCCTCTTCTCCCCCACTTCCCTATAGTGTAAGATAGTGTGCATGTTATTCCTTCCTTAAGCCAAAGGTGATGAGAGTAAGCTTCACTTTTTCCCTCTCACCTCCTCCCTTTTCCCCTACACTGAAAAAAGCTTTTTATTGCCTCTTTTATGGGAGATAATTTACCCCATTCCATTTCTCCCTTTCTCCTCCCAATATATTCCTCTCTCACCCTTAATTTCATTTTTTTAGGTATCATCCCTTCTTATTCAGCTCACCCTGTGCTCTCTGTCTACATACGTGTGTGTGTGTGCATAATCCCTCCAAATACCCAAATACTGAGAAAAGTTTCAAGAGTTACAAATATTGTCTTTCCATGTGCGAATGTAAACAGTTCAACTTTAGTAAGTCCCTTATGATTTTTCTTTCCTGTTTACCTTTTCATGCTTCTCTTGATTCTTGTGTTTAAAAGTCAAATTTTCTATTCAGTTCTGATCTTTCCATCAAGAATGCTCAAAAGAAATGCTGTTGCATGAAATGACCATTTTTCCCCTGCTGTATTATACTCAGTTTTGCTGGATAGGTGATTCTTGGTTTTAGTCCTAGTTCCTTCAACTTCTGGAATATCATATTCCAAGCCCTTTGATTCCTTAATGTAGAAGCTGCTAGATCTTCTGTTATCCTGATTGTATTTCCACAATACTCAAATTGTTTCTTTCTGGCTGCTTACAATATTTTTTCCTTCACCTGGGAACTCTGGAATTTGGCTACAACATTTCTAGGACTTTCTCTTTTTGAATCTCTTTCAGGACATGATCAGTGGATTTGTTTAATATTTATTTTACTCCTTGGTTCTAGAATATGAGGGCAGTTTTCCTTGATAATTTCATGAAAGATGATGTCTAGGCTCTTTTTTTTTATCATGGCTTTCAGGTAGTCCCATAATTTTTAGATTGTCTCTCCTGGATCTATTTTCCAGGTCAGTTGTTTTTCCAATGAGATATTTCACATTATCTTCTACTCTTTCATTCTTTTGGCTTTATTTTATAATTTCTTGGTTTCTCATATAGTCATTAGCTTCCATCTCCTCTATTCTGATTTTTAAATAACTATTTTGTTCAGTGAGCTTTTGAACCTCCTTTTCCATTTGGCTAATTCTGTTTTTTAAAGCATTCTTCTCCTCATTGACTTTTTGGATCTCTTTTGCCAATTGAGTTAGCTTAAGGTGTTACTTTTTTCAGCATTTTTTTGGGTCTCTTTTAGAAAGCTGTTGACTTGCTTGTCATGATTTTCTCGCATCACTCTCATTTCTCTTCCCAGTTTTGCCTCCCCCTCTCTTACTTGATTTTCAAAATCCTTTTTGAGCTTTTCCATGGCATGAGACCATTGTATATTTATTTTGGAGGTTTTGGATGCAAAAGCCTTGACTTTTATGTCTTCCTCTGATGGTAAGGGTTGTTCTTCCTCTTCTGAAAGGATGAAAGAAAATACCTGTTCACCAAGAAAGTAACCTTCTGTAGTCTTATTTTTTTCCCCCTTTTTGGGCATTTTCCCAGCCAGTTACTTGACTTTTGAGTCCTTTGTCAAGAGAGGGGCATACTCTGGGGACCCATAAGTTCTCAGTTCCTCCAAGGTGGCAAATCAAGGAAGTGGAGTTTTCTCCTCTCCTGGCCTGAACTCTGGTCTGGGAGCTACTAAAGCTTTTCTGCCCAGGATTTGCAAGTAAAATTCCCTTTCCAGAGCCTCCACCAGCTCCACCACATCAACCAGCACTCTTCCTCACCCCAGAGCCGCCACTCAGAGCTGAGACTCAGATCAGCAGCTCAATTCCCCCAGGGGCTTTAGGTCAAGGGCTCCAAAAATGTATGCTGCTGCTGCTGCCACTGCTACTGCTTGGGGCCAGGGTTAGAGGAGAACCCTGCTCCCTTCTCCCCAAGGTGAAAAAAACTTTCTCACTGTCCTTTGAAGCTGTCTTTGGTGTTTGTGGATTGAGGGATCTGAGAACTGCAGCTACTGCTGGGGATTCCACCCTTGAGGCCTGTTCCATTCCTGTTCCTGCTGGTGCAGTGCAGCCAATGCTCTGCTCCTCATGTGATAGACCTTTCTTGTAAGCCTTCTAGGCTACCTTGGGCTGGAAATCTCTTTCATTCTGTCATTTTGTGGCTTCTACTTCTCTAGGATTTGTTTAGAGTCATTTTTACAGATATTTTATGGGCTGTGGAGGAAAAGCTAAAGTAGCTGCATCTTTCTACTCCACCATCTTGGCTCTGCCCAACCCCTTCATTTTGCAGACGAGAAAACATAGACCCAGGGAGGTTATGGAACATCTCTACCCAAGGTTATGTAGAAATGTAAGTGGGTCAAAGTTAGGATTTGAAGCTGCTTCTTTGGACTCCAGAATGAAAACAATGCTCTCTCTCTCTCTCTCCCTCCCCCCCCCCTCTCTCTTTCTGTTTCTCTGTCTCTTTCACTCTCTCTTTTTTTCTCTCTCCTGTACCAACAAAGCCTCCCTTGGCCCAATCCCACACACCTCCTCAAATGTGAAACCTGATATCCCAGCCTAAGTCTCTCCTAACTCCAATTCCAGGGCTTTTTTCCATATTGCAAATGTCATTTTATAATACCACGTACTTAAATTTTAAAGTTTAAATGTTAAAACTTTTAAACTGTACAAGGGTTTTAAGATGCTTCTGTAAGATAAGGAGCTTTGTTGAGCTTTTTTCTTTTTTACCCCCCAAACTAAACCTAGTGTTATTAAGGTTCAGCCACTAATATGTGCAAAATTATTGGGAATAGAACTATTTGGCATGTAATTATACTGAGCAGAATCTGGGATCCTTTACACTATATGAATTACTTATCCAAGGATGAGAGCGGTAAATTTCATCCTAGGTAAATAACAGTCATCCTATTATAGGAAAAGAGCAGTGTTTTCATACCTGGAATGGAAATTATTTTAAACCATTTCCATGCTATACTTAGTCATTATTATTTAACATCTAGGAACGATTACAAAGAAATACACTGTAGCCTCTGGCTATTTCCATACAAAATGATTGGATTTATTCTCTGACCAATTTTGCCAAAAAAGAGACAGAGAGAGACTCATTCCCTTTTGGAGTTGGTACAGTATGCCCTGGTAGCCTGTGGAAGACTGGCAGCTTTGGCAATGGTCTCCAGGAAGTCCAGGAGAGATTGGAGTTTGGCAAGCCACTCCCATATCTAATAGGAAACTTGTCACTCACCCCTCTGTCACCTTGGGGAGATTAGAGAGGTGGGGAGGCTGAATTTCTTGATTCTGCAGAGTGTGTTGTGAGAACAGCAACACGTTGTGGGATTCTCATGGAAGAGAGGAGAAAGGTATTTGTTTCCCTTCTCAGATAGTCTGTTGTGGTCTCTTAAAAGACTAGCTATAAAGGACCATCAGCACTGGTCCAGGGTTTACTGTGAACAGGATATTAGTCAAGGGGAGGAGAAGCTTGTTAGAGAAAGCCAGAGTTGGCAACCTGCATCTAACACTGACTAGATGTGTGATCTTGGTCATTATTCAATCTAATGAGACCTGTCAGAGTCTCCTCATCTGTAAAATGGGGATAATATGAGCACCTACCTCCCAGCACTGTTGAGGAGGATGGAATGTTGGTGTGAAATGTTTTGTGGTCCTTAAAGCATTATGTAAACATGCTGTTATTTAATTACTATTATTATGGTCTAGCCTCCACTCTAAGGAATTTACAGTCCAGGAGGGGAACGAGACACCAACACAGAAGTCTATGGTCTATAATATGGTGCAGGAACAGGGGATCATGGACAGAGAGCTAGGGGGACTTGTAGTCATGACTCAATCAGCAAGCATTTGGTGCTTTGGTGATGGTGAATAATTGAAATAGCTGCCATTAACATAACGACCAGCAAGGCTCTGCTATGTGCTTTCTATGTGTGCATTTCATTTTATACTAAGGACCTGCTATGCATCTGCCCCTGTGCTGAGACCTAGGATCCCAAGACAAAAATGAAGCCATTCCTGTCCTCAAAGACCTTGCATTTTACGGAAATGAAGGTGCTTCTAGAGAGTTTAAGACAATGCAAAGTCTGAAAGAAGAAGTTGCAGTAAACCAGCAAGGAGAAGGAGCAGGGAAAGTTTTGTGAAGTTGACCATGCTTGATTTGGGCTTTAAGGAGGTGGGGTGAGACAGAGCAAAGGAAACAGCCCAAGTCAGGGCCCCAAAATCCTGATTTCTGTGCTAATCTGGGGATGAGGAGCCCTACAACATGGGATTGTGGGATTTGTAATCAGAAGTTCTGACTCCAAATTCTTGCTCCACCCCATCCTACCCAGATACCTTTGGACAAGTGGTCATTTGGCCTGTCCAGCTCCCAACTACCTCATGTATAGGAAAAGGGTTTAATTTTAGACTCACTGCCAGGGAGTCAAATGTTTGATCTATGTTCCTCTGAACTCAGTACTGCATGCGCGCGCACACACACACACACACACTTACACACACACACACACACACACACACACACACACACACACTGCTCCATCCTGCATCACCAAAAGTGCCTGTGCAAAACATTTGCCCTATGTCCAGACCTTGGTAAGTCATGGCTGCTGTCTGATTACCAACCCAAGGTCAGTCTCAGAGAAGCTCATCACATCACCTAGCAGCACAACTTCTGAAGACTATCTAGCTCTCCCCCCACTTCTGGACTCACATCTCCCTGAAAGACTCTAAATGCATGATCCCATTGGTGATTCAGCATCACACAGCACCTGAAGACCATCTTTGGTTTCAAGCATTGATTGTGACCACCCAGTGCAGAGATGTGGTTAGGGTAAGAGATTCAGATGCAGGCATACTGACTGTGATAGGCCTGTAAATTGTTGGGACTGATTGTTTTGGTTGACTGTATATTCCCAACATTAGCAAAGTACCTTACACTTAGTAGGTGCTTAATCAATACTTGTTGAATTGAATTGAATTGTTTTATAGAATGAAAATGACCACAGAGACTGCCATTGCATTTCTCCTTGGTTTCCAGGAAGGGACAGCCACTCTCAACACCCCACTAACATTTCTATCAATTAAAACATGAAAACACATGTACTCACTGCATACAAACAGCAGGAACACTGGATCTCATCTTTACCTGTTTCATAAAGTCTGAAATCTTAGCACACATTGCTACTACAGCATATGGTTTGGGTAATAGTATTGTTTTCTTGTTGTCCAATGCAAAGTGGCTCGGAGTCCAAACAGAGAAGAAAAATCCTTTCTTTGAACCAGCTCTAGGCTTCAATAAAGCTGTCTCAAGTCTGAATTTTTAAAAATCATGAATTCTCTTAGGAACCTCTACAAGAGTCCAGGCAGGGTGAGGACTTTCAAGTCAAAGGATCTCATTCAAAGTCCAACTTTCCCTAAATAGTTTTGAGTTTAGGCAATCAAGCCATCGATAATTTTTTAAACACTTACTATGTGCCAAGCATTGTGCTAGGCACTTGGAATGCAGACAATGATAAAACAATTCCTTCCTTCAAGGAGCTTACATTCTATCAAGCAATTAACCTGACCCCTTTTGGCCCACATGTCCTCATTGCCACTGGACCCAGATGGCTCCAGAGGAGAGAGTGAGGCTAGTGACTTTGCACAGCCCTGCCTCACTTAAATCCAATTCTCTTGTAAGTCATGGCATCACTTTCCTGATGTCATGATCCTCTTCAAGAATGAAGGACAACCACCACCATCATTAACCTCATCTGTGAAATGAAAAGGATAGACTAGCCAACCTCTCAGGTCCCCTTCCATCACCAAATTTATGATCATAGAATCCTTTATTTGGAGGGCAGAGCAGTTACCTGTTGATTTCCAGGGGCTTTTGCCCAAGGCATTTTCTGCTCTGTTTCAATTCAGTCATTCAAGCATTCATTTGATAAGTAATTATTACTTCTGTATGTAGCATTGTCCTAGGTACTAGGAGAGATTCAAAGATGAAGGAGTTAGCACAATCTTTTCTCTCAAAGACCCCATAAACCAGTCATGTGCATTTCCTGGATGGTCAGAACTTAAAACACAGAAATATAGGGATTTTCAACTTTCTTCCTAGTTCAAAATTAATATCAAGCATCTTCTATTATAGGTGCAAGGCAAAGGAGTAATAAAGACAAAGGGAAGGGGGTGGGGATTAATCTCTGCCCTCACGGACCATAAATTCTCCTGGGAGAAAAGAATACTTAATCAGATGAGCAAGTGCAAGATAATTAGAGGAAGTGGAGAGTGCATGAACTAGGGAGAACAGGAAAGCCTTTTCACTAGAGGTGGTATCAAAGTGAATTTTTGATGAAATCAAGGCATTCTAACCAGTGGAGGTGAGAAGTAAGCATAGTCCAGGCACAGAGGCAAGAGATGGAATAGAGAATGAATCTGGCTTTAATGACAGTGTGGAAAGAGGAGTAATGTGAAGTAAACCTGGATGTGTCCACTGGTTCCAGAATGTAAAGGCCTGTAGAAGTCAAACATTTTATCCTTGAATAATGGGTTACCCAAGATTCTTGGCCAGATGAGTGACATGGTCAGACTCCAAGAAAATTAATGTGGCAATATGTGGAGAAAGGAATAGAGAGGCAAAAGACCAGAAGCTGAGAGGTCAAGTAGAATAATTCTGAGAATCCAAGCAAGAGAGGATGGGGGCTTGAGATGGAGAGGGAGCTATGTGAGTGGAGAGAAGGGGATCAAAGTGAAAAATGTGGAGGGTGATCTAACAAGATGTGCAACAAAGTGGATGGATGCAATGAGAAGGGAAAGGGAAGACTCAAGGATGGCACTAAGATGCAAAATTGGGTGACTAGAACAATGGCAGCACACAACAGAAATAAGGTAACTTGGAAGGGGGCAGAGCTGGAGGGGAAGATGAAGAGCTATGTTTGGGACACAAATTTGAAATGCTTGGTGACATTAAGGTGTCTTTCTCAGAGTAGGCACCTAAATGTGCTGAATTGAATTGAATTGATGCCCACCTGGCAAATAGTGATGTGAGACTAGCACACAGAAGCAAGATTACGGTTAGACAGAATTTTGAGTTATTAGAATCAAAATCAAAATGAAACCCAGAGTAACTGAGAAGAGCATTGGGAGAGAAAGTATAAAGATGGAAGAGACAACTAAAAAGAGCCTTGGGCTTCACTCTCTGTGGGACATAGATGGAGATTCAGCCAAGAATACCAAGAAGGAGTAGTTAGGAAGGTGGGAGAACCAGGAGAGAGCACTGCTGCTATAAAAGCTAAGAGAAGAGAGAGTATCCAGAAGGAGGGAGTACTGGACAAGGGTGAAAGCTATGGTTTCCTTATGTGCCAGTTGCCATTTTTTGCAGAAAATACATTTTTCAGGGAGTGACCTTGGTCCCATCCCATTTGCTAGTTTCATTTTCTTCTTCTGATTTCTAGTAGAAGACAAGAGAGGCTAGCAAGCTAATAGATATAAAAGCCTTTCCTTTTTTTATTAACCAGTCTTATGATTTAATTCATGTAAAGATCAACCAACAGCTGATCTGTGATGTATGATCTCTAATGGTTGGTTGTGGTTGTGGTCCTTCGTTCTTGAAGAGGACCAAAATGACATCACTATGATAAAGTGAAGTTTCAATGTGTCTGACTGTGGCTGATCAGACCAATACAAGCTATACCACAGACTGGACACAGACAGTTCATGTGAACATTTGGGGTGGTTACTCCAAATTTGTGCATCTTATGTTTCCTTTGTGCTATTTCATTTCTGCACAGAAATAGAGCACAGAACACAGCACCTTTTCTGATGTGGGCATGCCAAGCTGAGTGGTCCTATGCCAGTGTCTCCCATGTTGCACAATCAAATCCAAAGTTCTTTTGAGTGTCCTTGTATCATTTCTTCTGGCCACCATGTGATTGCCTGCCCTATGCAAGTTCTCCATAAAATGGTCTTTTTGGCAAGCATACATTTTGCATTCAAACAACGTGGCAGCCCATTGAAGTTGTGCTCTCTGAAGCATAATTTGAGTGCTTGGCAGTTTAGTTCGACCAAGGATTTCAGTGTCTGGTACTTTATCCTGCCAGGTGATCTTCAGAATCTTCCTAAGATAGTTCAAATGGAAGCGATTCAGTTTCCTGGCATGGTGCTGGTAGACTGTCCATGTTTCACAGGCATACAACAATAAAATCAGACCAATGGCATACTCAGAGGATACTTGATTTGCAGGAAGGTCACTCAGCCCATGTCAGAGGCAACACTTGAACCCAAGTCTTCCTGACTTAAATGCCAATCCTCTATCCACTCCGACACTCCCTGTCAGACATTTCAGAAACCATTCACCTGAAGAACCAATATATTTTCCAACCACAGAAAGCCAAACCTCGTATCTGTCATTTTCTATTGCTAATGAACACTTACTGAGTACCCACTGTTTTTTTTCCAGGATATAAGGATTTATACCAATAATCTTTTAGTATCTTATGAATGTGAAGTTTATAATAACAGGAGACTTCCTATCTATTCTACAAGCTAACACCATGGCTCTCCCAGGATACTCAGAGCACCAAAAGCTTCCAGGGTCAGCAACTCCAAGATGGGCTACCTTCCACCCTCCTCTGATGACCCCGCTTTCCAACTAATCCGGAATGCTCCCCACTTCTCCTCTCACAGCACCATTCTTTCTGAATATGATATTCAACACCTCTACCTTAAGAAGCAAAAAAGGCTGAGTCAGGGCTCTGAGCTCAATTTCCCTCCAGGTTCCTGGGAATACATTCTGGTCCAAACCCCAAGCAATTTCTCTAATTAAAGACATTAAAAAAGAGTGTCTCTAATTGGCTTGGAAATAGACATTCTTAGAGATATTAAAGAGACAACCACAACCCCTGGGGAAAATGGACTCTTAATTCAGCAGCTCTTCTAAAAATGATTCTTGAAAGGGAAGTTGACTTGCCTCTTTTGCATTTCCTGAGCGATCCCCAGGCCATTCAAAGCTCAGGTAAACTACAGTTTCCTTTATCCCCTGGTGTTTGAACTGGGATTATAACCTTCCATCAGTCTGAGCGTTAGACCGAGGTCATTTCTACAAGAATCTGAAGTACAGTCAGAGAAAATTAGCACATCTCCATCACACGCCAATTACGGTTCACTGAGAGTAAGGCAGGCACCTTTCAAAGGCTTGTTACTGTGCTGAAGAATACAGCGGCCTTCAAAAATCCCCAAAGAATTCCTGAGTTCTTGTAAGTGCTCCCTCCAGAGGAGTTCCTCCCCACCTGGGGAGATCCAGCAACAGGAGAACAAACGCTGTTTGAACTCCCTAATTCTTCCCAGTCTCTACCCCATTATCACATGTGCTCAAATGGGCCAAAGATTCAAAGATGGATGCCTAGGAAGAATGAGAGATGCATTTCTAAACACTGGAGTTCTCTCTTTCACTATGTTCTACAACTGAATAAAGTCAAGACTCTCAGGAAATGCAAATGTCTACATAGTGTCTGCTACATGACGGTGTTGTTGCTGTTGCTGGCTAAATCATCTCACTAGAAAGACAGTGATATGATTAGACAGATCGCAGAGATGGTCAATGACCTTGCCCATGGGCAGCTAGGTGGTGCAGTGGATAGAGCACCAGTACAGGAGTCAGGAGGACCTGAGTTCAAATCTCACTGCAGACATTTGACACTCACTAGCTGTGTGACCTTGGGCAAGTGACTTAACCCCAATTGCCTCATCCTGGGTCATCTCCAGTCATCTTGATGAATATCTGGTCACTGGAGTCAGAAGGTTCTAGAGGAGAAGTGAGACTGGTGACCTGCACAGCCCTCCCTTACTCAAAACAAAGTCAAGTGCAAGTCATGTCATTATTTCTCTGATGGTATGGTCTTCTTCAGCAACAAAGGATGCACACACACACACACACACACACACACACATACACACACACACACCTTGCCCCTTGCACTTAGTTGGTCTTCTATCTACCCAACTACATAGGACTAGGGTTTAAAAACTGGGGGGCTCTGAATTCCAGAAATGTTTAGTAATTGCTGGGCAGATAACCATTGTCTAGGTTATTAGATAGGCAGACAGATAGATAGAGAGAGAGAGAGAGAGAGAGAGAGAGAGAGAGAGAGAGAGAGAGAGAGAGAGAGAGATGATAGATAGATAGATAGATAGATAGATAGATAGATAGATAGATAGATAGATAGATAGATAATTTATAAATCATAGTTAGGTCCTGATTAGTGCAATAATGAATCCCTTGAAAGTCTGTATTAATCAAATTTGCACTCCATATTTCCATTGGGCTGGAACTCATCACCATCTTTTGTATAATTTGAACTTTGAATAGTGAAAATTAAAATACGTGCAACCGCTTCAAGGGATTTATTGTTTGTTAGCTACACTTACAATTTTCTGGGCACTCTGCTAAGTGCTGGTGGGGTATGAATGAGAAGACAAGATGATGCTTATTCTCAAGTAGTCTAATAGAGGCTGGGCAGTCAGAGAGCTGCTCAGTCAGGGGCAAGGCTGCTGGTGAGGAGGGGGAGTCTGGAGGGGGCTGCTGAGGAACAGTCCAAAGAATGTGCTGAGCCAGGAGTGAAGTCTAGCCTTCAGAAATGGAGATATGGGAGGGACAGGGAATACTCACTGCGCTAGGTAAGGTCTCTGGCTCAAAACACATAAGCTCAAGAGGAAGCTTAAGCCTGAGGACCTTGGATATTGGGGAGGACTCTGCTGTTTGTTCTAAAGATATTCCCATCTATTCTAAGAATATTCTGCTGGGGAGATAAGAACCTTCTAGCCAGGGCTCTGAGTCAACCAGGCAAACAAATGAAGAGAGGCTTCTTGCTGGTCTCAGTCAGGAGCTTCTGACTTTACTAAAGGTGCTGAACCAAGGCAATAGGCTCTATATAAACTGAAAGTGCATGGCACCACGTGCTCTTCTTTTGAAGAGATGGCCAAAGACTTCAGGGGAGACAGAAGCTTGAGGCTCCAGCAGAGGCTATCTGACCATTTGAGCAATGGGTTGGAGCAAGATCCAGTAAAGATGACAGGTTCAATGATGCAACATCCAGGAAGCAGCATCTCAAGGACCAGTGCCCAGTGGGAGTGTCTGAAGGAAAGTACAGTAGAATAGCTTCTGGTAGAGGCTCTCCTCCTGACTAGGTGGCATCCAGTGGAGATTGAAATCTACCCAGGAGAAGGATGGGACACAAGACCAGGAGGGGAAAGACCTGCTGGGAAGAGAGCAGTGGTGTCACCAGAAGAAATCAACATCCCTAAAGAGACAGATGTTTCTCATTCATACATGCAACTTGGTCATATATGCCCCAAGATATTTATTTGCTGTGTGACCCTGGGTAAATCACTTAACCTCTGTCTGCCTTATTTTCCTCATCTTTAAAATGGGAGTAATAACAAGTACCTTCTTCACATGGTTGGTGCAAGGATAAAGTAAGATATATGTTTGCAAACCTTAAAGCACCATATACATGCTGGCTAAAATTATAATTATTACACATGTGCCCCTCAACAGGGCACATAGACCTGGCCCATCCATGTTCCTTAGTGTACCCTTCCATTATACATTCCTAAGTCACATGAATCCCATCTATAGGTTCACACTTCTGTTTGATAGTGATATTTGAGGGAGAGTGTACCCCATGTTTCTTTGGAATATGTTTTGATGCCACTTTTCTCATCATGTTATTCCATTGCTTTGAACGGATTGTGTCCTTCAGCAGACTGGCAAAGTTAAAATACATCAGTTGGGGCTCATGAGCTCTGATTTCAGGAGATGCAGACCCAAAGACCCCTTGAGCATGGTACAGCTATTTCCTGGGGGAGGCACCTTGTGAGTTATTGGGGTTGCTCTGGACATCACAAAAACAGGACACATCAGGTCAGTCAGGAGACTAGCGTGACAATATAGAAAGTCTACCATGAGGTCATAGGTTTGGAGATCAGCTAGCCCAACTCTTTCATTTTGTGGCTAAGGAAACTTGAGTCTAAGAAAAGAAAAACAACTTGCTTAAGGACTTATAGGATTAGCAAGCTAGTGATAAAGCCAAGACTTGAATCTGGTTCCTCTCATTCTAAACTCTGACTCCCACCAAAATAGGGTAAAAACTGAGCCTTCATCTGCCTTTACTGTCTCAGATTTGCCCAGCTACATTGTACAAAGATCAGCAGATCAAAGAAATTCTAGAACTTGTGTACTAGATTTGGAATGGGCTTATTTATAAGCCAATAGCAAGGCAAGCTAGTTCATCAAATAAGGAAGGTGCAGTGTGGAGGAGAGAAATGCTTGGTAATTGTTTTCATGATGGATAAACTGACATCAAATGTTGATAGCTATAAAGACCCTACAGAACATAGAGTCATCGAATTCATTCTGGTTTCCAGGGAAAGTACAGTAAAATCAAAATATAAACAAAGAAAAAGCCTATTTTTCTGGGTAAAATAGCATAACATGCACACTCGTGCAATGACTTTTTAAGACAAATTCAATTGAGAGGGAGAAGAAACCCTCTATCTTGGAAAGAAGTGCCTTTGAGGGTTTAGACTGGAAGTTCCATGAAGGCAGGGTAGGTCTTTTACCTCTTTTTGTATTCACAGCACTTAGCACAGTGCCTGAAACATAGTAGATTGGAAATAAATGTTTATTGATTGATTGAATGAGAGGACAGACCCTGTGACTCCAACTCTGGGAAGGATACAGACACTAAGAAGTTGGTGTTGGGTGGAAAGCAATTATTGGGAGAAAGCAGCACCAATGGGTCAGAGATTAGTTGGATAGGTGGACAGTGACTGAGAGGAGGAAACCAGCCCTCTGTAAGCTTCCTACTTTTACTAATTATTCTTGCTAAGTAGGGACCAAGCTTAATTGTTTCTAAGGAATATGGGTGTGGCCAATGCTCTCTAGCATTCAGGGCCTTGAGACAGTATTCCTTTCTCTTTACCCTAGTTACAATTCTGGCAGAACTCTAACAATGAAGAGGAAAAGTTGGCTATGGAAATTTCAGGATTTCTAGATAAGCATGAAACATGTTCTTAGGTCAATCTATGGACAAGCATTTATTAGAACTAGATGGCATGGTGTCTTTTTGGATAAATTCTTTGAGAGGGAGGAAAGAAAACATACAGGCCATAAAGTTCTCAAGTCTATTCGAACAAGAGGAGAAGGAGGAGATGAAGACATCCATGTAGTACTTTACAACGTGCAAAGTGCTTTATATAAGTGAATACATCTGATCCTCTTCTCCACCCTGAACAGTAGTTGCCATTCTTAAACCCATTTTACAGATGAGGAAGGTGATGCTCAGAGAAGTGACTTGTTCAAGTTCACATAGCTATTCAGTGTCTGAGGCAAAATTTGGATTCATCTTCCTGCCTCTAAAACTAATACTCTCCTGATTTTCTTCACTATCGATATGGAAATATCTCTCTATATGTATAATTTGCTCTTTCTTTTTTGGCTCAGGAAGAGGAGGAATATGGGGGAGTTAAATAATAACAGAAAAATTAAGTAATAACAGGAAATCACCTCTTTATATAAAACTTGAAGGTTTGCAGACAACTGTCTTCACAACCACCCCCACTCCTATCCTAGTGAGGGAGATACAAGAGAAGAGCAAAACTCCACAGTGAGCTTGGAAGGACAGACCAACACCATTCCTTTAACCAACACAAAGAGACTGTTGGCAAATGTGTTAGAAAAAAGCCATGGGCTTGAAATCTGGCTGAAGTCTTAGGTAAGTACTCAGCAGAAATTTGTCTCAAGATAAGCATTTGACCCTTGCTAATGTCCTAACTAGTGGCATAACCAACGATGTGATAAAGCAGTGACCAAGAAAAGCAGTACATTGGTGAGAACGACCACATCATACCTGGTTGTTTGTTCGTTCATAAGCTTTAGTTTTGACATTTGGTGTCATTGTTAAGTTCGGCTATTTGAGGGGAAGGAAAGGATAAGCACAGGCATTTCAGTCTCAAATAAGTGAAGACTATGGCCTCAGACTACTGTTCAGACCACATGACCATGAGGAGGGTGCTGACTGCCAGCTACAGCACGTATTATCTAATCAGGAGAAGCTGGGGAGAAAGCACCAGGCCTAGAGTCAAATAGCTCTGAGTTCAAATCTGGCCTCAGATACTTACTAGCAATATGACCCTGGGGAAGTCAACCTCAATCTATCTCAGTTTCCTTATCTGTAAAATGGGAATAATTTCTCTACAACCTCCCACAGTTGTTGTGAGGATGGAGAGGGATTGCTTAGCACAGTGCCTGACCCATGGTAAATATTATATAAATGCTAGATATTATTCATTTCAGGTTCAGGTCCATTCTTGTGAATGGTGTATATGTTTTCTAACACTGATTCTGAAAAACTAAATAAAAAAGGTGATGACAACAAACATCAGAGCCATCGTGAGGCAAATGGTACCAGTGAGCGAGCTTGTCCCGAAGGGTCATGTGCTTCCCAAGGTCATTGCTCTTTTACTTGGTTGGTTGGACCAACATTCCGACATCACTATGCTAGAGTCAAATTTCAGTGCATCCCACTGTGACTGATCAGACCAATACAGGCTTAGAATGCTCCACCACGGATCAGACAAAAATACTCCATGGGAATATTTGGCGGATTCTCTAAATTTGCACATCTCACATGTGTTTCGAGCTATTTTGATTCTGCTTTGCTCATAGAGAATAGACTGATGATGAGGACATGCCATGCTGGGCAGTCCTGTGCCAGTGTCTCCCATGTCACACAACCAATTCCAAAGTTTTTCAGAGAGACTTTGAGAATGTCCTTGTATCGCTTCTTCTGACCACCATGTGAATGTCTGCCCTGTGTGAGTTCTCCATAAAGGAGTCTTTTTGGCAAGTGTACATTTTGTATTTGAACAACATGGCCAGCGCATCAAGTTGTGCTCCCTGAAGCAGAGTTTGAATGCTTGACAGTTTAGTTCAAGAAAGGGCCTCAGTGTCTGGTACCTTATCCTGTCAGGTGGTCTTCAGAATCTTCCTAAGATAATTCAAGTGGAAGTTACTCAGTTTCCTGGCACAGCTATCATGGACCATCCATGGTGTTAGTATACTGCCCAGGTTTCACAAGCATACAAAAATGAGGTCAGCACAATGGTTCTGTAGGCCTTCAGTTTGGTTGTCAGTCTAATACTCTTCTCCCCCACACTTTCCTTCAGAGCCTTCTAAACACAGGGTTAGCTCAGGAAATATGTGTGTCAATCTCATTATCAACGTGTACATCCCTAGAAAGTAAACTGCCAAGGTAAGTGAACCTATCCACATTCAAAAATTCTCCATTTGTTGTAACCAATAGTGTGGTGGTGGCTGGTGGAGCATCTGTGTTTTCTTGGTGTTAATTGTTAGGCCAAAATTAGTACAATTAGCAGAGAATGGATCCATACTTTATTACATCTCAACTTCAGAAACTGCACTGAGTGCACAATCAACTGCAAACAAAAATTTTTGGAACAACACTCCCTCCATTTTTGTCCTGGCTTGTAGCTTTTCAAGTTGAAGAATTGATCATTGGTGCTGGAAGCTGACCTTGATGCTGAGTTCATCCTCATTGAAGGTGTTTGACAACATGACTGAAAACATAATGCTAAAAAGCATGGGAGCAAACACAGAGCCTTGTTTCACTCTATTGGTGACTGGGAAGGCAAGAGAGAATGGTCCATTATCCAGAACCCAGGCAAGCATACCATCATGAAATTGACATCCAATGCTGAGGAACTTCTCCAGTCAACCAAACCTTGACATAATTTTCCATAAACCCTCAAGACTAACAATATCAAAGGCCTTGGTCAGATCTACAAATGCTGTGTACCAACCTCTGTTCTGTTCCTTGCATTTCTCCAGAGTGGTTTGGGCAACAAACACCATATCATCTGTCCCTCAGCCCTTTCTAGAGCCACACTGACTCCCAGGTAGATAACCATCTTCCAGGTAAAGGATCAGCCTACTAAGGACTCTGGCAAGGATCTTGCCAGCAATGACAAAGACAGAGAACCTCCTGTAATTGTCACAGGACAATCTATTTCCCTTACCTTCATAGAGATGGACAATGGAGGCATCCTTGAACTCCTGGGAGATAATCGCCTTTTGCAATATAATTCAGAAAATTTCAGTCAGCTTTTGTATGAACAATGGACCCCTCACCTTGTAAATATAAGTTGGAATAGAATCAGCACCAAGTGCTTTGCCACCCAAAAGGAGTCTAAAGGCATAGGAAACCTCTTCCTCAGTTGGAACTTCAGCTAGAGCTGATTGACTTCAACTTGAGGTAAATTGCCAGTGACTTCAGCATTGATTGATGATAGCCTGTTGAGAACACTACAGAAGAGCTTGGCCCATCTTTCCAAGATCATGTCCACTAATCAATATGACTGTCAGCAAATGAATAACTGAGATGTGCCATAGGTCTTTGGTCCATGAATAGCCTGCAAGGCATCATAAAAGTGCTTTGGATTGAATTTCATCTGCCTTCTTACTGAGCCAAGAATCCTGCATCGCTCTAAGCTTCGCTTGTACTTTACTTTTGATGGAATTAAACGCTGCCTTCTTAGAGATGGATGAACTATCCTACTAGCAACCCCCATGTAGTTCTTGTTTTTCACTTAACAGCTTCTAAATTTCCCCATCATTTTTGTCAAGTCAGTCTTGATATTTGTGAGTGTTGTGACCCAGAGGAGTAAATGCAATGTGGACCGCCAAGTCTCTAAAAGCTGCCCACTCCTTTTCTGCTCCACTTCTGGCCAACTGTGTGTTGGCTCAACTTTCCCTCCAAGTTAGCAACAAATCATTCCTGCTCAGAGAAGCCCCCTAATCTGTTGACATTAATTCTTCTGGTGGTTATTTTGCCTTGGAGACACCTTTTGTTGAATGCAAATATTTAGCTTGGAGAGAATAAGTGTATGATTTGTACAGCACTCTACACTATACGTTGCCTTCATCACTCTCACATCCTGTCTGTCTCTTTTCCTTAGAATCACATGGTCTTATAATGTCAATGCTTTTTGCAAGCATGCATCCACGAAGTTTTATTGCATTTAAGTAAACACAAGACAGTGTTGGTGATGAGGTCATGAGATGCACAAGTCTTCAGTAGTAAGTGACCATTGCTGTTGCTGTTTCCAAATCCATTCCTCCAAAGGATTCCCTGCCATGTCTAGCTTTAAAATCACCTAGAATTATAAGCTTGTCCTCTTTTGGCACATTCATGATAAGGATCCCCAGGTCTTCATAAAATTTTTTCTGATCCTATGAACCTTCCCCTGCTCCTCTTTATCCTTGCCCCTCATTCCTCTTGGAGAATTATTACAGAACCATATCTCTAATACATAAAGCATTAGGTTCACCTGGATCTCTTCATCACAGAAATTTGTCCTGTAACTTCTAACATATCTCTATTTTCCTTTGAGTGGCAACTCTCTATTTTCCCCCAGTCTACCACATTGAATTCTCTTTTGGATAAGATGGTTCTGGCATTCTCAGGAAGGCAAAAGACATTTTCCAGTCTCCATCAAAGAGCATTTGTGGGCACAAAAGCAGACAGAGAAGGGTTAAGTACTCCTGAAATTGGTGCTGAGTTGATCAGTTAACCAAGGAGAGCCAACCACTGTTGAGAGATCAACATTAATTTATTTTACAGTTAGTACATTTTGAAAAATACATTCTGAGTCATGACCTGTTCCTAGTGATGGAGGGGGGAACTGGGGAAAGCAGAGCATGAAAAGCTTTTTGTGCATTATAAAATGCTAAATAAATATTAATCATCATCTTCAACACCATCATCATCATTATCAACACTATCACCATCATCCTCATCTTCATAATCACCATCACCATCATCATCTTCATGATCACCATCATCATCATCTTCATCCTCTTCATCTTATCACTCTGACTGTGGTGGGAGGGGCATAGGCTTCAATTGACCAGAATTTCAAGACTACATCAAACTGCTCACAACTATCACATGATCTCAAGGCACATGAAATCCTGGCTGCATCGCAGCCTCAATCATGTTCTCCTATTTTACCTTCCTCTCTTAAACACTGTATGGAAGGTGGATTGGACTTGGGGGTGGGGAGAGGAAGTGGTAGTGGGGGTGATGACTGTCATGGTAATAGTAGTAGGCAGCTGGTGGTTCAGTGGAAAGAGCATTGGGCATGGAGTCAGGAAAACCTGAGTTCAAATACAGCCTCAGACACTTACTAGCTGTGGGATTCTAGGCAAGTCACTTCACCTCTATTTGCCTCAGTTTCATCATCTGTAAAGTGGGGAAAATAATAGCATCTCACAAAGCTGTAAGAATATGAGATAATATTTGCAAAGCACTTTGCAAATATTAAAGAGCTATATAAATGCTAGCTACTATTAGCTATGAGCAGTAGTAGTAGCAGTAGTGGTAGTAGTAGTAGTAGTAGCAGTAGTAGTAGTAGTAGTGGTAGTAGTAGTAGTAGCAGCAGCAGTAGCAGTAGCAGTAGCAGTAGTACTATTAATAATTCTAATGTTAACCCTAATAATGGAAATAGTGTTTCATTTTTCTAATCCTGTCCATTGGAATTCAGAAAGAACCAATCCTGAGACAGGTTATGGTGTTCCTAATACTGTTGGGTTGTGTATTTTTGCAAAGATGGATAAAATGATTGCCTTTGCTAATTAATGAAAATATTGGGGCAAAAGCTCATTAAAAGCACTTTCCATACAACTGCAGTCATGTCAGGACAAGGAGGATAATAGCCACCTTTCATGCTCCCACATTGTTTTTCGCTCTGTGTTCAGTGTCTATATTTTGAAAGCTATTCATTTTACATAGTATGGAGATTATGAGTATTTGGCATGACAATATTTATTTTAAAAATTTTTATTAAATATAAGCAACTGGTTGTCTCACAGATATCTTAAAGTAAACATTATCTTTTTCATTATCCCATTATCTTTCTGCCTAAGCTCTCCCACTTCCTATCTTCCCTGTTACTGTCGGGGGCAACATTATCCTCTTGGTCCAGGAGTCCTCCTAGGTTTCTCACTCTCTCTCACCCCCATATTCAATATGGTGCCAAGACCTGCCAAATTCACCTCTGCAACATCTCTCTATATGCTCCCTTCTCTCCTCCACCCTTGTGCAGGTCCTTGTCACCTCACACCTTCGGGGGGGGGGGAGGTTCTGCTTCTTTCACGTCTCTCCCCACTCCAATTCACTCTCCATTCAACCATTAACACAGGCCCAATCTTGCCACACACACCCCATTCAATAAACGCCATTGGGTCCTTACTATTTCCAAGATCAAACACAAAAATAATCTAGTCCCCTCCTACCTTTCCAGTCTTCTTACGCTTTACTCCCCAGCATGTACATGTCCATCCAGTGACCCTGGACTCCGGGTGGTTCCACGAACAAAACCATCCATCTCTGATTCTGGGCATTCTCTCTGGCTGCTTCTCATGCCTGGAATACCGTCCCTCCTCATCTCTGCCTGAAGATTCCCCTGGCTTCCAGTCCCAACTAAAACCTCATCTTCTTCTATAGGAAGCCTTTCCCAATACCCCTTCATTCCAGTGCCTGCCCTCTGCTCATTATGTCCTATTTATCCTTTACATAGCTTTCTTCTGTATATTTGTTTGTATGGTGTCTCCCACGTTGGATCGCGAGCTCCTTGAGGACAGGGACTGTCTTTTGCCTCTTTTTGCATCCTCAGCATTTTGCATAGTGCCTAGCACGTGTTGTTGTCTTTCAATCACATCCAACTCTTCATAACTCCACGGATCATAGTGTGCCAATACTGCCCATGGGGTTTTCTTGGCAAGGATACTGGAGTTGTTTGCCATTTTCTTCTCCAGTGGATTAAGGCACATAGGGGTGAAATTTTTTGCCCAGGGTCACAAAGCTAATAAGTGTCTGAGACCAGATTTGAACTCAGTCCTTCCTAACTTTAGCTACTGGGACATCTAGCTTCCCATGTCTGGTATGTAGCAGGTGCTTAATAAATGTTTACTGGCTAGCTGACTGAATTTGAAATATCATCCATATTTGTATCTGTACCTACATTACTTATTTTTCCATCATCCATATCTGCATCATCTGCATATGTCTCTATCATCCACATGGATCTGTATGTCCCTATTGTTCATGTCATTGCATCTTTCTATATCTATACAGATATGCCTGATTCATCACAGAACTGTATCTCGAGTTTCCACATCTGTATCACCTATAGCTATACCTATATCTTAATTACAATGGGTATATCAGAGCAACGAGGAGAGGGCAGTTAATCAGCACCAAGCAACTCCAGTGAACTGAGAAGGGCTCAGCTCCTTCCTCCCAAAGCTCTAGTATTTTTACCAACTTGACTTCTAGGTCAGTTGGGCGGAGGGAGACAGGGGCTGGTTCTTCATCCCCCCCAAGGGTGCTTTATGGCTGCCATCTTTCTCTGGGCTGAGATTACATTGAGAGCCCATCCTCCTGCCCTCTGGAAATTCCAATGCTACCTGGCATTGCTCAAAGCCTGGCATGCCATAGGCCTTCAGGCCTGGCCTCACCCTCATCCCTCCCTCGAGGACAAATTCATTTACTGGTTATGGAATGGCTTGGGCCAGTGGACAAGCCTTGCTGGTCCATCATTCAGGCTTCAGCTATGCAAAGATTGCCGCTGCTCAGGCTAGGCCTCACCAAATTAGCCAGTCAAGGGTTTGGCAGGTCAGTCGATGGGAATCGATGTACAGTTCACTGAAATTGATCACACTTCATTTCCCATCAACTATCAAGCCAAATCGTAGGCAGCCGTAAGTGAGGAACCATTCATTGGCCAGGCATTCTTGGGAATGCGCCTCCATTTCCTCTCCATTCTTTCCTCTGCCATCCATCCCAGGCCGATCAATAAAGGCTAGAGTCCAGGTTTTATTGCAGATTCTGTCACTGAATGTTTGCTGTCATGGAGATGGAGGGGGAGGAGAGAGGATTTTCTGCTCAGAATTGACATCTCTGTAGCCATAGAATCTCCTAACCTTGTCAGGCAGCTCTAGGGAGGAGCCGGGTTTAAATTCCACCCTCCATGATGCTTAATTTACCTTCCACATCTCTTGCTGGTCTAGTAGCAAAATGATAGGATTTTCCCCACCAGATTTTTTTTTAATATATTGGACCCTTTGGCGTCATGCCCTTGGATGGGCCTGTGAAACTTCACACTTCAGCGACTTATAAGCAGTTAGTAGAAAGTAGTGGCAGACTGAAGATCTGGCCTTATTCAAAAGATTATGGATAGAGAACCTGGGAGAAGTTGATCCCCCGCAAAACAGCTCAGCCAAGTTTGCTAAGGAAGGAACCTTGTGGCGTTCATCCCTGGCTTATAGGATCATAAGATCATGTGAACTGGAAAGACCCCTAGACATCACTGAGTGTTGTTCCCCTATCCTTTAAATGAGAGAACTGAGGCCCAGAGTGTTAAAGGAAATCTGAGTATCACTTTCCCTTCCATTATCCCATGTTGGCAGTGAGAGCTGACCTCAGAGTTAAGTAGACCTGGGCTCAAGGTCCATCCCTGACCTATACTGGCTAGATGACCTTGGACAAGTATTTGATCCTCTCAGTAACACCTAGACTGAGATTTGTTCTCCAACAAATTGATTGTTGAGAGTAGGTACCTTTTGGTTTGTTGGTTTTATCGATGTATCCCCAGTGTGTGACACATAGTAGATTCCTGTGGAAGGAAGGAAGGAAGGAAGGAAGGAAGGAAGGAAGGAAGGAAGGAAGGAAGGAAGGAAGGAAGGAAGGAAGGAAGGAAGGAAGGAAGGAAGGAAGGAATTGATCTCTATTGTTAGCACTTCTGTCCTCTTCAAACCAACATGTATAAGAGCACCATTCACTGGGCAGAGGAGGAGAAAGGGATATATTCAGAAATAAAGATATATGGAAACAAGAGCTCAATCATTTTTAAATTAATATGCATGTTCTTCTGTGTTTACATATTGTATCCCTTCATTGGAGAGAGCAGAGGCTACTTTTCATTGAGTCTCTGTAACCCAACACTTAGTAATAACAATGATAATTCACATACCCAAAGTGCCTTAAGGTTTGCCAAGTACTTTACATTGCTTAGTTCTTGGGCCTAACATCATTCCTTACACATAATAGATGCTTGATAAATGTTTGTTGGATTGGATTATAAGAGGTGTGAAATTAGTGATCATTAAAAAATAGGCAATTAACCACAAAACAAACATTATTTCCATTCAGTTTTGAAATATATTCAAGACACCAAAAGGCCTTTAGATACAGAATCTCAGTCATTTCATCTACATTGTTGACAACCCAGGCTTGAATTGGAGTAAAGAAAAGAGACTAGAGGAAAACAGGTCGCAGGTCACCACAAAGAACCCACCTTTGGAAAATAAGGCATTGACTAGATTCACTAATTTGATTTTAGCTCCTTCTTAGAAGCCCTAATTTCCCTCATGACTCAACTCAACTTCTACCTTCTCAACAAAGCCTTTCCTGATTCCTGGACTGCCAGTACCTCCACAACAAAATCAGCTTCATGGGAAGCTGGACTGAGAAGCAGTTGTTCTGAAAAAGGTCTGGGGGTCTCAGTGGGCCACAAGTCCCAGATAACTCAACAGTGTGATGTGGCAGCCAAAAAATATTAATGCTCCTTTGGGCTGTATTAAGAGGGGCTAAGCTGCCAGGCATGGGAAGGTGATGCCTCCTGTCCTCTGACCTCACCAGACATTTTCCAGTTTATGACAGCTCACTTGGTTTCTGGTTCTTTGCTAACACAAAAAGAGATGCTGTGAATATTTTGGCACATAGTGGATCTTTATTTGATCTCATTCAGTCTGCTCTGCCTCTATAACGCCCTTCCTTCTGAAACAGAGAGGAAGGGGGAGAGAGGTTGGCTCATCTACTATAGGTATGTACTGGTCAGAGAGAGAAGTTTGGGGTGCTCCCTATGGGACCCACTCACTGACATTTCTTTTGCTGTCAGGCACTGTGTACTGGGCATTGCCAGAGTGATGGGGGAGAGGGGATGCTAGTCATTGGAGAAGGGCCAAGGCTTCCTATAGGTGGGAGGGCTTGAGTAGAGCCTTGGAGGCAGCTGAGGAGAGGATGGGGGTGAGGGTTGCAAAGGGATAGTCAATGGATGGTGGAAGGCTATGCTGGGGCCAGGGTGGGCAAGGCTTTAAAAGCCAAACTCGGGAGATAAGAAGTTGCGCCAGCGATGGAGAAAGGAGGCAGGGACTGCATCCTCTCCAGTCTCTTTTTCAAGCTTTAGATCCTGACCCAGAAGTCAAATCGCTGGGAAGGACCCTGGGGATAACAGAGACAAAAGATGGACTCCCTGCCCATGGGTAGGTTGGGGGAGGGAGCAGGGCATTAAAGAAGCCAAAGATTCTAAGGTGATGAGGGGGGCTGAGCTCCAGGCAGAGACAGCCTGCACAAAGGGAGGAGGCAGGAGGTGTAGGCAGCCAGTGTGGTCAGCATGGCAGGAACAGAGCTGGACATGAAGGGAAGAACTACAGAAACAAACTCAGAAAGGTTGGCTGAATTCAGTGAGAAGGCCTTTACGTGCCAGGCTGAGAAACAGGGAGACACTGAGAGTGTCTTAAGCAGAAGAGAGACGTGGTCAAACACAGGGCCTAGTCAGGAAAATGTGAGCTCAAGTGAAGCCTCAGACACCAGTCTGTGAGCAAATTACTCAACCTCTGTCTGCCTCAGTTTCCTCCACTATTAGATGGGGATAATAAAAATACTTTCTTCCCAGAGTTGTTGTGAGGATCAACTGGGATGTTTGTGAAGTACTTAGTACAGTACCTGGTACACAGGTGGTACTTAATAAATGCTTATTCCCTTCCCCTTCCAAGAGGGCTTTAAGAGAATTATATTGGTGGCTGTGTGGAGGATGGGAGAGGAAAGAGCCAGTCCTTTTGCCTTGTCAATATTCCATAGAAAAGGTGACTTCCATATTTATTACAAATGCCCAAGACAGATTTTGGAAAGGGATTCCATACAGCCAACTGACTCAACTCTTTCTAGGATGGAACTGGGGAGGGGATAGTCTCTGCATATCCCCCAAAATAGGAAGGGGCCTACAAAGTACACAGCAGGTGTTATTAATGCTTTCCAGGGGGAACCACTATCAAAGGTCATGGTGAATCGGGGTAGAGATGGCAAGAGATGCCAGCACACACACCTCCTGGCTCAGGGCTCAGTCAAAGGAACATTCATTCAAGCTGCTTGACATTTTTACATATCAGTCTCTGCACACAAAAAAATGCCACATGATGCATTTGAAATAATGGGGTCTGTTCACAGGCATGAGTGATGTGCAGCTGGAATGACACTGAAAACTCCGTGTCTCTGTGTTAAATTACATATTCATTTTCAAATTACTTCATGTTTTAAAAAAACAAATACCTGATTTGCAAACGTTTCCAGGATCCTCTGTGCAAGGCAAGTATGTATGAGACAAAAACTGCATCAACAACCTGCTAGATGATTTTTACTATAAATATTTTTGCATATGTGGGACATTATCTCATTTTTATGATCTCTTTGGGATACAGCCCTAGAAGCAATAGTGTTGGGTCAAAGGGTATTCACATTTTTGTAGCCCTTTGGGCATAGTTCCAAATTGCTCTCCAGAATGGTTGAATCAGCTCACAGCTCCACCAACAATGAATTAGTGTTCCAACTCTCCCACATCTTCTCTAACATTTATCATCATCCTCTTTTGTCATGTTAGTCAATATGATAGGTGTGATGTGGCACCTCAGAATTGTTTTGATTTGCATCTTTCTAATCAATAATGATTTAGAGTATTTTTCATATGCCTATAGATAGCTTTGATTTCTTCCTCTGAAAACTGCCTGTTCATATCCTTTGACCATTTATCAATTGGTGAATGGCTTGTATTCTTGTACATTTGACTCAGTTCTCTATATATTTTAGAAATGAGGCCTTTATCACAGACACTAGTAAAAATTCTTTCCCAGTTTTCTGTTTCCCTCCTAATCTTGACTGCATTTGTACAAAAACTTTTCAATTTAATGTAATCAAAATTATCTATTTTGCACTTCATAATGTTCTCTATCTCTTGTTTGGTCATAAATTCCTCCATTCTCCATAAATCTGACAAACTAATCCTTGCTCCCCTAGTTTGTTTATAGTATCAGCTTTTATACCTAGATCATCTGCCCATTTGGACTTTATTCTGGTGTATGGTGTCAAGTACTGGTCTGTACCCAGTTTCTGCCACACTGTTATCCAGTTTGTCTAGCAGTTTTTGTCAAACAGTGAGTTCTTATTCCTGAAGCTGGGGTCCTTGGCTTTATCAAACAGTAAAGTGCTACAGTCAGTGACTACTGTGTCTTGTGCACCCAACCTATTCTACTGATCTACCCTTCTATTTCATAGCTGGTACCAAGTGATTTTGATGATTTTTAAGTGAGAAGAAAGAGCGCTGCCACCTTGGGAGAAGGGGAACAAGGTGGAACACAAGGCACATTTGGGTTTCAGCACTGTCTGTAGTCCTGAATGAGTCAGGGTGAGTTACAGCTACTTACAATTCCCCAGTACAGGCACCACTTCTTTTCTGCCTCCAGGACCTACCAAAGGGAGGTGCACAGGGCAGTTCCTCGCTCATCCTTCTGTTCCACCAGTCATTTATTTAGGGCTTGCTAAGAGCTAGACATTTTGCTAGGCTTAGATACAAAGTCAAAACTGAAAGTCCCTTACCCTCTACTGAGAGAAACAACATGTACACGGATAAGTGCATACAACATACATAGCCTTTTCCACTGGAGTCCAGGAAGAGCCCCAGCTTCTGGGAGGATCAGGAAAGGACTTGTGTGGGAGCTGGCAGTTGGTTCCTGCCCTTGAGGACCTTATAATCTATCGAGATTAAACCTCTCCTGTGTTATTTTCTAAGACTGTGGTTATGGATCTATTGCTTAATCTCTCTAAGCCTCGCTGTTCCCATCTACAGAATGGGTATAGTTAGCTACAATGCTTACCTTACATCAGAGTTGTGAGGCTCAGATGGCCTCATGTGTGTAAAAAGCTTTGAAATAAGGCTAAAGAAATGTCGGCTTGTCCTTCTATGATGAGGTCTGAGCCAGAGCTGCACAAGGACTCAGAGGAGGTTCCAAACACAGCGCTCCTTGGGAGTCACTAGGGAGCCATGGCTGGCACCTTCCCAGGTCCCATTCCTTTAGAGGCCGTCTAACCTACTCTTCTCCTGGATGCCTCTGCCTCTTAGAGGGTGAGCTCCCTAAGGTCAGGACCTGGCTAACCAGCTTGTCTGGGATTCCCACTGCTTGTTAGTGCCTGGCACATAGTGAGGCTTCCATTTATTCTTCATTCATTCATTTACTCTTTCATGTAGTGACATTCCTACCCAGAATGTCCTGGGGGGAAATGCCCCTTCAGACAGCCTACTTGTAAGTACAACAACAAAGCTGCCATCTCTGGGTGAGGGAGGACAAACCTGCCTGGATGCTGTGAAATGAACATCACGGCAGGCAGTGAAGGGAAAGCTTCCTGGGTTCAGCCCCGTGAGGACAGATGCTGCCTTCCTCCAAGTGTTCTCTGTGAAGAACTGAAGGGACCAGCTCTCCTTCCCAGATGAGAAATGCTGTGAAAATAACAGACATCAGAGGAGAGAAAGCCCCTCGGGCCCCCAGAACCCTCCCTGTCCAGCTTGCTCCAGAGCCCTGCCTGTCTGCATGCAGCAGCCCTGTTGGTGTCCACAAAGGGACCCCAGCCACTTCTGTGCCCAGAGAGGCAACAAGGGTTGACTGGCCCCACTCTCTGAGGGCCAGCTCTGGTGCACCCCCAAAGTTCCTTGAGGGGGTTAGGTGGAAAGAAGCCTCTTCTCTACCACTGACTCAAGCTCCCACCGATTGGGCTTTCCTCTAACTTTAGGGGACACACACACACACACACACACACACACACACACACACACACACCCTGTTCCATTCAATCATTTACCATCTGATTATCTTTTACAGAGGAATATTTACTTCAGCCATATAATAAGAACCTAACTACAAACAATTCCCCAATACCTTAGGCACATAACTCCCTCCTCTCTAGGGAGGGGAGGAGGGTTAGGATGAGGCTTATAGGCTCTAACCCTAAACCACTTTTACCCTCTCAAATTAGAAAGTGCCGAGCAGATACCAATCTCCAAGGGAGTTTCCTCGTTGAGAATTCTTATTTTCTTTCAAGGTTCAGATCAAGTGTCACCTTCTACAGGAAGCCCATCCCCATAACTCTGTTCCTTTGCCCCTCCCCACCACCTACCCAGACTGCCTCACTCACAGTAGCTGCATCACCCTGAGCAAATCACATAACCTCTGTCTGCCTCAGTTTTTTAAACTGTGAAATGGGGGCAATGGTGGCACCTGCCTCCCAAGGTTGTTGGGAATATCAGACAAGATAATATTTGTAAAGTACTTAGCACAGGACCTATCACATGGTAGGTGCTCCATAAATCCTTATTCCCTTCCCTTCCTCTCTCCAAACTGAGTTCTAAAGTCCTTCTGAACAGGGATTAGCTCATCTTCATCTTTGTATCCCCAACACCTAGAACAGTACCTGACACATAGTAGGTGCTTAATAAGTACTTATTGATTGATGAATGCCTAATAAAATCACTTGTTATGGTCCAAAGAAACCATCAAATTTTCACATACTTATGTATGTAGGTGCTATTTCCAACCATACATAAGCTCCTTGAGGACAAAGACTATGCATCTGTCTTTAGTACCTCAGAAGGGGCCAGCACATAGAAGATACTCAGTATGTCTGTGGGCTTTCTCTCCATTGCATTGGATGGTTGCTGATCTGGTACAAGTCCCTTCTCTCTGTAATCCCAGCTTTGCGGACCAAAAGTGCTCAAACATTTAAAATGTGATGTTCTCCTCTCAGCCCCATCCCAGTCTCTACTACTGGGGTTAACGATGAAAACAATGATGATGGTGGCCGTGAAGTTGGTGGTGGTGGTGATGGTGATGGGAGGATGATGACAGTGGTGATGATGGCAATCATGATGATGGTGATGATGGCGGTGATGATGATCCATGATGATGAGGAGGAGGAGGAGGGGGTGGTGGGGGTGGTGATGGTGATGGTGATGATAGCTAACATTTATATAATGCCTACTATGTGCCAGAAACTGTGCTAAGAGCTTTAGAATTATCATCTCAACAACCCTGGCAGGTGGGGGTTGTTATTATTCTCACTTTAAATATAAGAAAAAAGAGGCAGACTAAAGTAAAATGACTTATCCAGGGTTATGAAGCCCGTAAGCATCTGAGGTAAGATTTTAACTCTGGTCTTCCTGACTCCAGGCCTGATACTCTTTCCACTGAATCAAAATTTCCAGCCAAAATTTGACTAATTATTGAAGGCCAGCTAGGGACAGGACATAGCGTAAGATCTGGGACTTACGAGAATGAATAAAACCAGATTAAGATCAAATGAAATGACATGTACAGAGCATTGTGGGAGCACTTAAAAGGGCTACATTAATGCCACTTCTTAAGTTATCATCATTATTGTCATGGTTATTATTGGCATCTTCCCTGCCTTTAAAGAGTTAATAGATGAATGAATGAAGAAATGTTTCATCACTTACCAACTGCCAATTGCTATGTTAGGTCATATCAAGAAGTATTTGTTAAGTACC
This sequence comes from Notamacropus eugenii, assembly GCF_028372415.1. NCBI lineage: Eukaryota > Metazoa > Chordata > Mammalia > Diprotodontia > Macropodidae > Notamacropus > Notamacropus eugenii. The sequence continues at coordinate 538,394,684 of NC_092873.1, forward strand.
TGCAGTGTGTCCAACACTGTGCTGAGGGCAAGATACTAATAAGTGATGGGAATTAAAGTCCTTCCCTCACAAAGATCTCCTTCTAAAGGAGGAAACAGGACCTACGGGAGTTGTGGCCAGGGAGGGGCACTTGAGTCTGGATGGTTACAGGCTGCTAAATCAGAGGACAGAGCCTTTATAGGAGCAATGATAGAACTGGAAAGGAGGTGGGAGCAGGACTGATCAAGGTCCAGGGCAGCTGAGGAGCCAGCCAAGGAGAGAAGATGCAGGAAGATGAGACATGGGCTCCAATGGTGGATCATAAGAAGAAGGACACAGGAGGGTGCATGGGAAGCATAGAGCAGCACTAGGATCCCTCTGACCTGCAGGGTTTGGGGGAAAAGAAGCCTTCCCAGAGCAGGTGGCATACGAGTTAAACCTGGAGAGCTAAGGAGGATTACAATGATGAAAATGGCAAGTGTTGGTTGCCATTGCACTGTAGCCATGTTAGCTGGTGTTGTGGCAAGGCTCACGTGGGTAGTGGTGAGGGCAAGGGACTACATATCCAGAAATGTCTGCCATGAAGAAACAAAGAGTTTCTATAGAATGTAATGAAAGGAAATGGAAAGGAAGTCATTTGAGGAGTGATGAGGACCATGAGCAAAGTCTTGGAAGGAGGAAAATACAGGATGTGCTCAAGGATTAGGAAGAAAACAGATGAAACTTGCCAGAAGAGAAAAAGGCAAGAAGACAGGTTGGATCCAGGTTAGTCTGAACTTGAACAGAAGCATGGACTATGAGAGTGATCCTTGTAAACAACAGAGTGGTGAACATGCTGTATCTGGAGGCAAGAAGACCTGAGTTCAAATTCAGCCTCAGACACTTACTAGCTATGTGATCCTAGGAAAGTCACTTCACTTCTGCCTCAGTTTCCTCATATATAAAATGGAGATAATAACAGGACCTATCTCACAGAGTTGTGTGAGGATAGACTAAGATAACATCAATATAAAGTACTTTTCAAACTTTAAAATTTAATATAAACGCTTTTCTTTTTATTTAGTCATGTCTGACTCTTCATGATTCTATTTAGAGTTTTCTTGGCAAAGACAATGGAGTGATTTGCCATGTCCTTCTCCACCTCATTTTACAGATGAAGAAACTGATACAAACAGGGTTAAAGTGACTTGCCCAGGGTCACACAACTACTAAGTTTTTGGGGTCAAATGTGAACTCAAGTCTTCCTGCCCCCAGGCCCTGGGATCTATCCACTGGACCACCAGCCTCCAATTGAATGAAAGTCTAATTTCTTCCCTGTAATTTGTACTCACTGTTGCTCTCTGGGGCCAGGCTGAATAAGTATGATTTCTGTTGCTCCATTAGACTATAAGCTCCTTGAAAGAGGGGCTGAGGCCAAACCTCAGCTCTGCTCCTTACTACCTTGGAAAAGTCACTCCAATCATCTGAGTCCCAGTTTCTCCATCTGTAAAATTAGGAGGTTGGTCAAGATGACCACTAAGGGCCTTTCCAGTACGATCTCCATAAGTCTATGAAGTAGAAACAAATGTGAGAAGCATGTCTTCTCACTTTGCTACCCTCCACCTCAGGGTCTCCTGGCAAGGATCTCATACATTGATTTCATTGTCTCAGGAGTCCTTCATCTCATCGGTGTGCATATTCCCTATGATGTTTCAGATCAAAATTCAGCCTCCTCCCCTTCATCCTTTGCTTCTCCCATCAATCCTCCATGGGGTATCTGCCAATCACCAGAGTCCTTTTTCTGAGGCTCTTGGCATTTTGTGGGCATCTGAGCAGTACCTGAGATCTGGAGATGGGGAGGGTGCTAAAGGTCATTGAGTCCAACTGCCTTATCAGAGGATCCTAGATCTACACCTGGAAGAAACCTTCAACGTGCTCTAATCCCCCCAGAGCTAGACAAGAGTCACTCTACAACATAATGGCCAATGGCCATCCAGCCTCCAAACTGCTCTCATCATTAGAGGCTTTCTTTATTCCCATACTTTTTGAATCAACTATTTCCTTAAAAATGTCATGTATACCACTCAGAGGGTCATAAATTTAGAGCTAGGAAGGACCTTTGAGGCTGTCCAGTCATAATAGTCTCATTTTAAAATGAGTAAACTGAGGCCTGGGAGTGAAGTAGTTTGCCTCAGATCACACACATAGGGTCAGTGAGTGACGATGTCTTAACCTAGGTTCTCTGACTCCAGAGCCAACAACTGCAGCATTTTCTATTACACTAATCTCTCTCTCTCTCTCTCTCTCTCTCTCTCTCTCTCTCTCTCTCTCTCTCTCTCTGTCTCTGTCTCTGTGTCTCTGTCTCTGTCTGTCTGTCTGTCTGTCTGTCTCTCTCTCTCTCTCTCTCTCTCTCTCTCTCTCTCTCTCTCTCTCTCTCTCTCTCTCTCTCCTCTCTTCTTCTTTTCTCCTCCCCTCCTCCCCCTTCTCCCCAACTCTCTCCAGATGACCACATTACTCTCTTACATAAACAAGAATCCCCATCTTGTTGACATGTGCCACAAGCTCCCACAGAGCCATGAGGAAGAGAAAACAGCCCTGTCCCACTTTCCTTTTTCAATTCTACATTCCCCTGACTTTACCTTTCTGCCCCTTCTTATCCATCAGGCACCTTTACTCCTCAATCGACCTCAGGTTCCAACATTTTATCAGCTGTTTGACTTTAGGCAAAGCCAACTAGTGTCAGTCCTATCTGTGTAAAGAGGACAGCAGGCTAGATGGCATTCGAGATCCCTTCCTGATCCCATTGTAGTGTAGGCTGCTCCCGGGTAGGGGCTGTCTTTTGCCCTTCTTTGTACCTCCAGAGCTTAGCCAGAGCCTGGCACATAGATGGCATTTTATCAATACTGGTTGATCAGTGATTGATCTACCCAGACATTCTGCAGTCTATTCACATCTTTGTTTAAAAAAAGAAGAAGAAGAAGAAGAAGAAGAAGAAGAAGAAGAAGAAGAAGAAGAAGAAGAAGAAGAAGAAGAAGAAGAAGAAGAAGAAGAAGAAGAAGAAAAGAAGAAGAAGAAGAAGAAAGAAGGAAGGAAACCATGCTTCAGGTGGCCACATGTCAGCATCTAGCTTCTTTGGGAAAGATACAGTGCAAAGAACACAGACTCTGAAGTCAACGGCACTGGGTTCCAATCCTGCTTCTGACACTTACATATTCTTACCTGTGGGACTGGCTAAATCCCTTGACTTTCATTAGCCTCTCTTTTCTTATCTGTAGTAGGACGAAGTTGAATGAGTTCACCTCCACTCTGTCTCCCCGGGGTCTCAGATGCATGAGAGTACAGTACTAATTAACTCCAAAGGCTATCTGTCTGCCACATTTTCCCAGCTTCCTTGGGTGAGACAATGAGACGTCCCTACAGAGGCACTGTAGTTGGAGCGACAGTAACGCTTCTGCCCAAATGTTCCAAGGTCAGCCGAGACTGGAGCTCCCCCTGTCCCCCAAACATAAACAACAGGCACCAAGAACCCTTTAGAACCTAGTCCTGCCGGGACGCTCTGTGGGTCATCAGTAGCAGGCGATTCGTTCTGCCTGGCTTTCCCAAATCAGTTGCTCACTGGGGGCGTCTTTTCTCTTCGATTGCGTTGTCTGCTTAAACCATTATTCTAATTGTTGGCTCCAGGTTTCAGTGTAGCCTATCGCCCTTGTCTATAAGCTCGTGATGGATACTAATTTTCCTCGGGGGACGCATTTTCTCAGATGTACAGTGAAAACGACTCTCTAATTCTTAGCTTTGGCGGCGCGATAATTTACAAGGTGGCCCCTTATATTAATTCCAGGTGGTTTCAGGGAAAGCTTGAGAATTATGTAATCAGGCCTTCTAATAAGGGCCGGAAATCTATTTCCTATACAATGGCTGTGAAGCCTTTCCATATCGAGCATTCAGGGAGTTCGCATCTTATCTGGCCTATAAAGTATGTGTTAAAAATAGGCGTTGTTTGGGAAGAGGCCAGTTTCTAGAGGACAAACATGCATATTTCCTCTTCATGGAAGAGAGAAAGACATTAATTATTCTAAGGAACGCTTCCATTTTCCAGTTCCCTTATGCTTCTGCAATGATGGGGCGAGGGGGGGGGGGGGGGCCGTTGGTTTAAGAATTTCAGTTTTAACTGTCTATAAATACTAACTTAGCTGCTGCTGCTCCAAATCTGACATCCTTGTCCTATGACCAAGGAAGAGTCTTCCTACTGGCAAAACTGAATGATAGTCTTGGCATTCTCAAGACAAACAAATTCAGAAGACAAAAGTAAATTTTCTCTCAAAGGCAGGCTAGCTAAAATATATTCCTGAAAGAGACAAATAAGGAAATTGTTGGAAATTTATTTTACTTTTTGTCCAAAGGCAACAAGAAACATCATTTAATGAATGGTCATCTTGTAAGATAGTACCTGTGATAACCATTTTTTTCTTTTAAAATCATGAAAATAATCATACCTTATGTACCAACATATGTTGAAGAAGATGACGACGTAGAGAAATTCTACAAGGAACTAGATAAGAGCCCCAAATTTAATCCCCATATCTATGCTGTCTGAGAATATGTGGGAATGGTGAAAATTAGGATGGAAAATGTGAATCAGAAAAAAGAGAACAAAAGAAGTCAAAGATTTGTAGTCTCATCCTTTTGAATCCTGAATACTCTAGAGGCACTGGGCATGGTGAACAAAAAATAACGTCAAAAAAATGAAATTGATTACCAATCAATAACAGGATATCACCTGTTACTGATGTGGGAGTCATTCTTCAAGCAGTGGTTGTGTACAGTCAGACAGGCAATTTGCTAGACAAAAAGAAAATAAGCACAAAAACAGAAGAAAGAATAAAATTGAGGGAAAAAATGTAATGCACAATTATGGCTCTAATCTGACCTAATTAAACAAGTTATTGATGATGAGAAAATGGGATGTGGACAGAAGAGGTGACATAGACATTGATTGCAATAATTTCCTACATAAATTCAGCCAATGTAAATTCAATTCCCATAATGAGGAGACCAAATGAGCCTGAATAGCTCCTTAATCAGTCAACACTTGACTAACTTGCAAGCAGAAAGATATGACAGCAAGAAAAACACCCGTCTATAATATAACTCCTTTTTAAACCTTCTGGTAAAAGATGCAGGCGATTATGAGTAAGACAGAAAAGCAAGGGAAGAGAAAACCAGTTTAAGGAGAGTTTGGCAAGAGATTCAAATAAGCGAAGTCATCATAAAAACATTTAAGGACGTAGCTGGAAGGATGACAACAAAAGATGAGGGAAATGATCCACAAATATCTTTTATAACTTTTCACCAACTAGGAATGTAAAGCCACCTGGGACTCCAATATCACAGTCCTGAATTTACCTCTGCAGGAGGCAGCAGAAGCACTGATGGGAACAGTGGGGAAAAGCCAGTCGATGCAGGTCATGCGCTCCAGAGGCAAGTAAAAAGTCTGGAAAAGGGGCCAGGTTAGAAAAGCCTTTAAATGCCAGACCAAGGGCTTTGTCTTTCATTTTCAACATAATAGGGAATAACTAGAGTTGCTGAGCAGATTAGACCCACTTTTTAGCAAAATCACTTTGGTGGCTGATGAATTAGAATGGGAGGGAGACTAGAGGCAGGCATATTCACTGGTAGCTATTGTAATAGTGAAGTGATGAGGTCCACACCAGGGCAGTAGCAGTGTCAGAGGAGAGAAGGAAGCATTTTCAAGAGATGCTGCTGCAAAGGTTACAGGCTTTGGCATCATATTGAACATAGTGCGTGAGAGGGAATGAGGAGTCAGAGTGACTCTTAGGTTGGGAGCCTGGGGACTGGGAAGGGGCTGGTGCCCTTGAAGGCAGGGGGAAGGAGGGTTTGGGGAAAAGATCATGAGTTCTGTTTAGGACATGTTGAGTGCAAGATGTCTACTGAATATCCAGTTTGAGATGTCCAACAGGCAATTGAAGATGCAAGACTGGAGGTCAGCAGGACAGGTTGGAGTGAGATAGATCAGCTGCAGAGAAATGATCATGGAGTCTATTTGAGTGAATGAAATTGCAAAGTGACATTGTATAGATGAGCCTCAGCTGCTGCTCAGGCCTCAGGCAATAGCTGGATGACAATCCTGCAAAGGAGACTGGGAAGGAGCAGCCAGATAGGCAGGAGAGAAGCAGGAGGGAGCAGCATCATGACACCCTCAGAAGAGAACATCAATGGGAAGAGGACAAGAGTGGCAAAGGCTGCAGAGAGGCCAGAAAGGACAACAGGGTGGAGCCTGAAGGCCTCTTGGGGAAAGGAATCTCCCATAAATATATCAAATTTTTGTAAAATTTCTAGAAATATGTAGTAATAAACAGGACTTTTCTTGATGGCTCTGTGATCATAACCATCAGCTGAGTATGAAGCAGAGAAATGTAGCCTCCACATGTCGGTGGGCCAACAAGCATTTATTAGATTCTACGTTGAAGGAGGATTGGTTGTGGATAGTGAGGGTCTCCTGATACTCCTGTTTGCAGATGACATCACACTGAAGCAGTGGGCCCTGGAATGTTGAGAAACTAATCCCTCCAAAGAGTTTGGCTTGTCCATTCACATGGGAAAAAAACATGTGGATGTAGAATGCTTATTGTCCAGATTATACCAAAGAGTTGGGTGGACAACTGACAGATCAGTTAGAACATACGTGTGTGTGTGCATGTGTGTGTGTGCGTGTATACAAAGAAAGAGACAAAGGTGTAAGTAGGAATGTGTGCATGCATGTGGGTGGCACACAGACTAAGTGACTCTGGACAACTCACCTAAGCTGCGACTGAGAGACTAAAGAGTGCCATCCCTAATACTCCTAAGTGCAGCCTGGAGTCAATTGAAATGTAATTGGGAAATATTTAACAAAATAAAAATACAATAAGACAGAGAAAACATCACATTTTAAAACTCGTCAATATGTGGCCCCAGGGACCTTCATGCAGGATGAGTGGGACCTGCCTCTACTTGAGTCTAAGCTCGAGTTGTTCTTGTTCAGTTGTTTCAGACGTGTCCAACTCCCTGGGCCCCTTTTGGGGTTTTCTTGGCAAAGGTACTGGGAGTGGTTTTACATTTCCTTCTCCAGCTCATTTTACAGATGAGGAAACTGAAGCTAACAGTGAAGTGATTTGCCCATGGTCACACAGCTAGTAAGTGTCTGAGGCCAGATTTGAACTTGGGAAGATGAATCTTCTGACTCCAGCCCAGGGATCTATCCACTGTACTGCCTTGCTGCCCTGGGCACTGCCCTAGGCAAGTCTCTAAACTATGACTTGGAGAGAAGTTACAACTTGCATTAGAGAAGGCATGCTCACCTAGAAGTTCTCTAGGCCATGTCCAGTTTATGCCTGTGTGTGTACATGTGCGTGCACACATGTGCACGTATGAATATTCAGGGAGACAGAAGAATAGAGGAATATTTGTCTATATATGAATGTATGTATGTATGTATGTCTATGCGTGCATCTCTGTATCTATAGCTAGCTTTCTCTACCTACACCCATATGTCATTGACAGACTCCCCAAATGGATGTCCAGGTGGGCCCAGAATCCCTGGGGAGAGTAGGATCAAAGCTTGGCAAAGCTGTTCCATAGCTTTGGACCCACCAAGTTCATATCCAGATGTTACCTAACTGCCAGAGGTTTCTGTTTCGAAGCTCTGGCTCTGCAAGGTCTCTCCTAAGGGTACTTTGGCTCTCTTATTGCTCTAGTTACAGAGGTTTTAGAATATCAGATGGCCAAAGTGCCCTCCAGACCTTTCGAAACTCACAAACACATAGGGGCTCTACTCTATTTAAACAGGGAAGGAAAGAAAATAAACATTTATCTAGTATCTACTGTGTGCTGAGCTCTGTGTTAAGCTTTACAGAGATCTCATTTGGTCCTCATAACCCTGGGAGGCAGGAGCACTTACTGTCGCCTAAGAAAACTGAGGCAAACAGAGGGGAAATGACTTGCCCATGGTCACCCAGCTAGGAAATGTCTGAGACTGGATTTAAACTCAGGTCTTCTTAACTGCAAGCCCAACACTGTGCACTGAAAGCCCTCTAGGGTAGATACTTAGATCCAAAGTAGATACCCTTTAGATCTACTAAAAGAAGAAATGCTGAAGCCAACAGACCAAAGGTTGGGGGGGCGGGGCATGACCTCCAACAAGAGAAGACCTCCAAGCAAGACTCTTAAACTGGGCACCATGAACAAAGTCACTAGGACTCCCCAAAAGTGCTGGGTCCCAAAAGTCTACTGTGGAAACATTGATATTCTACCAGTATTTTCCTATGTCCATGAGTCATAGAACAGTTTAGTCTTTGATGAATTAACAATGAGCATCCTTAGTGCAATGGAGAGACCTCTGCTGCATGGAAAGAGGATGGAATGCAGAAGAGATGAGGAACCACCAAGAAGTAAAGAAAGAATGCCATCCATGCAATGTCTGTTCCAAAAAGAAGGAAAGCCAGCCACATGATGAGAGTGAAGGACAGCCAACCTCATTGGTTCCAGCAGCACCCTTCACATGTCAGAGGAAAGTGAGGCAGACCCCCAGGATTTTGGGGAAACAGGGACAAGTTATAGGAGAGGGGGAGACATTGATGAGCTGCTAGCCATATCACTGAATGGATGTCCAGATGTTCTGAGCTTCCCTTATAAGAGATAGGAGACAGCTGTTCCATATCAAGAGAAGGACGTTCACAGACTGGAAGTTCACTCTACAAATTAAGACAGGAGGTTGGAAAAGAAAAAGCGAATGTCTTGTCTTCCTATCCCTTTTGGTGGGCAGGAGGGGAAGAGTTGATGTTACAGAAAGGATTTCCTAAAAGTGATTTGTCTGTGGACATCATACGACCTTTTCTGAGGAAATCCACCTGCTTTCCACAGGGCCTCAGTGTTCATTTTGGCTGGCCGTATGCTTGTAATGCATATGAATTTTTAGGAAACGAAGCAATGAGCGGTTCTGATGCCTTAGTTCACAGATAGACTCCTCGGGATGCCCCTGCTCCCTGTTCACCCATTCATTCACATTCTTAAGTCCATAGGACAGCATTGCAGGCTGGCCCAGAAGGGCCCAGGTCAGAGCACCCAAGGCTCAAGCCAACAATTCATTTCATTCAGTCCAGTTATTTGCTTTTCTATAGCTAATTTAAAAATTGTCCTGGGGATAAAGTAAAAGCAAGATTCCGCGCAGTCTGCACTGAAATTTCCGGGGGGTCCCGAGAGCTCTTTGGAAAGGTCCCCAAACTGGCTTTATAGTTCCCCTAGTCCATGAGCCCCATACCTGGGCCCTAGATCAATCTGCCTGGGGGCCAGGGGAACCCTTACCCATCCCCCAGAGCTATACCACCACCTCCTTGCTCGTGATACCCCAGATCGCTGTTGGGGGGATTAGCCCACACAGCTCAGACCCCTTGTGGACCAATAATTCATAAGCAGAGCAGATCCCCAATTAGTCATTTGCTCACCTACTGAAAATGGTAGAAAACAGGCCCACAACAAATGGCAGGAGACTTGTCTGGGGAGTGAAGTTTGGACCCAAATTTTTGAATTTTTTTTTGGTGGGGACAAGGAGAGGAAGTAAAAAGGGCTGCTTTGTCCCCAGTATCTAGGTTAAGGGCTTACCTGGGAGGGACAAGGGATCAATGGTTGGCCACCTGGTACCTTGCTGTTTTAATTAATTGGTTAGGTTAAGCAGGTGATCATTTCTATCAGTTCTATGATGTTACGAGCCTGAAGGACTGACAGTAAGTGGTATCCTTGCTCTCTAAATTTCGGCAACCTGGAACCCAGACCCAATTGTCCTAGCCTAGTTCTGACTCCAAACACCACCGGATCACACATTCTGGGCTGAAAAGGACCTTTGAGGTCACCAAGTTCACTATTCCCCCTCATTTTACAGGTAAGGAAACTGAGGCATAGATCAGTTGAGTGATTTGGTCAAAAACAGACATTATAACAAATAAAACGCTTTATCAGCTTTAAAACATTACGTTAATATGAGCAGGCATCTTGTCCTGAGTACCCCGCACCACATCGGAAAGGACGGCAGTGCTGGGCAAAGAGAAGGCAGAAAGGCCGTTAGCGACCAGGGGAATCCAGCAAGACCTCCCCCAAACCAAAGGCACGGTCGGACGGTCTTTGTCGGGGTAAATTTCTCCGTGAAATGTTGGCTCCCAGCCGCAGAGCTGAGCTCAGACCAGAGCCGAAGTAGCAGCACAGTCTCCTAATGAACTCATAAAAAACTCAATGGAGTTGAAGAGTCTTATGCCTCTGTAACATCTGCATGGTTATGGAAGCACTGGGACAAGAAGACATAAAAATGTGGCTTGTTTTATCTTTCATCTTCAAAAATAGGCACGCTTTTATCTTGAAAACCAGACATGTGAAAACTGGTTTGGAATTGCTAAGTTTCACCCAGAGAAGCTGGCTCACACGTTTGTTATTCGAACCCTCCTTAGGATCAGCACCGTTAAGTGAGGCAATATCTCATAACCCCTTCTGTTGTTCTTCTCTAACATCTGTTTCTCTCTGGGTGAACATTTTTGTGCAAATTGGAGTTTTCCACTACACGAGACTTCTGGGTAACAAAGTTCCCTTTACATCTCCAAGTGCTGGAGAAAACCGTGAGTTCGCTTTCCCTCGGGCTTCCCAGATGTATAAATCTCGGCGCTCATAAGCACGTTAGTCCCAAGCCACGTGAGGATGATTCCGAGCCGAACAAGCCTGGGGTAAGCCTCTCCCTACCCAATGCCCCTCGGCAGTTGTTCCCATGGAGAGGTGGGGAGGAGCACTGGAAGCAGCTGCTGACTCAGTGGTAGCAGGGCCCAGGGCTCTTGCTATTTTGGATTCAGAGGTACCCTGAGCTCCTCAGACTACTGTTGGAAAAGATGACCATGAGTGAAATCCAAGGCATGGTTTAAGGAACAAAGGCTAGAGCCTTTGAAACGAGGATGTCAACAAGTTGCCATTTCTTGTGTACTTAGCCCAAGAGAAATAGAGGTACCCATGGGGCAGAAGGCTAAACAGACAACCAGAGGGCTTTATTGTTGTGTGGATTGATGACATATCCTGATCAAGCCTTTTTATATATTTCATCCACACATTTGCATATGTATAAAATACATGGATACACATATATACATATATATATCACATGCCTACACCTATTGCATACATATAAACATGTGCATGTGTGCCACATATACATGTCCATGTACATATACACATGTCTGCACAAACCAATACACAGATGGTCCAAGAGCTGGAACACTGCTGATAAGGAGCAGTAAAATTTGACTTTGTGGGCTGGCTTGCTGAGTGGATCAGAAGAGGAGGTGCTCAGCTGCAGAACAAGACAGTCAGCTCCAGGATATGTGGACTGTGGGAGCAGTGTAGGCACAAACACAAAAAAAGTATCATCTGTAAAATTCAGAGTCTCCACAGGGCACACCTGAGAAGGATGCAGAGGAGGAACCCATCCCTCACATACTCGTGGGTCCATAGGTTAGTCGTGACTCAGTTTGGGCGGAACACCAGGTCAGAGAAGTGGAGTCATGCCTCCTCCGAGGGGAGCTCAGATGTGGGGCTGTCAAATTTGGAAGGTTAATAAGGTTCTCCAGCACAGTTATCAGGAACTCTGGGATTTCAGAAAAGAAAGATTCAAGAAATGAGGCTTTAAAGAATGTGTGCATCTGCAGAGAAAGGGCATGGATGGGCATGGAAGCTTCTCCAAAATCCCTGTCTCTAGAATTGGAAAAGCCAGAGTGAACAGGTAAGTTAAGAGAGGTAAAAGTTAGGGAAGAGTGCCCTGGGGAGGAAGGCTTCTGAAAATTCACCCAGGCTGACCCTGAACTTGAGTAGAGAAAACAAGCAGGGGGAGTTGATTCTGCCTTGAGCTATCAGATGCCTCAACCTGTTGTGCCAGTCCTAAGACACTCAGGAGAAACTGAGGCATGGGCAACTCTTCCCATTCATCCAGGCTTACAGCCACAGTCATCTGCTTCACTCTCGCTTCTCTCTCACTCTCACATTCAATCAGCTGTCACGTTCTGTCCATTCAAACCCTGCTACTCCTTGGGCATCCATCAGCTCCTTTCCAACCACAGTTCAGAGTTTCATGGCCTCTCAGTAGGAAACCAGAAAAGGAAAAGCTTTCCAGGCATTTCTCATTTTACTCCTCCCATGCTCCCTAAGACCCAACTATTCCCATTTCTCACAACACACCATTTCCAGTCCCACTCAGAGGCAGCTAGGGGACACTACAGGGCCTAGTGTCAGGAAGAACTGAGCTCAAATCCAGCTTTGGACACTCATGAGCTGTGACCCTAAGTAAATCACTTAAGCTATGTCTGCCTCAGTTTCCTCAACTGTAAAATAGGGGTAATAACAGGGTTCTTGTGAGGATCAAATGAGTAAAGTGCTTAGCAAGGAGCTGGCACATAGTAGGTACTAAATAAATGTCATCTGTGCTTTTTAACTCTTTTGTCAGCTACTTGCACACAGTATTAATGTGTACGTTGTCTTCTCTTGCAGAACATGAAACACCTTGAGGGTAGGGAATTGTTCATTGTTATCTTTCTATCCCCAGTACCTTGAACAGTAGGTGCTTAAGTGTTTGTTGATTGATTGACTCACTGATTAACTGAGCATGTCTATCTATTCTATGCCTACCAAATATGGAGCTAGGATGGATAGCTCAGTCACTGGAGAAGAGAGACCTGGACTAGCTGTAATGCAGAGCCACACCAAATCGGAAGACTTGCCTAGGGTTATACACTTGGATTCAACCAATCAGTGCAATTCCCAAGTATAATCTAGGAGATGTGTGGCTTGGAAGCAATTCGTCTGCAAATTATCTGGAGGGGTTAGTGAATTATAAACACAATACAAGTCAGTCTTGTGTTCTGACCATTTTTAGAAGTTCATTCACTCTCAGGCAGCTTTGATAGAGACACAGAGATCTGGACTGAGGAGGTGATACCCACCCTCATATTCTAGCCCAGGGGTGGGGAACCTTCAGCTCTAGGCCACTTGTGGCCTTCTAGGTCCTTGGGTGTAGGCTTTTGACTGAGTCCAAGTTTTACAGAACAAGTCCTTTTGTTAAGGGGATTTGTTCTATAAAGTTTGAATTCAGTCAAAGGGTCAAACTTGACAACATAAACAGTCACAAATGGCCTCAAGGTCACAGGTTCCCCACCCCTGTTCTAGTGTAATCCAAACCCATCTGGAGCCTTCGAGTGAGTTTGGGACATGAGGTTTAGGGAATGACCTTTGTGAGCTGAAGTGACCCGGACAGAGCAAAACTTCCAGATGATGCTATATGAGAAGGCTTTGAAGAATCAAACTCGGGGAGGATTAGAAGACACTGGTGTGTAGTCCCTCTCTGCATGTGCTGGAAGAGTGGCCTTGTAGAAAATAGAATCAATTGGTCTTGCTTGGCCTCAGAAGAAAGAACCAAGAGCAATGAAAGGGAACTGCAGAATGGCAAATTTAAGTTTGATTTGGGGGAAAAAACCCTTCCTAAGAATGTACAGCTACAAGTGGAAACAGCAGCCGTAGGATGCGATGAGTGGGCTCCCTCTCATCAGAAGTCTTCCCGAAAAGGCAGGGTGGCTACTTGTCCAATGCATTGTCAAGGGGATTCCTGTTCAGACACAGGCTATAGCTGACAATGGCTTCCACCTCTGAGATGTGACTCTGTAAAGTGCAGAGCCAGGCAGCTGGGCCAAGGACCCAGTTGTATTCCCAGTGAACAGGGACAACGTGAGGAAGTTGTCCTTTCTGTAATTACAAGAGGAGACGTGGCCTTGCTTTGGTCTAGGGAGATCAGGAAATTTTCAAGGTCTGATTCTGGAAAAGAGAAAATAATGCCCTAAATGTCTCAATTTGATTGGTTTTTAAGGCTATGCCTTAGCCTTATGCACCACCTTGCCCACTGCACTACTATTTTACATTCTTCGGAGGGAAGATGCTATTGGAGCATTCATTCTTTTAAACAGAGAGAAGACCCAAGGAAGGTTATACAGTAAAGGTGCCGTGATATGCTAAGCTGATTTGTGTGGGAAAAAGGCTCATCCCATTTGGGGTGGGGATTATTCAAATAGGATTTTTCTCTCTAAGCATACTCATAGCCTCTGTATAATGTGGCTTATTGCTCTGGTAAATAGTACAGGTAGGCATCGTCATTGTGTTATTTGCACATGAAGCTGGGAGCCAGGCATTTGATAGGGCAAATTCCAGGCTTGGCAGTAGTTTCTTAAAGAAGAATCAGATGCATTATGGGACCTGACTTAGTGGTTATCCAAGCAGAATGAGAACTGTGATCCGGGCAATGACCAAGCCAGGCTCCAGAGGACTGAGGACAAGGCAGCCACCTCCTGGCTGAGGAGGAACAAAGTCAAGATACAGAATGAGCCACCTTTGGAGACTTTGCCAAAGTCAGAGTTATCTTTTGCTTGACTAGCATATTTTACATTGTCTTTTTTCCGAATTCAGGAAGTAGGGAAAGAGGGTAGAGAAAAAGTAACTATTTGATGATTTAAAAATAAAAGGATTTTTAAAAGAGTGTGAAGGCACATTGAATAGTAGATCGAGTATTTTACCTGGAATTAGAAAGACCTGGGTTCATATTCCACCTGTGACTCTTACTAGTTATGTGCCCATGACCTTGTGGTCCGTTCTGGGCACCAGTCTACAACACTTGAAGAGAGTCCAGAGGAGAAAAACCAGGATGGTAGATGGTTTTGAATTTCTGTGATAGGAGGACTGGGTAAAGAAAATGGGGGTGCATTAACCAAAAGAAGAGAAGACGGACTGGTGGAAGATGAAGGAATTTTCACAGTTTGAGAAACAGCTGGTACTTCTCTAAAGATAGACCACTTGGCATCAAAAGTCAACAAAAGGTTTTTCCTCGTTGGTTTAACAAACACAGAGTCTGTCATAAATGATACCATTGTCAAAGTCTGGTAAGGTCTTACAGAGTTGGAATTTTGAGCATATTGCCTCCTGGACCCCAGAGTCACTGCCATGTCACAAGGATTCATTCATCAGAGTAAGATTTTAGTGAGGGATGTAATATGGAAAGAGCAACGAAGATGGCAGCTGGTTGTGTGAGAGGTGCTCATCTCATCAGAGTTACAGTGGCTTGTTTTGGCTCACCCACACTCTCTACCCCTGTGGCTCTTGTGACCAATGATAATTATCCAGGACTAGGAATGTATAGAATAACTCTCACTGACAAATAAAAGAATTAAACCCATGATTCTGGAACATCAGTCAGACTAACTGAGCCAAGTGATTCCAGGTATAGGAAAGCAGCTTATGGGTGAAGTGAAAAGAATGTTTGATGTGGGGTAAGAAGACCTGCCATGGAACTGAAAAGGGACTTTGCAAATATTCTATAATCATATCACACAACAGATGCGTTCCTAATTGTGCTAGCACAGGCAATTTCTTTAACTTCCATGAGCCTCAGTTTACTTATTAGTGAAATAAGATAACAACATACCTACTACCTGTCCTCAATGCTTTCTAGGAAGCAATAGTTATTTTAAATTCTGTCCACTCAGCCGCTTGGCTTCTGGTGCCTGGAGATGGTCTGGAGAAAAACACAGGGCACTGATTCCGAAATGAATAAGCCTCATTAGTGTTCTAATGAAAGAGATCACTGGACAAGAAGCAAAGTTCTCTCTCTCTCTCTCTCTCTCTCTCTCTCTCTCTCTCTCTCTCTCTCTCTCTCTCTCTCTCTCTCTCTCTCTCTGTCTCTCTCTCTCTCTCCTACACAAACAACAACTCAACAACACCATGAGGAAAAAAATGAGAAAACAAAATCATAATTTCTCACTCTGCCAAGTTCAACAAATAGTTCTGATGTGCAGCAGCCATCAATTAAGTAGGCAAAGACTAAAGTGAGAACACAGAACACACAGGCCCAGGCACCTTTTTTGCCAGTGATTTGCCATGTTCCATATGATGCACACACTGAGCCAATGCTTCCCAGCATATTGTGCATTGTACCCCATCTCCTTTCCTTTCCCTTAGCCTCACAACCAGCTACTCCCATTCCCTGGGCTTCTCCTCCCTGATTGCCATACAGCCCATTCAGATAACCCTCAGTACTCCTTCCTCTGGTGCCCCACCATTCTGATAGGTGGTTGTCTCAGTGGCCCACTACAGCTAGGAACAGGTTCCAGCCATGCTTCATATTACTCATCAGTCTCCTTATCAGTCCCCACACTGCCACATATATACCCCTTTCACCACCACCTTTCCCATTCCAGAACCATGACCAAATCAAAACTGCAGAGAATTCTGAAAGACTATGGTCATAGATTTCTCTATGGAGTCACTCACCAAATTTGCTGGCTCCCCCACTCAGGGTGAAGGTTTCTGAAGGCAGGGACTGTCTTCACTTTTGTATTAGTATCTGTGTGTGTTCATCCTTCATTGCCGAAGAAGACCATGCCAGCAGAGAAATAATGACATGGCTTGCACTTGACTTTGTTTTGAGTGAGAGAAGGCTGTACAGGTCACCAGCCTCACTTCTCCTCCAAAGCCGTCTGAATCCAGTGACCATAAATTCATCAGGATGACTGGAGATGACCCAGGATGAGGCAATTGGGGTTAAGTGACTTGCCCAAGGTCACACAGCTAGTGAGTGTCAAGTGTCTGAGGTGAGTGCCTCCTTATGAAACTTTTTTGATCATTTGATTAATAAGTGTCACCAGCCATTGTTATTAATAGCAAAGGTATCAAATAGAACACCAGCTCTGGAGTTGGGAGGACCTAAGTCCAAATCTGGTCTCAGACACTTGACTACACTTAACTTGGGAGCGGCGAAGTGGTGCAGTAGATAGAGCACTAGTGCAGGAGTCAGGAGGATCTGATTTGTATCTAAGGAAGCATTATTGGAAGCATGCTCCCTGTGTGGAAAACTTACTAAACTTGGAGATTAGTGCTTACAAATGTCCTCCTCATGTCCTTATTCATTCTGCTTCATAGTTCACATTTCCACAGAGCTAGGAAAGTTACAAAGTAACTGCTGCTTCCTAGAAAGCATTGACAACAGATAGTAGGCATGTTATTGTCCTCATTTCACAAGTAAGTAAACTGAGGCTCGGAGAAGTTAAAGGAATTACCTGTGCTAGCACAGTTAGGAATGTATCTGTTGTGTGACATGGTTATAGAATATCTATAAATCTCTTTGTTTTCATTATATTCTAACTTATATACTGGCTTTGTGTGTGATTGGCTCAGCCCACTGCCAGATGAAAGCGAGGGTTACGTCATTTTCATTATTTGATCTCCAACGATGAACAAAAGGTATAGCACACAGTAAGCACTTCATAAATGTTTGTTGACTGACACAATATGACTTCCTTTGCATCAGTGGGACCCAAATGTTCAGTCACTTCCAGTCAATAATCCTTTATTCATTCACTGGTGGAGTTGACTACCTTTCTTCCCGTTTCCCAATATGCCTCAATCATTTCTATCAGATCCTTTTTTGAACCATATCTCCAAATTATCCCTACAACTCCTGAAAATCTTCTGAGACTCTCCCCCAATCTTTAGCAGTCTCTGACCTCTCTGAAATGCTGTGGACTGCTTATCTCACTGGTTGGTGATTGCTGTGGATATCATGTCTTGCAGGCATCAACAGAAGGAAATAGGGTAGTACTGACATAAAAAGTGCAGAGAATAGATATAAAATAAGAGAAAGGGAGTAGTGATCATAGACAGGGAGATTCAAGTAATGAAGAGGTAGTCTGGAATCATCATGTGACTTTGCAAAGCAGAGAAGGCATTGGAGGAGGACAGAGGAAAAGCACAAGATAGAATAAAATAATATTTTGGGGTCATTCAGTACAGGGTCAGGAAGCCCTCAATACCTGCAAAGTCTCAGTGGATTCCACTGGATTACAGTACAGGGCAGTATCAAACTAATTGATCACTCATTGTGTTCAGCCTTCTTGGTTCACCAAAACCGGGAGCACATGATCTATTTTTCCCAGGTGGTAGTGTACTGAGGTGTTCACTGATGTACCTCCTGCTGTAGCGATGACTGAACTGCCATAGCACTTTGAAAAAAGCCATTTCTCAGTGAAAAAGCAAATCCCCCCTACCCAAGGTTACAAAATCACAACAAGCAGGTCTCATTTCTTTGTTCAAGTCGCATGAATAACCAGACAAGTACAAAGGAATTAAACATATTTCTGGTAGGTTGCCTTTCATCACACAATTGCGAAAGTGTATATTAGATTCAGAGGATTGGAGTTTAAACCCTGGATCTGCCTCTCCTTGACTACTACCTGTGTGCAGTCTTGTACAATACACTTAACTTTTGGGGTCTTCAGTTTCCTTACCTGTAGAATGATGGAGTTGGATGAAGTGACCTCTGAGGTCCCTTCCAGCTTGATATTCATGATTTTATTATTCTCTATGATCCCTTCTAGCTCCAGATCTTTGGTTCTAGGATCCCTTCTCATCCTCTTTCCCAGGTTCAGTTTCTAGACTGATTCTTTCTTCTTCCTATAGTAAAACAATTTCTCTGATTCTTGAAAATAGCAGCCAGGACTCTTTGAAGTTAAAAAAAAAAAAGTTGAGAGATCTGATGGAGTTAAATGCATTTCATCCATGGAGTTCAGCAAAGGAAGGTCATCCCTTACTTCACTTTGTCTTTCTTTCACATATATCTGGAAGACAGCCCTTGAGGATGCAGACATATTTGGATCAGTTAGGGAATCCAGAGAAGGGTTAAATAATATTTTCTGCAAACCTCTGTGTAATCTCAAGTCTTAGTTTCAAACCAGAAGTCTAGATATCCTTCAGAAACAGACAATTCCAAGGGCTCTAGAGTAGAGGTCACTGAGAGAGAGGCATGGTTAACTAAGGATTGTTTGCCAAGCGATATTCCCTGTTGGGCTGTCATGTCTTATCCTTGGTAATGCTCAGTCTTGACAGTGTTTGTTTCAAAAACAAGGCTGAGCTTCAGAGAGACATTAGGTCTGTAAATCAGTCTGGTCTATGCCAGTCACTAGAGATCACACCCTGAGAATATTATTGAGGCTTTGTGACATTTCAAGCTGAAGCAAGAATAGTGGCAGGATCTTCATCATCTTCACTCCACTTTGCATTCAGTTAAATCCTCTATTATAACAGGTGGGATGTGATGGGGAAAATACTGACTGGCCTGGGAATCAGGAAACATAGATTCAAGACCTGACTGTTTATGTGACAGTGGGCCAGTCACTTTAATAAAGTAGATAGGTAGATAGGTAGACAGACAGACAGACAGACATATACATATGTATGTGAAGTATATTATATACATATATGTGTATGTGTTACATACATACATCTACAAACATGTGTGTATACACACAAGTGTGTATGTGGTCTTCATCTGTTATCGTAAAGGTTTGAGTAACTCCTTGTGAGGAAATTACCTGTACTAAAACTGATTAACAACTGCTCCAGAACTTGAGCGAATGAAAAAGAATAAGCACTCACTCACTATGTGCCAAGCCCTGTGCTACACACAGGTGATAAAATAGAAAACTGAAACAGTTCCTTTTCTGAAGGAGCTCACTTTCCAATTGAAGAAGACAACAATTAGAGTAGGATACATGTGCAGGGCACATGGAAAGGCTGGTGTTTCCAAAGGTCAACAGTGGAGGAGATAGCATGGGTCAAGACATCTTAAGGTGCTACCAAGTCACATGGAAATAACTGGCATCTGGAGGTTGATGGGACAGGGAATAGTAAGGCTAGGGGGAAGAGCAGTGAGTGTGGTGGCAGGGAAAATTTGGTCTTAGTGCCATTTCTCTTGGAGAAGACTGAGCTCATAAAGGGGAAGATTTCAAATGTTCAAATGAGGGTGGGTATTTCAACAACACTCTACAAAACTGGAAATGAGAGTAGTGTTTATAATCGGTATGTAAGTCAACTGACCAATTGCCACTGACAGGCAGGTAAGTCCAGGAACTCCAGGAATGGCAGTGCCCTCCAGATAACTGGTCCTGATTCCAGCTCAGCTTTTCAAGCCATCATCCAGGGAAACAAGTATTGTGAAGAAAGGACCAGACTTCCCCATCAACTGCAACCCACAAAGCAGCCAGGCCAACCTAGCTAAAGTGGTAAGGATACCAAAGGAAGAGTCAGAAGGTTAAACCTGCAGAAGTTAAACTCAAATACCACATTGACTATCATCCCTCCTCAGATTCTGATGGAGACACTGCAGGACCCTGAACCTAAGAGCCCTGGGAATAGCAGTGTCCGCAAGACCATGAGCCCTACTTCTATCTTGAGCCCAATATTCAGGGGTAGCAACCCTTGTGGTAAAGGATCCTCCCCTCCTAACTACCACTAACCCAAACCACTGATCAACTGCCAGCAATGGAAGCTAAGCTCAAAAGCCTTGAAAATGGCACTGCCTCCCACCACTACCAACTACCAACCCCACTTCCAGCCCAACTTTCACAGCCATCATTCTAGGAAGATGTGAAAAAGAACTTCTTCTACAGGTGCTGAAGCCTTTACTTTCTCAGCCAATAAGCTACTGAGGAACAAGAAAGACCTCACCATCAAAAACCTTGGCATTGTCAAATGGGTCATCCCCAGAAACGGATATGATTTTATACATGGAAATGACGCTAAAGAAGATATCTGGTCATCTTCTTTGCTGTGTCACCCTAAGGACAAGGGGTTTTTTCCATCAGCCTTGGAGCTGGGACCTTCTCCTTCATTTGAATGTGACTTCCTGAAGAACAGAGCCTGTCTGGCTTTGTCTTTGTGTCCCCAGTGTTTGCTTAGGGTCATGCCTGAAACATAGTAAGTGCTTAACCCATGCTTTCTCATTCATTCATCATTATGCTACAGTATCTTAAATGTAGAGCTGAGCAGTACATTGGGCATGGACTAGTTCAATCCTTTCAATTTAGAGAAGTGGAAATTGTTTTCCAGAAAGAGGTTTCCACAGTCACACAGGCAGCAGCATCTGACTGAGTATCCAGAACCATGGATAGCAACCTAGCTGGGGAGAGGTGGATCAGAGACCTTCATTCCCTTATGCCAGCAGTCTGGATCATCTTGATTCAGTTACCTAACATAAGGAGAGTTGAGTTAAGCAAGTGAGTTTGTAAATAACACGTTTGAGTGCTACAACTTTTTGCTAACATTCTTTTTTAACAAATGGAAATCATTCTAAAATAATCTGTTTCCACTTGCCTTGTTAAGTAAATAAGCAAAACTTTGAGTCTAATGAAAGTGTAACTTGATTTGATGGCATTATTTCAATACTATGGATTGTGTCATGGTACAATGAGTCCCCAAAGGCTTTCTGCCTCTGCCTGAATGGCCCCCAAGGCTACATTTCTGATGGTGGTGTTTTTTCTTTATTTTATGTTTCTTCTTCTCTGCCAGGTCAAGTTCACTCTCCGAAGTCGTGAGTCTTCTTCTCATCTTTCTTCATTACATTTAATCTCCCTCAATAATACTCTGCTCTCTTCTTTTTGTCTATCTGTTCTTCACCTTTTTTCAGCGGTCAGATGTTAGTTCAAATTCAGTGTTTGGATGAAATGAGGCATTTGCAAGTCACTGAACAGTTAATTAAAGGAGGTTTACTTTTCTCTAACACAAGTATAGAGAGGCATTATGTTCTCTGGATATGTCCCCTCCTTTATCTCCATACTGATACATCTGGTCAGCAAGAAAGAGAATAGCCACCCATGGGTTCTTCAAACACCCATTAAGCTGGGGAAGAGGGCAGAAGGGGGAAGACCTCCATGTTGGGTAGGGCTTTTATGCCTTTGTGTGACCAGGGACCAGAGTCAAGGGATACCAGAGTCAACAGCCAATCAGCCAATCAGTGACAGCTTTGCCTCCTTTTAGGGAAAACTAATCCCTGCTTCTGAAAAATAGGAGGATTCTGGTCCTAACGTCCCCCCCATCTAATCCCCTACTTCAGTATTTCCTGGCATTGATCCCTAAAAGGCTTGATTTGCATAGCAATTATCAGTCAGCAAAATTTTTTAAAATGCAGAAGTCAGGGAACCAGTGCCAACTAAAGAAAGATTATCGAACTGTGGAGATCATCAGGAGACATGAGAGGAAAGTAAGAATGAGTCTTGTGTGGACAAATGAAGATAGGAAGACAGATCATGCGAAAGGCAAAGAGCAAAAAGCACCTGACCAGGAGCAACTGACTGCAAAACTGACCTTCCACGGGAGTTTCTGAAGTGCCTACTATGTGCTGTGTCCTGTGCATAAAATGATGAAGATGAAATCATTTCTGCCCTCAAGAGGCTGAGTATGGAGCCAAGAATCACACACAGAGCAAGCATCCAATGGGGATGATGAGCAGCTGGTAGCAGATGTCGAAGAGGGAACTAGGAGACTGCTAGTTGTCTGAGTGTGTGCATGCTCTGTGTGATGCTGAATTTCTCCAGGATTTCTCTGCACCTCAATTTCCTTCTTTTTGAAATGAGGATAATAACATTTGGATTATTCATCCCCACAGTATTGCTAGGACAAAGCTATTTTTAACCAATACAATTCCATATAAATGTGAATTATGAGACAGAGGGAGAAGTTAGGTTGCACAGTGGCCTGGAGTCAGGAAGACCCATCTTTCTCAATTCAAATCTGGCCTCAGACACTCACTAGCTGTACGTATATACATATCCACATGTATAGACATATCCTCTCAAACCCTTGCTCTACAGCCTTTGAGGATTCATCCCTGTGAAGTAGCTGCTATTCTTACTGTCATTTCACAGATGTAAAAACTGAGCCAGAAAGAGGCCAAGTAACTTGCCCAGTGTCACATTGTAGCTGGTGGCTGAGGCCAATGGGGACATGGATGTATCAACAACACAATGAGATGCATTCACTCTGAGTGTGCACCATGTGTGCCATGCAAAGACCAGCCAAGTTGTCAATTCAACCCTGGCTGATGGGTTTTTTCCTCCCTCTAATGGTTTGCTTATTTAACTGATGGCTGCTGCACATCCAAGCTGCTTGTTGAGCTTGGCAAAGTGAGAAATTATGATTTTGTCTCCTCATTTCTCCCTAATGGTGCTGTTGACTTGTTGTTTGTGTGGCTGCCTAATATCATTCTGTTACAAGGATCCCTAAGAGGACTGTTAAATAACCAATCAAGTGTCTTCTGCATACACAGTGGGCTCATTTGCAGAGAGAGATTAGCCAGTGGCTGGGCATTAACTCCCCCCACCCCCCAATCCAGAACCAAAAATGCCTGTTCACTCCAACAACTCCCTGATAAGTGATCGCTCATTAAATATGCAAAAAGGGATGGAGTCAATTTCATTTTTCTTCAGACTTGGCTGGCTCAAGAAACACTGTTGGAGCATCTTTCTGAGTAAATAGGTACATAATCACATCTGGATGACATGTCTGTTTGAGGCAGATGTGCCCACTCAGTCCCAAGTACTTGGAATGAAAAGGAGACAGAAAGGAAGAACCTTGGAATAGGCTAACTCAGAATTACATCCTCTTAAAACTGATTGTGACCTCTTTGTAGTAATTAACAACTAATAATAAATATAGCTACCATGTCTATATACATATATATAGCTACCACGTATATATATATATATACATATATGAGAAATGATTGCTTTTCTCTTGTATTTAAAAGTCATTGTTGTATTAGGACCAAGGTTTTTCCCCTTTTCTACTTCCTCATTCAGGCAGTGTGGGCAATCCCTCTCAAAAAGGTACCCAGGGAAACATTTAATCAAAGACAGTAAAATAAATTCAAGTTTGGGTTAATGATGCATTCCAGCTCACTATGTTTGCTCAGATATGTCTGGGACAATGTGGATCCTCTCTCTTTTCAGACAGGTGATATGGAAATTGATAAGTCCCTTCGACCAAGATTTGGGTGATCCAAGTTGTTTACCCTAAGACCTTCATTGTAATATAGCCTACCCTCTTATTGTAATACCCATTAATTGTTAATCAATCAGAGTTGATTGCCATTCTTGAGAACACCTACTCTTCAAAGGGCATGTAAACTGGGAGCCTACTGCCATGCGAGATCTTTGGACAGCAAAGTGACCATCCTTTTACTCATAAACAAGTTGACCTTATTAACAAAATGAATAAATTACCCAGAAACGATGTCCTTGAACTTTTTTAAATGTCACATATAGCTTGCAATGCACTTTACAAATATCTCTCTTTGTCCTCACAACAACCCTAGGATGTAGGTGCTATTATTATCCCCATTTTACAGAGGAAAATGAGACATACAGAGGTTAAGTGAGTTGCTCAGGGCCACCCAGCTAGGAAGTGTCTGAGGCTGGATTTGAATTCAGGTCTTCCTAACTCCAGCCTCAGCACTCTGTGCACTGTGGTGCTCCCTACCTGCCTCTTGTTTTTTCCTTCTGCATTCAATCCTAGGATGAGCCTCCTCATAGCAGTGGCTCTCAAGAGTGGCCTTGTGCTCTCCAGGGTCCCTGAAACCCTTTCAGGAGGGGCACAAAGACAAAATTATTTTCATAATAATACTAAGGCATTTAAATTTCTAATGTGGTGAAGAGAGAAGAGGAGAGAGATGAGAGAGAAAGAGAATTCCTGAGTGGGGTGGGGTCATCAAATTCTTTCTAAGATTCCCAAAGGATCCTGAGACCACAAAGTTAAAAACTGTTGCGTTATAGGATGTTTGCTCTCATGGAGTGTAATGAGCACGTAGGGTTTTACTGTTGTTTAGGATGTTCTCTGGGCTCTAATCCATTCCCATTGCACATTAATAGGGTTTATTCACTCATGGAAGCAATGGCCTGTCTTCTCTGTCCCACCCCCACCATCTCCTTTGGGTATTAGAGGTTGTGTGGCCTAGGGGACCCAGGGCTGGCCTGGAGTTAAAAGGATCTGTGTTCAGATCCTACCTCTGATGTCTCTGTGCTAGGTTATCCACAGAGTTCTAATCTATGTCAATAGGGTTGGATTTTCACACTGGGAGTTCCCTACCCCAATTAAGTCATAGGTCTAGATTCCCACTTCCCCTTCACAAAAAAAAGTTAGAAAAGTTGTCTTAGCTTGGTAGTTCAGGTGGGAGTACTCTTCCTAGATTTGACTTCTGCACAATTTTGCTTTAAATATCCTCACTCACTGCAGAAAATCACAGTCAACTTATGGATAACTTTCACATTAAACATTTTGATGAAAAATGTGGCTTTTTTCAAACACTGGGAAAGCAGTCACTAAGCAGAGAGCAGCCTTTCAGGGGTAGTAGCATGCCCTTTGAGTCCAGTCTCCATGCCTGCTGCTCTCTGGGAGATTTTCTTAAGACCCCCAGGTTGTCACTGGGGAGAAATAGCTCATATTTAACCGAGACAATATGAGGTAGTGGAATGAACATAGACTTGGAGTAAAAAGACCTGGGTTCACTTCCTAGCTCTGATGTTCACCAGCTGGAGAATCTGGGACAAGCTTCATAAGCTCTCAGGGCTACTGAAAAATAAGGGTCTGAAATCCAGAAAGCCGGACCTGGAACCACATGGGGAAGGGAGCTTGGCCATCCCCAGCCCTGCCTCAAAATGGAGGCTTTAGGAAGACCGCAACAGGAGAAGGAGACCAGCATGGAAAGGGAGGCTCCTGAGGAAGAGAGTCTGAGGAGCTGTGGATGGTGCAGAAAAAGGAAACCCCAGGAGTTGAAAGAAGGTGCCAAGGGAGGGCTGGAGGGAATGCAGGACAGGGAACAGCCTTGAGATCATGCAAGATGTAACTGGTTAAGAAAATGAGGGCCTTTAGGCTGGAGAAAAGGAGATTCAACTGGTATTAGTGGATTGAGCAGAAAATGAGAATCTTACCTCAGGCACTGAGGCACTGTGTCTATCATCATCCTCTCTCAGCCTCAGTCTCCCCATCTGTAAAATGGCTATAATAATAGCATCTGTCTCATAGAGATGTTGTCGGTCTATTGTGTATGTAATGGCTTTGGAAAGCTTGGAGAGCTACTGCTGTTGTCATGACATGATGGTTGTAACCAACTATTGTGAGGGGTTGTGGAAGAAGGATTAAACTGTCCAATTTGGCCACTGAGGTCAGGATTGGAGGGACCATGGCAGAAGTGTGGCAAACTGTGGATTGCTGTAGAAAAAGTTTCCTCTCACTTAAAAGCTTCCTGAATAACTGGGATATGGCTGTCTTGGGAGATACTCAGGGCAGATTTCCATACACATGCTGGATGGCCACCTGTCATCATTATCATCATTGTCATTGAGGGACTTTTGTCCCTCCCAACTGAGGAACAAAAAGGTTTGGTGATTATTTATCAGTGAGAAAACTGAGGCTCATTAAGGTGACATGACTTAGCCAAGACTCCCACCTGCCTGGTCTCATGCCCTTTCCACTGTGCCTAGTGGCCTCTCAAGGGGGAGAATTATTCAAGGGCTCAAGCATGGTCTGAGGTCACAACATGGGTCTCAGAAGACTAAAAGTGGAAGAGCCTTAGAAAACATCAAGGCAGCATCTTACAGAAGAACAGACTGAGGGTCAAGGAGAAATGAGAGGCCCAAGGTCACATGGATTGAAGTGGCTGGACTCAAGCCTCACAGCAAGCCATCACACAAATGATTCAGAGCAAGATGTGTCAGTGATCACATGGAGTCAGGAAGACCTGACTCTGACACCTCCACCTCACATGGGGACACACCCCTCAACCTGCCTTGGCCTTGGTCTCCTCATCAGAGCAAAGAACTGGACTGAACTAGCATTTGTGGTCTCTCCTGTCACTTAGAGCTGGATGAATCTTGGAATGGATCATTTACATAGAACTTAAAAGGTCTGCAAAACATTTCATGAGTGCTGACCATGTTGTAGTCATTTTGATCCTCCAAAGGGGCAGTTGGGGCCACATTGCACAGAGTTCTGGGTCTGGAGTCAGAAAGATTTGATTTCAAATCATGCCTCAGACACTTACTAAATCCATGATTCTGGCTGGTCACTTCACCTGTTGGCCTCAGTTTCTTCATCTGTAAAACAGGGATAATAACAGCACCTACCTTCCAGGGTAGGATATCTGAGCTATTCAGAAAGGACTAGCATCTCTGGCGTAAGGGTCCCTGAGTTTCTTTCAGGGCTGCTCATCACCTTGGTGTCCACCTCTCACTCAATTTCTGACTCCAAGAAGCTATGGCATGTTCAGCAGTCCCAACCTGGTAAAACCATCTTGGCAGCTGGGCCAAACTAGGCTGAAGGGTAACTAGTGGCCTGAAATTCCTGTGAGCTAGGTGAGTATCTACCCGAAGCACTGAAGACTTTCCCCAGCAGAATGGGTAGATGAGGGCAGCTGCAACAGGCACTGTGTAGCACTTAGAGCTTGGCAGGCATCAGAAATGCCAGGGTCCTCTGCTGTATGTCATTCCCAGTCATCCTGACTTTTGTCCTGACCCTGGAATTCGCTGACTTTGGAGGAGAGAGTGAGCCTGAGGACTCTGCCTCACTGAGATCCACCACAGGCAGGAGTCAGGACATCAACCAAAGATGTCATTAGTCACCTTCAGAGACTGAAGGATGAACAACAGGGTTGCTGTGAGGATCCAATGATATAATGCTCTGAAAGTGCTTAGCATAGTGCCTAGCATACGGTAGGCACTTCATAAATGCTTGTTTCTGTCCTTTCTTTCAAAACAATTCTGTGGTGTAAATGTTGCTATTCCAGCCATTCTACACATGAGGAGAATGAGGTTGTCAGCTTGTAACTGAGATGCAATTTATCAGTCACTCAATTAACATGCATTTATTAAGGGCTTGCTGTATGCCTGGCACTCTGCTAGGCCTTGGAAACACAAACAGAGATGGAAACATTGGAGGAGACAACACAAGAAAAGATGGGAAAGAAAGGTGGAGGAAAGGCAGTCCAGAGCTCAGCCTGAAGGAGACAGAGATGATGAGAGAAGAGCTGACCTGTGATCTTTGGAACTGAATCCAGAAGAATCTTTCTAAATGGCCTGTGTCTCAAGCAAATCTGAAAACTTCCTCATTTACCTGAGTCCATAACTAGGTCTGAATTGGAAGCAGCAATCGCAGAAGGGCTTAATACATGATCCTGCTTTTTACATAAACTTGATTTACCAAATCTCCGGCTCCTCCATAGTGAGGAAGCCAGACTTGATCTCCCAGTTCTAAAATTCTACAAAATACACTTAAGTTACTTTATATTCCTCATGTCTATGAGGAGAGATTTTCCTATTCTGGGTCTAGTTCATAAAATTCAGTTAAACTGAGAAGCCATATCCCCACAGACTTGTTTATGAGCTTAAATGTATCTAAATATTTAAAGGGCTCAAATGGGCCTCCCCATCTATTGATTTTGCTAACCTAGAAACCTTTCTCTTCCTCCATTTCATGTTTTCTACATTTGCAGCCAAAAGGCTAGGCCATCTCTGAGCATTTATGTAGCAACTCATGGGGCAAGCTGCCCTTTTCAGTTTGTTTTACTTTATAAATGATAGATGATGAGAGCAGACGCCTCACAACCTTGAAATGAGTGTCCAATGGGCTGGAAGTGATCTGGGAAGGCTTTGGCAACTAAGTCAAATAACCCTACATCAGAGAGAGCTAGGGATTCACTGTTCAAATGGCTTGGAATGCTCTACTTAAACCAAAAGACTATTGCTTAGAAGGGATTCTGCTTCCATCTTGTCCAACTCATGCCTGAAAAATTATCTTCTTAAATATCCCTCACAAGTAGCTACAGAAGGTGAGGGGAATTGAGCTCTTTCACCTTGGAAAAAGCTTGGCTATTTGGAACTTTTCCGGACCTCAAGCTTTCTTGCAACTTTGCGCCTTCACACCCCCCTGGGGTAGAACAGAACAAAGCTAGCGTCATTCCACAGGAGAGCTGCCAACACTTCTCACCCTTCAGTTTCCTCTTCCTCAGGCTAAGCAACCCCAATTCCTTCACCTGAGCTTTCTTTGGCATAAACCCAGGCAAGGCCATCATCATCATGGTGGCCTTCCTCTGGACATTCTATAGCTCACCAGCATCCTTCTTACATTGTAATGGCCAGAACTGAATACATGCTCTAGCTGAGGTCAGACAAATGCCAGGTACTTCGAGAGTCACGTCCCTCTCTGTTCCTGGCAGCCAGGTTTCCCTTTATGCAACTCCCATTGGTCTGGCATGCCACTCGAATTCCCAAATCTTTGTGTGAAGACAAACTGTCTGACTACGCCCTCCACTTCCATCTTGGCACTTGGTACAAAGTCTTGGCTGCCAGCATGACATTTGTTCTGCCTGTTTGTGCAGGTTTGTTGGAAGGGTTTTGCTTTTTTTTCTTTTCTCTTCTTCCAGTATGGGAAAGCAGGAGGGCAAGGGTGGGACAAGCAGGGATAGGGAGAGGGTAGCACAGAAAGAAAAGGAAAAATAGTATAATTATTAGGACACTTTCTAAAGAACAGAGAAAACAACATAAAGCTAGAAAGAGGCACAGACAAAGTTGAAAGTTACAGACTGAATTTATTATTGACTTAAAATGAAAAATGAGCTGCCCATAATAGAGACCTTCAGGTCCAAGGACAATCCTCTTTCTGTTCCGCTTGTATCAGGAAATGCCCATTTTATTTGGGATTTGTTGAGACCAGTATTTTAAAAGTCTTGGCTACTCTGTCTCTCTGTTGACACACACTGTATCAAAAAGCCCCCAAATCTTTCTTTGGGAATAAAACCTGAAGCTCATATAAGGTAGAATCGAAGAGAAGGAAAGTCAACTCCAGAAAGACAAGTGTCTTTGCCATCGAATGAGAGGAAAGGCGGTAACAAACACTGAAAAAGAGATAACATTTGCCTAGCAAGTTGTATTAAATCGTCAGAGTGCCTAAAACCCAATGGCAGCCTGAGCCCAGGCTGACAGCTGAGAAAAGTCTAGTAATTAGGTGAAAACATCAGGTTGCAAAGTACTGAGATTCTGAAAACCCCTGAAGCCATTTCAAGTCTCTGGTTTGCTGCAGACCAAGAGGCAGCTCCCAAAGCAGTCTCAGTCTCATTACTGAGCTAATGGACATTATGCTCAGAGGTGCCTTTTTCGCTGCCAAATAAATCAGAATTCTAAAAAGTGAAGCATGATATGGCGGTGCAGAAAGGATTTGAAAGCACACAGCTGAGTGTTTTAGGTGTCGAGTTTAATTTGACTCAGCCCGGTAGATTCTGGGCAAAGAGGCTCCAGAGGGCTCCGCCGAGTCAAAGAAAGAATTTCCCACTGTCAATTCGACTGGTAGAAAAATCAGAGAGGACACGATTGCCCAGTGGGGCATATTCCTGACCCTCATGAGGGCCCAGAGGGAAATCGCTATGAAGGAGGCAGATTTCTCCATCTCTCGATTGCTTGTGGGAAGAGGGGAGCGAAGAAGCAAGGGAGGAGATGGGGGAGATGGAGGGAGGGCGGAGGAGAGATGAGCGTTTACCAAATGGATAAAAACGAAATGAGTCGTAAGGAAGGAGCGACGCACATTGGGGGCACACCCGAACACACCTGCCCTCGGGTACGCACAAGCAGCCTGTCTTTATGCCTTCTTCATTGGTTTCCTAGACATTCGTTGTCTGAAGGATATTTAAAAGTCCATCCGCACACTGTAGATTTTCCTAGGCATTTTTCAACGTCCAACAGCTCTAATGACCTTGGCAGAGAGTTCTTACTAGGGATTAATAACTGGTCGGGCTTAATGGTCCTTGGTTGTATCTTGGGCCATCTTCCCAGTCAGCCATTAATTCCTAGGAACGGTCCCGTGCCCTGACCATTAGAGCACGAGTAGCGCTCTGGGGCGATGAGGCGCTGCCTGGTGCGTGGCCGATGGAAGTCTCTTCTTTCTCCTCTGTTCTCAGGGTCGGGGCTGGCGTTTCAGATGTGACCTCCACCACAGGGAGCAGTTTCGTTGGGGGAGTCAGACATAGTGTGGGGGGACCGATGTGGAGCTGGAATTTATTATGATGATGATGATAATTATCAAAAGAGAAGAGGAACACTAAATGTAGTCTTCACAATTTGGGTTGGAGGCGGGGCGGGGGAGGGGCTTTGTTGTCTTTTTTTTAATAACCCTAAGATTTCATCATGAAAGACACCCCTGATGAGGAGACTCCCTCCACCAAAGCAGATGGGCACCTCCATGCCTAGAGTGTATTCCCTCTGTTTCCTTGAAGCGAGGTCTTCCTTTAAGCCTCATTCCAAGCACCAACTTCAGCACGAAGCCTTTCCTGATTCCCACAATCGTTAGTGCCCTCCCTCCCAAACTACCCTGCATTTAACTACTTTATATGTATTTCTAACTTCAAAAGGAGCATTAGACTTGCCAAATCTGTGTGTACCATCACAGAAATAATGACATGACTTGCACTAGACTTTGTTTTGAGTGAAGGAGGGCTGTGCAGGTCACCAGCCTTCACTTGTCCTCCAGAGCCATCTGAATCCAGTGACCAGATATTCATCAGGATGACCAGAGATGACCCAGGATGAGGCAAATTGGGGTTAAGTGACTTGCCCAAGGTCACACAGCTAGTGTCAAGCGTCTGAGGTGAGATTTGAACTCAGATCCTCCTGACTACTGCACTGGTGCTCTATCCACTGCACCACCCAGCTGCCCTCCTTGCCTCTGATTCTTAGAATCCCTACCTTCCTTCAGGCCCAGCACAGGAGGCTTTTCCTGTGCCTCATTATCAGTGTCTCTCCATCTTGAAACCTTGAAGTTCATTGCATTACTTCTGTTACTCTGATGGCATGATATTCTGGGGCAATGAAGGATGAACACCCACGTATTTCTATTTATCAAACAATGGCTCAGTAAATAGAATTCTAGACTTGGAGTCTGGAAGACCTGAGTTCAAATCCAGACTCAGACATTTACTGTGTAACCCTGGGCAGGTCACCTCACATCTGTTTGTGTCAGTTTCCTCAATTGTAGGATGGAGATACATCTTACAATTGTAAGTTGTGAGGCTCAAACGAGATATTTGTGAACTCTTTTGCAAATATTAAAGTTCTAAATAAATAGTTATTACTAGTAACTACTGAAAATGACCTCCAATGCTTTTACATAATCTGTAATTTTACATAAAATATCATTTTATTGCATTATGCTTGGAAAAGGATGTTTTTAATATTTCTGCCTTTTGGCGTTTCGTTGTGAGGTTTGTATGACTTAACATGTGATCAATTTTTGTATAGGTTCCATGTAACACTGAGGAAAAGATATATTCCTTTCTATTCTCATTCAGTTTTCTCCAAAAGTCTATTAAATGTAACTTTTCTAAAATTCTATTCACCTCCTTGATTTCTTTCCTATTTGTTTTATGGTTAGATTTTGTGGTTAGGTCCCCCATTAGTATAGTTTTATAATCTGTTTCCTCCTCTAATGCATTTAACTTCTCATTTAAAAACCTGGATGCTATACCATTTGGTGCATACATGTTTAGCACTGATATTACTTTGTTGTCTATGGTACCTTTTAGCAAGGTGTAGTTTGCCTGTTTATCTCTTTTAATTTTTTTTTTTGCTTTTGCTTTATCTGAGATCATGATTGCTACCTGTGACATTTTTTTTACTTCAACTGAAGCATAATAGCTGCTGCTCCAGCCCCTTAACTTTTACTCTGTATGTGCCTCTCTGCTTCAAATGTTTCTTGTAAACAACATATTGTAGGATTCTGGTTTTTAATCCACTTTGCTATCCATTTCCATTTTATGGGTGAGTTCATCCCATTCACATTCACAGTTATGATTACTATGTATTTCCCTCCATCTTATTTTCCCCTGTTTGTCCTATTCTCTCTCTCTCCATTCGTCCTATCACTCCTCACAAGTGTTTTGTTTCTGACTACTGCCTCCACCAATCCACCTTCCCTTCTATCAGTCCCCCTCCTTTTATCCTCCTCCCTCCCTACTTCCCTATAAAGTAAAATAGATTTCTATATAAAACTGATTGTGTATATTATACCCTCTTTGAGCCAATTCCAATGAGAGCAAGGTCTACTGCACCGCCATCTTCCCCACCACTCAGCTTTTTCACACTCTTATATGTGAGCTAATTTACCCCATTCTACTTTTCCCTTCTTCCTTCTCCCAGTGCATTCCTCTCTCTCATCCCTCAATTTTTTTAGGGGGGAGGTGGGTTTGGAGAGGTTGTATCATCCCATTGTAATCAACTTATACTTGTGCTCTCTGTCTATGTAAACTCTTTCTAATTACCCTAAGAGTGATAAAGTTAAGAGTTGCAAGTGTCATCTTCCTGTGTAGGGAAGTAAATAGTTTAACCTTACTGAATCCCTTATGTTTTCCCTTTCTTGTTTACCTTTTTGTACTTCTCTTGAGTCTTGTATTTGAAAATCAGATTTTCTGTTCTGATCTTTCTTTTCACCAGGAAAACTTAAAAGTCCTCTATTTCATTAAAATAACTATTTTCCCCCTGAAGGATTATACTCAGATTGGCTGAGTAGACGATTCTTGGTTGTAATTCTAGCTTTTTTGCCTTCTGGAGTCAAAACCTCTGCTCTGTTAATTTTTTAAAAAGCTGCTAAATTTTGTGTTATCCTGACTCTGGATCCATAATATCTTAATTGTTTCTTTCTGGCTGCTTGGAATATTTTCTCCTTGACTTGGGAGTTCTGGAATTTGGCTATAATTTGGGATTTCTTTCTAGAATTTCTTTCTAGAGGTGATCGGTGGATTCTTTCCATTTCTATCTTTCCCTCTGGTTCTAGGATATCAGGGCAGTTTTCCTTGATAATTTCTTAAAATATATCTAGGCTCTTTTTCTGATCATGACTCTTGGGTAGTCCAAGAGTTCTTAAATCATCTCTTCTAGACCTATTTTCCAGGTCAGTTATTTTTCCAATGAGAAATTTTACCTTTTATACTATTTATTTTTATATTTTTGTTTTATTGTTTCTTTATGTCTCATGTAGTCACTGGTAACCACTTGTTCAATTCTAATTTTTAAAGAATGACTTTCTTTGGTGAGTTTTTGTACATACTTTTCCATTTGACTAGCTCATTTTTAAAGGAGTTACCACCTTCAGTGAATTTTTGTACATCATTTTCCATTTTTGTGCTTCTTTTACCAAGGTGTTAACTCTTTTTTTCATGATTTTCTTACATCACTCTCATTTCTCTTCTTTTACCTCTCTTATTTGATTTTTAAAATCCTTTTTGAGCTCTTCTAGGAATTATTTTTGAACCTGATACTTATTCACATCCAGAAGTTTCTCTCAAAAGAATGGACAAATGAGAACATCTTGTCTTTTGTCCTATCACTGGACTTCCTTAACTCTGGAAGAGAGTGAGGCAGATGACTTTGAGCACCTCTACCTCACTTAAATCCAATTCATTTGTAAGACATAAACCTGTGATGTCACTGGTCCTCTTTGAAAATGATGTATGAATGACAACCACTCTGGAAAAGTCATTTAACCCTGTTTGCCTCAGTTTCTTCTTTAGCAAAATGAGCTGGCAAAGGAAATGGCAAACCACTCCAGTATCTCTGCCAAGGTAACTCCAAATGGACTCACAAAGAGTTGGAAACAACTGAAAAATGACTGAACAAAAAAAAATCCTATTTATGTTATATATGTGTGCTATTTATATATGTGTTGTGATATATATATATGCACATGTATATATATGATATGTGTATTGTGTGTGTATATATAAAATCTCATTTAGAATGGAAGTTCTCTCCAAGTAAAGATTGTTTCATTATTTGTACTAGTGTCTCCTGTACCTAGTTCAGTGCCAGGCACTAAGTAGGGACTTAATAAATGCTTACTGATTGATTGATTCCCCCCCTTCCCCCCACCCCTGACCCCTTGCACTCCTTTGAACTGTTCCTTGTATTAATGAGGTATAATCCAACAAACAAACTTGTGCTCTGGCCACAATCACTGAGTCCTGTCTCATTCCATTCACCTTGTTACTGACCTATAGCCCACCACCTCTCAAAACAGAGCCAGAATTCAAGCTGCTCCATGAGCATTCAGAACTGAGGACTGGTCACAGCAATGTTCAGAGTTCAGATCGTTAGATGCTAGTCTGGCTTCTTCACCCTGACCAGCTGTGACTGTGAATTATTAACAAACACCATGTCTTAGACACAATGCATTATGTTCATATAGCATATTTTCATCCATCCTCAAGTCAATGGGCTTTTTATACTTTGGTTCCTGTTTTCCAGTTCTTTGTTCACATACACACACGTACACATGCACACACACGCACATACGTGCATACTCATGAAACAACTAAAATATTTCTGTACTTTAGCTTTTTGCTTACAATAACCTGGGGAGATCAGTCCCTGGATCCCTCCAAATCTCAGCTAAAGTTCCATCTTCTGCCCAAAGTCTTTCCCAGACCCTCTTCATTCAGCTCCTCCCTTTCTAAATTACATCCTGTTTATCCTATACATAGTTTGATCATATGCCCAAACATAAGTCCAGTCGCATATAAACAAGCAGAATTGCTTGCATGTTGTTTCTCCATTGAACTGTAGGCTTTTTAAGGGCAGGGACTATCTTTTGCCTTTCTTTGTACTCCAGTAGTTAGCAGAGTGCCTGGCACATAGCAGGTGCTTAATAAAGATTATTCATTCTTTATTGACTTCAGGTTCTGTTACATCCATTTTACAGATGAGGAAAGTGAAGCTTTTTAAAAGTAGCTGTTGAATTGGAGTAAAGTCACACAGTGAGAAAATGTCAACCATAAGACCTGATTGCCTCCAGCATTGTACTCTGTGAAAAAATACTATAGATTTAGAGTTAGAGGAAATGGGTTCAGGTCCCAGTTCTGTCACTAACTGCCTGTGTGGCATTGAGCAAGTGAATGAACCTCTTGGGGCCTCAGCTTCATCCTCTTAAAAGTCAAGGACAGGATTAGGTGGTCTCTGACATCATCTCCTAAGGGAGGGCACTGAGCAAAGACTCTTGGGGAATACCCACACTGACGAGCTGAGGAAAGGGTCAGGATCTAGTAAAGGGGACGGATAAGAAACAATTGGAGAGGTAAGAGAGGAAGCAGGAGCAAATCGTTTCCCCAGAGCCAGTTAGTGTGGAGGGGGGATATCCCATAGGAGAAGGCAGACACCTGCAAAGAGGTTAAGAAGAGTGAATACCTGAAAAAGCCATTGGGTGTGTGGAAGAGAGATGGTCACTCTGTGGGTGAAGGGGGCTAAGGTTTGAGAAGAAAATGGGGAGTGAGAAAGTAGAGGCAACAGGTAGAGACAACTTTCACCAAAAAAAGTTTATCCATGAAGAAGAAAAGAGATGATATGAAAGATGGATGAGCCAGAAGAGTAAATAGACGTATTTTCAGGATTAGGAGAAATGAGCATGCCCGTGGACAGATGGATTCCACTTCTGTCTTTGGATCCCCAAAACCAAATAGAATGTCTAGTACACAGAAGGTGTTTAATAAATGCTTGTTGATGGATGGGTGGATGAATGGATGGGTATGTGAATGGATGAATGTGTGGATTGATGGATGAATGGATGGGTGAATGAATGGATGAGTGGGTGTGTGGACGGATGAGTGTATGGATGAATGGGTAGGAAGGAGCCTATGAAGAAAGAGGGATTGAAATGCACAAGACAGACAGGGTGACTGGGTGAACAAGATTATGGAGAAGACTGAGTGGAGTTCGATGAAGGGCACAGGGAGAGGACCTAGAATCATGGGAGGTATAGCACAACATCACCTAGGAGATCCTAAGACTAGACATGACCTACAGTCTTAGCCCTGATTCCAATCCTAGTCCTAACACTTGCTGCTTGTGACCTTCACTTCCCCAGGCCTCAATTTCTCCATCTGAAAAAAGATGAGATCCCTTCTAGATATAGAGCTGGGATCCTACAAATCTCTGGGAAGGAA
This sequence comes from Notamacropus eugenii, assembly GCF_028372415.1. NCBI lineage: Eukaryota > Metazoa > Chordata > Mammalia > Diprotodontia > Macropodidae > Notamacropus > Notamacropus eugenii. The sequence goes on from NC_092873.1 coordinate 538,431,555, forward strand.
AAGAGATCTTTCTTCTATGGATAATGAGTAGAAAAGAGGAAAGAGAATGGGAGAGGATGCAGAGAGTCCTAAGAAATGGAGCCTTTGGGAGATCCAGTTGTGGGCTTTAGTCATCTCAGGGAATTAGTGAAGTCATGCACTATAGGCTTGGGGGATGAACCAGTTGAGGTGGACGGTAGGAGTAGGGAGAGGTTGTGGTTAGTTATATTCCTAAACATTCATATCAGCACCCCCTCTTTCTCCTTTAACCTCATTTACTGTCTCATTCCTCTCCCAAGCAGGGGGCCCCAGTCACCTTAAGGGAAAATCTATGTCACTACTGCATTAGGAAGCCTGGCTCACCATGGCATGAATATTTCTACCCATATCATTAAGCCCCTGAGGATAGTACAAGTGCAGAGACGGGGTCGGAAACAAGTTCTTCTTTTTACTATGCAAGGCTGAGAATATAAAAACCCAAGAAACAGGGCCACACAAATTGTTTAATTTTCAGTCATTCAACCTTCCAAGACAGCATCGGGTCTTCTGAATACAGAAAATGGAATTCATTTCCTTCTTCTTTGGTCATGACTCAGCCACCAGAACGTGCTCTACTCCTCAGCTGGAAAATAAATGCTGCATTATGTTTAGCATGGATATGGTCATTTTATTGGCACTACTTACTGAAATGCACTTAAGACAGATCCCAGACTTCTATCTCTCTCTCTCTCCCTCTCCCTCCTCTCTCCTTTTCCTCTTTCTCTCTGTCTTTATCTTTCTCTGTCTGTCTCTCTGTCTCTCTCTGTTTCTGTGTGTGTGTGTGTGTGTGTGTGTGTGTGTGTGTGTGTGTGTGTGATCTCAGTGGATTCTGGAGCAAGAGCCCAGCTGTGAAGTTAGCTACAATCCTTCAGAAGGGCCTTATGAGAGAGTACAACACCAGATGTGAAGCAGTAGTATTCTGCAGTCATGGAAAGGAATCCAGTCTAGCATAACGGAAGGAACTCCCACCCCACCCCCCAAAGCAGCCCTGAGTTGGCCCAGTGAGGGCAGATGAAATGCTTTTCTAGATGCTTGTTCTGGTGACAGGCCAAGAAAACCTCCCTTCCACAGGTTTCAATCGTACCTGATCTATCAACAAATATTGATGAAGCACCTACTGTGCGCTCGGCACTAAGCTAAGTCCTGGGGATGTAAAACCAAAAGTGAATCAGTCCTTGTCCTTAAAAAGTTTACATTCTAGTAGAGGAGATGAGAGGGAGAGAGAGAGACAGACAGAGACAGAGAGAAGATAGATGTGAATTATATAGATACAGAGGTTGTATAGATATAAGATAGAGATGAATATAGGTGTGGATGTGAATGTGGCTATAAATGCTATAGAGATGTATAGATATAGATGGATATGGATGATAGCGATATAGCAGAAAGAGACCTGACTCTCCAGTGACAGGAACTGGGTTCAAATCCTGCCTCTGATGCTCACTACCAGACCCTCTGTAAGTTCCTTAACCTCTCTCCTCCTCAGTTTCCTCATCTATAAAATTTGCTGTTATGCCAATATTAGCCCCTCTCTCCCAGGGTTGTTGTGATAACAAACGTAAGGTTATTTTCAAACCCTAAAGCATTACACACCTGCCATTATTGCTATTGTGGGCACAAGGCTCAGTACATTTGATCCTCACAATAACCCTAAGAGATAGATGCTGCCACAGATTGGGACACTGAGACCAAGGGAGGTTAAAGGGCTTATGTAGAGTTAGTGAGAAGGTGGGACTTGAATTTCTGTCATTCTGACTCCATGTCCAGTGCTCTCTCCACTCTGCTCTACGTTTGGTAAATTGAACCTGATTCTTCAGTGCCCAAGGATTTGAGAGGTCATGTATGTAGATGCAGATCAGAGATCACAACTTGTGATTCCAGAGAATCTAAATTTCTGATAAAATCATGAGCAGAATCTCTGCTTTTCAATTTTAAAAAAATTGACAAATCAAACAAAATGACAGCGAGGAGGAGACTGGGAAAATCTGTGCGGTGAGAATGGATTGAAAGAACTGAACACATTTAACCTGAAGAAGACATTTAACCTTATAGAGAGCCAGGATGGCTGTCCTCAATTATTCAAACAGCTTTTTTGTGGAAGACTAATCAGAACTGCTGGTTGCCCCCACAGGACAGAGCCAGGAGCCAGGAGATGGGAGAGGTGGGAGCCTGTTTTAGTTCAACATTAAGGAAAAATGACCTAATTCTTAGAGTCAAGTGAAACCTGGATGCCCATTTGTCAGGGACATGGCAGAATGCACCTAGCCAGGTCCTGGCTGCCCTCACTTCTGAGGTTCTAAGCTTCTGGGTTTTATTTTATTTTATTTTATATCAATAGAAAAGTTGGACTTAGTGAGCTCCGTTGTTCCCTTCATGTCTGAGGTTCTGCCTTCTAGCACCGTTCCTCTACATCCCAGACTGGTGGCCTCTTCCCTTGGCCCTGTGGCTTCCTGGCAGTAAGACAGTGTCAGTGACATCACCACTTCACAAAACTCCCCAAACAACCCATAAGCTCCTCCCAGGCTTCCTATCATTATTCTGGCTGGGGCTTGTTGGTCCTGGCCAGTGGCCCTAATTATATTATATTCAGACAGCAAGTAAACGATATTTCCCACTGAACCTTAACATGGAAATGTTTGATTTCACATACTTAGGCATTCCAAAATCAAACCATTTGTGTGCCAGGATGGTTAAAATTAACATTGCCATCAGAGGCCTTGGTCCCTAGCTTCCAAAATGCATATTGTCCTGTTGCCTTGTCATTCTTGAAGGGAAGTCAGGATTCCCAGATGTGCCTCTACTGCTGACCTGGGCAGATTTCCCCACGTGGCCTAACCTAGTCTCTTTGTGCTTCAGACCACTACTGATTTCAGGTAAACACCCACCAGCTGTCCATTTCAAAAGAAGACACAGAGTGCCAGGGGTTGGCTTTGGGCATCATCTCCCACCTAGTCTTAACCAGAGAATCATTCATTTAAAACCAGAAGGGGCCCTGGAGATCTTCTAGCCCAATGGTGTCATGTGCATGGGAGAAATAAAGGCTCAGGGGTGTGCCAAACCCCAAGGAGAAGACAGCTGGGGTTTGAAAGCTGGTACTTGGAATCCAAATCCAGCACTCACCTTCCATCCTAAACATGGACTAGTTTTCTGTAATATGGGAATATCAAAGTATCAGGATGGTTCATGAGGGAATTCCTGGCGTGAGAACTGCCCTTTACTACATGTTTGCCATCTCTGACTGGAAAGCTAAGCAGAAGAGCTACCAGAATCACACTAATGTAAAATGTCTGGCCCATGAAGACCTAGTAAGAGACAAGCAGGGTATGAATGCAAATCTTCCTGACCTCGAGTCCAGGGTCCATTCACTCCCCCAAGCTCCCTCTTCACATTATACAGTAGACTTTTGACAATAAGAGCCCCCAAACATTGGATAGATACCCACTTTGTGCACAGAACTATGTTACTTGCTAGGAGAGCAGCAAACATGAAATGAGGCATTGTCCTTACCTTCAAAGGGCTTATAATCTAGGGAAGATTTTACTTTTTCCAAAAAATCTGGAGTTTCATTCATCATATCTATCCCCCCAATCTGTCATTGTACATCAAAAGCAAACCCTGCCTTCCCTCCCAAATGATTCTGTGGAGAATCCACCCAAAGTGCCAGTGACCTTCCTCTGAATTTCAGCAGATAACTACGTAGCAGATGGGAGGCAGTGTGGTGTGGTGGGGAGTGAGCTTGCTGGAAAGCCAGGAAAGTCTGGGTTCAAGTCCTACTGCTCATACATATTTGCTCTGGCAAATCATGTAGCTCCTTAGTGCCCCCAGAAAACTTGCTAGGACTGAGCTGCAGAGTTGGTACTGGCCTGCACTGATGGAGAAAGACCCCACACCAGACATTCTCCCATCAATGAAATAAAAGCTGTTGGAGCTGTGGGGACTGACCTTTCCAGGCATGGGGAAAGGCAAGGACAAAGGCCCAGAGGCAGGAAAAGACAGAGGTCAGAGACATCATCTACTCTAGCCAAAAGTTTAAAAATCAAGTCACGAAGTCAGCCCCAGAGAATATTCACTTATTCATCCAAGTTTTTATAATCAAACACTGCCAGCCTCTCGAGCCCCTCAGCCATGTGCCAGACCTTCAATAAAAAAATAATAAAAACACACGCTTGGAGACCCACCAGGCTCTCTACTTGTGCTATCTCATTTGAGCCTAAGAACTACCCTGGGAGGTAGGTGCTATTGTCCCCATTTTACAGATGAGGAAATGGAGGCTAAGAGGGAGTGACTTGAGCCTTAGAATAAACAATCCTGAAATCCGAAGTGTGAGATTCACTGACATCAAAATCTGCAGCTCTTGAGTTTTGAAAGTCGGTGAGGATCAGGACAATATGAGAATCATCCTGCACCTCATCTCCTTATTCCCCTCATTCTCCTGAAATTTCTTGGTGCATATTTGTCTTTATTTACCTGTGAACAGGCTAGATTCTCAGAGTAGACAAGAAGCCCCCTGTGGGCAGGGACTGTTTTGTTCCTGTCTTTTTATTGCCCGTACATGGTTCGGACATAGGAGTAGAAACAGGGACCAGACCTGTGAGTCCCATGTGAGAAAACTCCCTCTACCCATGGAAGTTGGCACCTTCTCTGCACCTTACAGACTCAAGATGCCTAGGGTTGAATACCTAGAAATGTCTTCGTAGAGATGATGTTTAAACCCATGAGAGGGAGCAAAAAGAGAAGAGTCTAGGACAGACAGAGCCTTGAGGGGATACTTGCTGTTTGGGGTATGATGTGGGATGATAAAATGAAAAGGAGACCATGAAGGGGTGGTTGAAAGACCAGAGAATCAACTAGTGTGTGATGGTAGCCCAGGAAGAGGTCAGTCAACAGTGTAACTGTGAAGAAGATGAAGGCAGAGAGGAGACCATGGGATGTGGTGATTAGGAAATCCAGAATGTTCACTACTTTTCCCAGCTCTGTGCTATCTGCAAATTTGATAACCATTCTATCCATACCTTTAACTAAGGGAATCATGGATAGAAGTGCAGAATGACCCCAGACCAACCACAGATTCCAGGGGCGCTCCACTGGAGACTTCCTTCTGAGTGGATGTTGATGATTACTCTTTGAATCTGGTCAACGAGGTCTAAATTCATCTCTTTGTGCCACCAACCAAGTGGCCAGCCATGTCTTCATATGTGATGCAAGAGTGACATGAAGTGCTTTGCCAAACCCTATGTATCCCCAGACCAGCCACCTTCCTCTAGGCCTTACTGTCTGCAATTGGAAAATGAAAGGATTGGACCAAACAACCTTGGAGGTCCCTCCAGCTCTGAATCTGGGGAATAGAGAGAGGACAGGGACCAGGCTTGAGGTTTAATTGGCCTAAGGAACATTGAGGCAAGTAAACTTCTACCCAGGTCATGGTCCCTCCTCTGAACTCTGAGACTTTGAACTGCCTGGTTCTCTGAGATGTTGAGTAACTTGCAGAAGGTCATGCTGACAGGGCACATGGAAGAAGCCAAAGGAAACCCAGGTTTTCTGGCTTTGAGGCTGGCTCTCTCTCCACTCCAACACACGTTGTGTACCTTGACATAGTAGGCACTTAAAAGGGGCATGCTGGCACCACCTCCCATCTATTCCGGAAAGACAATCACTAAGTCTTCAGGGTGAGCGTTGGCACCTTGGAAAGTGGCAAATGCCACCAAACAAGGCCCAACGGATGGCTTTGTTGAATCTCTATATTTAAGAAAGCAGTGGAGAAAAATGTTAATGATGCCTGTTAAAAACGCAAAATGTGTGCTGAATACTGGTTTGTTTGTTTTGTTTTGTTTTCCGGGAGACCTGGTGGTTAAACATTTACAAGCCCGGCCCTGGCACCTAATCTGGCTCCCTCAGTTGATCCCCCCCTGTTCCTCCCGTTAACAGTCCGCCTTTGTTTCTCTGATGCTTTACAGTCCCTGAAGATGCACTGCAAAGACTGCGCCCTGGTGACAAGCTCGGGCCACCTTCTGGGGAGCCTCCAGGGAGAGCGCATCGACCAGACGGAGTGTGTGATCCGCATGAACGACGCGCCCACCCGCGGCTACGGCCGGGACGTGGGCAACAAAACGAGCCTCCGAGTCATCGCGCACTCCAGCATCCAGAGAATTCTCCACAAGAGACAGGAACTCTTAAACACGAGCCAGGGCACAGTGTTCATCTTCTGGGGGCCCAGCAGCTACATGCGCAGGGATGGCAAAGGGCTGGTCTACAATAGCCTGCAGCTCATGAATCAGGTCCTCCCGCGCTTAAAAGTCTTCATGATCACTCGGCACAAGATGCTGCACTTTGACGAGCTCTTCAAACAGGAAACTGGCAAAGACAGGTAAGGAGGCTCAAGGTGCTGGAGGGTTCCTGAGAACGAGGGCGCGCAGCCTCGGTCTCTGAGTGCGCACTGACCCTCACAGTTCGCTGGGCAGGTGTCTTCCGACTCTGACCTTCTGTGGTTCTGTGACAAGGAGACTTCTTGGGTTTCTCCCAGCTCGAGAAGAAATTGGGCATTTCCAGGAGAGGAACTGGGTCTTAAGAAGAAAAACACTGCGCCTGTTTGGAAAGCTTTTTGTGAGAAAGCCATGGGAGCTCAGAACGTCAGAGATGGAAGGGTCTTTAGAAGTCCTCTGAAATGGCAGATTTAGAGATGGAAGTGACCTTCGGACCACTGAGCTCAACTGCCTGTCCCACCCCCACTCACACACATACTTTACAGATGAGGAAACAAGAAACTCAGTCATGTAAGGGTCTGTCTGAGGTGACAGGCCTTACCTCTTAGTGACTTGTGTGAGGTGTACAGCTAATTAGTAGCAGATCAGTCAATCAACAAGCATTTATTAAGCACCATGTACCATGAACACCCTGTGCCAGACCTTCCCTCTGAGGAGCTTATATGGCAGACCTCTGAACAGGGGAAGGAAGAAACATTTGTGAAGTAGCTCCTAGGGGGCAGGCACTGTGCTGAGAGCAGTACCCCACGCTTCTAGCTTTGCCTACTCCCCTGGTATTATCCCATTAAAAGGTGGAGTGGGAGATGTCACAGCAGCAACCAAAGCTGTGAGCCCAGCTTGGAAGATTGGTCCCTCTGATATTTGGGGGCCAATGCCTAAATATGCTAACCACATGCTGGAGAGGGAATCCAAAGGTTTGGGTTCAAATCCCAGCTGTGACACTAACTTCCTGTTCCCCATGGGCAAATCACTCTGCCCTGTCCAATCCTTAGTCCCTTATCTATAAAATCAAGGATCAGAGGAGAAGATGCCAAAGGCTCTTTTCCTGCCTGAAACTATGACCTCACAAACATCCAGGGTACCAGGTGGAGTCCTCTATATCATGGATACAAGAATGAGCCACAGGTGGCATCTTTCTTTGTTGAAAAGAACCTTTAGTAGTTATGATGAATTATTTCAACTTAAAATATTTTGCATGCACAGTTTAGCTACAGCAATAAGAATAACTGGAATTTTCAAAGCATTTTGAAATCTGTCAGTTCCTTGACCAGCCTTTTCTCATTTGAGCCTCACTAGTCTGGGAGGTAGAAACTACAGGCATTATGACCCCTGGTTTACAGATGAGAACATTGAGGCTCAGCCAGGGCAAGAGCCTTGTAGGAGATCACACAGCTCGTAAATGGTGGGGGACAGAGTGGATTCTCAGGTCTTGCTGGCTGCAGGTTCAGCACACTATCCATAAGGGCAAAAAGGGAGAGAGATGATGATTACAGATTTTACTTTAGAGTAACAAATTCAGAGTTACTTTTTGACTGATTTGTGAAAATTAAAAAGAATGGAGCTTCTTTTTGTGGTGGAAATATTTTGCAGGGTGATGGCAACCTGTTGGGTGGAAATATTTCCACAAGGTAGGTCAGCAGTGCTTTAAACACTGGCCATTGGCAAAGTGAGTTTTTCTGGTGCTTATGAGGAGAATATCCAAAAGAACAAATGTTCCTTGGTTTATTCACATTTTATTGTGGCCAAAAAGGACAGAAAGATAATCTCAACCAGCCCATTCACTTTCCAAATGAGGAAGTGAAGGCCGGGAGAGTTCCAATGACTCATTGAAGGTCACTCAGCAAGCAGGGCTCATTCAATGCAGTCTGACTCAACAAGTATTCATTAGGCAGCTGCTCCATGCTAGGAATACGATGATCTTTTTTTAATAGACCCTGATCTCAAGGAGCATACATTCTGGGGGGGAGGGGGAGACACATATCAGTAAATACAAATAATTTTAGTGTGGAAAGAGAGTTAATGATTAACAGAGATTCTTAACCAAGGGGCCTGTGCATCTGATTTTTGAACAAAATATTTTGATGATTGCATTCCATTATAATTGGTTTCTTGTGTAATCCAATGTATTTTGTTTTTATTTTAAATTTAAAATTATGACTCTAAGAAAGGGTCTATAGATTTCACCAGCCTGACTGCCAAGGACTCCAGGATGCAGCAAAGAGAAGAATTTCTGAACTAGGAGAATCAGAAGTGTCCTTGTCTACAGGGTGGAGCCCCTGCACTGAGACTTGAGAGAGACTGAAGTTCAAAGACCTGTTGGCAGGAAGGAAGCCCACAGGAGGCACCTGTGCCAATATGGGGGTAGAGGGACCATGGGAACAACAGATGTGCCCCTTGGGCTGACTGGGAAGAAGAGTAACAGGGAGTCTGGGGCACATCTTTAAATGCCAAGCTGTGGCATCTGCATTTTACCCGAGAAGTCATAGGGGAGGAACATGATTTCAGAGACGAGGAGAGTCTGGGTTGCACTGGTGATTTTGTAAGTGGAGTGAAGAGTACAGATGTGAGAGAGGCTGCAAAAGTAAAATTAAAAGACTTGTCAACTAGTGGGATATGGGGAAGGGATAGGGAGGGAGAGTGAACAGGGGAGGATCACTTGAGTGACTTGAATGATGGGAATGCTGTCAGAAGAACCAGGCAAGTCTGGAAGAGCAGAGGTTTGGAAGACTAGGACAGATGATGTCTGTTTTGGACAGGTTGAGTCTGAATGATCAATGGGACATCCCAGAAGATATGCCTAGAAGGTAGCTGATGGTGTTGGGATGCAGCTCTTGAGAGAAACTGCATCTGGATATGTAAAGATTGAAGAGTCATCATCAGGGAGATGATAATGGAAGCCATCAGAGTTGATGAGATCCACTAGAAAGAGAATGTACAAAAAAGATGTGAAGGCTCAGTACCAAACAATGCCAGTGATTAGAAGGTGAAACATGGATGACCTAGTGAAGGGGATGCTGAAATTTCAGGTTCATGAGAGGAGAACTAGGGGAATGAAACATGAAAACCAAGGGAAAAGAGGGGACGAGGTGTGCTGCGGAGAGAGCTGTGCTGGGGGTGGGGGAGGTAGAAGCTGGTTGACAGTGTCCAAATAAAGAGGGATGAGGTCTGTGAAAGACCATCATGTTGAGCAATTAAGATACTGTTGACAACTTTAGAAAAAAGTTTCCACTGAAATATGAAAACAAAGGCCCGGTGAAATGGGGTGCAAGAGTCCACAGAAGGAGAAGAGCAGAGCATTGCAGCTACAGAACTGGACTGGAGTCAGGAAGACAGAAGACCTGGGTTCAAGTTCTGCCTTCAACACATCCCAGCTGTGACCTTGGTTGCTGTTGAGTCATTTCAGTCACATCCAATTCTCCACTGTAGTGGACAGTGATTAGTGGCATAACCTTGGGCAAGTCATTTAATCCATCTGAGCTGTTGCCTTATCCACAGCAGGAGAGTAAGTTGTGGAGAAGTCTTTTGTCCAATGTAAAGAAATGAAGATTGAGTTATAATTATTAACAGCTAATTCTCCTTTCATAAAATTTTATTATAAGAGAGCAAACAGAAACATACATGAAGATGAAGTAAAAGTCTACTCCACATATGAAGTTCTGATCCAGGCTTGAACCCAGAATTACAGTTATTATCATTATCATTAAATCGCTGAGTGATAGGGTGGATAGAGTGTTGGACTTGAGATCAGGAAGACCTGAGTTCAAATTCTGCCTCATATACTCATTAGCTGTATGCCCTTGGGTAAGCCATTAAACTGAGTCTGCCTCAGTTTCCTCATTTGTAGAATGGGGAGTTATTATCAGCATTTAGATTGCAGAGCCTATGTGAGGGTTCAATGAGATAACAATCCTTTACAGCATGTAGCAATCCTAAGGCACTGGATAGAATTTTCTTGGGATAACTACCCCTCTGCTGCCAGTGCGATTTGTCCCCGGGGTTCAGATAGAGGTGGCCTGGGGCACGTGACTATTCAGCTGCTGTCCTCTAATGTTATGTTCTTCAGCTATACCACAGCTGGCTAAAATAAGATGGCTTCTTATAAGTAAATCAGTGTCTGGGGATGGCCCTGGGGGTGGTCCCCCCCCAGGGAGCCCCTTCCTAGCTGATGGGACCCGATGACTGCTTCTTTTCCTCCCTCCACCCCTCCCTCCTCGCCCCTGGGGGATTTCTGCTGCTCCGTGTACCTGGGCGCCTAGGAGTAGTGAAGGCCATACACATTTTGTCCCTAAATTTTACGGATTATTTATCGAATTCTGGAAGAGCAACCAGACATTTATAAGACATAAAAATGAAAGGAAGCGAATTGCAGAGCTGTCGTGAGAAGGGGAAGGCATTTGCGACTAGCAGCTGAGATAAGAAAGGAAAGTGTAGTAGGCTGGACTGGGATTTGGAGAAGTTTCTCTCCATGGTCATCAAAGAAGAGACCCCCTAACTGTCCGAAGTGAAGAAACACTGGAAGAGGCCCTGGATGTACCCCAGTATTCTGTGACATTAGAGAGTAAGTGTACTTGAAAATAACTCGATAACTGAATAAGAGGACATTAGGAAAACACGATTGAGAACCCATATTACAGTAATTAGATAAAGGGAACACAAATGAAATGACTGCGGGGAGAGCATCGCCGTGGAGATTCTAAATGAGCTCCTCGCCGAGCAGAAAGCCCTTTCCCTGTAATTTACTGAGCACTATAGAATTAGCAGCTCGGGGTGTTACTTCATCATATAAAAGAATATTTGATCATTTCCCCTAATAAGCACATGACAGCTCTTCATAGTCTTTCATTAGAGATGATTAAGCGTAAAAAAACAGGAGAGATTCCTTTCCTGGGAAAGGGTTCAAATCTTCTAAGAAAGCCGTCGCTTTCCTGCCGGGGTTTTTATGGCGGGGGTTTCTTAGCCTCCAAGAACACCGAGCCAGACTGAGCCGGGAGAAGTCGCCTTCTTGAGGGCTGCTCTCTTGTTTCCTTTGTGTCCCTGTGGGCACGCTTTCCATTTGTACTTGGGGAACTTCGAGTTGAATTCCCTGTTTCCCCTGGGATTCGGGCAGCCCCTGGGAAAGGGCGGTGGGTTCCGAAAGACCCCAGTCACTGCCAGCTCCCCAGAACCATCTCTCGGGGCGCACAGATGAGCGCGCACTGTCCCGATAGCTCCCCAGCTGCCGCATCTCGTGGGCATCCCAGGCCAGAATCAGTGTCCAGCGCGGTCCGTGCAGCTGAGCCCGCACAGCCAGGCTGGATCGCCCTCCCCTCTAGGAAAACTGCTGGGGGATTCCTCCCACAGCCCCTCCCCAATAAGCTGCCCCACTTCTTACCCACACCCTTTGGACCTTTCTAGCGGAAAAACAGTCCTGGCTCTGGTGTCAGGGGACCTCTTTTTAAATGCCACCTCAGCCGAGGGCTGCCTACGTGGGTTTGGACAAATCCCTCCGCCTCTCCCTGCTCCCTGTCTATAGAAAGAAGGAAGCAGAGGAGATGGATTACTTCTATGATCCTTTTCAGTTTTAGAGCTGTGCCGTGTGACTTCCCATCCCCCCATTCCCCAAAGAGAGATGTTAGGAGCATCAGTTGGGAGCTGGAACCGGCCTGAGACACCATATATTCCCACACCTTCATTTCACAATTTAGGAACTGAGTGACTTGCCCAGGGTCACATGAACCGGGACCTAAATCCACATATTTTGGCTACTGGGCTGTGCTTGAGTCCTTCCTAGCCAAGAGTATCTTTACATTTTCTGCTGAGTGTGTTTACACCTGCAAATCTGCAAAGCTACAAATCAGGACTTGAGGGTGATAGAGAAAGTGTGAATGAAGTTGGTCATGCACTCTTTGGCCAGAGGAGGGGAGAGGCACAGAGCTGGTTGTTAAATATTTACCAGCCCACTTCTGTCTGGCTCCAAAACTGTGTGATGTGGCCATGGCTAGAAGGAATGAAGGAGGTTCCTATTCATGGTTTGTGAAGTTTACCTAACACAGTGCCAGTCACATGGTACTAGATGCTAGATCAGTTATTGTTGAAGGACATGTTGTCTCGTGCCATGACCATTCCATCTAATGGTTCCAAATCTAACTCTGAGACTTGGGTTATCCTGCCTAAAGGAGCAATCAGACTCTGCATTAAAACCCAAGGGTCATGGAGGAAACAGCTGAATCAATGGCATCCCTTGGCACCTTCAGACTGTATGCCTCTTAAGAGCACAAGGACATTTTCAGTGGACTTGTCTGCTTTCCCGAGTACTGGGGAATGGAGAAGCTGTTTAGGTTCGATAATTATAGAACTGGGTATCAGAGGACCATGATTGAGGGGTTCATTGGTCCCCTGACCTAGCTGAAGTTTGGGGCAAAAGATTTTTCTTTATATCACATCCCTTCTCTACCTTGCCCCCTGCCAATTCCACTCCAAGTGAAATGAAAATAACATGAGGTCCTTTAAAAAGAAAATTGTTGTCTACTAGGGAGGGGTACTATAATGCCTGAAGTTAAAAATAAAAGGCTGCCCTGTGAAATCTCTTATTCATCTCACACAGGACACTGGTTGGGCAAAGTCAGACAGTCTGACCTTGGGGATAAGGTGTTTGAGGCTGGCTAATGAGGCATACCACAACCCCTCCAAAATGAAAGTAAAATGAAAAAGGGATACACCAAGAAATGGAAATGAACCGCCACCCCACCCCACCCCCCAGCTGTATCCTGGGGAGGCTGGTAGGAGCACTCATTTACTATCAAGTTCTTCTTTCAGGTGTGGTCTCCCTGGGCTCATCCTCAGATGGGATAAAGGAGTCTGGAGAACTGAGAAAGATGATGCAATTTCTGATTTCTTCAAAAACAGAGTTGAGCCCTGAATTATTCAGGGCAAGTAGAGCAAATAGTCCCAGGGACACTGACAGGACAGAGGCTCTCTCACAACTGTGTCTGTTCCTCATCCCAGTGAGGAAGGACAGGCTTCATCAAAATGGGAAGGGCAATAGAGGTCAGTAACAAGGACAGATTTGTTGGTTCATCTCATTTGAGGTAAGCACCATAGCATACTCATATCCATGGAGATTCCTGATTCCTTGTGTACATCTCAGAACTCCCAACTACACCTCTAGTAAGTCATCATCCAGCTTCCAGTTAGTGACCACCAATGAGGGGAAGCCCACCACCTTCCCAAGCAGCCCTTTGCACTTGGACAGTTCTCCTGTTTGGGAAGGCTTTCCTGACATCCAGTCTCATTGGGCCTCTGCCAATTGCCCATTCCTCCTGGTTCTGTCCTTTGGGGCCAAACAGAATAAGTCTAAGACTCTTCAGTAGTTCATAGATTGAGGTGAAAAGCAGCTCAGAGGCCAACCAACCCAATGATGCTAGGGAAGGAAAAGAGATCTAACAAGGGGAAGGGACTTTCTCCTGAAGATCACCTACCCAGGTTGGGAGAGTCAGAGGTGGTATTTGAAGCTGAGGCACTACCTCATCCATATAGCTCAAAGTCCACATCTCTTCATGTCTTCTTGGAATGGAATGGTTCAAGCTGTCCACATGACCTGGATAGCAGAGTTTTTGAATAATTAGAATCCCCTACCCCACTGACCTTCATGAAAGCTCTGATTGTTGGGGACTGGAGGTGACCTGTGTACTCATTGGCCATGCCAGAGGAGGACAGAGTCTTCCAGGCTGGGAGGGCTGCAGGGCTGAGAGAGGAAAGCAATCAATCAGTGTTTGTTGAATTGAATTGAGTAAACGCTGGTGTGGATTCTTAAGTCACTCAGATTAGCCTAGCTAAATTTTAAAAGCTTTATTGTCAGACAATGGGCCATGAACAACGATCTTTTTGACCCCAATAATTCTTAAAGACTTTGTATCAACCTTTAAGAGGAGGTGACCAACATAAGTGTCCCTAGACTGATTCAGATCAACTCAATTCAAAAAACCACTTATTAGGTACCCACTCCTAATCCTAATCCTCGATTCTAACCCTAGGTACTGGGGGATTCTAATTATTCCAAAACTACTAGCTGGGTGATGTGGACAACTTGAACCAATCTATTTCATGAAGACCCTTAGCCTCATGGGGGGAGGGAGGGGGAGATGACATTCTCCAGGGGAAATGACATGTATGCAGAGACTTGGGTTCAAATGAAAGCTCTACTGGTTATTACTCATGTGACACCAAACGAATCACTTCCCCTCTCCCAGACTCAGCTTTCCCATTGGCAAAATGAGAAAATTGAACTATGGCCTCTAAGGTCCAAATGTCATCTAAGCAAATACGTGTCATACTGAGGGGTGGTGGAGTGGTTAGCAGTGACGGGAGTCGCCGTCATCGCAGTAGCTAGTAAATGGCACTTCCACAGGACCTGGAGTTTTACAAAGAGCTTTGGAAGTATTAATTCATTTGATCCTCACAATAACCCTGGGAGGGCAGTGTTGTTATTACTAGTATTTTACAGATGAAGAAACCGGGGCTGTTAGGCTCAATCCAGCTAGCAATTGTCTAGGGTCAAATTTGAACTCAGGTCTTCCTGACTTCAGGACTAGTGCTCCATCCAGAGCAGCCCGGTTTGTTTGGTGGGATTTTAGTAGAAAGGAAGCTTTTTTTAAAAGTATTGATAAAATGATTTTTAAATTGCTTGTCCTTGGTTTCCTTTCTTGTTGAGGGGGCCAGACTCTGTTAGCCCTGAGACCATTTCCAGCTCCATCCTTTGAGTCTATTGGTTGTTATACAAAGTCTGGCTCAGAGACTGTGACTTCAAGGAATCCCAGACACCAACTTTCTAAAACTGTCCCCGGGGAGATATCGACGTTTCTCCGTGGCCTCTAGATTTCCAATAAATGTTTATGGTATTGAGTATTTTTGTTGAATTGCATTGTAATGTGTGGCAGGTCCAGTTAAGAGATTCTGTTTTGATCGAAGACTCCATGACAGAGTTTTTATGGTCTCTCATCTATATATCTTAGTAAGGGTGTGCCAACCTGGAAGCCTAATTGTGTTTTCCTTTCAGGAAGATCTCCAACACTTGGCTCAGCACTGGCTGGTTCACAATGACAATCGCATTAGAGCTCTGTGACCGAATCAATGTGTATGGCATGGTGCCCCCCGATTTCTGCAGGTAGGAGCATTCCTCATTGGCAGTGCTGAATGAGGTGGGTTCAAGAAGCAGAGAGGGATGGAAGAAAACAGGTTGCATGTGGGGTCTGAGGACCTGTCCCCAGCTGAGCCACTCCTAGCTGTGGGTCCTTAGGAAGTCCAGCTCACTAAGTCAGGCCTCCATTTCTTCACCTGGCAAATGAAGGGGTCAGAATAGAGGGCATCTAAGTTCCCATCCGGCTCTCAATCTCCAATCCTAAATCTGATCGCAGAAATGTCTGATTCTGAACACCAGCCTTGAAGCATGTCTAACCGTCTTTTTGAAGCAATTAATTAGCGTGTCCCAAGGTCTGATTCTGAAGGTAGCAAACAGCATTTAATTATGTGGTATAAAATATTGAAAGTTTTTGTTTGTACTGCCAGAGAATTAATCCATCTTGTGGGGCTTGCTTCTCCCTTGAATATTTATCAGCAGAGAGTAAAGCAATAATTGGCATGATATTAATGTGAAGTGAACATTAAGAAATATTAGCTTTCTTCTCCTTTGAAAGGAATGTGGTGATTCTTTAATGAGCTAAGGAGGGCAATTCTTCTGACAGTTGTGACTGTTGTCTAAAATTAAACTATTCTTCAGAGTCTGGTTCCCTGGCTTGTCTCATCTCTGTCACCTCTCTTGTGTCTGCAAGTCTGGAGTCAAATGCATGTGCTTGCCGGATTTGGGTTTATTTTATTTTTAATGTTAAAAGAAGTTAGGAGCGTCTCCTTAGGTGTACTGTCGTATCTCATTGGCATAGGTCCAGGCAGACTTTGATCCCCTCTCAAAGTGCACAGCCTGATTTCTTGGGACTCATGATTACTTAATGGGAATGAGCATCTTTCTTTCAAATATTTTGATAACTATATTTCAATATAGTTTCTTTTTATTCCAATATATACTAATAAGCCTATCTATTTATGGGCTATCAAGATGTGCTTGTCCATGAGGTGTCCATCACCTTGTCATGAACAGTCAGACAGACGCACAGAGAGAGTGACACTCACATGGGATTGAGAGGCTTCTTGAATGGGTCCCCTTCAACCCTCACAATCCCTCCAGATAGCCTCCATAGCTGTCCCAGAGCCAGGGATAGGTGAGGAGAACTGGACAGGGAGCAGTTGAGGGACCAGAGTCACCTTCCCCCTAGGGACTCTGAGAGGGTCACATGTTGTCAGCTTCCAGGGAGAATGGAAGGGTGAATTGTTGCCAGTGCACAACTTCGATGCCGTTTGGAGTCCTTGGTCTGGAGAACAAGGAGCGTTCGAATCGGTCCCGTGTTACTTTTCCATTTAGAACTGGCCTCAGACGTGCCTTTGGGTGCCCATCCGTGTAACAGCAGGCTCCCATAGAACAATGCCGTGTGCCTGCCTATTAGGTATTGAGCTGGTTGGGTGCTCCTGCACATTCCCCAATCTGTCATCTGAATCCAAAGAATTATCCACACTGGGCCAAGCTCTTCAAGTGAAGCAGAAGTGTTCACGATTCCTTGTTCTGAGGCACATTAACTGTTTCAGGCTCTGCGGGACGAGGGGTCTCTTCAAGGAATCCCAGTGGCCTCCCAGGGATTATCAATTCACTCCCTTCTTGGCTGAAGGTATTGGTCTCCATGGGCTTTATTGAAGCAAATTTCTCTGTCCAAGAGAGCACCATGTGACTAGCCAATCTCTCCCATGCCCTAAGTTAGTGTCTGAACCATGGACCTTCTGCAGAAGGGTGGGGCCAGGGCTGACCTCTCCTTTCCAAAGAGACAGCCTCGACACTTCACAGGGAGGCAGAAGGGTCTGCCTAGGCCAGCAGGCACCAGGGAATTTGCCATGGGTGGAGGAAGGCCAGGAACTTGTCCTGCATACAAGCAGGGGACTTTGCTACTGATAGACGTGCATCAGACAGACTGGAATGGGGCTAGGTGAAAGGAGAAAAGTGCATTCACTTAACTTACCTTTGGGTCTGGCTTAATTTCATCTGCATGCCCAGTTAGAAAAGATCTTCTGGATATCTAACCCCAGATCAGAGAGTTTTCTGGAATAGAGAGCTTCTATTGGGAGGCACTTAGGTCAGTGGATTTGTTAAGCACCTACTAAGTGCCTGGCACTACTAAACTAAATGGTGCAGGGGATAGAACACCAAACCTAGAGTCAGAAAGAAGACATTTGCTGTTGTGTGACCCTAGACAAGCCGTTTGATCCTACCTGCCTCAGTTTCCCCCTCTGTAAATGGGGATAATAATAGCACCTGCCTCCCAGGGTTGGTGTGAGGAAGCTTTGGCAAACCTTTAAGTGTCACACTTTCCTTACTGTTTCCAACATTTGCCCAGTCACTGGAGGCGAAAGAAAAGATTTACTCAGAGCCTGGGTGTGTTCTCACTGGTTTTCTGTAGCCAAGTGGTGCCTATAGAGACTTGACAGCTACCCCCAGTGGGCAGAGATTCCAGCCCATTTTGGCCCCAAGGAGACACACTTGGATCACAGGCAGGACTTAGAGATGGAAGGTGATCCCCACACTATGGATGAGGAAGTTGAGGCCAGAGGAGAAGTGGGCTTCAAGCTGCCAGGGAGCCAAGAGTGACAGAAGAAGCCGGTGCCGTTGTGGGCCTCGAATTAAAGCCACAGAGGGCATGGCTCTGGTTCATACTCTCAGGGGTCAGACCTCATCTCATGCCATTGTGAAGGCCGGGCACCGCATTTGAAGAAAGTCCCAGACAAGGAGCAGAAGAAGGTGTGGAAGAAGCCCACCAGGATGGTGAAGGGCCTCTAGACAAGGTCATGTCACCATAACAACAAGGACGATGATGATGATGATGAATGATGATAACTACAGGGGCCATGTAGCATACTTGGAACATTTACAGAGCTCCATCTTCATCATCGCATTTGATTCATGGTCTGGGGAGAGGCCCCTACTATGTGCCAGGCACTTCCCTAAGGGCTTTACAAATCTGGTCTCATGTGATCCTCACAACAACCCTGGAAGACAGATGCCATTATTATGAGCCCATCGTACAACTGAGGAAACTGAGACAGGCAGAGGTCAGCCCAACATCAGGCAGCTTAGTGTCTGACACTGGATTCAGTTCATCCTCACTCTAGGTCTAATGCTTTATCATACTGTGCCACCTAATTACCAATAGTATTTTCCTTATTTTACACATTGAGAAACTGAGGCTAAGAGGTGGTGTGATTTGCTACAGTCACACAGCTATGAAGCATCAGAGGCCAAATTCCAGCCATCTGGGAATCAGCTGGAGGAACTTAGGGTGTTTAGCTTGCCCAAGAAAAGTCTTAGGGGTGACTTGTAGGCATCTTCAGCTATTGGCAAGGCTGCTCCGCAGTAGAGCAGTAGCCTGGCCCTTTCTGCTTTCGGATCCAGAACTAGGAACAACATGTAGGGATTGTGAAGCAACAGATTTAGCTTTGGGGTGAGGACACAAAGTGAACGGGGCTCCCTCGAGCCTTCCCTCCCAAAATCTTCAGTCAGATCTGGGCACTCACCTGGGGCAGGGGTTGGAAATGTTCGTGTGCAGGTACAGGCTGAACTGGGTGATGGGGGAGGTGCCATTCTCCTCTGACATTCTGGGCTCTCCGAAAGAACTCACAGTTAGTAATAAACAGAGTCTGAACCCAGGGAGTTGTGTGACTCTAAATCACTTAACCTTTCTCATCATCAGTTTCTACATCTATAAAACAGGTATAAGAACAGTTCCTGTCTTGCAGGGGTTTATGAGAATCAAATGATGTAAGAAGTGCAAAGTGCTTCCTGCACTTCATCTGGCACATAGTAGGTGTTTTAGAAATGCTTGCTTCCTTCCTACCTTTCCTTCTTTCCATCCCTCCTTCCATCTTTCTCTCCCTCCCTCCCTCCCTCTCCTTCCCTCCTCTCCTCTCTTCCTCCTTTCCTTCCCTCCTTCCCTCCATATTTAAGTACCCTGGGTCACCTCCAGGGTTCTAGGAGTACCTCTTAGGGTTTGAGGGGCAGGGCTGTCTTTCAAACACTATACATGGTGTGGAATGTTGATCTAAAGAACCTCTAAAGACCCTTCCAATGTTAAGATTCTTTGATTCTTTAACCTTATGCACAGTAATGGAGACTGCTTACCTGTCCACTGACCAGGAGCATACACACTCTCCAGGCAAAGGAGGATATGTCATGCACTGCTCTGCAAAAACAAATCTACCTATAAGCAGAAGCAGCATCCATGGCCCCACTCTCCGGGCTACAGAGGCCAATGATGGATAACTCTCACTCACTAGGCAGGATGCTAGGTTCACTGTGACCCTGGTTTTTTTGAAAGCCAGTTGGCCAAGTGGAAACATTTTTCTCTGTCCTCTGGAAAGAGGGCTGTTTTTCCTCAATGGTTGTTTTAAGAGTCAGGATGTGAAGTCCAAAGGAGTTAGGCAGAACCCTAGTGACCAACCCAGGATCACATCGTTGGAAGGAGCAGATTCAAGATTCTAACCTGGGTTTTCTCACTCTAATGCCAGGACACTCTTTCAACCACACCTATCAAAATATCTGATTAGAATAGAAAACTGAAGACAAAATGACTACCTAGTGATAGGGAATGGGGAAAAATGTGACAGATCAGTGCCATAGAGTATCATTGAGAAATGATGACAGGGATTCAGAGGTGCGTCAGAAGACTTGCAAGAGCTGAGATGGCGGAAAGGCAGAGTGACTAAGGAAAGCAATGCTGAGAGGCGGGCACATCAGTCCCCTGGTCCCTCTTAAAAAAGACAAGGGGGCTACCGAAGCAGAAAACTATGTATGCATGTAGATAGGGTCACTATCTTAGCTCAACTTTTTTTTCTATTGCGAGACCCCTTGTGATGACTGTGGCAAGGTAGCCTTCCAGTACTCACCTAGGAACTGAGGGTCAGAGATTCAGAAATTACTGCTCCCATCTTTCATTTTGCCAATGAAGAAACTGAGGCTCAGAAGGGTGAATAACTTGCTCAGGTCATTGAGGTAATTTGGTGGACTTTGAACCAAGGCACTCTGACTCCAAACCCAGAACTCCCCTCCCTGGTTTTAGAAAGTTCATCCATCTGCAACCCCTGTGCTTTTCCCCAGTACCATGTACCCTTGCACAGAAAGCCACAAATGAGGGGATGCAAATAGCATCAGAGAAAGCACCAAGACATATTACTCTGCAGCACACAGGCCCCTAAATCATGCCCTATCTCTTCTGGAAATCAAAGCCTTTCTCTTTGGATGGAATATAAATTGCTGTGAATGATCTACTCTCGCTGCCTTCAGAAGGAAGGTATAGAGGGACATTTCCAGCACCAGTTTCCATTGTAAATTGTTTGCGATAATTATGGGCTTCACATTAAAATTCTGCCTAATAATCTGATTTCCGGTGATCCTAGGTACATTAACAAGTTTACAACTCTCTGTTCCCCATCGTTTCTGGAGTATTAATTAGTGGAGTAATGGTTCAGAGTGATCACCACCATGGAACTAAATTAATATCTCACCCATAATGTGAAGGACATCTCAAAGGTACCATGAATATCCAAGAGTTGATTCTGCTAGAATTATTAGCCAGACAGCATTAATAAAGCTGCCAGGACAACAGGGAAGTGTGTTTCCTTGGCTTCCATCCACGGTGCAGAATAAAAGCAAAGTACAAGATTGGGGTTGAATGTTAATGCTGTCGGTGGTGTTTCCGTTCAGGTCAATCCATCCATCCATCCTTCCACCCACCCATCCATCCATCCATCAGGCCACTAGTAAGCATGTGCTGGGCAGGCCCTGTGCCAGACACTGCAGACCTAGGACAAAAATAAGAGCCCCAGCCCTGGGGAGCTTGTATTCTGCTGGGGGAAGGGGAGTGCAACTTGTTCACATATAAACAATTAATAAGCAACTGTTAAGTACTTAGCAAGTGACAATCATCTGTCATGCAGGGGACAGAGCCAGCTTCAGTGCCACCCTGGATACCTACTGACTTCATGACTTTGGGCAAGTTACTCAGTGCCCTGGGCAACTCTCCAGGAGTTAAATTACAGAAAAGGTGTAGACCTGCATTAGTGGAGAGAGCTTCCTCAGCTGGGAGTTCCTGATATGAATGAATCACAGGTCTGGTCCCAGTCCCAGTCCCCCTCCCTAGCCAATCACTGTGCCAGGAACACCAACACACAAATGAAAGCATTCCTTTTTTTCTGATTTAAAAAATATTTTTATTTTAAGTTTTGAGTTCCAAATTCTATCCCTCCTTTCCCTCCCCACTCCTTAAGACAGTGAGCATCAGACATAGATTACACATGTGCAATTTCTTAAAATATTTCCATATTAGCCATTTTGTGTAAGAAGATTCAAACAGAAAAAAATGAAAGTGAAAATTAGCATGCTTCAGTCTGTATTTAATTAATATCAGTTCTTTCTCTGGAGACAGACAGAATGCTTCACCATTAGTCCTTTGGGATTGTTTTGGATCATTGTATTGCTGTGAATAGCTAATTCACAATTCTTCACTGAACAGTATTGCTGTTACTGTATACAACATTCTCCTAGTTCTGTTCACTTCACTCTGTATCAGTTCATGCAAATCTTTCCAGGTTTTTCTGAGATCATTCTGCTTGTCATTTGTTATAGCACAATAATAATATTCCACTTAGGTACCACCTCACACCTCTCAGAGTGGTTAATATGACAAAAAAAAAAGGAAAATGTTGGGTGTTGGAGGAGATGTGGAGAAAACTGGGAAAAACTGTTGGAGAAGTTGTGAACTGGTCCAACCATTCTGAAGAGTAATTTGGAACTGTGCCCAAAGGGCTATAAAGCTCTGTATACTCTTTGATCCAGCAATACCACTTAAATCTATATCCCAAAGACATCCAAAATAAAGGGAAAGGACCTATTTATACAAAAATATTTATAGCAGTTCTTTGTAGTGGCTAATAATTAGTGTGTGTTTATCCTTCATTGATGAAGAAGACCATGCCATCAGAGAGATAATGACATGACTTGCACTTGACTTTGTTTTGAGTGAGGGAGGGCTGTGCAGGTCACAAACCTCATTTCTCCTCCAGAGCCATCTGAATCCAGTGACCAGATATCCATCAGGACAACTGGAGATGGCCCAGGATGAGGCAATTGGGATTAAGTGACTTGCCCAAAGTCACACAGCTAGTGAATGTCAAGTGTCTGAGGTGAGATTTGATAGTGCTCTATCCACTGCACCATCTAGTTGCCCCTGGCTAAGAATTAGAAATCAAAGGGATACCCATCAATTGGGGAATGACTAAACAAGCTGTGGCATGATTGTAATGGAATATTAACATGCTATAAAAAATGACAAGCAGGATGATCTCAGAAAAACATGGAAAGACTTACATGAACTGATGTATAGTGAAGTGAACAGAACCAGGTGGACGTTGTACACAGTACAATATTGTTCGATGAAGAACTGTGAATAACTTAGCTCTTCTCAGCAATACAACCATCCAAGACAATCCCAAAGGACTCAGGATGAAGCATACTTTCTACCTCCAAAGAAAGAACTGATATTGACTGAATACAGACTGAGACAAGCTATGTCTCACTTTCTTTCATTTTTTTATTTGTCTTGTACAAAATGACTAATATGGAAGTGCTTCACATAATTGCACATGGTAAACCTATTTCTGATTATTTACTGCATCAGGGAGGGGGGAGGGGAAGGAGGAAGGGAGGGAGAAAGGGATAGAATTTGGAACTTAAAACTTTTTTAATGATAAAAAAGAGTAAAAAAATTTGAACTACATCTAAGAATTTAAAAAGTAAGTGGGATAAACGTCAAGTTTAACACTTGGGCTCAAGAAATCAACTTCACAACTACCAAGAGGGGAGACACGGCAGGAGAGCCATTTGTGTGAAAGGAAGCATTAGGCCACATCAGCTCAATGACTTGCTGGGTGCAATGGAAGTCATCAAAGCTCTTTTAAAAATAACTGAGGCTACAATAAGAGAGACGTAACATCTGGAGTAGGCAGGCAGCATTCCTGACGCACTCTGCCATATTCAGATCACTGGAGTATTACACTTAGCTCAAGATTCCCCATTTCTGGGAAGAAAGAAATAAGTTGGAGAGCACCACCAGGGCATGCTGTGAGGATTGAGTCTATTGAACCTGGGGAAAGGAATATTAGGGAGGGTCTGATAGCATTTGGAGGGCCTTCATGTGGGGAAAAATGGAGTAAATGAATTCTGTTTGAATCCAGAAGGCAGAACTGGAGGTAATGAGTGGAAATAATCGTGAAGATTTCATTTCAGTGAAAGGGAAAAAGCCTTCCTCCTCATCATTATGTAGAAGTAAAGTGGGCTGCCTTGGGAGGACAGGAGATTCACTTTCACACAGGGACTCAAAGCCAAGGCTGGATGACCATTTCTCAGGGATGTCCAGCTCAGGTTCTTGCCAACTCTAGGACTCTTATTGACACATCTAATGGAGGGGCATTAGGGCCAGGGCTCCAGGCAGACGAAGAATTACCTTGAGTCATGAGGGAAATGGAGCCCTCAAGCAATCTGCCAACCTTTAGGAAATGCCTCGTGCGTCAGACATGGTGCTGTCTTCTGATGATACCAGGGCAAAAATGAAATGATCTCTGGGCTCCAAGAGCTTACATCAGGAAACAACATGGACCCCAAACGTATATCCAAAATGTCCCATCTGCCCTCAGGTAACGCCTAGGACTGCCGCTTTTTGCTTATTAGATTCCTTTGGAATTGAAACCCTTTCTTGAAACGTTCCATAAAGGAATCCTTTTGGCACGAAAGTTTATTAAATGCAATACGAAAACAAGCAGACATCTTCTTGACCCCTCTTTCCCTCCCCTCATGTGGTTGGTCCAGGGTCTTGTGGGGCATAAGCAGCCAGGAATGCCCCAAAGCACCATGATGGGATTCGACCAAGGATCTGAGTTCCAGCCCTATGTGGGCTACTTGCTGTCCGTGCGTGTTTGGGCACAGAACCTCCCTTCTCTGACATGTGGAAACTCCCCGTGGCACAGCTCATCTGCCTTTTTGTCTTTATTAACATCTTCTCTGGATGTGTCTTGTACATACATGAATGTATATTCTCTACACGTGTCTCTTTCTCTCTCTCTCACACACACACAGACACACACACACACGTGTGTTGTCTTCGCTCATAGAATGTAAACTCCTTGAACAGCTTCATTTTTGTCTCTGTACCTGAGGTTGCTGGTGGGACAGTGGATAGAGCAGTGGGCCTAGAGGCAGGAAGACCTGAGTTCAAATTTGACTCAGACTCTAGCTGAGTGACCCTGCCACTCTATCTCTGACTCAGTTTCCTCAACTGAAAAATGGGGATAATCATAGAACCTCCTTCCTAAGGTTGTTGTGGGGATCAAACGAGATCAAGTGCTCAGCACAATGCCTGGTACATAGTAGGTGCTTCATAAATGCACCGAGCAGTGTCTAGCCCTAGCTGGCACTTTGGTGCTTGTTGCTTTCTTGATTAATGAATTCTTCATGATTCAATGATTTCTTTTCAACTAGTTTCTGGTTCCTAGTTAAGTCAAGAAGCATTTATGAAGGACCTACTATGTGCTGATCACTGTGCTAAGTCCTGAGGATACAAAAAAAGGCAAAAAACCATTCCCTGCCATCGGAGTTCACAGCAGGTACCAACTATGTGCAAACAAGATGGAGATGGGGATGAATTGGAGACATTGCCAGAAAGAAGCAGGAGAAGTAAGGGAGGACCTGGAGAAGGTGGGACTTTAGAAGGTGGGACACTGAGCACAGTCACTGCCAATACGAGGTCCTGCTGTTTGATTAATTGATCTATAAAATAAGGGACCCAGACAGGATAGAGTCAAAGGTCCCTCCTTTGTTTGTAAAGCTGAATTCTGGAACACACCAATGCCAATTCATCTCTGTGCTCTAAGACTGCAGCTAGAGCAGGCATGCTGGCTGATCCCATCAGTGGGGAGGGCCCATTTATTCCAGTGGGGGCTGTTATATCTGGGGGAACTACAAAAAATTTCTACCTAAGATCAGAGAAATTGGAATTTGACGCACTGTTCAAATCCTGGGACAGGTAACACATTCATTAAAAATGCCCCTTGTTGGCATTCACCTGAGTCAAGGCTTGTCCTCTCTAGGCCATCCATAAAATAAGGAAGCTTGACTTGCTGGTCTCAGAGGTCCAAAACACCTCTGCAATTCTCACACTGATCATTCTCTGCCCCAATGTCTCATTCCCTGCCCAGCCCATTCTTATCACTGTTGACTGATGGCTAAAGCCTGCTATGTAATTTTTTATCTTCCCCATAAGCATATCAGCTCCCTGCTCTTCCCCTAAGTTTCTCCTGGTCTTGACAAAGCAAGGATGCTTCCCATTTCCACAGTCCTGAAACACAAAAAACCTGTGAAGCAGGAAGCTGGGGGAAGGGGAGCCCAGATGCCCTGGGTTGTCAAGTCCAAGAACTTCTATAAACTACTAAGATTTAAGCTGCTAAGGGTTTTATAAATGATTACAGCTGACATTCCAGCTCCAAACACTCTGGGACTCTCAATGCAGGCTTATAAGATCAAAAGTTCACAGCTTGAAGGATCCTCAAAGGCCATCTCTTCCAACGTCTTCATTTTACAGATGAAAAAACTGAAGGCAACAGCAGTGAAGTGACTTGCCCAGAGTCACACATGGAGTAACCAGAATAGCCATGATTCAAACTCAGGCCCTATAACTCCAAGTTGTATGATGGCATTTGTGTGATGGAGGAGCTCTCACAGAATCCTTTTTTAATCATCCTATTTGATGGAAGTGATGTCCAAAACCATCTAGTTTAACCTGTATCTAAATCCTCCTATTACATCCCAGCCATTGGTCATCCAGTCTTGAAAGCCTCTAGTGTGGAAGAACCTATCACCGCTGGAGATTGACCATGCTCATTTAGACTAACTCTAATCTTTAAGAAATGTGTCTTTATACTTAGGCAAAGTTGGTCTCTTTTTTAATGGTTTTTTTTTTTTACTTTAGACTCAAATGCCAGAACACAAATACAGAATAGAGAAAAGAAACAGAAATATGCCACAAATTCAGAAATTGGGACTTAAGTGCAAAGTTAAAAGAAAAAAAACATGCCACATGCCTAGCACAACATGAGAGAGGATTCAAATTATGTAACAATAAATTTTCATTTCAAGAAAACCTGGATGATAAATAATACCTGTTGTGTTGAAAATTGTCCACCTTTTTTTTGCTTCCTTCCTTCCTTTCCTTCCTTGTTTCCTGCTGTGCACTTATTGCTTTGTCCTTTTTGCCCTGTCCCCATTCCCTAGAAGGCTACAATAATGTTTAGATATGTTTCTCTATAGCTATATATATATATATATATATATATATATATATATATATATATATATATATATATATATACACACACACACACACACACATACATACACATATGCATATATACATACATATATAGACATATACTTTCCTAAACCTATACTGCTCCTGATCTTTGGTTTTTATGTTTGTGCATATCTCTTCTTTCCTATCCCTCCTGCCTCCTCTACTTTACTTCTGCCCATTACCTTGCCCTCCTATTACTTGCCTATTCCCCTACAAGGATCCTTTTCCTATCCTTCCATTCTCATAAATCTAAACACCCTTCTATACCTCCCATTGACCTCTTCCCTCACCTTCCCCTTTAAAGATCCCTCCCTTGTTCTCTCCCCCTTCCCTATGCCCCTACCATTTTATTTCCTCTGAATTTAGAAGATTTTTATATTCTTCTAAATATATATGTCCTGTTCCCTCTTAAACCCATTCCCAATGAAAGTAGGTTACCAGTACTACCAGCCCTCTTCCCCCATCTAATTCCTCTGTATCACTTCTTCCTCTTGCACCTTATGTGTATAAAATAATTACTCTCTTTAGCTATTCCTAAATGGTTTTCCTTTTTAAATTAATATCGTAGTCAGGTCTACCCCAATCTTTGCTATGAGCTACCCAAATATTAATAAAAATTTGTCTCTTTAGAATTTCCCCTGCTACCCCCAGTCCTGACGTCTGGAGCCACCAAAGCCAGGACAGTTCCTCCTCCAGCTAGAAGACCAGCATCATGTCTTCTTCATGTCATTCATGCCTCATTCCTTCAGCAGCTGCTTTTCTGAAATAATCTTGAGGCTTTTCCCATCCTTGTCTCCCTAGTCTGGACACTCTTCAGACTCTCAATGTCTCTTGAAATGTGGTGTCCAGAATTGATGATCATCTTCTGGGTTGGCCTGACCCAGGCAAAGAACAGTAAAACTGTCTCTGCCATCAGGTGGCACAGTCTCCGGTCCTTGGCCATGGCTCAAAACCTAAAACACGTGGCACTTTTCTGTCTCTGGCTGCTCTTCTTTAAAAATTTGATTCTCCCATCTGGGGAAATGGGTCAGTGTCAGTCCTTGAGATCATGGTGCCTACATATGCTGGGCCTCTCATCTGGCGTAATCTCAAAGTCCTTTGGCCTTTCTTCCTCTGGAACTTGTCTAGATCATCACTGTCCAATATAATTGAAGGATTCAGTTCAATTTCAGAAACAATCCTGTCTGGATTCCTTATTTTAATAGATCAATCCATCAAACAACAGGACCTACTATGTGTCAGTCACTATGCTCAGCTTCCCTCAGTCTCATCTAAAGTTCCACCTTCTCTGAGAATCCTTTCCTGTCCTCCCTTACTTATGCTTCTCTCTGACATAGTCTCCAGTTCATTCCGTCTCCATCTTGTTTGTACATAGTGGGTACACGCTGTGAACTGAACATTAGGGACTGTCTTTGGCTCCCCTTTTTTGTATCCTCAGGGCTTAGCACGGTAATCAGCGTGTAGTAGGTCCTTCATAAATGCTTCTTGACTTAACTAGGCACTAGAATCTGGTTGAAAAGCAATCATTGAATCAAGAAGAATTCATTAATCAAGAAAGCAACAAAAATGGTGTACAGATCCCCATTCCAGGCAAAGGGGAAGAGTCACCATGGGGAGAGATGTGGTATCTGCTCTCAAGACACCTACAGTCTAGTAGCTGCGTGTAACACAAGCCTCAATGGATATAATACAAAATAATAAGCCAAAAGTAGCTTAGAGATGGGTAAAACAAGAACTGAGAGGTGTACCAAAAACAGAGAGCATGGGGAGCAGAGGCAGGAGGAAGAAAACACGTCCAACAGGTATTCAGGGCATAATTCAGTCCAGTTGGACTGGTCTCCAGATCGAGGATGTGAAGAGAAGTCGTGAGATAAGACTGGATGTACAGTGAGGCTAGACAGAGAACAGCACTGACTGCCTGGGCAACAACAAAGCAATGATTCACATTTCACTTCACATTTACAAAATGATTTTTCCATATGAATGTTGTGGAATAGTTGCTGTCCTTTCCTCCACTTTTTCCAAATCCATTCTCTCTCCATGGTAGTATCTCCCATGTGTGTTTGCCAATCACTTTCTTTACAACACCCCTGAGATCTAGGCAAGGCAGTTATTATTATCTCCATTTTATAGAGTACAAGTAGAGAGCCTCACGAAGGTGACACCCATAGTTATTCACCTAATAAGTGTCAGAGATGTACTCACAGGGTTTTGATCATAGGCTCATGGGCTTGTATATTTAGAGCTGGAAGGGAACATAGAGACTGTGGGATCCATTGCCCTCATGGTATAGGTGAAGAAAACGAGTTACTGAGAGGGGCAATGACTTGCCTGGGATGACAGAGTCAGAAAGTATCTGACGCAGGAATTCTACGTAGGTTTTCCTGGTGCCATGCCATGTCACTGATACTAAGAATACTTGGTCACTGGATGTTGAGGGGGGAGGGAACAGGAAAAATCAAAGATGGGATTTTGGAGATGATGGAAGGATCAGAGACCGGTGATACTGACCAAAATCATGGCCCCAGAAGAGCCAGTTGAGGGAATAGATGACAAGTCAGTTGGCTAGTTGTCAGAGTTCAGTAATAAAAGTGGAGAGCAGTTTCACAGGACATAGTTTCCACAGAGAAGGACATGGAAGCTTTGGCTTCTTTCCGCCGGTTCTCAGTTCCTCTCTCTTCAGCCTGCTCCTTGTCAATCACGTATTATTTTTATAAACATCGAGTGTCTGTCACCAGACTGATTCCAACAGTGTGTTCTAAACTTTGATGAATCAATTAAAAACATGAGTCATGGTGGAATCAAAGCTTAATTCTTCAGGATGCCAAAGCAGGATGAATTTGGAGTGCTCTCCAAACAAGATCACTTTTGAAACTGAAGTTGACATAGAATTTGTCTGATAAGTTTCTACAAATGTCAGTCAGTCAGTCAATTAGGATTTATTAAAGGTCTCCTATGCGGAAAGAGTAAAAGGCAGGCATTGCTCTCAGGGAGTTCATCATTTAATGGAGGACATAACTTGCAAACAATTATGTAAGACAAGCCATGTGCAAGATAAATTGGAGATAACCAATGGGGTGGGAAGAAAGGAGAAGGTGTTAAGAAGACTGGAAAGATAAAGGAGGGTGGGGCTAGGTTATAAAGGACTTTGAATGCCAAGCAGGATCTATTCAATCCTGGAGGGGATAAAGAGCCATAGAGTGTGAGAGATGTCATGGGCATTATGCATTTTAGGAAGGTCTCTTGAACCGAGAAGTGGAGGAGCGACTGGTGTGGGGAGACTTGCAGAGGGGAAGCCCACCGGATGGCCAGAGAAGTAGACCAGCTATGAGGTCATGCAGTCTGCACCAGAGTAGTGGTAGCATCAGAGGAGAGGAGAGGGCATATAGGAGAGATGTTCTGAAGGTTGGATCAACAGGTCTTGGCACCAAAATGGATATAGTGGGTGAGAGAGTAAGGAGTCAAGATTTGCCCCTCAGTTGTGAGCTGAGGTGGGAGATGATGGTGCCCTCACAGTAACAGGGAAATCTGGAAGAGGGGATGTTTGAGGATGAAAGAAAAGTTCAGATTTGGATATGTGGAGTGTGACACATCTTAATGTTTTGTTATTTCTTCAGTGTGGTCCCTTGGCATCAGAACTTTTCTGATGCATTTTTCAACGTCAGTTGCTCGAGAACAGAGACTGTGCTCTGCTTACATTCTTATCCTTAGAGTCCAGCACAGTGTCTGGTATCTAGTCACCACTTAATAAATGCTGACTGAACTTTTCATAGTGACAAAGAGCTTGAAATAAAATAGATGCTCGGCAACTGGGGCTAAACCAATGGCACCCAATTAGAGTGCTGGAGTACAAAATGCTCTGTAAGACACAATGAATTCAGAGAATCATGGGAAGACTTTGATGAACTGTTGCAGAGACAGGAAAACAATAAATCAATGACTACAAGAAGGCAAATGGAAAAGACAACAATAAAGCCTTAGAGACAGGATTTTCTGAATGACCAAATTAAGTCCTAAGGGAGAAATAATGGAAGATGCCCCCCCCCCTCTCTCTCTCTCTTTATGGGGGGACAGAGGTAGGAGACCATTAGTATGAAATAATGCATATAACATTAGATTTTCATGATACATTCATTTATTTTGTGGGACTGTTTTTATTCCTTTCTTTTTTTTTAATTCTTTCTATAAGAAATGGTTCTATAGAAGGGAGTAGGGTGAAGGATACTATGAGAAATTTAGATGCTGTCCAAGCAAACACGGGGGATATGTCCGTGGAACACCAAATTGTCAGAATGTTTCAATGTATCAGTTAGTTTTGTGAAACTGATGTTTTTTCCTCTTTTTTGTTCTTTGTTATGAGGAATAGTTTTTAGAGAAAGGAGGAAAGGATATGTTGGGAAATGTAAGTGATTTAAAAACAAAACATCAATAAAATTATTCTAAAATAAAGTTGATTGATTTTGAATTTATGGAATGCCATTTCTATTTGAGTAGCTGCAGAAATTTGAAGAAGATAAGGCTTTCCAGGCAAAGTGAACAAGTTCCACGTGAAGGGCTCCATCTTTTCTTGAGAACATTTGCTACACTGTTGGAAGCAAACACCCTTTGCGAGGCAGGCATGTTGATAACACAATATATTAATGCAGCAAGGTTCCCAAGCCAGAATGAAGAATGTTTAAATGATGCATGACAAAAAAAGAAATCTCTTTTCTGACAGGAACTTTAACCTGAAGGAGAAGTAGATCAAAGGTTTATTGTTGTCAGAGGCACAGTCTCCACACCTTTTTGATGAACGACTTCTATCTTTGCCCCCAGACAGAATAAGCTGCTTCTCTAAAAGCCATTTGTGCATTGATCCTTTCTGAGCAAAGTGAATGGTTCTAGGGGTCTAACAGGATGAGCATCTTTGGGAAACCACCAAATCGCACTTAGAGGAGAGCCTCAAGTATGACAGGTCAAAAGTCTGAGAAGTTCTGGAGCCCTAACGCATGGTTGCTGCAAAAGCAGTCATCGAGACTTTCTGGGGCTCATGCTCTTGTTAGGAGGGGGACAGCTGGTGGCAGGCAGGACTCATTAGAGGTAGCAAGAGTAAGAGGATGGAACATTGGAGGAGAAATTATGCAGCCCCTAGCCACTGACAGAGGTCCTCCTCAGAGGTCATGCTGCCAAACCAATGATCAGGCAGGAACCCAATCCACAACATCCCAGTCCCAAGGCTTACATATAGTAGATGTTTTATCAACATTGGCTGATTGAATCAGATTGAATCAAACTGAATCTACAAATGTGCTTTGAAACCCTTCCCTGAAGGAGAGTGAAGCACTTCCAAGGTGGGTCATTCAAACAATGTGTTGCCCTAAGTGAGGCCTGCACAACCTGTGCCCTGCCAAAAAATCTAGTACAAAAAAATCTAGTACAAAAAAATCTAGAGGAACATGCAGGTTGTGCAGACCTGCTCTTAGTGAAAATGAGAAGCAGAAAGTCCTGATAACTGCTTATGCAGTGACCACGTGTTATAAGAGCATCCCTAATCGCTGTGGCAGCACATAATGGAGAAGTCAGGGTTGGCTGAAAACTCTTGGGTTCATCTTTTCAGAAACCCGCTGGCTGGAGTGCAGGTCAGTCGGTGATCAGCTCTTATTAAGTGCTTCCTGTGTGGCAGAGACAGTGGAAATGTTAGGGAACTAGCACGAACAGCAAAAGTTGTCCTCACCTTCCAGGACATCCTCATGCATCTAATGCTGACTCTGGAGCTCCCAGATGTGGGCACTCCACCCAGAAATGTGGGTCCAAACCTCTCAAACTGGGGAGAGTCTGGATCATATCTTCTGGATTCTTCTGGACAGTCACCAAATGTGCCGAGTCCCTAACTCGAGGTTTCTTTAACATGCAACAGCCATCCTTCACTTCTGCAACATGGCTGACCCTCCCCTTTTCCTAGTCAAGCATTTTTATTCTGTCATTTATCCTACTGCTTCTTTTGACAGAAATTTTAAATCATGGTGGAATGGAGGCGTCTTGTACTGAGTATAACCGAGAACTAGACAAAAGAAGTCAGAGCATTAGCTTCCTCTTCCATGGAAATCAAATCCTGTGAAATTCACCTCACCACCTATTATTGAATGTTGATGATCAAAAGCATTTGTTATCTTTCCCCCAGAATATGTTGTGACTTATGAATGCATTCCTTATCTCCACTGGCCAACCCACAACCTTACTTCTTTGGAGACTACAGTCACCTGTAGAGCAGAACTTGACTTGAACCCGTACAACAGAACTCTTAAAAACATGAGTGTACAGAGGCAGTGAAACAAAGGATGCTTTCATGCTTATTCATAGGACCAGAGATCTATAGATAGTCTGATCAAAGACTCTTATTTTATAGATAAGGAAACTGAAGCTCAGGGAGGCCGTGTGTCTTGCCTAAGATCAAAAATCCAGGGAGTAACTCAGTCGGGATCTGAACCAGGTCCTCAAATTTCAGGGCCAAATATCTCACATCTGCTTTTTGTTCCATACAATGCTTTTGTCATGACCCATGAGTGGGGACTTGAAATGGGCCCCGATCAATGACTTCCCCACTTGGTAATAAGGGGACTTTGTGTCAATTCACCATCTTGGTCAGGACCTCTCCCTAGCACAGTGGCAGCCACAATGGCCAACAGCCCCCTCGGTATCTCTTCCTGCTGAGCAGCTGCCTACACTTTCATTTAACAAGCACGGAATCTCTCCATATACATATTGTTTAAATATCTGACTTGACAGTTGCTAACATTTAGTTTACCTGGGGAGAGGGAATTGTGTGAACTTGTCTGCTTTTTAAAGATAGCATCCTTTTTCCACATATCACAGGAATATCTTTGACATCAGTCGCTAATTTTCTATTTTCTGGATTTTTTCTCCTTTTAACAGGGACCCCAACCACCCTTCAGTACCTTATCACTACTACGAACCCTTGGGACCTGATGAATGCACGATGTACATCTCACATGAGCGGGGACGGAAGGGGAGCCATCACCGGTTCATCACGGAGAAGCGTGTCTTTGAGAGCTGGGCACGGGCATTCAATATCCATTTCTTTCAACCAGACTGGAAGCCAGAATCACTCGCTATCAATCACGCTGAGATCAAGCCGGTGTTCTGAAGAATGAATGCACAAAGTCGAAATTGCTATCACTTGGAGTATCAAGCTGCCAGGTCTTAAACTTGACCTTGGGGCCAGCCAATGTGAAAGGGAAAGTGAACAGGACCTGGAGAGAAGTGCTCCAATGCTCAAGAGGTTACCATGAATGAATATGTACAAGGTGTGACTATCACATAATACAGCCCATTTTTTTTTTCGTTTTTAAACCAATATACCATAATTTTATCCAGCCAAATGAGCATTGTCTCCTGTAAGGCAGTCAGCTTGGGAGGCTGTACACGTATCCCAATAATACCATCATTGCTAAAAATAGTATGAGTTTCTTTTTCCCCCTTGCCTTCACAGCCAATTGATGAGCCATGAAGAAAAGGCACACAATTGCTTGACAGTCACACCTCGTAAGAGGACTCTGACTATTGGACCGTATCTTACCCTAATATCTGACTTCCGCCATCTTTCTGAACAATGTGTGTAGGATTTGTCAAAGGCAGCCCACACTAGTCAAGATGTGGCTTTTAAATAGCACATTTCCACAGACGTTCATCGTGCAAATCTACAGTATTTGGTTACTGAGGGATTTTTACCAACGCTAGGCCAGCGTTTGCTTGATTTTTTCTACACTATGTGGTTCTTTATTTTTCACAACCCTTTATGCCTCCAATTGATGAAAATCAATGATGGTTTGGGAAGGCTTCCATTTGCGTTGATATGTTGCTGTGTGTTTCTTTCTTTTTCATTTCATGATTATCATTTGCATGTAACTGATATTGGAGTAAGATCATTGTTTAAATTTTAAGCCAGGGTTTCACTCCCGGATTTGTCTTTTCACAGCAAGACCCTCCCAACATGATCCTAGTGCTATCTGGAGAAAAAAAATTGAGGAGTACAAACTTCAAACCAACATGTCTTCTTTCCACCAGAGAGATGAGCTTAATGCCAACTTTTCTCAGTAAGAGCCAAGAGTGAGTCTTTGCTCTCTGGGTGATAGTCCTGCTACTTGCAGGTGAGAGAGCTTCTTTGGTGATCCCAACAATCTCTGTGGCCTTCTATGCCTCCCTAGTACCTGGAGCTTCCCTTCTCCTGACTAGTGACAGATTGTTTCCTATTTGGTTTTTGAGATGCCCATCACTTATTTTGATGCCTTCTAAACCATAGACCAAGTGCATTTACAACCTTGGTGCTTGTAGCCTACACCAGCAAGAAAACATCACCATCAGCATCCTAGTAACATAAACTGTGTGTGTGATAAGAAGGGACCTTAACAAGGACTCCCTGGCCAGAATCATTTGCTGGAAACTTCCGTAGGTCAGTTGTAGGATGCTGTGTGCTTCACAATTCACACATAGTCAAAATCATTTCCTGGTAAAGCTTTCCAGGTTTTAGAGGGTCTCCCAAAAGGGAAAAAAATGTCACCACTGTCTCCACTACATACCATTGGGGGAGATGGGTTTCAGCAGAGCTGAACTCAAAGATTCTAGCAAACGCCACGTCCAGAATGTCCAGAGACCTAGACTGACTCCCAGAACTTGTCAGTAAAGTGGATTTCAGTTCTATTCAGTTACTCCTCTGCCCTTTCCTTCACCAAGATGAAAATCCCATTCTTTTCCAGTAATCACAGGGAGGGGTTTGTGCAGACACTGAGGCAATTCAGTTCTATCATTAGGAAAAACAAAGGAGATCTCATTGTGACTGTGGTTACGGCACTGAAGCTGCCCTCACTGCCTCCAGGAACTCAGTAGGTCCATCTCCTCTCTCTTTGTATTTAATGAGATAATGGAATTGTACAGTAACAGGCTGCACCTCCCCAGCCCCTCCCACCTCTCCTCCATGCCAGGCTAGTGCGGGTTTTAAATAAACATTGCTTAAGTGTATGGACTTCTGTCAAACAGACATATGGGCCACCTTCCTCATTATTTGAAGGCATGGTCTTGGGCTGAAACAGTTCCTCTGTCCATTAAAAGGGTGTATCAGTGGATAGAACGTGGAGCCTAGAGTCAGGAAGACTCGACTTCAAACCCAGCCTCTGACACCTCCTAGTTGTGTGATGCTGGGCATCTGCCTCAGTTTCCTCCTGTGTAGAATTGGAATGATAATAGTAGCCCCTGACCTCCTAGGTTCATTGTGAGGATCGAATGAGGCCCTGTGTGTGAACTGTAGCTGCGATCATTATTATGATTATTTCTAAAGGTAGAGCTGTGAGCTGTATTCATGAACCATACCCACCACAGCAACAGCTTAAAGTGAGATGCCACGGGCTGTAGTAAGGAGCATACAATTTGTAGTCAAAGGGTCTGCATTCAAATCCCCACTCTGTGACATTGTTTCCAAACTTCTCTGGGACTCAGATTCCCCTTCTGAAAAGTGAGGAGTGGTGATTTCCAGGGCTTCTCCACCTCTAAGTCAAGGATCACACTAGAATTAATCCCAGACTTTCAATGTAGATGTTGTCTTGATAGCAGCACTTCCTGATGATGCTTAAAGATGGCTTTAATGTGTGTGGAGCACTTGACATACATCATCTCTTTTGAGTTTCACAACATACCTGTGTGGCAAGTACTAAAGGTGTCATTTCTGACACCTTAAAGATGAATAGATGGGTGAGTGAATTCATGGATGGGTGGATGGGTAGATGGATGGATGAGTGGGTGGATAGATGGATGAATGAATGATGTATGCATGGGTGCGTGGATGGGTGGATGAGTGGGAGGGTGAATGAATGGATGAGTAGGTGGATGGATGGATGGATGGATGATGGATGGAAGGTAGGTGGATGGATGGATGGATGGATGGATGGATGGATGGATGGATGGATGGGTAGATGAATGGATGGATGGATGGATGAGTGGATGGGTGGGTCAGTTGATAGAGAATTCGTTAAGTGCCTACTCTGTGTCTGGCACTGTGCTGAACACTGAAGAGATAACAACATGGAGATGCAGACTTTCTAGAAGAAAGGAGACAAAAGGTCCTGAGGAAGAGCTGGAAAGGTGTGTGAGTGGGTGGGGAATGGGGCTAGTGTGAGGAGCTGCTGACCAGAAAAGGAGCCAGAAGTGAAGGGAGCAGTATAGCTGGGGCTTCTTAAGAAATGAGGATCCAAGGCAGGGACTCAGGGTAGTCACCATTCTCTAGACTTATCCTTGCGCATGAGGGCACTGAAGTTCAGCGAGGTATATGACTGGCCAGTGGCCACACAGTAAATGTCAGAAGAAAGATTTGAACCCAGATCTTCCTGACTTGAAATCTAGACTGCTCTCTGCAACAGCTTAGTGGCCTCTCCCTTCTTAGGACTTGTAATCACAACATAACTAATTCCTGAAACTGCCAGATTCCCTTATCCATGTTTCCACTTGATGAGGTGCCAATAGACAACTTTTCACAAGAAAAAAAAAAAAAGCAGCTGTGGCCCTGTGAGCCTCCACAGTGTGGACAGAGATTATGTTGCCCAGTTAAAAAACCATTTTGACGGACTCGGCAGAAAGTCACTGAATCTCCCTCCCCCTGGGCCAACCTCCACTCTGGTCCCTATGATTAGGCATAAAATTCAGTTCAATGAGGGGCACTCTGCATCTTACAGACATCACTGGCCTGTTCCGAGCTCTGGCCATGTCCAATGTGTGTCTTTCCCTCTTCCATCCCTGCTTCTCCGAGCATGGACCCTGCACAGGCCACACAGATAGACAATTCAAAGCTTCTGCCATTTTCACACTAGGATGTGCGGCCCTAACCGGTGCTCAGCCATTTAGGGACAAGGGAACGGAAATTCAGAAACAGAAATTCATCACTCCAAATGGCCCATAAAAGGGGAATCTTGCGTTTCATATTCAGCAGTAAAGAGTCGCCCAAGAAAAGTTACATTAAAAGAACATTAAGAAATAAATATTCTCTGCGCTGCATGGGAATTTGGTGGTAGGGTTCCCATTATGGTTAATGGGTGTTGGGCTAAAATTCTTGTGCGTCCCCAGCCGTGTTTACTCCCCAGGGCCTGATGGGAGGGAGCAGACATCGGGGCGGCCAAGATCCTAACCTTTCCAGGCTATCCTCTGAAAGCGGCGGCACCCATGCACAAAAGCAATCTGTAACTGCAGCCTGGGGAAGGCATCAGGAATGGGGCTGGTCACCTTTTTTGTGTCCTGGACCCCTTTGGCAGGATAACATTTTCAAATGCATAAAAGAAAATACAGGAAACCAATAATATGCAGTAATGCTAGCAAAATATTTTCAAAAATAAGGTTATAGAGCTCTGGTTAAGAAATTCTGCTTCAGATCCTGGATTTCACACTTAGGGTTCAGCGAGTCCCACCCTCTCACTTCTCATGCAGTGGGGGCAGAGAAGACTCAGAGGACCCTGTGCCCAGTCAAACTGAGGTCCCCCATCTTCTCCTGGGGACTTGTGCTCTGGGAACAGCGTTCTGTTCCCATGAGGCAAAGAGGAGAAAACAGGCTCACAGGGACAGTGACCTGCCCACATCACAGCCACATAGGGATTTCCTCCAAATGTAAGCAGATTGAAGTCAGGAAATCACATTCTGCTGCCAGAAAAGCTCCAGGCAAGCTCTTAGGGCCTTGGTTTCCCTGCCTATAAAATGGGGACTCAAAACCCCTTCCTGATCCAATTCCATTAACTGAACAGTGTGACCTATGAATATATGAACTTATTTTGTCTCCTAAATAATAAATGGAGCCTAAACAAACCTGGACTGGAGACTTCACTGGGGGCAAAGACATGCCTTCCCACGAAGACTGGAGGCAGGTGTTCTGCAGCACATGAATGTAGAGATGAGCTGGCCCAGGGACCCACAGCCAGGACGGGCTAGGACCTCTCTGCCCACTGCACCATGCGGCCCTTCCAGCTGCTGTTTGGGGTGCACTTTATGTTCATTACCTCGGGTGCAGCCCTAGAGTTGGTGAGTAGAGCTGTGATCGCTCCCATTCTACAGATGACAACACTGAGGCTGAGAGACTTCTTGGCTTATATGCTGTCCCAAAGGGGCAGAATGCGACCTCAGGAGTCTCTGTCCAGTCCACGCTCCATCCTTTAGGACAGGCTGGCTCTGTTCAAACCTTCTTGGGGCTAAGGTATTTGAAGAAAGGGTTGGAAGGGGCTCAAGGGTCATCTGATCCAACCGCTCTCCTCCAAATTCACATGACAGAAGAGAGGCTCAGAGGTTAAATGACTTCCCCAAGGTCACAAGCTCTTGTTCTTTCCACTGTTCCAAGGATCGTGACAGGTGACTGTCCCCTTCTGGAGCTACAGGAAAGCATAAATGTGCCTCTAGAAACTTACCTGGAACTGAGCACCTTCAAAGGGCATCACCACTGTGTACAAGCCGATGTCTATCTGCAGACACCCCTGACCAGCAGGGAAAGCCATGTACAGTTACACATGTGGTCTGTGATGCTGTCAGCATGGGTGACCCCTCCTCCTGACCAGACAGCAACCTGTCCATGACCTCCCACATAAAGCCTAGATCACCCAGAGATCAAGGGACTGAGCCAGGATCACACAGCTAGCAGGCTTGGAGTCAGGATTTGAACACTGGTCTTCTTGCCTGCAAACTCCTCTATCTGCCATGTTCTGCTGCCTCTACCAGCTACTCACACGTATTATATATAGGTGTATGTGTATATTTGTAGATCCACACACATGTGTGTATCTACCATATGTACACATACTTATGTATACACATACACCTAGATGTATATATGCATATGTACCTATAAGGTTAAATAGGATAGAGTCTGAGAATCTCTAAATTGCTCCCATTATAAGGGCTTTTATTCTTTTCCTCTCTGGTCTCTGGATGTGACGCTGATGATTCCATAGGTTTCCAGCGGGCCCAAGGTATTTTCTCTGGCCCACTGGAACACCATGTACATGCTACCTCTCCCCTCCTGCCTCAGTCATTCTTCCCCAGAGAATTTGGAGACCAGGGCAGTCAGTGGCCCCAGACTGGAATCTCCCCAGCTGCCCCGCTCTTGGGGAGGTCCCGTTAGTCTGGCTGCAGGAGAACCCAAGGGCTTCATTCTCACTGGGCATGAACAGAAAAAAGCAAAGGCTTTGCCCAGTGGTCGCTATGCTTGCAGACTCAGAAGGGTTTAGAGGTAGAAAGAAAAGGTAAACCTGAGGCGGCCGGGGAACTGGGAAGCCAAGGTGTGTGGGGGAGCTGTCTTCGGCCCACTTGTCCCCGCTCCCTTGGGTGAGTCACCACGGAAAGGAAGGGTTCCAAAGTCCAGGGGATTGTCCTCTGCATGCCTCATCCGACGTTTGCTCCACGTGCTCACCTGTCTTGTCATTTTTCTTTAAGCCTCTATGTCCTGTGCCTCCACCTAGCCTGTGAGCCCCTTGAGCAGGGACAGTGTCTTTTACCTCAGTATTCCCAGTGCCTAGCACAGAGCTTTGCATACAGGAGGCTCCTAATAAAGATCTGTCTCCAACGAACATTTCTAAGTGCTGGCTGGAAAGTAAATTTTTGATGGGACAAAAATAACCAGTGGCTTCCATGTCCATGTTTAAGAAATGCAGTGTTGAAAATCACAGAGACGGAAAGAGAGAAGTGGGCTTTGCCGGGGCAATGTCGGGGCCGCTCTGCGCTTGATCAATACGGCTGATCCGGTGAGCGGAGCGCGGTCCTACACTGAACCCACTAAGCCGGCTAAGGCGCGACGTTCTCTCGCTCGGAGGAGCAAGGTTCAGCGAGCTTTGTGTTGTCTCCGCCACCGAGCGGGTCTGCGACAAATGAAACCTAATGCTGACAAATGGAATGCTGCACCTGGAGAGACCGAAAAGGACTCCTCCAGCTAGGCTGTGGGCTCCTGAGCCAGGCTGGGCAGGGGACCCCGAGCCAGGCTGGGGAGGGGACCCCGCTCCCCAGCCCCGGCCAAACCACATCCCCGACTTGACGCTCAGGACTGGATCTTTCCGGAGGATGAGGAGGGATACTCTGTCTTTCCAAGGCAGATCTACCTCCCCTCAGGAAAAAAAGAAAGTAGGAGAGCCCCTTGGGAGAACAGGGGCGGCAAAGGAAGTTCGGAAGAGACGTGTCTGTGTGTCTGTCTGTCTGCCTATGTGTGTTGCTTTGTGTCTGTGCGGTGTATGTGTTTGTGCGTCTGTGTGAGTGGGTGTGCGTGGGGTGCATGAGTGTGCGTGGAGGGGTAAATAGTACAAGTATGTGAAGGGATGTCCCAAGGAGGAGAGGTTAGATGTTCCCTGCATGGCCACAGAAGGGGGCAGGGTGAGGTTACAAATGCAGACAGGCAGAATTAGGCTAGAGATTGGGAAGAACTTTCCATGAATTGCAGCTGGCTGCCCCTTGGTGGAGGGGAGGGCCCATGCGGTGTCCAGGCTGGATGAAGGCTCC
This sequence comes from Notamacropus eugenii, assembly GCF_028372415.1. Lineage (NCBI taxonomy): Eukaryota > Metazoa > Chordata > Mammalia > Diprotodontia > Macropodidae > Notamacropus > Notamacropus eugenii. Next base: position 538,472,860 of record NC_092873.1, read on the forward strand.
CCACACACACCACACGCCCTTATTTCGCTTTCTAGTGCAACAAGCAACCTGTACAGATAAACAATAGACAATACTCACTTCTGTAATCTACCCCACACACATATTCCAGGTCATCACGTACCTGCCCCCCTACTCCTCGGCATATGCCAGTCTACCAATGTCCTCCTCCCATGGGGCAGAGATGCAGGCAGATTCCCAGCCACCGTGGTCTCCCTTGGTTTCCTCGTCTACCTGATCCCGCTGGTATTCAGGCAGCCCATGACGGCACAAGCCTCCTTAGCTGGATCAGACTGCTGCCTCCGAGCAGGTTCCTAGTCAAATAAATCCCCCCACACTTTTCCACATGAGCAGCTGCCAAGGCAAGTCTCCCATCTCATGCACTTTTAAAAGTGAAATCAGGACTGGATATCATGTTGTTGGTTCTACAAAAGCATTCTAGCCTGACAACACTATTAGAACACAATTCTGTCAAAACTGGAGAGGATTCTTTGAGGAACGGTTTGGAGACGCTCTGATAACTGATGTCAGGCAAGGGAAAAAATGCAAATGAACAGGGAGATCTGGCATCCATGTGAAGGCTGTCCAGTGCAAAGTCCAGCTGGAAGGGTGGATGCCCCACAAAGGATGAGGTTCGAGATGGTACCAGGTTTACTTAAGTTTGTATGGAGAACTAGTTTTGAAGCCATCCTCATTTCCAAGTGTAACTCTCCCCTAAGCTGCATAAACACAGTAAACCTTTGTCACCAAGAGAAGGCAGCACATGAAGCCAGTCTGGAAGTATATGCAGCATTCCACACCCGAAGCCCCCACCATCTATAAGTAGGGAGAAAGGTGAGTCGCTTGTCTTGTCTTCTTCAGGCACATATCTGACCAACAAAGCTATCGGTTTCATTTGGGGGAAGGAGGGAGAATTGGTCATTCTCTTTCCATTTCACATCCCTTCTGTACGTTGTTTTCTCAATTCCGCTTACTTCACTCTGCAGAAGTTCATATAAATCTTCTTATGTTTCTATGAATTATTTATGTTTATTGTTCCTTATGGTACCATAATAGTCCATTACATTAATGTACCACAATATGTTTAGCCCTTCCCTAATCGTAGAGATCTACTCTGTTTTTCATCCTAAGAGATAAGGGGGATCTCTTAGCCCTAGACAAAGGGCTTTGGACTATATGAGGACTCTTCGTTTTTTGTCAGCTTCCTTGGGGTACATGATTTAGCAATGGGATCTCTTAACCAAAGGGCATGGAGATTTTATTCACCTTCTTTGAATAATTCCAAATGGATTGAAATGTATAGACTAATTTCCAGCTCAACCAACAGCGTATTCATGTGCCTGTTTTTCCATAACCCCTCCAACATTGACTGGGAGGGAGAGAGGGAAAATAAGGAGGAAAAAGATTCAGCATCCAATTGGAACTACTCAACCCTGAACAATTTAAACAAGTAACCAAGAATCATAAATAAATCATGGAAAACAGAAACGATATTGACACAGGTTATAATAGTTTTAACCACAAATTTAAGCAATATAAATCAATTGTCTTAAAAAATGAAAGCAAACGCCCCAGAATGACCTCAGTGATCAAACCAAGTAAGTCCTACTGACTTGCCAAGCGAAGAAGGTGATTAGAGGCAACCATGGGCTGGACTAGAGCACAAAATAACGTGTACAATCTTCTGAAGAAGGATGGTGCAAGATTATGAGTGGTGCTGTCTGAAAAGCAGAGAGAAAGAATGGAAGGTAAAACCAGCTTTAAAAAACCTTGCCAAGATAGGCAACTAAGCATCCCAAGTGCATGCATGGATGAAAGTGGAAAGAGGACTACAGACTGAGGAAAAAATGGGAAAAGTTAGCCCGAAGCACTGGGAAAAGACCAAACAAACACAAACAAACCATTTCACCCTTGACCAGTAGAATGACCACACGTGGGCCCTAACCATTCCCAATGTGCTAACAGAAGACGCAGAGATTCCACTGAAAGAAAACAAGAACAGGAAGCTTGTGCTGGATGTGCCACAACTGTGACATCCTTGAGGGACCCATTGGCAAGGTCACTGAAGGAAGAAGACAAAGGCATGGAAAATATTCTTAGACTTTGTTCATACTGAAGAAAAGCGAGCATGAAGTCGTCATCCTCAATAAAAGTATTAGCGAGACACAGGCAGGCTCCTTTAAAGGAATATATGTATGTGTGTATATGTATACGTGTATCTTAAAATTAAGTTTATTTTTATTCAGCAAAACTCTTCCCTCTCTCCCTCCCACTGCAGCCTCAAACCCAACTGAGAAACAAGATTGTTTTCACTGTATAAACTTTTTTCCTGGTTCTGCTCCCTTCACCCTGCATCAGTTCATCTATTTTTTCTGAAATCATCCTCCTCATCATTTCTTACAGCATATACATGTATATGCTGCCCAACCGTTCATTAAATGATAGGCATCCCTCAGATTTCCATTCTTTTCCACCTCAAAAAGAGCTATAAATATTTTTGTACATCCTCAGGCAGAGCTAGCTTTGATTATGGCTAATCCTTCTTGTGTGTGTGTTGTTTGTCCTTCATTGATGAAGAAGACCAAGCCATCAGAGAAATGATGACATGACTTGCACTTGACTTTGTTTTGAGTGAGGGAGGGCTGTGCAGGTCACCAGCCTCACTTCTCCAGGGCCATCTGAATCCAGTGACCAGATATTCATCAGGATGACTGGAGATGACCCAGGATGAGGCAGTTGGGGTTAAAAGTGACTTGCCCAAGGTCGCACAGCTAGTGAGTGTCAAGTGTCTGAGGTGAGATTTGAACTCAGGTTTTCCTGACTCCTGCACTGGTGCTCTATCCCCTGCACCACCTAGCTGCCCAATCCCTCTTGTGCCAAGATGTTGATTCCCTTTCCAATTGTTTCTTCCATAGCTCTCATTTCTTTTCTATTCTTTCCTTCAGGTGTACTCTTGCACCATCTTCTCTGGCAGACTGTCCCCACCATACCACACACCCCCTTTTATGATCTTCTTTCTCATTCTTGGCCCCTCTCCTGCTGCCCACAAATGCACCCTTGCCTCCTCCATCCTCAAAAACCACAAAGCACTTGGTCTGCCCATCCATGCCAGCTTTATCTGAGTATCCTCCCCAGATGCATTCCTTCAGAAAGACTTCTCCACTTGGTCCTTCCACTTGCTCTCTCCCACCCTCTACAACCTGACCTCTGGCCTCATCCCAACTCAAATAGGCCTCTTCATAGCCACACTATCCTTAAATTGCCTTTCCTCAGATCTCCAGTCACTAGTCCCCAGGGGCATCTCTTGGGATTCTCCCAGTCATCCACACCACTGGCCTCTTGCCATCCACCCACTTCCCCACACTCACACTAGCACTGTTTGAATACAGTCTCATTCTCTCCCCTTAATGTGTGGCCCCAGTTGTCCCCACCTCTCTGTTTCTCAAACACTGCACCCCTCACTTCAGCCTTCTAGACTTGGTCTCCACCCACACAGCTCAGAAAAGACCCTCCACTGCACCAGCTAACAGCCTCTTTTCCTCTCACATCACCCTCCATTTATTCCCAAGCTACCAGTCTGGATGTAATCATTCACATGTTGTCCCTCTCATTAAGATGCATGCTCCTTGGGAACAGGGATGGATATTCTCCCCCTTTCTTTGTATCCCCTGCACTTGGCATGGTGACTGGGACCCCGCGCATTACATTTGTTCTTGTACCATATCATGCCTCTCCATCCATCCATACACATACATCTCTGTGATGTGTTTATGTTTTTGTGAAAGGTAGGGAGGTGCTGTGCATAGAGAGGGGGTGGACAACCAAGGTCCAGTCCACCTTCCCAAGGCAGCTCTCCAAGGTCACAGGCTGTGGAGAAGGTGCCACCTTACATTGGCCGAAGAGTCATCCCTGGGAGCTCCCTCGACTCATGAAATCACTGTTCCAAGTTTTAATAAGCGCTGATGAAGCACCTACTACGTGCCAGGCTCTGGGCTAGAGGTAGAAAGAAAGCCAAGTTAGTCCTTGTGCTCAAGGAAGCATGGTTTAACAGTGTAGATGATTTTCAAAAAAGGGCATCCCAAAAAGCCATTGACACAATTTCCCAGAAACACCAGAGAACTCACATAAAACAACAACTTCGGATGATTGTGAAAGGTTCCGTGAAGAGGGGGGTGGGCAGGTCTTAGCTAAGGCTCGAGGAAAACCAGAGGAGGGGCTGAGGAGGGAGAGTACGGCAGACTGCCAGAGAAACCCTGGGAGCTGAGAGGTAGAAGGAAGAGCTCGTTCAAGGACCAGCCAGGTGGCGGGACTCTGGGAGAGAAGCTTGGAAAGGGAGGAGGGGCCCAGGGGACGAGGGGCTTTAGGAGCCATCAGAAGATGCTGTATTTGACTCTGAGGGGATGGGGAGCCCCAAAGGTTTCCTCAAATGGGCATTTCTCCCCCACCAAGTTTTGGAGGTGCTTCTGCTCCTGCAGAAGCTTTGGAATACCAGCTGTGAACTCCTTCTGCACAGCCTGGAGGATGCTGGTCAGCTTGAGTTGATTTGAGACAGCCAGGTGCTCACCTTACTTCTCCCCCTTCCCAGGGGGATGACAATGATGAAAGGCAGCTCTAGAAAGTGTTACAGAGTGACAGACCTGGGTTCAGCCCTGTGCTAGGGAACATTTTAATCGATGATTCCTACAATAATATTTGTTCTTCAGTCATTTCAGTTGTGTCTAACTCTTCCTGATCCCATTTGGAGTTTTCTCGACAAAGATGCTGGAGTGGTTTGCCATTTCCTTCTTCATTATGCAGATGAAGAAACTGAGGCAAGCAAGGTGAAGTGACTTGCCCAGGGTCACACAATTAGTCAGTGTCTGAGACTGGATTTGAACTCAGGAAGATGAATCTTCCTGACTCCAGGTCTGAAGCTCTGTGAACTGCACCTCCTAGCTCCAGGTCCTCAAGTGCGGCTCTTTGGGTCCCATCTTTGACTGGTTGCATAAGCCACAAAAGAAAAATCAGCTTTATTATAGTTTTAATTTTCCCCTTTAGAAGAGTTTACCATCTTCTTCCCTGAATGTGGTCCTTGAACACAAAGCCTCGGAGTCACACACTCAGAGCCATGGCTCATTGCATCCGTAGGATTAGGTGAGTTACGGGGCCTCTCCTGATACGCACAGACACAGAACAGAGAAGGCACCTACTTTCCTAGGAAAGCAAAGACAAGGCACATTCTCCTTCTGCTACTTTTGAGCAGAGAAACCCAAGAGTCACAAACAACCACGCTAGGGTAGTTGGCAGAAAGATCCCAGATAATGAGGTAGCTTCCATTCCACATGCAGTTCGTGGACATCCCGACTGATTTCCTGCTCCAAGATAACCTTCTTTCCTGAAGGCTGAGATCCTGGGTCGGATCACCAGCATCAGATTCATGTGGTGACAGTTAATTCTTCTAACGGGCTGGCACCTGATGAGGTCTCCAGCAATGCTCTTGTGGGGAGCCCATGTCCTCTCATGGGAAGGGAGAGAAGGGTCCTGTGATCCATGTGGTGATTGTAACTCAGGGAGAGTGCCCAGAGATTGTCTCCCATCCAACATCTCCTTTCTGGAGCATCACAACGTTCCCTGGTGTCAGCTATGAACAATTAATGCTTCTGACAATGTACATGAAAAATACCTCTTCTTTCATGAATTTAAACATCTATCCTAATTATTATACTTCTCTAGTGATGTGTTTATTTTATGTATAATCAACGCATTTTTAAAAGTACTATGGTGAGGTAACAGTTATTGTTAAGAGTTTAGAAATACACAGGTCAGAAATTCTAAATGATGATTCCCATAGTAAGTGTAACTCTGTTATACACATACATTATGGGAGGGATGTTATCAGCAAATACCATAGTGGAATGTACCCAATAAGCAAAAACAGGCTGAGTTATGTCTGCTGTGGGAATCATCATTTTCAACTGGCTGCATCTATATACAAATCGAAACCATAAATGCACTCTTTTTTGCATTTAATTCTAATTTTTACTTGATCCAATTTAATCAGCTTTGCATTCAAAATACATTTTCCTTCCATAAGCTGCACATTTTAAATGTGCAGCAGCTTGTTTCCTTACTCCAGGGAGGTTAATCTTGGAGGTGGATGCACCCTGACATAGTCCCCCTCCCCCAAATGCCAGGGTATGTCTCCAGGGTTCCATTTCTCTGTCTTCCTTTCCACTCTGAAGGATACAGTAGGTGAGAAGGAGGCGCCTAACCCAAAGAGAATACAAATCACTCTGAGATGCCCAGAACTAAAGGAATGCATGGGAAGGGGCAACGTGAGGATTATTTTACCCCTGGCATCTTCTCAAGCAGAAAGAAAACACTGGCCAGTTGCCAATTACTTGTATGTAGGCTGGAATATTTTGGGTGGTATGTTTAACCTAGAGAAGAGAGGACTTCATGTGGACAAAATAGTCTTGTGGACTTGAGAGGATGCACGTGTGTAAGAGGGATTAGAATCGTTTTGATTATTAGGGGGACAATAGGTGGTGCAGTGGATAGATGATGAGACCAGGATTCAGAAGTTGGGAATTCAAATCCTGCCTCAGACACTTACTGGCTGTGTGACCTTGGGCAAGTCACTTCAGCTGTGTGCCTCGATTTCCTATCTGTAAAGCAAGGATAAGAACAGTGCTTACCCCACAGCTGGGGATCAAAACCTTAAAGTGTGAGACAGATACTATCATCACCATCATTGGTTCCAAGGGGAAGAAGGAGAACCAGTGAGTGGCAGACACTGAGAAGTCAATTTTGGGCCCAATCAAAGGACTTCCTCACAATCTGAACTGTGTGAGACTGACTGCCCAGGGAGATGGTTCCTCCAGATGATGCAGAAAAAGCTGAGATGCCCAACCTCACGTTCCATTCTTATGAAGAAGATTCCTCCATCTCCAGATCTAAGCATCAACGTCTGCCTTCCCACCTCTCCCTTCTCCTACACTCAAGAACAGGTTAGAGGGAGAAATAACTTTTTTATTCTGAAGCTTGAAAAACTAGCTAAATACTCCAAGTGGTGTTGTCTTTAAGCTTTAACTGTCTTCTGGGATGAGGACAGAAGTGGCCATTCAGAGTAGCAAGAATCACCATTGCAGATGGTTTTCTTGTCTCCAAGAAGGCGCCTTCTCTCACCTCCCAGAAGGGACCCATCAGCCTCCAGCCCAGGCCCATCGTCAGGGCATGGAGACCTAGAACAACTCCCTTTCCTTCCCACCAGCATCCCTCCCTCTCTCCTCTGGGGTCCAGGACCTTGTCCAGGTATTTGAGGAGCACCCAGCTCACACTATTCTTGGATTGTGACTTTTTCTCCCTTTCAGTATAGAAAAGCATTTTCTTCCATGGGATATGACAACAAAGATGGAGGTTACAACAACAAGATTAATAATAGCTCGGTGACCCACTCCTCACGTCTGCATCTTCCCAGGGGCGGCTGTCTTTCACAGACTCCTTTAATAAACTCCTGGTGGGCAGAACTGTCTGGTGGCTTCCTCCCTGTACCCTCAGTGCTCACTAAAGGGCCCGACACACAGTAAACATTTAATCGCACACTCTCTCATTCATTTATTCTTTTGTATACGGCTATAAAGGCTCCTAAAGGAGGCCTTATATGCAGTATCTAATTGGTCCTCACAGCAACCCTGAAAGGTGAGTGTTATAGGACTGGCACCTGGCACACAGTAGGTGCTTAATACACGCAGGCTGAGTGAGATTCAGAGAAATGACTTATCCATGGTCATACAGCAGACAAGATTCAAACCCTAGTGTTCTTTACTCCAAGCATGACATTCTCTGTATATCTAAATTTCAAGGACCAAAGCAAACAAACATTAAGTACCAACTATGTGTGAGAGCATCTAAGGGGTACACTGGCTAGAGTGCCAGGCCTGGAGTCAGGAAGGCCTGAGTTTGAATCTAACCTCAAACATGTACTAGCTGTGTGATCCTGGGCAAGTCACTTCATCCTGTTTGCTGCAGTTTCCACAACTGTAAAATGGCGACCCTGGGGAGGAAAATGGCAAACTGCTCCAGTATCTTTGCCAAGAAAATCCCAAGTGGGATCACGAAGAGCAAACAACTCAGCAACCATGAGCTGGGCACTGCACCATGATCAGCGTTGGGCATTCAAACACAAAGAAATGAAATTATCCCCTTTCCCAAGCAGTATAGTCTATTGGGGGGAGAGAACACATTCATATACAGTACATGTCAAATGCACACCTAACATTAATACCTACACAGGATGGAGGGGCTGGGCATCCTTCTGTTCTGGGAGAATGCATGTTGATGGGCCTGGGGGATCTGGGGGAACCTGAACTCTAATACTCATCCTATGCTTGTGTCCTGGGGTCTGTCTCCCCACAAGAAAGGAGAAGAGAGGTACTTAACATATGATACCAGCTCAGCCCAGCTTATAATGGACCCAGCAGGATCCATTCAGTCTGTGAGCAGGACTGGAGGAGGCAGAGACAGGGCAGGAGTGATCAAGGACTGGGGCTGGGCAAGACGCTCAACATTTCCATTTAAAATGAATTTCAGGTTTGAAGGAAAAACCCCACCCAGTCTGCCCTCTTTGTGTGAAGAATGCCAAGGTACAGATCTGACCTATTCACTTGTAAGGATAAATTCTATGAGTATAACATAGATGAAGGGCAGCCAGGTGGTGCAGTGCATAAAGTGCTGGGCCTGGACTCAGGAGGACTCGAGTTCAAATCTGACCCCAGACACTAAACAAGTGACCCTGGACAAGTCACTTCACTGTTTGCCTCAGTTTTCTCATCTGTAAAATGAGTTGGAGAAGAAAATGGCAAACCACTCCAGTATCTCTGCCAAGAAAACCTCGCATGGGGCCACAGAGAGTCACATAGGACTGAAACAACAACAACAAAATATGGATGACCCTGGATGAGCAGATCTCATTCAAAAGAAATGGAATTGGTGAAAGGGGAGTTAGTCAGAGTAGCCTTGAGAAGGAGAAAAGAATTCCAGGAGCCAGAGTCAGTCAGCAATAAACATTTATTAATCAATCAGCAAACATTTATTAAGTGCATGTTACTGTGAGCCAGACACTGTGCTAAGCTCTGGGAACACAAAAAGAGAAAAAACAAGCCCTACCCTCAAAGGGCTCACCATCTAATGGGGAAACAAAGATCTGGAAGCAAGCTCAAGAGGAAAATAACAAGGGAAAGGCTGCCTGTAGAAGCTGGGATTGGGGCTTGGACTCGGACGAAGCCCGGCAGAACTCGGAAATAACAGAACCCGGCTGATGGGGAGAGGACATGGAAGGCAGAAAGGAGGAACTCAGGAGCCTGCTGCCCTGGAGCTCCATGAAGAAGGGGGCACAGGGACGGGAGAGACACTCTTCTCTCTAATAACAGTTTATTTTTCCCCAATTATATATTAAAAACAATTTCTTATGGTTTTTTTTTTAAGTTTTGCATTCCAAATTCTATCCTAGCCTTCCTCCCCTTCCCCCTCTCCGATGGCACAGCAATCCAATACAAGTGATACATGTACAATCGTACAAGACATTCCCATATTAGTTATTTTGTACAAGAAGACTCAAACAGAAAAAATATCAGGAAAAAAGAAAAAGGAAGGGAGAGAGAGAGAGGGAATGCTTCAGTCTGTATTCAGGCAGTATCAGTTCTTTCTCTGGAGGCAGAGAGCACGCTTACCATAAGTCCTTTGGGATTGTCTGCGATCATTGTTTTGCTGAGAGGAGCTAAGTCATTCACAGTTCTTCATAAAACGTCTTCCTGGTTCTGTTAGCGTCACTTTGCATCAGTTCATCTTTCCAGGTTTTTCCGAAATTCACCTGCTCATTAATTCTTGTAGCACAACAGTATTCCAGTACATTCGTACACCACACCACGTCCAGCCATTCCCCAATGGATGGACATCCCCTCAATTTCCAATTCTTGGTCACCACAAAAAGAGTTGATATAAACATTTTTTTACAAATAGGTCCTTTCCCCTTTAAGAAAAAAATGTCTTTGGGATACGGACCTGGTAGTGCTACTGCTAGTTATGTAAGGTTTTATAGACCTTTGGGCAAGTTCCAAATTGCTCTACAGAATGGTTGGATCAGCTCACAGCTCCACTAACAATGAATTAGAGTTCCAACTCTCCCACATCTTCTCCAGCATTTATTACTTTCCTTTCTTGTCATATTAGCCAATCTGAGAATTGCTTTAATTTGCATTTCTCTGATCAATAGTGATTTAGAGCATCTTTTCATATGACTATAGGTAGTTTGGATTGCTTCGTCTGAAAACTACCAGTTCATATCCTTTGACTATCAATTGGGGAATGACTTCTATTCTTTTAAATTTGACCCAGTTCTCTATGTATTTGAGAAAAGAGACCCTTATTAGAGAGAGTTGTTGCAAAATGTTTTTCCCAGTTTTTGGCTTTCCTTCTAATTTTCATTGCACTGGTTTTGTTTGTGCAAAAACTTTAAAATTCTATACAATTAAAATGATCTGTCTTACATTTTGTAATGCTCTTTCTCTCTCATTTGGTCCTAAGTTCTTGGATGGGAGAGACATTATAGGACAAGAGGAACACCTAGCCTGGTTCCTGTGGGGGAGAGGGGGGAGGAGGTAGAGAGGCTCTCCACTCTAGGCCAATGAGCATCACCAACTTCTGAAGTCACAGATTCCTGAAGGGAAGGCTTGAGGGCAGGCACCTAGGATGTCGATTCTGCCCTACCTGGGGCCCTCTCCTCCCTCCTCTGCACCTCTGGGCTTCCCAGGTTCCTTTCTTCCATCTAGGAGAAGACTTTCCCCATCTCCCAGAATGCAGGCAGCTTCCCTCAGAGGTCATCTCTATCTCTTCACATTGTTTGTACAGTTGTTTGCACGCCATCTCCCTCATTTGACTGGCAGCCTTTCTTAGCTGAGCACACATGCTTAATAAATGTTGATTGGGGGTGATTACAAAGAGCCAGCATGGCATTACGAACAGATCATACATATTACTATTAAATGCTGCTTTACAAATATGATTTCATTCATTCCTCACAACGCTGGGAGGTAGGTGCTATTATGATCCCCATTTTATGGCTAAGGAAACTGAGGCAGGCAGAGGCTAGGACAAGTGACTTGCCTAGACAGAGCTGCTAAGTGTCTGAGGCAGGATTTGAACTCAGATCTTCCTGACTCTGTCCACTACATCAGCAGCTGCCTCTGGTGGGAGGTACCTATGTTCCTTTTCTGGCAGGCTTGTTAAATCTGTGGATTGGGACATGGTCCTGATGCAGTCTGCCTAGATTTGAGTGAAGCATTCAATCAAGGATCTCTTCTTCAGGTGGGAAAGATGCAGAGATGTGGATCAGAGGAGAAGCCAGGCTGGCTCTGGACAGGGCAGCTCAGAGCCAGGACCAGGGTGACCTGGCCCAGGGGAAGGACCCAGGGCTATGAACATTCTCTCAGGGACCAGCATGAAGACACGGCTGCTCTGATCACCGAACATGCAGATCACACAAGATCTAAAGTGACCAAAATAACGGGCCAGGAGGGGGCCTGCTGGCTCATGATATGTCGTCACCCCCCGCCCCAGCCTTGGCTCCTGAGCTGCCTTGTCTGGCTGCCTGACCCTTCTCTCTGTTTAGCACTGTCTGTTGTCAACGGCAGCCAGCTGGGGGGATGCAGTGCTTGGCGAGGACGTACTCAGAAATGCAGAGGACAGAAGCAGAGGGAGGTAGAACCAGCATTTAAACCAACCATGGAGGACAACAGCCCCAGCACTGTGGCCACAGCTGGCACTCCTAGGTTTGCAAAGCCCTTCACAAAGGGTCCCCTGTGGGCCTCCCCACAGCCCAGAGAGAGGGTAAGGGGCGTGACCCTAGTCAGAGGCTGTCCTGACTCCACACACAGCCTGTTGTGCTTGGGGCAGTGGGCTCCCATCCACAGGCAAGCACGGGTCAGACTCGGTGGAGGAAGGACTCTGTGGATGGGTGAGTTGTGTCCCAGACAAAAAGGAGAGTGCAGGGTGTGTGAATGATGTTTGCCTCCCACCAGAGGACTGTTGTGAGGACTGAATGAGGTCATACTGGTAAAGCCCCTGGCACTGTTGAGTAAATCGCTGCTTGCCTTCCTGCCTCTTCCCTGCCCTCCAGCCCTGAAGGCAGGATGTGACAGGAGGCACTTCCCCTCCATCCATCCCTCTTCGAGAGGGTGGTGGGCAGACCTCCAAAACAGGTTTTGGGGTATTGAGGACCAGTGGATGCCTCAGTGTTCCTTAGGCTTCTGTTCCTAACTCACTCACGCCTTTCCTTGAATGTATCTCTGCTCTTTTGGTGACTCACTTTCCACCTCTTGTGTGGATTGTTTGTGTTCGTCCTTCGTTGCCGAAGAAGACCACTTGGAGGGGGGCACCCAACAAAATGATCTTCCAAGTCTAGAAATGTTCAGGTGATATGGTTCAAAGCTTGGAGACAGACAGAAAGTGAATTACATCAATTTGTGCAGATTTTATTCCAGAGGAACAGTTGTTAAGTCATTAACAACTGTAAAGCACATCTTGGTCACAAAGATCCACAAATTGTTTTATTAAATAAAACCTATTAAGAAATGAAAAGCTTCAGACACCCCTCCCCCCAACCATATGATGAACCTGGGAGTACTGCTGGTGCATGAATATGGCTCTGGTGGGGAGTCGGGGCAGAGGAGAGGAGGAGGGAACTCTCCCCATCCTGGCACTCAGGTCAGGGGTAAAGGAGGAGAAATGTGTGCACCCCCAACTATCAGAAACACGGAGATCCCCAAACAATATCATTTTGCACAACATCATTAATTCAGGCCAAAGACACCCTCCTGTGTTGCCCTTTGCCCCCCACCAAGCAGCCATCCCTCTCCCTCAGAGCCTTTGCGCCCTCCGTCCCCCACTCCCAGCTCAAACAATGCTCTCAGCTCACTTCTAGAGCAGCCAGGGGTACTGGGGGCCTGAGAAATCCAACCACCATCTAGAAAATTCTCAGCCCCCGCCTGCCCTGGGGGCTGCTCTTCACAAACCCCAACTGTCCTTGTTTGGAAGGATGGGGAATGGCTTCCTCTGTGACATCTGTAGGTTCAGATACTGAAATAGAGTTTCTGGCGCCATGGCTTAGTTGGTTAAAGCACCTGTCTAATACAGAAGAGATCCTGGGTTCGAATCCCAGCAGTACCTTTGCCAAGGGGTGAGGTTTTTTGCATCCTGGGCCATCTCCAGCTGTCCTGATGAAAATCAGATCAGTGAACCCAGATGGCTCAGGAGAAGAAAGTAAGGTTGGTGACCTTGCACAGCCCTCGCTCACTCAAAGTCAACTGCAAGTCATGCCATCATTTTGATGTCATGGTTCTCTTTGAGAACAAACCACCATCTAAACGAGAGCGAATGAAATCCATTAGACTGCGTGGTAACCAACGTAAAAGGCAAATGCTGAATATTAACTTTAAAGCTAAGACTTTCACAGCAAACCAATCTGCTCAATAGAACAAGCCAAGGGCACAAGCATTTATTAAGCACCTACTCTGGTCTTACTCAGGGTTGGGCTAAGTGCTGGAGAGACCAAGAACCAAGTGCTCCCACTCTGTACAAACCAGCTCTAGACTGAATAAATAGGGGATCTCCACCACAGGGAAGCCCCTGACCCTGAAGCCGCCAGGAAATGACTCGTGGAGAAGGTGGAATTTGGGCTGGACCCTGAAAGCAGCCAGAGAAAGTGCCCACTGCTCAGAGCCAGAGGGTTTGGTTGGTAGGATAGTTAGAGGCTGGACTCGCTGGGTAGAAGAGCTCTTGTTGGGCAGGTGGGAGGGGGAAAAGACTGGAAAGGGAGAAGGGGGCAGGTTAGAGGGGCTCTGAATGCCAAGCCCAGGACTTTGTACTTCATCCTGGAGGCCCTGAGAGCCGCTCGAGTTGACTGAGAAAGGGCAGTGTCTCTCCTTTTCTGTAAGCCTGAGTTGAGACTGTATCGTGTGGTTCAATTCAATCCACATTCACAACGTACCTGGCATGTGCCTGTCACTGTGCCAGGACCCAGGACTAGAGACTAGGCAGAGCCCCGGCCCTGAGGAAGATTATAACCAGCTCATATGGTTGGGTCACTGTAAGGATGGCAAAGTCCAGCAGGAAGGGAGTCACACAGTGTTGGAGAGCGCTATTCTGGGAGGAGAGATTCCCTTTCATGGCCCCACAGGGGCCATGCAAGGTCCAGCAGACACCTGAATCAGGTATCAAAGAAAGGGAAGGATTTTGCGGGGAGAGGGACAAGGAAGACAAGGACAGTGGGATGGAGAGGGCAGGGGGTCTGGGTTGGTGGGTGCCGGGCAGGAGGATGCAGGAGGAGACTACAGAGTGGCTGCACTAGACTCCATGTTCGTCCTTCACTGCCGAAGACCGTGCCACCAGAGAAATGATGACATGACTTGCACTTGACTGTTTTGAGTGAGGGAGGGCTGTGCAGGTCACCAGCCTCATTTCTCCTCCAGAGTCGTCTGAATCCAGTGACCAGATTTCATCAGGATGACTGGAGATGACCCAGGATGCACTGGGAGACCTTGGGCCCTTTAGGCCAAGGTCTTTGCAGGTACTCACTTAGGGTGAGGTAATGCCTATTCATTGAATAGGCCTGTTTAAGAGGCAGCCAGGGCACGGCCCCTTTAATGAAGCCAGGAAAAAGAAAGACATCAGGCTGGGAAGGAAACGGCCACAGTTACTATTAAAAAAAGCCAAGAGGGTCCAGAAGAGCCCTGAGGCGGTGCCCCATTGGCGTCCCAGCTTCAGAGTGCAGTGGGAGAGCAGAGGAGAAGAGACTCCTGGAGGGGACACGAAGAGCAGGGCCAGGCTGTATGCTGGGTTCCTAACCTGCTGTGTCCTGCACTCCGAGGTGTCTAGGGAAACTCACAGCCCCTCAGAAAAGCATTTTTAAATCTATAAAATAAAGTCCACAGGCTTCCAAAAGAAACCAACGCTAGTGAAACAAAGATGCGCTCTGTCCTGTCCGAGCACAGGAGCCTGGGGGTTGCAGGTTAGGAGCCCACCGTGGCTCACAGTTTTGGGGAGGACACAGTGTATGGTGGTTGGGGGTAACTGAGCGAGGCCATCAAGGTGGCAGACAAGGATGGGGAGCCGTGGGGCAGAAGAGGGAAGGAGAGTTACAAACCTCCTCTGACAAGCCAGGGTGGGAGCCACGAGAAGGGAAGCTGGGAATGGACAGTGCTTGGTGACCAGTGGACATCATGGGCAAGGCCCGAAGGCCAGAGAGCAGGTCTGGGGAAGGGGAGGGATGAAGAGATGACCGCTGAAATACCCTCCCAATGACCTCACCATCGTGACAGGATCTTTTGGGACATTGCAGCCATAAGCATGCTCACACACAGCTCCAGAGATGCCCACGGGAGATGCCCATTCAGGGATTTCTTCAAACTGTCTCTTCCCAAAGCCAGGGGTACAAGGGATGCAGGGGGCATTGGCACAGAGTCACAACTATTGCTTGTGGCACCTGAGGTGGTTTTCACAACAGGTGGTAACTTCCTGGGGCAAAAAGGGCAGAGATGGGGCACTCCTGGCATTATGACCCAGAGAGGATGGACAGTGATGTCTTTTAAAACCTTCACCTCCTGCAAGGCCCAATTCAGAGGTCATCTAAAGGAAACTGCAAGAGCCTTCCTACAGTAATGCTCCTGTTGGCCCACTGTAGCAGAGGGACACAGTGGCCAGGGAGACACACGGGCAGGGGGCCTTGGGCCAGCGATTCAACTCCTACGGGCAATCAAGACTACAAGCTAAAGGAAAGTCACCAGCCTGCCTTGGTAAAGGGAGTTTCCTTTGCAGGGAGGAGCCAAAACCAAGAAAATGCCAGACCCCGGGATCTAACCCTCTGGAGGGCATGGAGTTGGGTGGGAAGCCTTTTCTCTTTCTGCTGAGCAGGAGGCAGTATGGCCCAAAGGGTACAAACCCTGAGTCCAGAAGTCAGAAAATGTACCTGGAGGTCCTGCCTCTCAGGCTCCCCACCTTCATGACTCCCTATTGGCCTCTGCTCCTACACCCATCTGAGGTCCTGTCCAGCTCTCCACATCTGCTCCAACAAGCAGTCCATGCCCTGTGTGCCAAGAGCCCACACAGTAACAGCTTTATAAAAAATCAAACATCATGCTGATTCAGGAGCACAATTAGAAGCAGATGAGAGAGAAGGGGTGTTTTTCACATTTATTAATAGACCCAAAGTATTCACATTGAAAAGTTATCAACCAAGACATGATTTACTTACACAACGTTGAACACAGAAAATGAAAATTCCTTTAAGAGCTGAGCATGTTTCAAGTATGAAATTGTATGACGACGTCAAAACACAGGGTCCCCTGACCCTCCTCACCCTCTGTCTGGCACTCAGGGACTGAGGCATGGCCACCTCCTCTAAAATACATACTTCATGTGCTTGATGCCATACGTCTTGAAGAACACCATGAGGATGAGGGCCCAGAGGCCCAGGATGAAGCCGCCCGGCGGGTGCCACTCCTTTGGTTTGGGTTTCTGCAAAGCAAGACAACAGAGTTACATCGTACCAGCCTGATAGCAAAGTAAAGCCCGACAGGGTGGGGTAGGGTGGGAGTCTGACCAGAAGGGCCCAAAGAGGATGAGCCCGACCCCTGGGCACTCACAAGGGCCACCCACTCACCCTCATCTTCCCTTTGGGGGATGGGAAGGGGGCTTGCTTTGTGCCCGGGAGCTCCAGCTGAAGCTCAGGCTGATTCTTTCCTAGCAGCTGCCAGTACAGGCGGCAGAGTGGAAGTAGACACAGACCCAGTTTTCTACCACGTATGACAGGGACATGAGTGGACCCCTCCTGCTCTTCTCACTACAGTCTTCCGACTCCTGCTGGGACACCCTTTCCTTCTCCCAGTGCCCCACAAGTTGTCGTATCAGGAAAATGAAGCCATAGGACTTTGGTCCCCAAAAGCACCACAATTTAAAATATCTGACAGTGAAAAAGTTGCATTTGTTTTAACAGTGACAAAGTAAACAACAAACTGCTTAATAAAAATGGAATTCCTACTTTTTGCCTATTCTCTTGACATGAAAACAAAACCAAGACTTTTTTTAGTTAAAGATGGCCGCTCATCAATGAGCTTACTTTTCTCAGCACCGTGGTTCATTCTGCGAACAATCCTCTATCCCTCCTTTTTTTGTCTCGATATTTATATGTAATTTTTAACAACCTGATTTTCTATTTGATTTAAATGTTAGGGCAACATGAGGTACTTCAATTCTAAATCTGGTGCAAAGGTGCATTAGAGAAAGGGCTTGGACCAGGTTCCAAAGTGTTCTTGGAATTCCTTTACCTCCATGTAAAAGAGATCAGGCAGGAATCACAAGCCCCATGACCCTGGTAGGATCAAGGCTCCACAGAGCCAGGAGGCACCTGGCTGTTCATATGTTCTCTTTCCCCTCAGAGGATGAGCTCCTTGACAGCAGGGATGGGTCAGGGCCTGGCCCACAGTAGGTGCTTTAGTGTTTGGCCATCTGACTGTTGCCTTGATTTTCTCTCTGGTACTCTAGTCTAGGGTCCATGAAACTCGGATGGAGACTATACGGAAAATATCCAGTGGCCTCCTGCTCGGCCAGGGGCATTTGCTTATCTGCAAGTTCAGCTCTCGACTGACCCCATCTGGAAAGTGAATGATGAACAAGCTATCCACCTTCCAACAGGGAGGGGATGGCTGGTGCCTGGCTGTGACAAGGGATTTCTTTTTCTTTTTCCAGTGGGGGTAGGTGGGAAGGGAAAAATTTGCCAAAAATTTCATACACCTTCACAAACACAGAATGCATTCTCTAACACATGATAGCTAACATGATAGATAACAATGATGAGGATGTAAAAGGCTCTCAATAATACTTTCTCTGTGACAAACATAGGTGAAAAAAATTAAAGGGACATAAAATTGGGTTACTGGATTGATTTTCCTGCTTTTATCAAATTTTTTATTTAAATATATTTTGATTCATTAAAGCCAGCTTTAACATAAAAAATACTCATTATTAAATGCATGTGGTAGATGTAGCAGTTGTGCGATACTATCACAGCACACAGCCATACAAAACACATCAGTCTGACAACTGGAACGCCAAATGTGAAATCTTTCTGCAATGACAGGACGACACGGCTGAGGAGGCGGAGTCCTGGTATTCTTAGCATACCGGGTAAACAGGAAAACAAAAGAAATAAGGGAGTTTGCCGCTAAATGGAAAGAGCAGTCCCAGGTGTCCTTGGAAGGGGCAACCAAAGAAACTAGAAGAGTGGGTTTGACACACACATCCAGAGGCAACAAGAATCACCGTTTCATGGGATGCTGGGTCATCACGTGTTGCGATACAAATGATGCTCTTTGCAAAAGACCACCATGAAAATGGATGCGGTTTATGACAAACACTGGCTGCTGAGGCTCTAAGAGGAAGTGGAAATCCTCTGATGGGCGTGGTTCCATAAAATGGACACACACTCTGCTGCTCGGCAATTTCGATGCAGAGGCCCAGGAGAACTCTGGGGCAAAGTCCTTCAGGAAGGGCTGAGCAGGGGACACAGAGGGCTTGTCCCTTCTCCTCTCAGCAACGCTTACTTCAATAAGAAAATTCTTAGGGGTTGGACATGGTGAGCACCAACTAACACGGTGATGCCAAAACACAAGGTACGTGAGCAGACAATACAAGGTGCGCTGCTGGTGTGGGCGTGATCTCTGAATAAACTGTCTATGCACCGATTCATCAGAACTAAGATCATGAGAAAACAAAGAGACTCACAAATGAAACAATTCAGCCCTGCACTTGGGAAGTGATAATCAAAAGTGGGGGACAGTCCACAGAAATGACAGTGAGGCCAATGGGAAGGATCTGCCAAAGCCAGGAGACCAAAGGCATGAGGTGGATAAACAGAGGGAGGGATGCTGTCCAGGGCTGAACGTCAGGAGGGACGGGCCATCTGCGGATGGCATTGTGCTGACCACACCAAGCACCTTGGTGTAGCTGTGCTTGAGGCACTTTTTGGTCTTATCAGATTCTGTGACCCCACGTAGGATTTTCTTGGCAGATACTGGAGGGATTTGCCATATGTTTCTTTAGTTCATTTTACAGATAAAGAAACTGAGGCAAACAGGGTGATGTGACTAGCCCAGGGTCACACAGCTAGTAAGTGCTTGAGGATGGATCTGAACTCATAGAGAGGAGTCTACCTGCCTCGAGACTCGGTGCTCTGAGTACCATACCACCTAGCTGCCCCACACCAGGCCCCAGATAATCACTCAAAGGAGTTTGGCTTTGCCATCAACTCAGGAAAAACCGAAAGACTGAAGAATGTCATGCACTCAGAGCTCATCAACATGCTTCTGGTACGGGCAGTACCAATGAACAACGAACAAGATCTCTGTATGGCCCTCAGCACAGCCCCTGGCACACCGGAGGTGCTTAATAAACACTTGTTCTCATCCTTTCCCTTCCCTCCCCTCACTGGGTTGAGCAGAGGCAGACGCTCCCAATGGACCGCCTTCAGGAAAACTGCAAGTACCTTTCCCAGGAATCCTTTCCTGACCCCAAGCTTCACAGGAAAGCAAAGCCCCATCTTTTCAACGCCAACCTGTACTGGCAGCAAAACATGGCGGACAAAGAGTTCAAAATAAGGCACACCAAGGACAATGGAGAGGCACATGGTGAGGAGGGATGAAGCCGCCTAATGGTGATCTACAAACGCATGTGTCCTGAGGTCCAGGATCTGAAGCGTTCACATGATCCACCCCAGGAAAGTTTTATGAAGGGGCCCCACACAGCACCTCACCCGATGACCTTCCGACCAGTGTTCTCAGACCCAGAATCAAGATGACAAGTCACCCTTCTGAAAGATTTCAAGAGTGAGGGTGAACCATTAAACAAATCCTTCTTTCTGATCAGTTTTAAGCAGAATCACATGGAGCTGGTAGGAGGTCACTTGGATGCTTGGATCCATCAGAGTCTGGAAAAACAATCCAATTGCTGACAGCAAGAGGTTTGTCTGCAGGTATAAAATGAGTGTTTTCTTTCTCTGGATTAATTCATCCTGACAAAAAGTGTTCTGGGAGTTCTCTGAGGAAGAGAGAGCTGCCTTTGCTTTCTGTGCAGCTTGGACTCTTGGCTTGTGGGAAAAGGCCAGACATCCTTTCTGCCTTTCCCAGCAGCTTTTTCCATTTCTTTCCCCTTGCCAATGTCTCTGCGGTGCAGTGCAGCCCACCTATCCCTCCCAGTGCTCTCTCCTCTTCCGCTTGCTGGTACTTGGCCCTCGTGTGACTGCTTCTTCTCAGGGTCTTGCTGGATTTTCCTCCATCTCCTGCCTCCTGAATCTGGGGGGGGGGGGGGGGGGGCCTCTAAAGGCCTTTTCTTTTTCTCTCTATGTGATCTCACAGGCTCCCATCATCTCCATAATTTCTCAGGCCCACATATCATCCCCTAATCTCTCTCCTGAACTACAGCTCCACAACATCAAACATCTCCCGGACATTTTAGACTGGATAATTGGAGGTACTCCAAACACTAAGAGACAACTCCTTATCTTTCTATAAGATTGGAGGTGAAACAAGGATGTCCATTATCACCACTGTTATTCAATGTGGTACTAGAAATGTTACCTGTAGCAGTAAGAGAAGCAAAAGAAAGAGAAGGAATTAGAATAGGCAAAGAAGAAACTAAGTTATCACTCTTTGCAGACATTATAATGATATATTTAGAGAATCCTAGAGAATCAGTAAAAAACTACTTGAAATAATGAACAACTTTAGCAATGCTGCAGGTGACAAAATAACTCCACACAAATCTTCTGCATTTCTATATGATACTAACAAAGCCCAACAGCAAGAGCTAGAAAGAGAAATCCCACTTAAAGCTATGGTAGACACTATAAAATATCTGGAAGTCTACCTGCCAAAACAAACCCAGGCACTACATGAACACAATTACAAAATACTTTTCGCATAAATCAAGTCAAATCTAAATAACTGGAAAAACATCAGTTGCTCATAGGTAGGCCAAGCTAATATAACAAAGAACCGCTATAATAAAAATGACAGCTCTGCCTAAATTAATTTACTTATCCAGTGCCATACCAACCAAACTACCAAAAAATTGTTTTATAGAACTAGAAAAAATATGACCAAAATTCATCTGGAAGAACAAAAGGTCTAGAATATCCAGAGATCAATACCCAAAGAAATGCTAGGGAAGATAGCCTAGGCACTCCAGCTCTTAAACTGTATTATAGAGCAGCAGCCACCAAAGTCCCTCAGTGCTGTCTAACACAACAGAGGGGCATACCAGTGGAACAGGCCGGGTGCCCAAGACACAGCAGTCAGTGACTACGGCACCCAGGACCCAGCTTCTGGGAGGAGAAGTCACCTGTCTGACAAAAACTGCTGGGAAACTGGAAAACGGTGTGGCAGAAACTGAGCACAGCCCAGTGCCTGACACCACAGGCCAGAACAAAGTCCAAATGGGTACAAAGGCTGATCCCATAAACCAACTAGGGGGTGAGGATTAGCTTATTTGTCAGATTTATGGACGATGGAGGAACTTATGACCAAATGAGAGATAGAGAACATTATGAAATGCAAAATGGATCATTTTGATTACATCAAACTGAGAAATTTTTGCACAAAGCCAATGCAACCAAGATTAGGAAGGAAGCTGAAAACTATAAAATAAAAGCCTCTTTTCTAAAATATATAGAGAACTGAGTCAAATTTATAGGAATACGAGTCATTCCCCAGTTGATAAGTGGTCAAAGTTTATTAACAGGTAGTTTTCAGAGAAAGAAATTAAAGCTATCTGTAGTCATATGAAAAAATGCTCTAAATCACTGTTGATTAGAGAGATGCAAATCAAAACAATTCTGAGATACCACATCACACCTATCAGATTGGCTAACGTGACAAAACAGGATGATAAATGTTGGAGAAGATGTGGGAAAGCTGGAACACTAGTTCATTGCTAGTGGAGCTGTGAGCTGATCCAACCATTCTGGAGAGCAATTTGAAACTATGTCCAAAGGGCTACCAAAATGCACATACCCTTTGACCCAGCAATAGCACTTCTAGGACTGTATCCCAAAGAAATCATAAAAAAGGGAAAGGGCCCCACTTGTACACAAATATTTATAGCAGCTCTCTTTGTGGTGGCCAAGAACTGGAAATCGAGGGGATGCCCATCAATTGGGGAATGGCTGAACAGGCTGTGGTATACGACTGGAACAGAATACTATTGTGCTCTAAGAAATGACGAATAGGCAGACTTCAGAGAGGCCTGGAAAGACTTCTATAAACTGATGCAGAGTGAAGTGAGCAGAACCAGGAGAACACTGTGCACAGCCACAGCCAGTGTGTGAGGACTGTTTTTGATAGACTTAGCCCTTCGCAGGAATCCAAGGACCTAACACATTTCCAAAGGACTCATGATACAAAATGCCATCCACATTCAGAGAAAGAACTATGGAGTTGGAATGCAGAATGAAGCAGACTATTCTCTTTTGTTATATTTTGTTTTGTTTTTCTCATGATTTCTCACACTCATTTTAATTCTTCTATGCAACATGACAACTGTGAAAATGTGTTTAATAGGAATGTATATGCAGAACCCATATAACATTTCATGTCATCTTGGGGAGGGAGGGGGGAAAGGGGGGAAGAAAATTTGGAACTTATGGAAGAGACTGTTGAAAACTGAAAACAAATTAATAAATGTGGGGAAAAAAATAAAACGACAAGTCTAATACAACATGTTACATTTTACTTCTCCAGTCATGTACCTTTCTGACAGGAAGAGAGGAAAATATTTCATTATACATTCTCAGGGACCATAATTGGACATTTTCCCTAAACTGTAAAGTACAAGTGATTACTAATACCATTTTTCTTTAGTAAATATTCATGTTAGAAAAAAATGTTCTGGATAAAGAACAGATTTGTCTACTTAGGAGAAAAAGCACTGGCAAATGGCAAAGGAATGTTGTAGACTATATGAAATAATACAAATTGTTATGCTGAGAACATCTTATATGTGTATGTACCCTAAAATCTACCTGCTGTTACTTAAAAAAAAATTTTCTAAAAAATCAGTAATTTCTGGATATGTAAAAATATCTTTAACTACCTGTTGAGTTCATGAAGAATGAAATCTGAATCTTTCAAAGATAAAATGGCTAATTATTTAGTACTGTATAAAATAAAAAACCTAACTAAACTGTGGGGAAAAAAAAGATAACTCCTTATCTTTCCCCTCAAACGTTCCCAATTTCTGAATTTATCATTGAGAGCAGCCAGGGGGCGCCACAGTGCAGAGAGCAGGAAGACCAAGTTCAAATCCAAACTTAGATACATGCCAACTGTGGGACCCTAAGAAGTCACCTCACTCCTGCTTGTCTCAGGTTCTCCAACTGTAAAATAGGGATAATAATAGGCCCATTGAATCACTAACGGCGACTGTGACCAGCACCAAGTCCATGCACTCTTCATTAAATCTCCATCTCAACATAATAGTATCATGAGATGCTTTATCAAATCCTTTGTTAAAATCCAGGTGAGCTTTATCCACAAGACACACAGACAGCCCTGCCCTACCCTGTCGGAACAGTCAATAAATATGTATTAAGTGCCTACTATGTGCCAGACACTGTGAAAAAAGATAGGAAGGAAGGAAGGAAGGAGGAAGGAAGGAGGGAAGGAAGGAAGGAAGGAAGGAAGGAAGGAAGGAAGGAAGGAAGGAAGGAAGGAAGGAAGGAAGGAAGGAGGAGGAGGGAGGGAGGGAAGGAAGGAAGGAAGGAAGGAAGGAAGGAAGGAAGGAAGGAAGGAAGGAAGGAAGGAAGGAAGGAAGGAAGGAAGGAAGGAAGGAAGGAAGGAAGGAAAGGGAGAGAAATGAGGTTAGTCTAGCATCATCTGTCTATCACTAAGGCTCTTGTCACTCACCAACTCTTTTAAGATCCATTCTAGAATTTAACCAAGTCATGATGTCAGACTCACTGGCCAATATGACCTCCCACCATCCTGAGGCACTGCATTTAGCTTGCATTCCTAATCCTCAGATGTCCCCACCATGGTTCAGCAGTCCTGTTGGCCAGCCGTGTTAAAGGGCCAAATCAATATTCTGTGACAGGTCCACAATTAATCTGCAAAAACCACAAGCCGTCAACATGCATAGTGTTTAATTTCTAAAACTGAAACTTCATAGGCATTTATGAATTTAATGAAAGCAATTCCAAATAAAGAACACACATTATATCCTTTAAACTGAGGTTTCCTATCTAGTATTTCCTATCTAGAAATCAGTCTGATGATTCGATTTCAGCCGCAGGTTCCCAGGACTTCAGAGATCGGCCGGTCCGACTGCGGCCAAAGAGGATGAGCGCATTGCTCACTGACACAGCCAGTGGGTGGTCTCGTCAGACTAGAATCCAGCCTCTGGGATCTCAGGCCAGGCCTCTTTCCCCTTTTGCCAAGGAACGGCCAAGCCTTGCAGATGTGCTCATTTTATGGATCTCCTTGAACTATCTGCTCCTTGTCTTGGGTCTGAGACAAAAATCCTAACACGACCCTTAACTTCAATTCAGCCACTGGCTTTAGAAGTCTTTTGGATTTTCTGTGGAATGTTATTTCTTTAAAGAATTTGAAGGAGTCAGTGAGTCATCTGACTGATCTAGGAATATGGACTGGGACCTTGGGTTTCCATCTAATGTATTTCCCGTGAGATTCCACGTTAAGCCGGTTCCCAGGTTGGACAGCACCGTCCTGACATCTGAATTCAAGGGCACAAAATGACCAGTACTTCTTGCAGGAGTACCGGGTATGCTATTATAAAAAATTCTTTAAGACCAAGCCAACAAAAGAAAAAACACTAGTAATTATGAAACGCCATCATCACTGAATCATCTTGAAATAACGATCTTGAAGACAAAAGATTCTAAGTACAGAGGAGTGAGAAATGCTCAATGTTAAACTGGGTACATGTGAACAGCGCCACAGTGCAGTTTGACAGTTTACTCCTTGGTTAAAGGCTGCAGATGGCAGCCCAGTTAAGCTCCAAGTGAGAATCAATATCTGTCCCAATAAAATTCAAACTAAACAAATGTGTCCTAAGCGTCCAATACATGCCAGGCACAGGGCTAGGGGAGGGGCAGCATAGACATGGAACATACGTGGGGTATTTTCTTGGAAAGGTTGGGGCTCCCACTGGGACTCTGCACCAGAGAGAACAGAGGAGACAAAGGGACAAGGTGAGCTCCACACCAAGGGAAGGAACCTGAAAGATGGAGAGGAAACCAGGCATTCCCAATGGGAACATGCACAGATGCCATTCAGAACTTGGGTGACAGTTTGGAGTCAAACTTGACAGAACTAGTGAGTGACGTAAAATAAGCCTTCAAAGGTAGGCTGGGGCTAGACCACGGGAAGGACCCATCCAACACAGACATGGGGCAGCCCTGGAGAATGGGGACACATGGAGGGAGTACTGATGAGGAAGAAGCAGCAAGCCACTAGGCCTGGGAGAGGGCCCCGGGGTGTGAAGTTTGAAGGAGCAGGCTTTCGGGGCCAGAGGGCCATGGATCTGGCCTACAGAAAGCTGGAGCTGTGGGAATGACCACACGGAAAGGGGGAGTGTGATCATCCGCCTAGAAGGGGGCAGCCCCCGAATTGTTTAAATGCACCCAAGACTTGACTCCAATGCTTTGTGAACAGTTACAGAACTATTGTTTTTTAAATAAAGAAAAAAAATAGGAAATTGATTTGCTCTCTCTTCCCCTGTCCCCATGACGGTAATTCAGCTATTTCCACTTGATGAGGCTCCAGTGCCAAATGGCAGGAGCATGCCTGCCCTCTCCCAAACCACTCTGGCTTTATTCTCTTCTGATTTATCGAGTCCGGACTCACCTGTGCACTCTTGGCTTCCTCATTCAATGCGAGGAGCATCCAGCACAGTGCCCAAAGCACTGTGGGCACTCCTTGACTGACTGACACAGCCCCTCCCTTGATCTCTAAGAAGACCCCAGGATGAGGACCACTGTGGGCTCCTCCCTCAGAGCCTGGGACACAGGAAGCACTAACAACGGGCTTTTAGTCACTCATCCAATCAAGGCACAGGCTCACGAATCTACTCTCCGCGGCCCATCTCTCCCACTCTGTCAGGGTGGGGAGCCCTACCAAACCTTCTGAAATGAGAAGTACAGACCCAGCCCCAAACTGAGATGCTTGCAACAAAGCTTCCTAACATGAGGGAGAGCATTTAAACATCAGTTCCATGCTGACAGCACTCCTTCCTTACTATTTCTTCTCTTGCAATGAGAGGAAGGAGACACTAGAGACAGACAGGCAGGAGAAAAGGGGAGAAGGAGGGAAGGAGAGGGAGAGAAAGAGTGTGGACTACATAGCAAGGAGCTACCTTTAATCCAACAAAGAGTGACGCCAGACCCACTAGGCTACGAGTCAAAGACAAAGGCCCTCTGGGTCAACAACAAGGTACATGGGAGGAAGGGCCAACGACAAAGGTGAATTTGGGCCCATCTTGGCACTCTCCTCAGATCCCGCACGGGGCAAGAGAGCTCAGGGTGCGCAGCCCGCCTGGTCAGGGTTTCCAGGCGCATCCCTGCCCTCTGCAGCTCCCCGCAGCGCCTGCAAGCCCCTCACATGTCTGCAGCTCAGCCCCTGAGCTGAGGGAGCACAATAGGCCTCATTCCTTTCTTCCTTCCCCATGGCTTCCTCACTGTGCACCACAACTGCAAAATTAATTAACTTCTTATAGTAACTGATACTAAGAGACTGAGTCTGCATATGTGGGTTTTTCAAGGCTGCAGGACTCAGAATCAGGAAGACTTGGGCTCAAACCCTGCCTCAGACACTTCCTAGCTGGGTGACCCTGAATAAGTCACTTCCCCTCTCTGAGTCTGTTTCCTAATCTGTAAAATGGGGAGAACAACCATACCAACCTCACAGGGTTGTTGTAAGGACCAAATGCAGTGACACATGCCAGCTTTAAAGTACACTTAATAAATCCTCATTACCACCTCTCCATCTCCTCCCTCGTGCCCCATGGGGGGCTAACAACAAGGAGATGCTCCATAAGGCTTCCAGACCAACACAGATCTGGGGTCTCGGGTCAGCCCACACTAACC
Organism: Notamacropus eugenii; assembly: GCF_028372415.1. Taxonomy (NCBI): domain Eukaryota; kingdom Metazoa; phylum Chordata; class Mammalia; order Diprotodontia; family Macropodidae; genus Notamacropus; species Notamacropus eugenii. The sequence goes on from NC_092873.1 coordinate 538,500,041, forward strand.
TCACCCTTCATGCTAAAAGCATCTCTGACTGATCCCACGTCCATCTTGTCTGCACACAGCCATCTGCAGCCGCCTTTGCCTTTCCTCATCTCTCTAGAGGTGCCAGAGCACATAGTAGGTGCTTCAGAAATGCTCCTTGACTTAATGCAACCATCTGGCCACAATCTGTACACCACATGACCTATGTTGACAGTTAAAACCGGGAAGAGGCAAGGGAAGGGCATCAATTTAAGGAACCTTGCCTAACTGATGAGGCCTGGGTGCCCCCGACTTTCACAGAAATACCATGAACATGTCTGCTCCCATCATGGACTCGCTCTCTCTAGCACACAGGATTGTTTCCTGATGCCTTCCTTAGCAGCAGCTTCTTCCAACAACCACGGCTGACATTTTGTAGTCGGTCTTCAACGCTTTTACTCACAATTAAGTCACAGATGGGTCTCATTTAGACACTGGCAACCACAGGGGCATGGGCTGAGCCTCCCACAGAATGACTGACTCGATGTGGTGAAGGCAATCATTGCACAGAGAAAGCCACTGGGACCCCCTCCCCCAGATAATAACAGCTAGAATACAAAAGTAAAACATCATGAACAAATGCTGAACTGCGACAGGCCGCAGATTATGGAAATGCCTGATATTTTGAATTAAAAGGTAGGTAGCTAAGCAACAGTGAACTTCCCACTGTGAACGGTACCCAGTTTCTGGCCTGGATGAGGCAAGATGCACATCACTGCAGGAAACTTCAAAAACCAGTTAACAGAGCACAGTTCCAAGGTTCGTAATTAAGGTAAGGATGAAACTAAGGATTTTCAAATTAAATGAGTCTATGGGGAGATGGATGGAAACTGTCCAAGATTTTCAGTAAGGCCTTTTCATAAAACATATAGAACATAAAAATGCTATTAAAATGGATTTTATAGAAAGAAAAAATGATCAAGCAAATGTCCTGAAAGCATTGTGAGAATTACTTAACAAATGATGTTTTTCACTCTCCATTGTTGGATGGGAAGGAGGTTATTAGAATTTCCATATTTATACAAGTTTGGATTAAACAAAAATGCCAAATGTGGATGAGTAACTATGAATGAATGAATGAATGAATGAATGAAGCCCTGACTGTGTGCCAAGCACTGGAGACTTAACAAGCAAGACTGTGCCACCCCTTCTTCCCCCCAGAAGCTCCAGCTCTGGCAGCATAAACAGCGTCCACACCAAAGTCCCGCTTCCAGGATGTCCATTCATTGGCTTTAGCAGAATTATTATGTGAGGAACAACATCACACGCACGTACAAAGTTGTCTTGAACAAAGAGAACTGAGTGGAGCCTCAGAAAGATGGGATTCCATGATAAAAATAAATTCATTTTCTCCCGCCTCGGTATTGTCAGTCATTTTTCTTCATAAAGCAACAGCAGGCATGACTGAAACATATGTATTCTGATGTACAAGTTTGTCATGTGATGTAAAAACACACAAGGAAACATGCATCCACATGTGTGAACACATGCATGATTGGGAGGCCCATGAGGGAAGGGGGAGGAGTGGGTACAGCCCCCCAAGCTCCCCCCTCTCCCAAGGAGAGTGGCAGCTGCCAGGAGGGAAGGAGGAAAAGGCCTGGGGCCCTGGGAGCTCACAGGTGGAGCTCACAATGCCTCCAATGACACAGGTGTCACTGTGACTGGTGACATGGATTCCGAGAGAGGAACATGGCCCTAGAAGGTCCAGTCCTCTTGGTTAAGGACAGAAAAGCTGCTTTTGTTTTGAGTGGGGATGGCAGGGTGGGGAAACGGAGAAGGAAGGGATGAGGGAGCAGTACCACTGCTGTTACAGCTGAGCTAAAGCATCGTGGAAATGTGTCCCCAAAGTTACCTCTGGCTTAGCCATTCCGCCATTTAGCCTGTACCATAATGAGATCAAAGAGAGGGCACCTGTATGCCCACAGGTACAAGAAATAGTGATTTCTTCACTTATTACTCTCGTTTCAGTTGCATCTGACTCTTTGTGGCCCCATCTAAAGTTTCCTTGGCAGAGATACCACAGTGCTTTGCCATTTCTTTCTCCAGTCCCTTTTACAGATGAGGAAACTGAGGCAAACAGGGGGAAATGACTTGCCCAGGGTCACACTAGCATAAGTGTCTAAGGCCAGATCTGAACTCAGGCCTAAGGAGGCTCAGAAGACAACAATCTGCAAGGAATTCAAGGTAAACATCGCAAAGAAGGCAACAGAGAGGCATCGGGGAATGAGCAGACGCCCCAGGCACCAAAGAATGAAAAGAGAAGTCATCACCAAGGAAATGTATCATGGGACAGCGGATGAAGGGCCACATCAGGGGGCTCAGGGAGGAGGGCGGATCACCTGGGTCACAACCTCAGTCCTTGAAGGGAACTTCTGATCAATGAGAACACGGACCACCTTGAATAAGTTAGTGTCTAAAGTTACACTGTTGAGCAAAAGGCACTTCTGGAGGTGGAAGTGTTTCTCTTAAATATCTAAGAATAAAAACAAGAGGAATAAGAACTCTCAACATCAGTGAATGTGAGCACTCAATGAATACTTGCTGAATGGTCATCCGTGTGAAGTTTGCTGGCTGAAACTTCATCCACAGCTGAGTCCTATCTGTATGCCCTATTTTTCTCAGATATTCTGTAAAATAATTTCTACTTGGTTTCGTTTTTGATTACCTGATTTAAAATGTAGAACTAATCAAGACTGGATAGAAAGCATCTCAAAAATATTTACATATGGCTAATTATATCAAAATAGAAAACAGCCCAGGACGGCTCACAAAAATGAATCCTATTGGATCACCTGTATGGCCATGGGGCAAAAAAAAAAAAAATCCCAATTATCCCTGCTACCAGATAATAGCATAATCCTCTTCGAGTATTTGTATAAGATAGGATCCCTTGTACTACATAAGGGTTATAAAAACAAAGGCCTCCCTTTAATCTGTAAAATAATTTGGTTAATTTAAACGAATTCTCTTTTCTCAGGTAGTAAAAATGGCCTCCATTAGCCTAAAACAATAATGGTGAATGAGTCTCAGTACCCTCGGGGTCTGTGACAATCAGAGCTAAGCAAAGAGATGGTATTGTAAGGGCCTTCCACTTCAGACCATGCTCCTGCACCAGGAGACTTGTCCAGATGGGAAATTCTTCCAAATGGAATCAGACGTCCCAGTCTAGGATGTCCCTATGGAAGCTGATGCCGGCTGGCATCAGCTGGGGAAGGCAATAACCCACCCTGCATTTATCTGAGGTAAAAGTAGAAATTTGGTTACACATGGTCAGTCTTTCTTAAAGGAAGGCTGTGCCCAAAGCCATCAGGCTTCACTCTGCAAAGAACATAACACACAGAAAGCAGGTTGTGCCCAGCGTGCAAGACCGCTTTTAAAGACTCCAAGTTCCCGCGGGGTTCCGCCAGTGGCTGCTGCCTCTCTTCTCCCTTCTGTTCTCCACCAATCGGCTCCAGTGAAGGTTGTTAAGGGCCACATTCAGGATGACTTGAATTCAAATCCAGCCTCAGACACTCGCCAGCTCTGTGACTCGGGGCATTTCCTCAGCTACTCAATGGGGACCATGACAGAGCCATCTCCCAGGGTTGTTTTGAAGGTGAAATGAGAGCCTACTTAAACAGCACTTAGCACACGCCTGGCACACAGTAGGTCTCACTCACTCCCTCTGCCCATTTCCATGCAGGCTGCTTACAGAACAACATATCCAAGCCTGTCTCTGCTCTCACATCACCAACAGCTTCCTGGCCATTCCAGCCGGGATGTCCTGGCCATATCTCAGGCACGGGCAGGTCAAAGCTGCTCTCACCCTTCTACCCAGCACACTGCCAGGGTCCTGGCTTTGTCCAGGCCTCCACCCACACTGTCTGCTTTGCAGACCACCATGCCTCCCATCTCTGGACACAGGGCCAGATCACATCAGTAATACCACTAGCTGTACAATGAGCATTTCGAAGGAATGATGTACGGCCGGATCAGCTCACTGGTGTGATGACCCCTGCCCAACCCCTCCATGACTTGTCTGTCCTTGACTGTCCTGAAGGTCGGGGACTGTCACACTTCTGAAATCTGAAACCCTGAGCACACAATAATGCTTTCACATTCAGTCCTTTGGGGTGATTCATTTACTTTTCCAAAATATATATTTTTTTCCATTAAGCACTGATTTTTCTCTCTTCTGCTCCCCCTTTCCTGCCCTCCTAATAAAGACTCCCAGCCACATTGGCCAGACCCATACACACTTCCTTCAGCAGTCTGAATCCAGCCCATTTCTGGCTTCATCCACAGGCCTCTGGAATCAGGGAGGTGTCATGGGCAAAGCTGCTTCTCTTTCCAATGTTGCCATGACTGTAAATTCTCCTGGCTGTGCTCCGCTCAGGCTGGACCAGTCCATAAAGATCTTCACAGCTTTCCCTGAAGCGCTCCATTTTCTCATTTCTTATTAGCACTATTTTATTTTCAAGGGGCTCATGATTTATGATTTACAGTGAAGATCAGTATTGTGACATCACATTTGTGGGTGACAATAAAATTAAAAGGCACAAAGTTGCGAGGTATTTCCCTCCAGTTCTGCTACCAAATGAAGCCTACAATTTACTCGTGCGTCCCACCACGATGTAAAGTCCTGAAAATGAAGAAGCCTAAGATTTGTTTACAATAACAAAGTGGAAGAAAGGGAGGAGGGAAGAAGAAAGGGTCTGCTCTCTATCCTCATTCTCCTCAGTCCCCCTGCAGCCTCCAACACAGAGACTCGCTCTCTCCTCCTAGACACTCTCCTTTTGCTAGGTTTTGGGGTCACTCCCCACCCCGCTTCTCCTTTTCCACTACTTCTCTGTCTCCTTGGCCCGATCCTCCTCTAGACCAAGCCTTCTACCCATGGGTGTCACTCAGCATCTGTCCTGGGCCCTCAGCTCTTCTCCCTCTTACCTAATTCATAGGCTCCTATGGATTCAATGACCATCCAATGCTGGCGATTATATCTCCAACTGTATGTCCAGTAGATACCTTATATCCAACCTGCCCCAAACAGAACTTATTCTCTTTCCCCCAAACCCTCCTGACTTCTGACCTTCCCTATTACTGATACCACCATCTATCCCAGTCTGAATTCTCAGCGTCATAACCTAGGAGCCATCCTGGACTCCACACTCTCTCACTGCCCCTCTCCCATTGCCAACATGGGGCCAAGGTGGCCAATTTCGCCTTCACAGCATCTCTCCTATCCACCTCCTCTTCTCCTCTGACATTGTTCCCACCCTGGTGCAGACCCATCCCCTCACCCCCCACCACTGCTGTAATCAATGCTGGGGGATAGGGTCTACCTACCTCACTCCCTCCCCATCTCCCTGCTCCTGCCACTCCAAGTGACTTTCCTAAAATGCACCCCCATCTCATCTCACTCAGTAACCTCAGATGGCTCCCTACTGTTTCTGTTGGGCACTCAAAGCCCTTCCTAACTCAGCCCCTTCCTTCCTTCCCAGCAGACCTGCACCTCACTGCCCACCACATACTCTTCCACCCAGTGGCACCCCTCCTGCTGCCCACAAACAAGACTCTCCACCTGGCCATCCTCTAAGCTCTGACTTCTGACCTCCCTGGTTCCCTTTAAGTCCCACCTCCCACAGGATGCCTTTCCCAAGTTCTCTGTTAATTACTTCCTATTTGACCTGCTCATAGTCTGTCTTGTACATATCTGTTTGTATCTCATTTCTCCATTTGATTGTGAGTTCCTTGAGAGCAGGGACTGTCTTTGGCTTCTTTTTTGCACCCCCTGCATAGCACAGTGCCCCGTAGATAGAAGGTGCTTAATAACTGTCTACTGATGAAAGAAGGGGAGGAAGGGACTTATCAGGTATTGTGCTAATCACAAGAATACAAGTACAAAAGAAAGGTTGGCTCCCCGAGGAGGTGGGTAGAGGCAGACTAAGGTGCCAGGGTAAGAGAGAAGGCTCTAAGGATAGCCAGATTTCCCAGGATGAGATGGCAGCTGAGACAAGATTTCAGGTGCAGAGACTGGAGGGAATGAACACTCTAGAGGCCCAGTGCAGTCATCCAGGGGGAAGGCATGGAGGGCCCAGGAGAAGGGGATGCACATGAGAGATGTCCTGAAAGCAGAAACAAGAGGACTGGAGACAAGGAAGCTCAGGAGAGGGAGGCAAAGAGAAGTGGCTGTGTTTGCTTGGGGTATGCTGGCTGGAGCAACATGCCGCAATCAAACACGTACTACATGCTAGTCCTTGTGTGAGGCTTGGGATCTACAGAGACAAAAGTGAATCTGGCCTGGCCCTCAAGGCGTGAAGGCTCCATCAGTGGAGTCCAGCAGCAGATTAGATCCTTGGGCTAAAGCAGAGTGAGTCAAATTTCACGTTTTTATTTTGTGAATCTTAAAGATACTTAGAAGACCATTTAAAGTTTTAAAATGGTTTTTCCATTTTCTCAACAACAACAACAAAATGTTCTGTGGATTTCTGTGCATCACAGCAGAATAAAACAGAAGTCATCCCAAGCCACCTTTTTGCAACATTTAACCTGGCAGAGGAACTAGCAGGGCCAAAATATGTCCCAACGGTCTTTGATGCTTTTTTATTGTAAATTCCTCTTTATCTAAAAAGATTCAGGGGATAAGATTTCCTGATTACCATACAAATGATTCATGGATCACAAATGTGTAAATAATCTGAAACCACAAAATATGTACATAATTTATGGACCCCGAACCTTACAGTGTCCTTCAGGCTGATCTTTGGAAATGTCTCAGAAAATGCTTTTTCTGAGTCTGTCCCAGAAAAGAAAACGACCAGCACCAACTCCTCGTCATCCTGACCACCCGGCATGACCTGGGAGTGGAGTGGGGTAAATGCAGGCTCTGGCCTGAGTGCTTCCTCAGTGGCATCAAGCCTGTCACTGGCCATTCCTCCTCAGGCTCCCATGCCAGCTACTTCTCTCCCCACGTTTTCGGATTCTTTTTACGTGCTGCCTTTCCCCTCAGACAGGGAGCTCCTCAAAGGTAGATGGTCCCAAGTGCCTGGCACACAGAAGGTACTTAATCAATGTGGACTATTATTGACTGACTCTCTAAGCAACCTTCCAATGGTAATAGTTGAGAGGCTTCTTTCTCCCTCTACAATCAGACCTCCCTTTTACAAAAAGCAGAGGAATTCGTTTAAGCGGTACTTAGAATCAGCTTCTATTTACACCCAACGTTTCAGTAATACATCTTTGGCACAAAGCTACAAAGGACCAAACTTCCCTCCATTTCCCAGTATTTTACACATATGCATTTCTGTGGTTTGAAAGGTGCTCTAATTAAAATTCTTGAAATGTCAACACTGTGAGATAAGTTGTTTGAAAATGATGCTACACATGAGAAACAGTGACAAGACAGTCTGATCTTTGCTTTACATGTGATTCGTAAAGACATGTGCCGCCTTCTTAAATCCAGCTGCCTCCCCGCTTCACGTTGTAAGAGGAACAGCAAAGTATAGGCAACACAGGGGACAGGGAAATTAATTAGTGACCCAGCCCTGGGTTTAGGGGTAAACTGAGATTCTGACATAGTCTGAAAAAAGTGGTACCAAGCAGAAAGACAATACACTATAAAACATTTTCCCTGAATTCCTTTTTTAACAAAAGATGAAAACAAATTTTCAAACAAATTCTAGTTTAGATGAAAACATTTAATATTACACTGTTGCCTGTTGGGGAAAAAATGTGAAACAAAACCCAGTAAGATCTCTTCTTCTCCAGCTCCAAGAGAGACAGCTTTCACCTTGTTTTTTTTTACTCCTGCTCTTTTTCAACTCTTTGTCTAGAGAAACACAGACAGAAACATTCCCTCTAAGAAACTTAAAAACAACAACCTGCCTTCACTGTTCACTATATTTCAGAGTGAAGCAGGTAAGTCCTATCCGAAGTAAGTAAACACAGAGTCAGCCTTTGAGGAAACAAGAGTTTTACATGGGAAATGAACCTCTTCTATCACTGTTCCCTCACCCCCAAAATGATGGACAACTGCCCTCTGGCTTAGGATGCACACAAGAAGCTGGAAAAGATGGCAATTTTAATTGAGTTGAGCATCTTTGATTCAAAATAACAAAATGTGGGATTTCCCTGCGGTAGAAGTTAAATGAAGGCCTCAGACTGCCACCAAGCTCTGTCACCTACGTGCTGGCAGAGAGGCAGCAAACAAACCTTGTGTCGAAAAACTGGCCATTGTTAAGGGCATGTGTGAATTATACTTTGTAAACTGAATCACTCACACACACTATGGCTGTTCAAACAGTCTCTATTTACTGAAATCATTTCTTGGTGCCTCAAAGTGAAACTTATTTTCCTGTCAGTGAAGTTTCTGGGCCCTGGATTCAGGATCAAATAATCATAGATATGACCAAAGATCAGTCAAAATGAAACCCTTGATTAATTGGGAAGAACTGTCAAAGATCTCCACATTCTTCAGTATTTTTGGTGGTTCTATCTGGTTGCCAATCAGTCAAACATCAGAATAAACAAACTTTCAAATAATCCAAAGGGGAGGAAAGATGCTTGGCAGGCATGGCTACAACATGGTACCTATGAAGACTTGCACATAAGCAAGACTCTAAGAGGAAGCAGGTTTAAAATCCTAGGGGAAACGGGTATTTTTACAGAAGGATTGGAAGAAGGAGGGCAGCCCTTATTTACAGCTATTATTATCACAACTACTTGCTACCTGTCTAAAAACAAAAAAACAGGAAAGTAGATCAATGGTACTTGATGAGGTCAGGAAGAATCAGGAACAATCGAAGTGAGCTGCCCAATATTCGATGACCCCATTGACCCTCCACCCAACAACACAGGGAAGGGTTTCCTACTTGACAGGAAGTTGAGATCCAAAGGGTTCAGACCAGTGCCCTGCATCATATGCCCAAATAAGTCCTGCATGAATATGAGATCTCTATGAAAACAGTCCCCTCATGAAAAGCTAGAGGAAAATGACAGAAACCACCTTTTACGTATGTATCTCTGGGTGATTCTTAACCCAAAGATGGTCTCCTGTGAACATAAGGGGTACAACAGGCAATCTTGATAAGAAGATACTAAAAAGACGCAGAAGCAAGAGATATAAAGAGAAATTTCAATTAAAACAACTGCAGACAATATAAAATCCTTGGGAATCTACCTGCCAAGACAAAGCCAGGAACTCTGTAAACAAAAGTACAAATCACTTCTCACACAAATAAAGACAGTTTGGAACAAGTGAGTAGGCTGAGTCAGTACAATTCTACTTAATTTACCTATTAGGTGCCGGACTAATCAAACTACCAAAGAATGACTTCAAAGAAAAAATGACAAAATTCATCTGGAAGAACCAAAGGTCAAGAATATCAGAGGAATTAATGAAAAAAGAATGTGAAGCAGGGTGACCAGCAGTCCTCAGAACAGTCTGGTGTTGGCCATGAAATAGCGATGCATCAGGGGAATAGACTGGGTCCACAGGATAGTAGTAAGTGATCACAGTAATCTAGGAGTCTCCAACTCTGGGACAAGAACTACACATTTAACAGATTGGAAGGAGGCACAGACCAACATCTCACACCACATACTCAGATAAGGCAAAATGGATAAATGATTTAGTCATAAAGGGTGTTATCATAACTAAATTAGGGGAGCACGGAATATTCTTTTACCTCTTGGATCTATGGAGAAGAGTTCATTACCAGATAAACAGATAGAGAGCATTACAGGATATAAAATGGATAATCTTGATAACATGAAATTAAAAAGCTTTTGCACAAACAAAACTAAAATAGTCAAAATTACAGGGGAAACAGGAAACGGGAAGAAAAATTTTACATCAAGTTTCTCTGACAAAGGCCCCATTTCTCAAATATAGAGGGGACTGAGCCAAATTTATAAAAACCATCAGCCATTCTCTCATTGTTAAATGGTCAGAGGATGTGAACAGGCAGTTTTCAAAAGAAGAAATCAAAGTTATCAATAGTCACATGAAAAAAATGCTCTAAATTACTACTGATCAGAAAAACGCACATTAAAACAATGCTGAACTACCACCTTACACCTAACGGACTAGCTAACATGACAGAAAAGGAAAATGACATGTTGGAGGGGATGCAGAAAAACTGAGACACTCATGTACTATTGGTGGGGTTGTGAACTCTTCTAACTTTTCTGGAGAATAATTTGGGACTATGCCCAAGGGGCTATCAAACTGTACATGCCTTTTGACCCAGCAATACCACTACTAGGTCTGCACAAAGAAAGTGGAAAAGGACTCATACGTACAAAAATATTTATAACAACTTTTTGTGGTAACAGAGAATTGGAAACTAAGGGGATGCCCATCCATTTGGGAATGGCTGGACAAGCTGTATATTATCGTGCTATACAGAATGATGGGCAAGATGGTTCCAGAGAAAACTGAAAAGATGTATAAGAACTGACGCAAAGTGAAGTGAAGAGAACCTGGAGAACACTGTATAGAGAGAACATTGTACAGAACAGCAGTGTTGTAAGAATGATCAACTGTGAAAGGTTCAGCCACTCTGATCAAGACAATCCCAAAGGACCAGTGATGAACAATGAGACCCACCTCCAGAGAGAGAACAGATGAACTGAATGTAGATTGAATCATACTTTTTTAAACTTTTTTTCTTGGTGTTTTTTGTATGTCTTCTTTTGCAACATGGTTAATGTGGAAATATGTTTTGTATGACTTCACATGTATAATGACTATCATATTGCTTGCCTTCTCCAGAAGGGAGGAGGGAGAGCGAGGATAAAAGAATTTAAAACTCAAATTTTTTTAAAATGTTAAAAAATTTCACATGTAATTGGGAAATATTTAATGAAATAAAAATATGTTAAAAAGGAAAAATTAAACAAGACACTTAAAAAACTCCGACACAACCAAAACCAAGATAGCTAGGCCAAGAAGAGAGACCCAACTTTGCATCAAATGTCGCTGCCCAGAGTCTGACAGTCAAGCTCTTCTAGGATTAACTGACATGACTGAGTCTGAGTGCTACTCTCCAATGGAGAAGTGGCTGACGCTTAGGAAGAGTCTATCCACAGCCATGTGAAAACAGGCTCCAAATCACTAGCGAGAGATAGGTGGAATGTAAATTAAAGCCACTTGCATCTCTACCTCACACCAACCCAATCAGCCAAGACAACAAAAGATGGAAATAGTCAATGACCCATGGGGAAAAGAGCACGCTAAGAGACTGTGGAATTGAGCGAGAAATGTGACTAATGTGGGGAGGAGGGGAACATAACCCAAGGAGGGCAAAGGCAAAAGGTCCCAAACACACCAAAACATTCTCTGCAACACTTACAGTGAGTGCCTGCTACTGAGGGTTAGGGTCAACCAAACTGTGACATTATGTGAATCGAAAGGAATATTTAAGTTGCAAGAAAATGAATATGAGGAATTCTGAAAAACGAACAGATTCTGGTGCCCTGTGAAGAGTAAAGCAGGGTCAGGTCACCTAAAAGAAAAGACACATGGGGAAGCCAAATACGTCCCTGAAGGAGCCCCTCGTGACCCTGGAAGAAATGAGGAAATTCATCTCCTCTGTCCCTCTAGGGGGGAAGGGTGGGGGCCTGGACATACATCCTGAGATGTAATTGCTTTGCTTAACTGTTTCTTGGTCACAAAGTTCTGGGGCTTCGACAGGACAAAAGAGTATGTAAGAAAATTACTCTAGGATATACCAATAAAAAGCATCAATAAAATCTAAAATTCTAACCAGCTCCTTAAATATCTTAGAAATGAGACTCCTATCAGAAAAACTGATGCAAACACTTTCTATTTGGGCTGCAGCGGTCTTGCTTATATAAAATCTTTTCAATTCTACTTCACTGAAATTGTCAGTATTCTCAGATGAGATATCTGGAAAGTAGTTAGCACAGTGCCTAAAACACGGTCATCATCGTGTTTCCTTCCCCTGCTCCCTTGTCACTCTTCCGCTACACACAGATCTGAAATGTCATTTCTCCCTTGCTCCTCTCACCCTTCCTGCCTAAGTCCCGTGCCTCTTTGGGGCTTGTCGTGGTATATGGTAGGAGTGATGGTTTATACCAAGTTTCTGCCAAGCTGTCTCCTGGCTATCTCATCCCTTTCTAAGGGCTCTGGGTTCTTGAAGGCTGTTTGGACAGGGCACAATCTCTGGCAGTTTCTGTCTTGCTGGGAAGAGTCTGAGTATGGTCCTGGGTGATGGACCACACCACCCACATCCAAATGGAGAGGCCTGTCATCAGCATGATGACCACTTGGTCACATCAAGAAACATTTTTAAATCGTCCTCAATCCTTCATGCCTCCCCTGCCCCTTCCGCAGTGACGGTGGCAGGCATGGAGACAAAGAAGGCTAAGCAGGGGTCAGTCTTCAAGCCAACTGCAAACATGAAAACTTCGTGCAATCCCATCCATCTTAACACCTTCACTGTACGTTAAAATTTTAAAGTATGCTGCAGCTAAGTGGAGGGATGACTCGTGCATCCTAACACAGGAACAATGTTTAACAGCACACCTGGTATCTCACGGTGCAATATTAATCATTAATATCTGCAAATAAACTCCAGTGAAAATGTCTGCAGCTTACAAACCAGCATCTCCTACGGAGGATTAAAAAAACAAACAGGAAAATTCTTCAAAGATCTTGATAAGATCCTTCAAATTAAATTAGTCCCCCCCTTTTTTTAACTTAGTGACCTGAGTGCCAAGGTGGGCACAGGGGTGGAGGGAAGAATGTGTGGGAAAGAATGAGAGGCAAAGCCACACTGACTCCCAGAAAACCCTCCTACCTCTACAGCATGAGGAATTTCCTAAGAACCCAAAGTTCCTGGGCAGAGAATGCCACAAGTAACATCACAAAAGCCAGAACTGATTCTATTTTAAAAGAGAGGAAACAATTCATTTTCAACGGGAGAGCCGTTCCTGAATCAGTCACCTGAACACATTCAAATACTCAACTTGTTAGAAAGATAATCCAAAGCTAGGAAAAAAATAATAGAGAGCAAAAACATGAAACATAAAACTCAGACAAATTCAACCAGACTTAACCCAGTTATGGACTATTCCTGGTGTTGTCTCTTTGCCTTTGCAATGTCGGAAGTTACTTTAATCTTCCTTTCTCTTGGGGGCATTTTTCACAAGCTTGCCTATCATTTCAATCAGCCTAATCAACTTTTATTAAACATCCAAGAAGATCCCAGGTCCAGTGCCAGGCTCTCAAATGGTCCCTGTCCTCAAGAAGTATCTATGCGATCAGTAGAGATGGCATACAACATATACAATCACACACTAAACAGATGTAAGGTAATTTTAGGAGGAAAGACACTTGCTGCTGCAGAGAAGAGAGTTCTCCTGCAGAAGATGGCACCTGAGCTGAGTCTGGAAGGAACTGTGGACTCTGAGAAGTGGCGATGAGGAAAGGAGGCATTCCAGGGCTCAGGGATGGCCTGTCTGGCCAGACTGTGGAGGAGCTAGAAGGCAGCCCTGGGTAACCAGCCTGGAGAGGTGCGCAAATTCCCTGGAGACTTCAGCACCCATTTGCCGGTGACACAAATGGCCTGCACTTGAGGACAATAGTTCTGGTGGTATTGGGGAGGATGGACTGCAGTGAGAGGTTTGCAGCCAGAAGAATGAAGGGCTGCTAGGACAGACTTGGGTCTACACTAGGGTGGTGGCTGCCAGTGGAAAGAAGAGGACAGAAGCTGTGGAGGCAAGAAATCCCTGAGTCTATGATGGGAGTGATTACAAGGAGACTGAGTGGGCAGGGGAGGCTAATGGTGCCCTGGCCCCATGAAGGATGTGTGGGGAGAAGAGAGGAAATGGCTTCAGGACACAGAACTGGGAGTGCCCAGAAGGTAAGTGATGCAGCAGAAACAGAGCCCAGGAGGGAAGTGAAGGATGAACATCTGAATGTGCACAAAGAGAAGACAGGGCCACCACGTGGGAGTGCATCCAGAGAGGGGAGGGCCCCGGGCACAGAGGCCAGTGAGTCTGCATTTCTGCCTCTGAAGACTCTTCCAGGGCAGCCCAGAAGTGTAGAGTCTAGACACCCTTCACATTTTTGTGGCCTGGACCCTGTGGCAGTCTAGGAACATCCACAGACCCTTTCACAGAATATTTTTAAATAGATATAATACATAGGATTACAAAGGACCCAAATTATATTAAAAGACACAGTTGGTCAAGCACTGAGCTTGGAGTAAGCAAGACCTAAATTCAAACGTGGCCTCAAGAACTTATAAGCTGAGTGACCCTGGGCAAGTCACTTGATTTCTGCTTGCCTCAATTTCCTTGACTGTAAAATAGGGATAAGCACAGCACCTACATTCTGGACTGTTATAAGGATCGAATGAGATCATGATTGGAAAGTACTTGGGCATGTAGTAGGGTACTTAATAAACGCATATTCCCCTTCCCTTGAAATACTGTTATCAAAATGTTTTAAAACAAAATCACAGATCTCAGGTTCAGAACTCCTGATGTACACCATTCTTGAGATTATCTACTGGCATAGCTTGCACTGGAAATGTCTTTACTTATCCCTAAAAGTATACAAAGGAAGCTACCCAGAGGCCTTTGAGAGTCAGCAAATAGTGGGGGGAAAATGCAGGTAACTTTCTCTTTGTGTGCATAGAGCTAAACGGAATAATTCCTGGGTTAAGAAATGACAAATATAGTTGAGCATGACCAGTGTAAAACAAACTGTCTTTTAAAGGAAAGAACAAGAAATTCTGTGTGCTTGAAAGGCAGGATGGAAGGAGCCCAGGGAGTCACTGTTAACAACAATAAATTAGTGGCCAACAAGACACAGCTGATGAGACAGTTGGGAAGCCTAAAATGCTGAGACAAAAGATGTAGACACTTCAAACAGACTCTCAAAGACCTTCCCTCTTTCCCTATCAAGCATGAACTAATCAGAATGTACTCTATCCTGTACCAACTCCAAAGGATCAAGAGGGAGATGGTTCAATTCAGCGCCTCCTGCATCTGCAGAAGCAAGAGCCCACAGTACTCTGGGTCCACAATTCCCCACACCCAGTGGATCCCTGTGTTTGGGGTTGGGGGAGCTGGCTTATTAAAGAGAGGTATCCGTTTCCCCTCCAATGAGTTTCCCTCGAGAAACTGGAGTGATATAACAGGAGTGCAGGCTGCACAGGGCCATGAGTGATTGGATTCTGTCCTTCCTTTGTGATGGTCCTTTGCCTCTCCCAGTGGTTTCCCTTCTTGGAGACAGCTGCAGATACAATAACTAACTCCTCTAGGGAAATGGGAAGCAGCCAGGGCCATACCTTGGCCACACTGGTGACTAGCCCATCAGCCTACCACCCTTTGGTGAGGTGTCCCTCAAAAAAACAGCAAGGAGCTCTGGGGAAGAGGATGGGTCTGGGAAAGTCTGTGGGGAAAGCCTAATCCACTCACTCACAAAGCAAGTACAGATGAAAGTAGACAAGCCCTCTGGAGGGCCAAAGGCCACACTGGGCCTGTTTAAAAATTGACATTATCTGCTCCCCTTGATCACCAGTGGGCTACATGAGGAAGCAGAGATGGAACTCAGGGAGCTGAGGCTGAGAAGAGCAGACAGAGGAAAAGAATCGATCCAGCAAGGCAGCAGCCTCAGCAGCTCTGCTCCCACCAGACATCTGGCACCATCATGAAAAGCACTGACACATAAACAGCCCAGTTCAACGAGTGTCTGGTCAGGAACAAGGACAACAGTCCCAGCAGCTGCAGTAACTCCCATACCCATCATGGGGCATTTTGTGACACCATCCCACTGAGCTTCATCACAAGGCCCTCGTGCTGACCTGACCTGGATCACAGGGGGAGTTCGTGGTGTCTTCAGCTCAGCCATTCAGGGCCTACCCGCACCACTCTACAGCCCTCCTACAAAATGCCTGCAACATGTGGGATGGAGAGGGAGTCCATCTCCTGCAAAGTCCAAACAAAGAGGCCACAATTCTCCAGATGCTCTGGTTTCTAAATGGCGTGATACTTATGGCATGGCCCTAAATGGCATCCTCATTTAGATGTGATGGCACTTAAAGAATACTAAGCGGATGAAGCAAGCCTAGTTATTCAGACCGTGACATGTAGGTATCCAGGTAGCACATTCAGCAAGGCCTCCAGCAAACGTCTTTTAGACTGTCACTAAAGATAACAGTGGGGCTCCAAACTTGAAAGGAGGAAGAGTACAGGATAGACTGCATTTGCAAAGTGGCATGCTGCATTCAGGGATCCCACACTGCACCCTGACACAAAAATTCAGCTTCTCAGGGAACATCCCGCTGACCAGTGATCCAAAGAGAAAGGGGGAGGTGCAGGTAGGTGCTGCTATCTGCTATGTTTTAGCATATTCCCAAGAATGACTGGGTGACAGACCTGTCATAAAACACATCACAAAGGACACATAAGACTGGACAGTAAAGTGGCCCGACTGGTCATGCAGCAAGAGCTAGAGATACTAGACAGTCAGCCCAAAGGTTACAACAGGGGACACAGAACCCTAAACACCTAGAGTGAGAGTGCAAGGACACCAGGAAGATCCAGTTCCCGAGGATCTATGTCTGGATAGGGACCCACCAGGCTGTGAGCTGGATTGAGAGGGGGAGCCTTCTCATGTGTGGCAGCTCCTCCAAGTAGGTATTTGTGTATTCTGTTCATGGAGATGCATGTCTCTCTTTCAATATCATGAATGGCTCTCTTTGAGAAATTTTAGGAAACTTCAGGACAAAAGCAGCTCAGTTTAATAACTACAAAAACGTTCATATTTAAACATAATGTAAAACCCTATATATACATATATAAAATGCAGATAGATAGATGGATAGATAGATAGATAGATAGATAGGTAGACAGACAGATAGATAGGTAGACAGATAGACAAATAGACAGACAGATGTCAACAAAACCCTGCAAGAAGAGACAGTAAGAGATACACCACTTAAAATGACTCTAGGCAGTATAAAATACTTGGGAGTACACCTACCAAAACAAACCCAGGAACTATATGAACAAAATTATAAAAAACTTTTATACAAATAAAATCACATTTAAATAACTAGAAAAATGTCAATTGTTCATGGGTAGGTAGGACCAATAAAATAAAAGTGACAATTTTACTAAATTAATCTCAATTTACTCAATGCCATCCCAATTAAATGACCAAAAATATCATTTGACTAAGTTAGAAAAAATTCATTTAGAAGAACAAAAGGTCAAGAATATCAAAGGAGCTAATTAAAACAATGCAACAGAAAGACGTTTAGCGGTACCAGGTTTTAAACCATGTTATGAGGCAGCAATGATCAAAAATGCCTGCTGCTCGCTAAGAAATAGAAAGGCGGATCAGTTTAACAGGGAAGACATACAGTCTACGGTAGCAAATGACTATAGTAACCTTGTGTTTGGCACAAGGTTTTAGTGATAATAATTCATTATTTAGTAAAAATTGTTGGGAAAATTAGAAAGCAGTATTAGAAACTGGGAATAGACCTAGAGCTTACACTGTTTATCAAGATAAAGTCAAACTGGATACATGAGCCAGATAGAAAAGAAGGTATTATGAGAAAATTCGAAAAACTATGGAACATAGTACCTATCAGACTTATGGATAGGAGAATGTGTGAATAAACAAGAGACAGCACTGTGAGGTGGGTAATTTTGATAACATTAAATTTAAAAATCAGAAGGAAAGCAGAAAATTGGGGGAAATTTTTTATAGACAGTTTCTCAGAGAAACATCTCAAATCACAAATACAGAAGGAACTCCGTCAAATCCATATGAATACAAGTCATTCTCCAATCGATAAATGGTCAAGGATATGAACGAGCAGTTGGCCAATGAAGAAATCTGACCAATTTATGGTCACATAAAACATGTCCTAAATCATGACTGACTAGAGGAATGCAGATGAGAACAACCCTAAGAGGTCATTTAAAACCTATCAGATTGGCAGAAATGATGAAAGGGGAAAGCGACAAATGTTGGACACCAATTCATTGTTGGCAGAGCTGCGGTCAAACTGGAACCCACCCCACTCCAGTGCTCCTCTCTCCTCCTCCCCTGTGCCCTGGGTCTCCTCATATGACCCTGTTAAGACCCAGGTACCCCCTGCCAATGAATTCCCTTCCCATCATGTCTCCATGCCACCATCTAGATAGCCAGGTAGTGACTCTCTGTGAGAAGTGAGGGCCCCCTCAAAGAGCTGAAAAGGGAGAGCAAGGTCTGTAGAGATAATTCCCCTACAGTGCCTACATCCTTATGACAGAACCAAAAGGTACAGAGTCAAGATCCCACTTGTCTGAATATTTGAACATTTGTTTGATAACAAAAAAAAAAAGTCATGCAGATTTTTGGGGCAACAAGGAGGCCATCCTCTTGAGTATAAATGTGTTAGGACCACATGAGATTCTCTGAAGAATGTAGCCACAGAGACCCTCACATCCAAAGAGACCTATGCTTAACCCACTGTGAAGGATGCTTTACCGAAGGTCCATCCAGACTAGAAGGGTCTCCACCATGCTGGGCATCCTCTAGGGCCTCTGTCAAGATATCTGAGACTGCCCTAACAGTCCACATAAAAATGCTTCAAGTCCGGCCAATGACACACAGAAAAGGTCAGAAATACCAGGAGAAGCCCTGGTACCAAGGTTACTTCAAAGGGCTCTGAGAGATGTAGACACCAACAGCCACACTGGGCATGTTCTTCTCCAACAACCCATACCTTGATTCTAGGAAAGTACACAGTAGCGTACAATTATTAGAAGGTAGGCACAGTCAGTCCCTTTCCTAAGGCTTTTATAACAGACTAACATTTTTTAAATCCCTATCTGATTTTACTTTATGAAAATCAATAACGGCTACACAATGGTAATCACCTTTTTATTTTAACAGATTCAAGTGAAATGAACCTATAAATAGATAAACAAATGCAGTCTAACCCATCTGTTGGCCATTCTTTAGCAAAGAAACTAAGAACAGTGTAAATTTTCCATAAAAAAGTGTCATCTTTCAGTCATAAAATCCATATCTTAATTCTAAATTGAAGCTATTAAGGAAGAGCTGTGTGGTTTGATTTTAAACTTAATGTCTGTGAAGTAATTGTAAAATTTAATTATATTGAAAATCGTCCATGTCTTCCCCCATCTGTCTCCCTAGGACAGTACCCAAAACAAAGACATGAATCACTCCCTCTGACTGTGGAGTCATATTTGGGAACAAAATGTCAAGGTCTGTGGGGGAAACACCAGCAGGACCATAGAGGACTGGTTTGAGAACATTCTGCCTCAGTTTACAAAACTCTGAACCAAGTGCACAAGAGCTGGAAACCCAACACTCAGAGGGAGATGGGGTGATTGCGAACACAATCACGTCTCTTCTTTAGATGATGAGAAGGGGAGGAATGGTCAACTGGGGAAGGTGGGGAAAGTAAAGGCAGGGAAAAAGTTCTAAGTCCTGAAAAAATGAAGCTGGAGTTGAAGCTTTGTGGGAGGGAAAACCTATGGGCTGTCCCAAGTGGGAGGTTTCATGCCATGGGGTCCAGAAAGCCAAATTCAGATTCTGCTGCTGACATATGTGACCCTTGACAAGACTCTTAACCTATGTATGCCTGCAGAGGAGTAGCCACCATCTTGTGACCTGCATGTAATGGGGATCCCTGCACTGATGCTCTCTCTGTTCCTTCATGGATTCCCACTTTCCTATCCCAAGGGTCCAGTGATCATCAAACAAAGAACAGTCCAGTGGCTGAGCCTTCCAAACAGACCTCTGGGCTACTGGGAGGGGGGGACTATGTGTATAAAATCAGGCCTAACAGTATGACGGGTGACTGGTAACAGGAGTAAAAATACAGGCAGACCACGGTGGTCATACCATAGCAGCTTACCCACATGAACTGGATTATCTTAGTCATGTATCTTAAAAACACTCAGCAGAAACAAACATGCCCTTTATTCAAAGACACAGTTTTAAATGGGTATGGTAGATCTAAAAAAACTTTACAATACTTTAACCCCTGGTTAAGATCATCACAGTCCTAATGGGAACAGGAAGCTGGGATCCAGGATGCACAAAGGTCTGTTGGTCTGCAAAGGATCGCGCCGTAGGATGCAAGGCTCAGATACATCATGCCTTCATGGGCTCAGCCTCCTCCCAGGCTCCTGTCTCCTGGATCAGCTCTCACTCCTGGAAGCCCCTCTCTGGTGACCGATCCTGAAGAGCCCACCCTTTTTGCTGCTCACTCATGCCGTTAAGGACACATTGGCCTGCCAGCGACTCCACTGTCTCATTCATTCATGCCCAGTCAGGCCAAAAGATGGAATTTTAAGTGGGATATTGCCAGCGTTGGGTCACCTAACACACCAACAACATGAGGGAATTCCTGACATAGAAACTGGCCCTGATTTCCAACCAGATCATCTTCCTAAAGGCACAAATTTCAACCAAAAGTTGTTCTCTGGGTGTGTGTGTGAGTAAAAGAAGTTCTAAAAGAAAGTCTCTGCTTCCTTTAACAAGTGGAAACAGGCATTGCTTCCAGTAAAACACACAACTTAAACAGCACTATTTGGGAAAGACCCAACAATCATGATTAAAGCCACAGAGATTCGGAAGAACTCTGACACAAGGATTTCTAACTTGTCCTGTTGGTCTGCGAGGGTCTGCAAGTCAGTGAAGTCCCAAGGCCGTAAGCATAGTAGTCAACAGAATGCTTAAAACTATTAGCACATCAGGCCCAGCAGGGCGGCAGCTAAGGACTGTTAAGATTACAACTCCAAATACGTCGCTTTTCGGTGATGACCGCTATGCAGAAAGCATGACAAAGCCACTGTAATATTTTAAAGATTAAAAAAATCTTGTTTACTTCAAAAAAGAGAAAATATAAGGCAAACCTGGTGAATAATCTGAGCCACAGGCAGCTGGTCAGCATAATTCAGCGGCTCTGTTAGCTCTTCATCCTTTTGGCATTTGAGGTGACTGGAGGAAAAATGGAAAATACAAAAATAACATAAATGCTCAAACACATTAAATGCCGATATTAGAAAACACAAAGTTAAATATAACTTAAAATGTCATTTATTACTAAATTCAAATTTAACACAAATGCCCACACTACCCTAAAATTCAGCATTTATTCAAACATCTTTGAAAGCATGTTAATAGCAGAGGATAAAAATCTAACTTCTTCTATGTCAGTGGACCATCCTAGCTGCCTCCTTCACATTCCTCTTGTTCTCTATGGTCCCCAGTTCTTCTTCAAAGGCCCACATTACTTACATGTTGTAGCTTGTCTGTACCCCCATGCACCTGGTGACTACTGAATGTCATGTCTTACCACAACGTGCAACCCCAGCAGGACGCTGATATTAAAGAGACAGGAGGAAGAGCTTCAGGAGCATTAGAGGTAAAGGCAATTCAGTCTAATTTCCTCCCAAGCCCAATTCATCCAAGAAATGACAGGAGAAATGAAGAGAGCCCTCTAGCACATCCAGTGGATCCCTGTGATGACATCTGGGGACACCATGGACAAGAGTCTAACAGGATGAGCAGGCATGGATGAGTCTCAATCGACATTTACAGGAGGAAAGAAGCAAACACATGAGAGGGGATTGTAGATCCATCTCCATATTTGACTATATAATTATGAGTGTGAGGCCAGATCCCACTGAATCTAATATTGGACCTACTACTGTCAGCATCTGGGGATTCCTCTGTGGCCAACCTACAAGTGAAAGTAAATGCAACCTCCAGCTAAGTGATTCCACGCCATACACTCTATTGTTCTACTGATGTTTTTTTTTCCCAATGAAATATAAGGTCCTGACATAAAATAGCAAACAAAGCAGGGGGCCTTAGTTATAAGCAGTCAATTTTCCCAAAATAAAGATCATTCTGACCCTATTGTACTATAGTACTTAGCCATACTGAATATTAAGAAAGGTCCTCAATGGAGGGAAAACACTCTAACATACTGTTTTGTTTCCTTTTTCAATGAGTTTTATTCATGAGCCATTCTCTCCCTGCTCCTCTTTCACCAAAGACCTAATTAAATGACGTCAGAGAGTAGTGGGTGTCACTGCCAAGTCTGCAAAATGGTGTTCCCTTTGGGATCAATATTCTTGTTTTATTTTTCCACCTCTCCTGGTTTCAGTCCCACTGTCATGTCACCATGACTTTACTATAATACATTTTACCAACCCTCAATGATATCCAGTATCGAGGACTAGAGCCAGGAAGACCAAGCAGAAGCAAAAATGGGAGCTAGAGAAACACAGAATGTGGACTCAGAGGCCTGGGTTCAGATACTGGCTGTGTGACCTCGGGCAGATAACTCACTTTTCTCTTGCCCTCATTCTGCTCCTCTATGAATGAAGAAAGCTGGACTGGCTGGCCTCTAAATCTGAGATGCCATGATCCCCTTTCTTCCACTTGCCCTGTCCCCGTCACGGATGCTCTGAGCAGGGCCCTCAATTTCGCCTTTTCCTCCCCCATCAGACCCTGCCTTCATTCTCAGGTGTAAAGGGCTTTAGACAGGATCCTCTAACCTGAGGCCTCCCAGGTCCTGGCCACTTCTCTTGGGAGGATTTATGGTAAAAACATGGACAAGAGTTTAACACAGGATAAACTGGCATGGAGAGTTTTGTCCACACTAATGAAATCATGGACCAAAGTATCAAATAATTTATAAAACTGCAAACTGATTTAATAATATAGGCTGAGGGTGGAAGAAGGAAGAGGAATGATTCACGATCAACTCCACTTTATCCTGCAGTCCTTGGGAGCGGGGAAAGGGCAGGGAGAGAAAGGACAACTGAAGGGCTAAAATAAACCATCTCCTGCCACCACCTTTCCTAAGTGCCTTTGAAACAATCCGTCCAGCTTGACATCGATTTCCCTTCTCTTCTCTTCCTCCTCTCTGGTGATGGGGACAAACACTGCAATGGCCAGAACAGCTGTCAGAAGACGGGGTTCAAACCTCCATCCCCCCATCCTGCCTGCTTTCAACCTCAAGCAAACACCTCACTTGGGGGTGGGGGGGGGGGGGAGTTTCCTCAACCATAAAAATGAGGGTTTCAACTCAATGGTCTCAAAGGTCCTGCCCAGAGCTGGGCTGAGGATCCCACCATCCTAGGAAGGAAACGGAAACAATGAAGAGTCAAATCACCCTCTAAGTTGTTGATGAGATACATGGAGTCAAATGGGGAAGCCCTAGGATGTGTAGGGACTCTGAGGGCAACAACACCAGAGATGACCCTTGTGTGTGTCCCATGGAATGGAAGCCCACAGTCTTTAGTGATCTCTTCCATGCCAGCTCTCCTTGGACTGTGGGCTCTAATTCTCCCCACACACACACACACATACACACATGTGCACTGTGACACACACATACACACTGAGGATAGACATCCAAAGGAAAGAGAATCCCTGTTCTCAAGAAGTCTACATTCTAGGACAGAGGCCAGACAAGGGTGCTGTGTAACTTTTGTGGAGCATAGGGGATTCCCTAGAAATGCCCTTTTCAGAAGCAATTGCTAGTCAGAATAGGAGGCAAAACGTGGAGAGAAGAACATGGAAGAAAAGAGAGAGCAGCACAGAAGTGGGTCTGGGGCCCGCCAGAGGAGGTAGATAAGGTGAGTTTGTCCCAGCTCATCAATTAGGACAAACCAGCCCAGGATAGTGGTTCCAAAGCTGAAGGAAAACCATGGCCTGGTCTCAGGAGCTGCAGCCAAGGGGGAGGAAGGGCGGAATTGGCCGGGATGGGGAGAGTGGCCTCGGTCTGGGGCCAGCTAGCTAGCGTGAGCAAGTGAGGTCATGGACTAGAGCAGGCCAGCCCCAAGGCAGCTGCTGGAAAGCAGAGTGAAACAAGTCACCCAGAGAATGGGCATGCGCCCAGAGAATGGACACACAAAGGCACCAAAGGAATTTCAGGAGACAGAGCAACAACAATTGGCGAGATCAGGAAAGGCCAAACAGAAGTGATGACCGTGTCCTCAGCAGCTCCCACACTGCACAATCTCTGCAGCTGACCCCTCAGTCCTTCTGCTCCCATGATCTGTCAGCCAAGACATCTCTCCTGGATTGCTCTTTTCCCTTTATGAGCCCCAATCATAGCTTCAAACTTCAAGCTCCTCTCCCTCCAGAAATCGGTGTTAATTAATCCTCGGCCTCCATTTTGTTTATTTGTCTTTCTAGCTATCCCCCAGACCTCTTTTCTTCGGCTGTTTCACAAATTCGAGGTTGCTATGGAAACCTAAGTCCTCCTCTTTCGGTAAGGCAGGTTCTCCAGAAAACCTGCACAATTTCAGTGGTGGTTGGGTGGATCTTTGGTCTTGTCTTTTCCAGTGTCTGACTTTCTTATTAATTCCCTGGACAGAACTTGGTTCTTCGATGACACTGGTAACCTCTACGTTTCAACTTGTGGCATTTTGATGCTCCCTTCGTTTAACGCTATCAATCAACAGACCAAGGTCCCAGCTCTGTGCCTCAGTGCTGAGGAGGCTTTGTTACCTGTTGTAAAAACAGGCACCAATGTTAGAAATAACTCAGAGGCCTCATTCCGGGATGATGTGAATCCTGGGGTTCTTGCAGACCACGAGCACTAAGTCCTGCCATGATGGACAAAGCCAAGAACTACCACAGACTGGAGAGGTGTCCTAGCAAAACCTGGCCAAGGACTGACTCATTACCATGACTACTGACTAAAATGTCTGAGGCTTTCTGATCAGCTGACAGAATGGTGAAATTGGAAGCCTCAAAGCATTGACGTTGGAATCGCTCAGCTTTCTACAGGTCTTTATTCTCACAGGCTCCTCAGAATAAGTGTGAAGGAGACAGCAACACTATTATTATCCTCATTTTACAGATGAAGCAAGTTAGGCTCTGAGACTCCAACAAGACCCCAAGGGACACAAACAGGAACAAACTCTCTAACATGCTCAACACCACACAGCTAGGAGGTGTGAGAATGGCACTGAAAGCCAGATCTCCTGATTTGGAGGCTAAAGAAGGGGATTTTTAGAACAGGACTACCTACAGTTTGAGATGCTGCAGAGATCAAGGGTTAATAGAACAGGAAAAGGCCAATGGACTTGTTTATAAGGACAACTAATGACCCTGGAGAGAGCCACCTCAATGTCTTGATGGGAGTGGACCTCCAAAGTCCCTATATGGAACCCAGAACTCCAGCATGGCAGCCTTCTTCCCATTCAGTGCCAGTGTTGTAGTCATACTTTGGATAAATCTTGGGTAACCATCAAAAACAAACCTGGAAGGCTTGAAGCCGAGATGTTATCATGCTTGAGATGAGATAAGTCAACAATTACCATGAAGATGCCACACCAATCCAAGAAGACTCACCTAGCAAACAGCTCCTAAGTGAATCACTTCCACTGCACACCAACCAGAGGTGCGGGTCCTGGCTGTTCTGCCCAGCAGCCTCAGCGGTATGGGCAGCACAATGATGGCCACAGCAACCACTAAATGCGTAGAAGAGTGGACATTTCCAGTCTTGGTCTTCTTGGATTCTTCACTTGCTTCCAGGAGCATTTCATGAAAAAGAGCTTGTTTTCTTCCACATTCCTATGATTTAACCTATTTCGTTAGACTCTGCACCAGAACACAGTTCCTACTTGGCTTGTGGAGAGCACTGAGGGACAGGTTTGATACCATTCTACATATAGTTTTTTTCTTAAAATGCTGCAGAAAATGAATTCCTATGAACTGATCATTTTAAAGGAACTAGAAGAACTTGCTATGAAAACAACTACCCTCCATCACAAACTCTGCGGAAAAGCAAACACCTTCCTCAGCATATGCTCAGGGGAGGACAGATCCCCACAAAGAAAACGTCCTCAGTGATGGCCTGGGGTCAGAGTGGAAGGAACTCTGTAATGAGCATTCCCAGGACAGGAAGGCCCAGGGAGCATGATGGTGGCAGAGTCTGGACCGAAAAGGCCCAGATAGGCCAGAACTCTGATCTAGGCCATGTTCTTAAAGGAAGGGTCTGTAAGGAAGCAAGAATTACAAAAGACACCAGGGCTTCTTCAGAAAAAAAGTGGTGCTAGATCAGTGTTATCTGTTTTTATTTATGACAGCGTGGCGAGGAAGCTGGGCCAGGGCACGCTCCAGATAGCGTTCACACAGATTTCAGCAAAATGTTTAACATCACTCATGCTAACCTTATAGAAGACAGAGAGAAGTGGTCTGAGGTCAGACTGGCCTGAAAGGCCAGGTGCACAGAGTAGGTGGCTCAGTCTCCAGGGGTGTGCTCAAGGGATCTGTGCTCGGCCCTGGGCTGCTTTAATATTTTTATCGGTGGCTTGGCTAGAACTGCAGGGGCGGTTGATACTCCAAATGACAAGCCCTGGCAGCTCCAAGAATGTGGGGTCAAATATAAGAAGATGAAATTTAACAGAGCTGAATTAAAGACTTACTTACATACAGGTCCACAAAAGCCACCTCATTATTATACAGTGGGATGAAGCCATGTCTAATAAAGATGAGTGGAGGGGACAGGGGATGAGAGCCTGGAGAAGTCTCAGAGAGGGGGACAAGATAAACCTAGTTCACACATGCAACAGTTACTCTGCGGAAGACAGATTGGCTTCATTCTCATTGGCCACAGAGAAGGAAAGGAAGACTGGCAGATGGCAGGTGCCAAGAGATGAATTTTGGTGTAAATAAATGCAGTCTGGGCTTTCTGAATGTCAAGTCTCTCCCAAAATGGAAGGGGATACCTTGGGATGGGAGGTCTCCACACCAGGGCTTTCCCAAGAGTGACCCTTGGCTCACAGTGGGGGGATTGATGGCCTCAGGGTCCCTTCCAGCACTGAGATTCCAGATGGAACGTCAAAGCCACTCTGACCGTATCACTCCACTGAACTCCTCCCCCACAAAGTTAGCAGTGATTACTTTCTGGTCTTTTCTCGTTCTTCTGAGCATTTCTGCAGCAGGCAACATGGCAGACCATCTCTTCTCTCTGGATTGTTCATGACAGTGCCTCCTCTCTCTTTTCCTCCTAAACATTGGACAGCTCCAGCCAAAGGCTCCTTAGAGAGGGCTCAGAACTGTTCAGCTAACTTCCTTTCCCATCAGCTATTCCACTGGGTTTCAACTCTACAAAATCATGCCCCCATGGTGAGCATCCTCTGGTCGTTCTCCCCCCACCCCCAACTCCCATTTTATCTTCCTTCTATGTGTCATCTTCCCCCTTCAGACTGTAAGCTCCTTGAGGCAGGAACTACCTTTTTCTTATTTGTATCTCTGTGCTTAGCGTGCCTGGCACTTAACGCGTACTCACTACTGACTCTTCTGAGTCTCCTTTGTGGATCAGCATCTATGCACACCTCCCTTTACTCTGGGGCACCTCAAAGTTCTTAGGCTCTTAGGTCTCCTCTCTCTACACTCTGTCATGGTGACCTCAGTTCTCACAGGTTCAATCACCATCTTTATGCAGATGCAACCCTAGTCTCCTGGGCTCTCGTCCCAAATCCTCAATTGCCTACTGATCACTTTGAACTCCATGCCCGATGACTAATCTCAAACTTAACATGTTCCAGAGACCTTGTTTTTCTTCCAGTCCCTTTGATGTCCAGAGCATCCCATCCTAAACTCCCTCAGGTTTGCAACCTTAGAGTCCTCCCTGACTTCAATCTCCCTCATGCCACATAATCACTCACTAGTTAAGTCTCGATGACTCTACCTACCTAAACAATGCTTTCACATCCCTTCCTTCTGTTTCCTGGGCTGCCACCTAGTTCTGACCCTCACCTCCTCTCACCTGGACTGTTACAACAACTGCCTAAATTAGTCTTCCGGGGTCAGGTCTCTCCTGTCTAGAATCCAGTTTCCATACAGGTGTCAACATCATATTATTAAAGCACAGGTCAACACAGGTCATTCTTTGGCTCAAAAAGCTCATGGGGCTACTTATCATCTTTAGGATAAACTACTAAGACTTAACCTCCAAAGCCTTTTGAACACTTGGCTCTGACCTACTGGACGTGACTACCTGTCATTCCCTCTATGATTGTCCCAGGCTGGCCATTTCACTCTTCCTCATACACGTCATTTGTTCTTTTAGCCCTGAGTCTTCACAATGGCTGGTCCTATGCCTGGAATACCCCTTTTGCCCATCCCTGCTTCTCAGAATTCCTGGTTTCCTTCAAAGGTCAGCTCAGGCACCACCACAAGGAGGAGGCCTATTTTTAACTCCCCAGC
This sequence comes from Notamacropus eugenii, assembly GCF_028372415.1. NCBI lineage: Eukaryota > Metazoa > Chordata > Mammalia > Diprotodontia > Macropodidae > Notamacropus > Notamacropus eugenii. The sequence goes on from NC_092873.1 coordinate 538,528,284, forward strand.
TGCTGGTGAGGAGTAAACAGCCCCAAATTATTCCATATTTGTTTTGTGTATGCCTAGATCTATATCCATCTATCTAGACCTACTTATCTATCTCTATCTGCACACACAGAGAGAGGAACAGATAAGACACACAGTTTCCCCTAAAGAATGTAAGCTCCTTGAGACCAGGGGCTACTTACCTTTTGCCTTCCTATGCCCAGTGCCTAGCACAGACCTGGCCCCAAGCAGGCTTCTGATGAGTGCTCATGTCCTAACTGCAAAAGAACCACACTGTCTTCTACTCTGGAGGAAGGGCACCATCTTGTGGGATTTGAGGATACTGCAGTGAAGATCCGTCAAAGCCACAATCAGTTTCATAACTTCGAGTCACCAAAAAGGCTGGTGGTAGGAATGGTGATTCTGGCCTCCAAGGATGCCCATCCACTGTGGCCCCCTCTGCCCACCCGGACCAGCAGCCTCTGGATCAGACTCAGACCACCCACTCATTCTGGACACTGACCAGTCCTTGAAACTCTGCTTTTGTCCTATGGCTCCATCCCCTCCCCCAGGCCCCACTGCCCAGTCTAGAATGTCTGAATGTATTAGAATGGGCACTTCCTGAGGGTAAGGACAGAGTTTATATTTTTGTCTTTTAAATATAATGAAATAGAAAATACTCTCATGTTCCTATCATCAGCCTGGCAGATAGGAGGTCCTTTTGAGCAAATACGTTACTAAGAATACAATGTTTACATAATATGTCATGTAACAAAATGTTCGATATTTTGCTTTTTCATTTAAATGATCCTTGATGCCTGTATTACTTTATGAGTCTTGGTTTCCTCATCTGTAAAATGGATGGGCCTCTTAGGTCCCTTCCCCTCTCTGCCCGTGACCTTGTGACCCTATGTACCTCAAGCATTCATAAATGTGTCTTTGGGAAGTCACCGAACAGGCCTCCCTACTCTTTGCTATAAAAATGAACAAACCCAACAGTCCAGAATTTAATAAACTCAAATTACTAAGTGAAGGACGCCCTATTTGACAAGAACTATTAGGAAAATGGGAAAGCAGTTCAGTTTGTAGCAGCACCCAACAAAACAAGCTCCGGACAGAGGTACAGCCTACATAGTCATAGCATTTTGAAAAATCAGAAAAGATGGATGTCCCTTTTAGAACTATGATGATCCTAAAAGTTAAAACCAACAACCTTAAGTGTGTGAAATCTTAATAAAACAAACGTAATCATAATAGGAAGAGAAACTCTCAAGTGGGGAAAAAATCTGCGTCAACTCTCTCCATCAACCAATACATACTGAGCACCTACTATGTGCCAGGAAGACAGAAAGGGACCAAGAAGAAGTCAAGCTCTGCCCTCAAAGCATTCATGATCAGTCTAATCTCTGAAAAACTCTGACCGCTAAGACATGAAGGGAAGTGATGTCAGCGGGCAAAGGACACAACCGGTGAAATTCGATGCTCCAATGCCTGTCCACACTCGCATGACCGACGGGCTGCTGCCTTTCTGGTGGGGCTAGGAAACAGGCTGATGGTTAACGAAGATCATCGACAAAAGCGTGAGCATGACCCATTCATCCCTTTGAGATCTGAGTTCTCACTGGTGGGCAAGTACTCTGGAAGGAAATACTAAAAGAAGGGGTTCCTGAAGGCAAAGACTGCACTGGTGCAAGCAAGGGGTTTGTGACTGGGATGGGACAGTCCTTCACCATCAGAAATCAGACCAGCCACCCTCCACACTCCTACCTGGGGGCTCAGTGGCCACCATATCTGTTTCTCCTGACCAGCTAAAGGAATCCTTACCCAACTTCTCCAACCTCCCTCTGGCTTGCTGGTCGCAGCCAGAAAGGTCTTGGATTCACTCCAGTTCCCTCCCCATAGAAGCCAGCCCACATCTTCCCTGGCTTCCTGGGCCCTCTCTCCTTTCATTCCAGGACCTGCCTGTCCCTTTACTGAAAAACTAAAATTGAGATCATTCTAAGGGAGCTCCATCTTCTTCATCCCCAAATCCCCTGGAATCCTCCACTCTCTCCTCCTTTCTCCAAGTCTCTTCTCCAAAGAGGATATCCCTGGCCTCACCACAGTTACCTCCACATGTACACTTGATCTCATTCCCTCCTTCCTGTTCATCTTGTCTTTTACTAGCCTAGCTATCATCTTAGTAGTAACTCGTGATTGGGAAACCTCCCCATCTTGCCAGTCCCAATCAGCCTTGGTTCTTACTCACCGTTCATCATACCCCCCTGCGCTTCACCCCACCACAGGCAGCATAGAGACATCCGTTTCCCATCCACCTGCTCCCTTTCCTCCCCAGCCCTCACCCCAGCCCTGCCCCCACCTCTTTTCAGCTTCCTTTTGTATGCCTTCCCCCATTAGACTGTAAGCAACTTGAGGACGGGGGTTGTCTTTCTTTTAGGGGTATTTATATCCCCAGCGCTTAGCGCTGAGCCTGGCAAACATAACCTGCTTAATAAATGTTAATTAACTGGTGATTCAGTGTGTAAGGTCCATTCTACATATGGCAGCCCAAGTAATCTTTCTTCAGCACAGATCTGACCCTGTGACTAACCTCCTCAACCAAGCCCAAGAGCTTCCTTTGGCCTCTAGGATCAAATGTCCCGTGTGGTTTAGTTCTGAAAGCCAAACACATGCTGGCCCCAATCTACACTTCCAGTCTCAGTGGATCTTACTCTCCTAATCTGTGTTTTCTCATGACACTCCATCCCCCATCTCCACACTGGCTGCCCCCCACACTAAGTATGCCCTCCCTCCTCACTTCTGCCTCAGACAGTCTCTCCCTTATTTAAAGGTGAAGCTCAGGCACCATCTTCACCATAAAGCCTTTGATGACACCGTTTCTCCCCAAATTTAACTACTTGTTGCATATATCCATACACATGTATAACACACAAGTGTAAGTATTAACTGTAGCCATGCTGTATTATTTTATATGTATATATTCTCTCCCTCAACTTGAATATAAACTCACTACAAACAGGGATGGTCTTTCTTTGTGCCTGTATCTGCCCCAACCCTCACCTAGTATTTAGCAAGCAATAAATTCACTTCAATTCTAAATCGACTGAGCTGAGAGAATGTTTGAACTGATCAAAAGTGGGGGACAAAGCCTAAGCAGAAGAGCAACACACCAAGTGACAATAAGAATTTAGAGGAGTCAGCACTCAACGAACGGCCCCTGAAGTCCAATTCCATGGAACGTCTGCCCTTTCCTCAGCAGAGATGGGGGGCCACCGACTCACAGTTTTGCAGACGCTGGCAGAAATGGCTTCTTTTCCTCTCTACCATTGATGGATTCCACACATGTTTTAGGAGGTAAGAGGAATTTCCCAGGAAATAAAAACCCAAAGTAAGCACAAGGAAAGGATGGGCATAAACAATCTGAGTCCCCGCAACCCTGAGCCACTCTGGTCTTTCAGTCACCTATGGCACCAGCTTATCACTAACTTGTCGGTTTCCCTGAGAGCGCCTGACAAAGGTGCTGGCTCTGTCTGATTTATATCATGCCTGTTTCCAAAGGAAGAAAAGAAACCAAAACGTAGTCAAGTCCAACCCAAGGGCCCCTGGGGCTCTCACAAGCTGGTTCCCAGAGATCCTCCCTCTCTGCAAAGACAAGGCTCAGGCCAAGGCCACAGAGGGCCCGTCAGAATGCTGGCCGCAGGCCGAAGAATCAGGCTTTTTAACCATATAGACTTTCAAAGATTTCTGGAGGTTATGAAAGGAGAGTTGGTGGATGAAGTATCTATACCAGAAAGAGTGGAGCTCTTTAATGTACTGAAAATAAAACAGTAAAATGACACCAAACGCACCTTCAAAAGGTATCCTAGGGCCTTGGGATGCAGCAGGGTCACTACGAACATGCATGATTATTAGGATTGCTAAATTTAGTTCATTCAATTTAAATTTTAAATTAATTTTAATTAAATCAAAAAGAGCTGTCCAATTAACCAACTGTTAGGCTGCAGTTGCTACAGCAGTTTACTTAAAGTTACAATTGTACTTGGTAACAACCTGAGTCATCCAGCATTAAAATGCTAATGACTACTCCTTACAGGAGACCAGAGCTGCAAAGCCATCGGTTACTGTTTGATTTTCCTTTCCACAAGCCCAGGACTGACCACTTTGAGGGGAGAGGGGACCACTTCCTGCTTTAAATTCAGTCCTTACTGTTACTGTCAATCATGTCTGACTCTTCATGATCATATTTGGGGTTTTCTTGACAGAGATCCTGGAGTGCCTGGTCATTTCCTTCTCCAGCTCATTTTACAGAGGAGGACACTGAGGCAACCAGGGTAAAGTGACTTGCCCAGGGTCACACAGCTAGGAATTATCTGTCTGAGGGGAGGTTTGAACTTAGGGAGATGAGTCTTCCTGACTCCAGGCCCGGCACTCTGTTCACTGTGCTTCCTAGCCACCCTAGTTCACCCTTCCCTTAACACCAAAAACACTGGGTCACACCCAGAGGAGATAAACACTAAATATGCTCTTAAAAAAAAAAACATATCAAATTCATACTTACATAAATAATTGTGCTACTGACTGCTCCCTGGAGGAATCAGACTAAAAACATTTGGCTCTAATTAATTAATCTTAAAATATTATACTTAGGATTCTGTCCATTCACAAGAAAGATCATTCTGCCTTTGGTCAATGCAGCCTCTTTAAGACTCTATGTAGAACTCCTCAGCAGTCAAAGTAATCATTAAACTAAAATAAACAATTTGAATTTTCTAAAATTAAAAGCCCTTTGCATAAACAAAAATCAATGCAAACAGCCTAAAAAGGAAAACTAGCAACTGTAGGAAAAGTTCTGGGATTTCTGATGAAAATCTAATGTTCTAAATGTAGAAGGAATTGATATAAATATGTAGGATCAAGAGCTATTCGCCAAAGGATGAGAAGAGTTCTCAGAAGAAATGCAAATGTTCAAGAGCCACATAGAACAATGTTCCAATTCACTAACGAAACAAATGCACCATTAAAACACCTCTGAGTTTCTTCCTATATACAGCAAATTCTCAAAGATAAAATATGGAAACAATGAATGTCGAAAGGGCTATGGGAAAAGAGGCAAACTGATACATGTTTAGTGGAGATGTGAATTAGGCCAATTATTCTAGAAAACAATTTGCAATAAAGTGAAAAAAGTCACTAATCGTTTATAGACAGTGACCCCACTACTGGACCAGTATTCTACAGAGGTAAATGACACAGAGAAAGGTCTCATGTATTCCAAAATATTCATAGCAGCATTCTTGGCAGTAACTGGAAACAAAGTGAGTGCCATCCATTAGGGAAAGACTGAACAAATTGTCTTATATGACTATAATAAAATATCACTGCATTATAAGAAACTATGAATAAGAAGAATTCATAAAGACATGGTAAGACTTGTGAAAATGACAGAGCCAAGAGTAAGATATCGCTATGATGACAACAGCACAAATGGGTCACTCAGATTAAGTGTAACAGTTCTGGAGAATACATGATAAAACCAAGTTAACAGCATATGCTGTAGGACAGTTTTTCTGGGTTACAATGGAGAGGCATACAGGTGGCACATTAGGAAATGGTCAATGTTATTTAAAATGTCAGCAGTTATTAGGCAGGAAAAAACAGGCAGACAGTGAGACAAAGACAGAAACAGAAAGACTGTGAGACAGAAACAGAGACAGGAAGGGAGAGAGAGAGAAAGAGAGATTTAGAAAAGCAATCATTCCTACAAACAAAAACCAGGTCACAGCAAACTGACCCAATTTCCTTTTGGGATACAGCTTGGAAGGATGTAAGGAGAACAGCACAGACATTGTCCAACGTCTCAAGTGTCCAGTTTCGCCCAGCTGACAAGACCACACTAGGTCAGCAGATATACAAGGAGCAGGGTCACTGCAAACTCCCTGGGTAAGCCTTGGACCCCAGGCCCCGAAGCACATGTGAAGGGTGGAGAACATTCCTCCTGTCTCTAACATACAAACATCTATTCCTTCCCCCACCCCCGCCCCCCAGACCCTGGACCTCCTCCATATAACTGCTTGTTTTTCATATTTAAATGTTCCCCTTGGTTCTGATCATCCTAAAGTCTCCTCAAAGGAGCCTTGGGAACAATACGCAGACCTGGGCTAGATGACAGCGCTTAGTGGGCTTCATGATGATGTACATGGCAACAACCATAAGATGACCAACCGATGGTTGATGCTGACCAGAAGAGCTCTCCTGAGGTGTCACAAAAGTGACAAATGGCAGAAAATACTGACTTCAGCAGAAGCAACAGGTTCTAAATTGTGACAACAGATTTCTATTGATAACTAAAATATGCATAGCTGATTGAACCATCAATCCTATATAGGAACATGCTCATACTAAATACTGTGTCACTGTTATAATATTAGCCATATTTCTGCAAATGTGCATCACCACACTTTTGGCCATCAGCCAGTAAACATATATTACATACCTACTATGTGCCAAGAGCTCTGCTGACAAAGAAAAGGAGACTGTGCTCTCAAGGAAGCTGGGGGAAGGAGGAGGGGAACAACCCACGTGGCATTTGTTGAGTGCCAGATGACCCTGCTGGGGGCCCTGGTTAAACAGAGGCTTTGGGAGGTGTTCTTTGTTCCATGAACCACACAGTTTTGTAAACCCAAACCTATTTTACTCATTGACAAATTCTAATTTCAGAAACATAAGCCTTCATTTCTGATTAATCCTTGGTTGGCAGTTATTCCCAATATTTTGGTGTTGGGGAAAATGCCTTGTCTTTGTGGATTTAAAGGGGCCATGACCCGGCTACTTCTTAAACAGGCCTATTCAATGAATGTGCATTACCTCACCCTAAGTGTGTACCTGCAAAGACTTTGGCCTAAAGGGCCCAAGGTCTCCCAGTGCATCCTGGGTCATCTCCAGTCGTCCTGATGAATATCCTGTCACTGGATTCAGACGGCTCTGGAGGAGAAGTGAGGCAGGTGACCTCACTCTCTCACTCAAAACAACGTCAAGTGCAAGTCCTCATCATTTCTCTGATGGCATGGTCTTCTTCGGCAACAAAGGACGAACACAATCTTGTCAGAGAAGTAAGACTTAAGCAAACCAGGAACATGACCCTTGAAAGGAATTCTCTCCTCCAATGAAAAATGCAAATGATCATCCTTCTCTCTCCCCTACCCGGCCCCTCTCCCCTCCAACTCTTCTCCTTAAAAAGGATCTATTTTGTCGATTAAAATATAGTGTCCTGAGCTCTCCAAAAGCAGACACACATATTAGCACAGAACAAAACACTTTCCCCATTTTTTTAAAGCAGAGACAATAACGGGACCAAGAATCTTTTTCTCTGGTCAAGAATATTCAGAAACACATCTTCTAGGTGGCCTCTAGCCAACACCTCAATCTATCACCTTCCTTCCAAAAGAACTTCTCCAGCTGTTGGGATGTTGAACATCACTGCCAATTTCTGGCCAAAAGGGCCTTTCCAGATGTTTCCAGGGCCTGCTCCAGGATGATGGCCTTCTGAATGGAGCACCCTCATTTTCATGTTTGCTAGCACTCTGGATGGATTCCAACTTAATGAAATTCTCATTCCAAACCAGAATCTCTCCCTCACTCTTTCAGGATGCTGTGGTACCACATGGTAACTTACCCACCGGTCCAGTGTCCCGTTGGCATTAAGGAGCATCAGAAAGCGTGAGAGACCTTCTCATCTCATATACAGCACAAGCAATGAGCCCTTGCTGGTACATTGCATACAGTCCCATTCCTAGTCATCTTGCAATGCCATGTTAACATGCACTTTCACAACATTTACTCTTCTGAAAAAAGGACTATGTGGAACCTTTGCTTTCATGAAAGAAAACTCAAACTCACTTTGTCTCAGAATGCTGATATCTCCTCGAAATGAGCAATACCTCGGCATACTCTTAATATGCAACAGTTGAGAATCAGGGCCTTCATCATCAAAGTCTCTTTTCGTAATTTTTAGGATGGCATTGAATTACTACTATGATCAGACCTCAGTTCATATGCTTTCAGATACATTCCATTCATTTTTTTAAGTCACTGTCACCTATGAGCAATACCGTTTAGGTACAGTAACAGACTTAAAGAAAAGCTCCCCAGCTGCCTCTGAAATTATTCAACTGCTCAAACTAATATAAAAAAAAAATTCAGTAACAACTATTCAAGTGACAAAAATCATGAATTATTCAATGATCAATTTTTGATATTTTATAAATCAAGTGAATCAAAGTAGTCACATATTCAAGGAAATTTATAAATAAATGTAACTGAAGCTACATTTAGGAACTATAGTATGATGCCAGAAAGGCCTCCCTGCTAAAGACAAGGTTACCTGCAATGTGGACAGTAATTACTTGGGGAAAGCAGGGTACCATTTAGAAAGCTGAGAAATCTGTGCACTGTTCTATGGACAAGTTCCAGCAAATCTGTTGGACTGTCCACCAAGATTCACAGGCCCACTTTCCCATGTACCTCCACTGAACTGCCATCATGTTGATGGGAGGTTGGCATTAGGCAAGTCTACAGGGACCTTGAATTTACTGCATTAACTAGTGCCCCCGAGGAGCACCGTTAGGTTGCAGGGACTCCCAGAACTAGGAAAGTCACTTCACCCTGTTTGCCTCTGTTTCTTCATCAGTAAAATGAGCTGGAGAAGGAAATGGCAAACCACTCCAATATTTCTGCCAAGGAAACCCCAAATGGGGTCATGGAGAGTCAGACACGACCACGAACAACAGGCCATGAACTCACAAATACTCTTAAATTGACAAAGGAGCACTGGATAAAGACAGGGCAAGGTGAGTCAACTGAACTGAGATGAAACTGTCAGACTCCATCAGTGACCAGATGTTGGTCCACCCTCATGCATGTGTGATGAACCAATGAAGACTGAGTCCTGCAGCATTCAGGGGTCTGGCCTCATTCCCAGGAGGGCTGGAGATGATACATAATTTCCTTTCATTAAAATCAGTGAATAGCCAAGAAGTTTTAAAAATCATTCCAAAAGCAATTAAAGCTAATTACAGTAAAAAGAGGATCTTTACCTTGTTCCTAAACATTGATCCCAAGATGAAATTCATAAGCTCAGATTCTAACCTTCCAAAGTGATCTTTAACAACTGTGGGGGACGGAATCCCCACAGAAACAAAAAAGACCAAAGGAAATGGTTCCAGCAGCTGGGGAACATGTGTAAAAAGCAAATACTGTCAAACACAGTATTGATTTGTAACCAGAGGAAGCATAATGAGCCATTTTTTAACTTGGTGGTGAGTAATGGGGGAAAAATCATTAATGGCAAAGCATTCAATACCCGCTCGGTTCTGAAAGATCCTAAAAGAGGTCATTTTTAGAAAGAAAAGCTACAGAACAAAAGTGGGAGTGGAGAGGCTGCTGGAGGCAGGAACTGAATTTTTTAACCTCCCCCCAAATTCTACCAACTGCATCTAACTCCAGGACATACTGAAAAAACATCCTCTGGATTCTCCAACTCAGCACACCTCAACTAAAATCTGCCCACACGACAGTCATGTCTCTTTATTTTCAATTGTCCTACTGATGACTTTCAAAGAAGGGTGATGGGAAGGGAAAAGCAGATTATGTAAAATTACCATCCCAAGTCAGAAAAAAGCTGTAAGGACTCATGTTGAAGTACAGAGACTCTCCATCTGGCCCAGACTAGAGGTGACTGGACCCACTTCCCCAACAGCTCTCAGCCTTGGCTAGACGAACGTTTCTGGGAATGTCCTCATTGTTAGGAAAGGCTTCCTCACTCAGATCTCCAGGAACACGCACCCTCTCGCCAGAAATCCATCCCGAGAGGTCAGTCCAATGCACAGGCGCCAAGGGAGCACCATGGCTGTCTCTTGTCACACATTCTCTGATGTTCTCCTTTACAAACCACCACGGATCTTTCCGTGCTCCCTGGATGATCCTCAACTTCAATTCTTCACTGACCAAGGCACTCCATGGCTCCCGACACGGCCTCACAGGAAGAGCATCCTGACTGAAACGAAGTCCTATGATCTGGGCTCAATGAGACAGCTGTTCCAGACCTTCTCCTCCTTCCTCCAGGTTCCCCAGCCAAGGGGAACCCAAGGCCAAGCCAAGAGACTCTTGTGCAGCTAATGGCCTCTGCTGTCACTCTCTCTGAGTTTCCCCCACCACCCCTGCTAACTGCCATCCCCTGCTCTCCACCTGTTCTCAGCTGGACTGACAAAACTATCTCCTAGACACCTCTGCTCCCTCTCTTCTCACTGTCTCCCTAACCCCAACCACCTCTCCACTGAGACCTTCCTCTCCAAAGTGGCCCAATCCATTCTCTCCTTTCCTGATCCCTCTGTACCATGTGATGCCATGGATGACCTTCTCTTCCAGGCCACACATCTTCGGGGGGGTGTCCCTTCTCCTTCTACCTGAAGGATCTCTCTTTCTCAGATCCCTTTACTGGACCGTCCTCAGCTTCACTATCCTTTCTTCTTCAGCTCTCCCTCTTTTAATACCAAACAGCTACACAGTTTCACCCCTTCCTCCTTTTCCACACCACCTTCTTGTTTTTTAATCCCTCAAAACATGGCTTCCATTACCTATACATGACTGAAACAGAAATACAAAGTGGTGAGGGGGTCCCTCAGGGCTCAGGGAACCGACCTGGGGTCAGGAAGACCCACATTCAAGGATAGCCTCAGACACCGGCTAACTGGGTGACCCTGGGCAAGTCACTTCCCTGCCTCCAGCTTCCATTCCTTCAACTGTAAGATGGGGTTAACAACAGTAACTCCTCACCAGGGCGACTATGAGGTTCAAATGAGGTGACCCTTGTAAAGCACCCAGTCCAGCGCCTGGCACACAGTATGCATCATTCAAGTGTTGACTATCATCAAGATCGCCAACAATCACGTGACTGTTAAAGCCAAAGGCCTCTCCTCAATGCCTCCTACTGGCATCTCTAGCTTATTTCCACAGCTCTTGGTGGCCCCCTCCCCAAAATGTCTTTCAATGACAATGTACACATATAGTCTGCATGCCATGAAGTCCAGCATGATCCTGTGATGCTCACAGACAGGTTCTCTCTCCCTGCAGAACATGCACTCCCTCCAAGGATTTAGCACAGCACTGGGTACCCCACAACAGACTCTTCGTAGGTGCTTAATGATTAATTCACTGAAGAGCTGGCAGTCTCTGACTAAGCGAGGCCAGGGACTTGCCTCATCATTTCTCTGCCCAAAAGGCCTCCGCAGCTCCCCAATAGTTACAAGATGGATACACACTCCTGAGCCTGGTCCCCCCACTGTCTGGACTCTAGATGGTCCTCCAGGCTTGTCTCATACTCACTCCCCTTTCACATACTCTACATTCCCACCAAGCCATACCGCCTACTGCCCCCAAGCTCAGTACTCCTTCCCCTCAACATGCATCTACACAGGTCATAACCCTTGCAGGGCACACCACCCCTTCCTCATCACTACCCTAGGATCCTGGTCTTTCTCCAGCACTTGACACAGGTGCCCCCTCCCCACAAGCCTTCCCCTGATCCCCGCTAGTTGTCAATGTTCTCTCTCCTCCAAGAAATTTCCTTGTATCACACTCATTTGTGCACATAAAATAGCCTCTTGGTACAATGTAAGCTCTTTGAGGACAAGGCCTGCTTTGTATTTGTCTCAGTAGGCCCTGAGCCTGGCCTAGTGCCTTGCACAGAGCAGACAGTCAATAAAGGTCTGGTGAACTGAACTAAATTAGAAATGGTGAGGATACAGATGGCATCAGTAACAATAAACGGGACACAAAACTGTTTCATGACATGAGGCACATCAGACTAGTCTCTGGTACCTCTGGTACCTGAGAATCTGAGAGGTATGTACACCTTGAAATGCAGTTATGGGATGCCATTCATGGGGACACATAAAGAAATACAATAATGACTCTGCAAGGATCCACAAGAAAAGGATAAATGTGGTGACCAGTAACAGAATGGTAAAGACATTGCACTTCAGAACGCTAGAGGGCGCAAAGACTCAACAGAGCTGGCATCCTCCCTGGAGTCAACAAGAAATCACAAATATCCTTCACTCTGGTTTGCATTCACTACATATGCACTGCCAACACAAACTTGCAAGCTAACATCGCTTAACTCATCCAAATCCCATGTGCTCCTCTGGGTCTCCTGAAAAAATGCAGCAAACCACTGTCCCTGAGCAACCGTCCCACTGGCACCACTGTTGTTGTGTGTTTGTCCTTCGGTCTCGAAGAGGACTGTGACAACAAGATGATGACATGACTTGCAGTTGACTTGGATTTGAGTGAGGGAGGGCTGTGCACCGTCACCAACCTCACTTTCTTCTGAGCTATCTGGGTCCAGTGGCCTGATATTCATCAGGATGACTGGAGATGGCCCAGGATGCAATGGGAGATGCTGCCTCTTTCAGGTTAAGGTCTTACAGCATCCTCACTTTGAGTGAGTTACACCCATTCAATGAATAGGTTTCTTTAAGTAGCTGCTCAAGGGATGGCCCCTTTAATCAAAAAAAAAAAATCAAACTGGGAGGAGAAGACCCTCAGGGTTCCTGGGTAAAAAAGAAATAATTACTATCTAGTATTTGTGAAGAAATGGAGAAGGAGGAGGATTGAGAGGCAGCTGGACCAGCAGCGGGGCAGACCAGGGAGTGCAAATACTCAGGAGCGATTCCGAAAGCTCGGAATAACGAGGAACAGGCTGTTTCCAAGTAAGCCTGCATCTCCCTATTGTTATTATTCAATGGGAATTTTAAAATGGCTCTGGTGACAGGCACAGTAACAACAAATTTCAGCTGTTTAAATTAGCTAAGTTACTCCTGAACTGTTTGCTACAATCAATATGTATTTTAGTGGTTTAGAAGCAAATTGGAAATTATCTACACAACCTAAGCATTATAACCAGAGTTCCTTTGGCCCACCTGAAGTCTGTTTCTTAGAACATGTAACTAGAGGGAAGAAAAAAGCCAAACCTTCATGTCAGACGCTCAAAATGTGTAAATGAGGGACAGTACCAACTTAAAATCTTATGACAATAGTTTGTGCTCTCTCTTCCGTTTTTCATTACTGCAAATGAACACCAATGAGAGAAAACTTTAAAAGAACTCTAAAAGAGATGTCTTCAACGTGCAATCTAAAACTTTTCCTTGGGGTAAAAATTCCTATTAAGAGATGACATCACACACACACAACACAGCTTAATAGTGAAACGTGTGGAGTCAAATTATAATCAACGATGTTTTCATTACAGTGGCTGTTTCAAACTCTTGCATAATCACTTTGTTTTTAAGACACCACAGCAACAATGAAAAAAATAATTTCAAAGGAATGGGAAGCCTGGAAAATAAACCTCATCATCTTGTCAACTCACCTGAAATCACCCACTCCCTCATCACCAGTTGGCCTTAACTGCCAAACCCAAAGGTCTTTTCCCATTCTCAACCTCGTGGCCCGCTCTCTGGCATCCAGGGCTGCTGAACACCTCTCTCCTTAGCCTGGCCCTCCACCATCTGGACTCCAGACGCCCCTCCTTCTTTGTCTCACACTCACTTCCCTTTCACAAATTCTGCATTACATGCATGATACCCAGGTACCAGCCTGATCACTCCTTCTCTGTCTCCTTTGCTGGACCATCATCCATATCTCAATTCCTAACTGTGGGAGTATGCCAGGGCTCTGTTCAGGTGTCTCTCCTCTTCTTTCTCTACACCCTCCTAAGTGCCAGTGAATTTAATTATCTTCCTCCTCCCTGATCTATACTCATGTAGCCCCACCCAGCTGGAAGAGGCTTCCAATTGTGCCTCAAAGACACCTCAAACTCAAGCCTGTTGCCCTTTCTCCAAACCTACCCCTCTCTAGAACTTCCCTATTTCCGGTCTGCCCAGGCTCTCAAATCTGGTGTCCTCTCTAACTCCTCCCCCTCCTTTGTTCCTCATATCTGAGCAGGTGCCAAATTCATCATTTCTACCTCCATGACATGTCTTTGCACTGGCTGCCCTTCATGCCTGGACTGGATTCACCCCTACCTCCATCTCTTGGAATCCATTATTTCCTTCAAAGTTCAGGGTCAAACCCCACCTTCACCCATTACATGAGGTCCTTTGCAATGCCCCCAGTCACTAGAGCTCCCCAATTTGCTTCAGGCCCTCCCAAGCCCCTAGATGTCTCTGTAGGATACAGAGAGATCTGTCTCTGTCTCCATCTCTCTCCATCACTTTCTGTCTCTTTCTGTCTCTCTCTCTCTCTCTCTCTCTCTCTCTCTCTCTCTATGTCTCTCTCTCTCCCATGCTTAGGAGAGCCCTTGGACACAGCAGGCAGTTAAGAAGATTCTGTTAAATGGGCCTGAGTCAAATCTTCTTATGTATAAACTACTGTCTCTTCAAGATTACCAAATGAAAATCTACAAGCTGAAGCTGATACATACTTTATTCATAAACAAGAGAAGATAAAATACCTGTATCCCAGGGAGCTTAAATCAGGTTTCAGTGAAACAGTCTCTGTGGTGATCTCTACCTTCCTCACGCTTCCAAAGAAATCCGTTATTAACACATTTTGAGGATTTCTCTGAAAAAGATCAGTCCGATGGCCAGGAGTCGAAACACACAAACTTTTGGGACACACCTGAAACTGTAAAATGAAGGAGCATTAAGTATCAGAATCATTTCCAATCACTGCACTATTTCAGCGCCTACTAAGGGCCTTTCTAGGGATTTCTTTCCACAAACCACACAACCCAGTCAATGGCCCAAGCTGGCAGGGGAACCCCTTACTCGATGCCATCTCCCACTTTCAAGGTCCATCTCAAAGGTCCTCTCTCCTCCCTGGGCACTCTGACTCACTCTCATGACTTTGAGCATCTCTTCACGTCTCTCCTGCCCTCCCCGACTCATGCTCTCCACCAGGACATCTGTCACACTAAACCCTCAAAGCAAGAATGCAGAGTTATTCCTAGAAATGGCCACCAGGGCCATCCAGACAAAATCCCTGGGTCAGAAGACTATGGAAGTTAACCTCTCCCTGGCCTTTCTTTGCCTTTTACATTAGATTTCTGTGATGGTCATTTAAATGAGAACATCTTTCCCATTCACTGAGAGGCCTGTGTGACCTGCTTAAGTCACATGGAAGCCTAAGTCATATGTGGTGGGAGGAGCTTACTGAATGGGTGGAAGAGGAAGGGTGGAGCAGAGAGTGGCTGGGGCAGAGGAGAGAGGACACAGCAGACACAGCTAGGCTCCTGAGTGCTTGTGGGAACACCTCAGCAGTGGGGGGATAGCGGGGCTCGGAAATGGTGGTGTCCCCTGCAGTGCTAAGATTGACTTCTGGTGTCTGTATAAATGCTTTTCTTCTGCCTTCTATATGGAGAGTCTGTTAGACTTTGCGATTCAGAACTATGCCAGCATATTCATCGTCGCCCTCTGTGCTACGAATATTGCCTTGGCAACAGTCTACAGGCGTCCACATTCTTACCGATTCTATCCCTGGTCAAGAACCCATCATTACCAAGTTCAAGCAACTGTCCAGAACATGGATTCCAGTCAGTTACCATCTTCTTAACCTTCCCAAATTTGCTTCTCCCCTCCAAAGCTCATGAGACCTCCCTGAAAAAATGATGACAGTGTCACCTGGGCTCCTAAGCTGTTCGGTGTCAGCCTCCAAGACTCCCTCCTCCTTGCAAGGCTTCCTCGGTCCCCTGGGCACCCTCACTTGACACCCACTTGGCCTGCTGCCCCTGCTGGCATCTTGACCTATCATCCATCCTCTGCCCCACCTTCTACAGGAGACACCCCCTGAACTCCCCCGCTGCCTTTCACTCACTCTGTAGGGACCTGGCCACTTACACACTGGCTCTCTTGTTAGACTGTGAGCTTCTCCACATCCCTATTGCTTAGCACTGTGCTGGGCACACAGTAAGTGCTTCATAAATGTTTATAGACTGACTGGCTAGAAGTCCATAGCAAATATCAGGCTTGACAAGTCCTGGGGGAGTATCCATCATGTCCCCAGCAGACGACAGACCCCTCCATTGTTAACGAAGACCAGCCAGATGGACAACCAACTGCCACCATGGCCCTAAGCAGGGGCTCAAGAATCAGCACTGCCCATTAGAAAGCATTTACTAAGCACCTACTATGTGCCAGGCACTGTGCTAAGCTAAGAGACAAAGGTCAGCTCTACCCTCAAGGAAAAACTCATTGACGATTTTGTTCTAGGAAAGCGTTGATCCCTACATACACATGTACATGCATGTACGCGCACACACACACACACACACACACACACATTCATTTTCAAAGGCACTACACATGTGTATACCCACACACTATGCCTCACTGCAGAATGGGTACCCAGTAAGTGATTTCTTGGGTTAATGTAACTGAAGCACAAAATCTCTGTAACTGTTTGACATTGTTCTGTCCTGCTGAGTTAGGAAGGAAGCGCTACCTGGAGATAAATAAAAGAGAAGACCTGGGTGGTAGAAAGGAGCAAGTCCCCACTCGGTCGTCAGGCACCTGAAGGACTCTCATGATGGCTTTGCTCAGACAGGAGCCCTGAAGGACAGAGGGGACAGCCAAGAGAGGTCGGGCTTACTCTAAGACAAACTTACTAATCAAATGGGAGGAAGTAAGAGGCCTTCCAGCCAATGGATGAGGCCTGACTGGATGTAACAAGGACCTTCTTCTGGTGTGGTTGACTCTCACTCTCTTACACCGATTCCTTCAACGCCCTCCAGGTCTTTCTAATGCCTGTGTAACAAAGACCACATCACTCCCATGCTCAAAGACAATCTGGGATTCTCCACAGAGATGCCTCTTGGCAAACTACAAACTCCATCTTCCTTGCCCCAGATCTAGGCCACATTAGCTCAGGTTGGAAGATCACAAAGGGAACTGGAATCAAAGATGTCAGCAAAGGCCTTAGTGGGCCTCCTACCCAACCTCCTGATTCACTCAGGGATCCATTCGCAAAGGCTGGAATAAGCAAGAATATTTCTTTTCTCCACATCCAAGGAACAAGCCAACATGGCAGCAATGAAAGATACATATGGGATGGGCATGAAATGTGCCTGGGAGCCTGTGGAACTGAACAGATGGTGGGGCTCCTCTAGGTCCCTGAAGCAACTGAAGTGACACAAATACCCATGAAACCCTGAATACGTATCAGTTTCCATAGCTTGGCTACTTTTGCCAAACTTTTTCTTTCTTTTTTAGTCTTTGTTCTCAGGGGAGAGAAAGAGGGCTGTATTTGGTCCTATAGGTGATGTCAAAATAAGATATCCAAATTTTATTTTAGAAAAAAATATCAGGGGCACAGCCAAGACGGCGAAGTAGAAAGAAGCTCATACGCTAGCTCTTCCCCCACAGCCCATAAAATACCTGTAAAGAAAGACTCTCAACAACTTCTAGAGCAGCAGAAGCCACAGAACAAGGTGACCTGAAAGCCTGACGTGAAAGGTCTGTCGCACCTGAGGAGGAGCGGAGCCCAGCCCAGCCTTGGCTGCACAGCAGGGCTCCAGAAGGAGGACATGAGCAGGCCTCAGGGGTGGAATCCCCAGTGGCAGTAGCAGTGGTTTGCAGATCCTTCAACCCACAGGTGCCAAAGGTCAGTGACAGGGTTTTTTCAGCTGTAAGGGAGTAGGGTCTTCCCATAGCTTCAGCCTTAGGCAGCGGGGCTGCGTGCAGAGGCCACATAGGTAGCAGAGGCCTCATCAGTTGGTTGGGCAGCAGCTCCCACAGCAGCCCACATCCACTGTTAGATCGTAAAAGCCCTGGGGACACTGAGCAGCTGATCCTTACCTCAGCCCTATGTGGCAGTCCTGCCCCCACCTGATGCTCCTGGAAGAATTGAGCAGCTGATCTTTATCTCACACTGAATGGCTTAAAGCCCCTGGGGCAATTGAGCAGCTTATCTGAATCTCAGCCCCCAGTGCTGACTTGATGGAACTAGAGGCCAGGTGGTCCTGGAGAGGAAACTAATACTCACAGATTCTGGGCACAAAAGTTTCTGGTTGCTCTAAGACCAGTGTACACGCTGAATTGTGCCACCTTGGAGGAACCGAGATCATACAGATCCCCAGAATATACCCTATTCTTGACAAAGGACCCAAAAGTCAAGTAATTGGTTGGGAAAATACCGAAAAAAGGGGAAAAAAAATAAGACTATAGAAGGTTACTTTCTTGGTGAATACATAACTTCTCCCATCCTTTCAGATAAAGAAGAACAATGCTTACCATCAGGGAAAGACATAAAAGTCAAGGCTTCTGTATCCCAAACATCTAAAATAAATATTCAATGGTCTCAGGCCATGGAAGAGCTCAAAAAGGATTTTGAAAATCAAGTAAGAGAGGTGGAGGAAAAACTGGGAAGAGAAATGAAACAGATGCAAGAAAAAAATGAAAAGTGAGTCAACAACTTGCTAAAGGAGACCCCAAAAAATGCTGAAGAAAATCACACCTTGAAAAATAGGCTAACTCAATTGGCAAAAGAGGTTCAAAAAGCCAATGAAGAGAAGAATGCTCTAAAAAGCAGAATTAGTCAAATGGAAAAGGAGGTTCAAAAGCTCACTGAAGAAAATAGTTCTTTAAAAATTAGAATGGAACAGATAGAGGATAATGACTTTATAAGAAACCAAGAAAACACAAAACAAAACCAAAAGAATGAAAAAACGGAAGATAATGTGAAACATCTCACTGGAAAAACAACTGACCTGGAAAACAGATCCAGGAGAAACGATTTAAAAATTATGGGACTATCTAAAAGCCATGACCAAAAAAAGGGCCTAGACATCATCTTTCATGAAATTATCAAGGAAAACTGCCCTGATATTTTAGAACCAGAGGGCAAAATAAATACTGAGAGAATCCGCAGATCACCCTCTGAAAGAGATCCAAAAAGAGAAACTCCTAGGAATATTGTAGCCAAATTCCAGAGTCACCAGGTCAAGGAGAAAATACTGCAAGCAGCTAGAAAGAAACAATGGGTACTGTGGAAATAAAATCAGGATAACACAAGATCTAGCAGCTTCTACATTAAGGGATCGAAGGGCATGGAATATGATATTCCAGAAGTCAAAGGAACTAGGACTAAAACCAAGAATCACCTACCCAGCAAAACTGAGTATAATACTTCAGGGGAGAAAATGGTATTTCAATGAAATAGAGGACTTTCAAGCATTCTTGGTGAAAAGACCAGAGCTGAAAAGAAAATGTGACTTTCAAACATAAGAATTAAGAGAAGCATCAAAAGGTCTTTAATAGATGCAACTACATATAGCACCAGCAGAAGAAGTGGTTGCCAGGCTGCGTCTCCGCAGGATATGGCCCATATTCCTATAATGATGACTGAGGGCACTGGGCTGGAAAAACACAGCTATTCCCAAAGCTCTTGGTTTCAGTGTTGGGAAGAAAAGGTGATCAAAAGATGCCTCCGCTGGTTTAATTAGGCTGGTTTGCCTGCCCTCTGATTGGCAGGTGGTTTGCATTTGGTGGTCACCTCTCCAGCAGCCATTCTCAGATGGACGATGGCTGAAGGAGGGCCTGGGTTGGAGACAGGCCCACTGGTCTTGGGGTGTCCTACCAATCTCAGGGATCTTGGGCTTAACTGCCTGTCAGTGGTAGTTAGCCAGCAGCTGTTGCTAGTGGTTGTAAAGAAGGTGGGCCCCTTCTGCACAATAATTTCTCCTCTCACATAATTTATAAGAAGTTCGGAGGTTTATACTTTACAAAGGACTTTCTTCTTTGAAAAATTAGTCCTTTCTACATATCACCAAAATTTCTCCCACTATCTCACCTTCCCCTCTCAGAGGGCCATCCCATATAATAAATAACATTTTTAAAAAGAAAAAAAAGAAAAAAATATCAGCTTTTTAAAGACAGGGTTTTTTCCAGGTTTAAGTGGCAATGCCAATAGTCCTACAGTGCCAGATCGAATTCCTGCCTTTTTCTAAAATATGCCCCCTTACCATAAAATACACCTGAAAAGGCCAATGGAAGGTATGGTCAGAAACCGCGTGAAAATTCATCCTGAAGGCCACAGTACAGGTCTCCAACACAGAGAATGATGATTCCGTATGGAGAGTGCTAAAAGTCAGAATCATATAAAATCTTAGTAAAATCCCGAGCTGACCATGAACGGACTTTGTTACCTACACCCTTACACTGCTGTCTCTCTCACAACCTGTAAGAGGCCAGACTTACAAGATCATTCATGTTGGCTTGGCTCGCCGGGTGAATTTCTTCTAAAAATTCCAAGACATAAAATGTGTATCTATCCATCAGGTGCACTCCAATGGCAAGGTCAGGCTGGTGCTATGACAAAGCAAAGAAAAAGAAACATGAGCATCCATCCCCTGTGTGGATGGTGGTGGCAGTGATGGTGGCAGAGGCAGAAGCACAAAGCCAGCCATAGAATCAGTGTTACCACAATGGGAACAGATACTCACTGAAAGGGAGTCTTCTCCTACTTGGCTACTGGCAAGTGCCATGACATTGGGGGAATAGAAGCGCTCATACATGGATGCCCCTTGACAAGTATCAATAATAAACAGCATCTCATGGTAGCTGAAAGACAAGAAGAGGGAGTGATGGAAGAGGCATCAGACCACTTCCTCTTACCACCCACAACACTTCAGTCCATCCTATCACCCATCCTAAAGGTTCCAAGGCCCTTCAGCTGCAGCATTCATTCTAAGGGAGCTTTGGAAAAGGGTTCAATTCCAGCCCGAATCCCAAGGTCCTTCCCCACCAGTATGGAACACTGGCTGATCAAAGTGTTACTTCACCAGCTACTTTCCCTTTCCTGCCAAGACTCCTGAGTCAATCAACACTGATTAAGCACATACTGTGTGCCAGCCCTGGGCTAAGAATACAAAGAAAGGCAACAGTCCCTGCCCTCAAGATGCAGCCTGCCCAATGGGGAGAAGGCTGGGGGTTAGGGGCTGGGAGTGGGGGCGGGGGAGAAAATGATCTGAGGTGGACAAGCCTCCCAGTCGAAGTCACCTTACAGAAAGATAAGTTTCTGGAGATGATCAAGTCCAGGAGAGTAGCCAGGTGGGAGACAATGAGAACTCCTTGGGTGCCCTCCTTGAAGGGGGAGGGCTGGGAGGGCTCTCTGATGTCCACCCTCCATCTCGATTCTGCACTACCATCACCATCACTATCACCAAACATTTAACATTTACTTTGCACTTTTAGATGCAGTGTCTCACAAGGCCTGCCTCAACATTCTCATCCATAAAATGGGGATGATAACAGCACTTTCTTCCCAGATAGTATTTGTGAAGTGTAAACTGACCTTACAAACTTTGAAGTGCTCTTATCAATCTTCCTGCCTCTCTGTGTGTCCTAGGCTCTCTGGCCACAGAGAGACCCTCTCTCCATCACCCTCAGTGACTCCCTATGGCCATATGCAGCTGCCACTGATGGTTGCCCAGGGTCTGGGGCCCCATCTCCCAGCTCTCTTCCCCAGCCACACCCACCATTCTACTAAACCACGACTCCCTGTCTCCCAGCCCCTTCCCTCTCCCCAGAGTTTTGCTCACAACAGCTCTCCTGACTAGAGCGGATGCCTCGCCCCATCACTCTCCATGTATTCGTGTTTCCCTTTCTTGAAGGTCTAACTTGGACCCTGAATTCCTCTCCTGGAGGTTCCCGGAGCCCTTAGAAGGATCTGCCCTTCAGACTATTTCTAATTTGTATTCTCATTATTACTGGCATGTCTTGCCTCTCCCTCTGGGACGCCTGTGACAGCTTCCTTTACCAAGAATTCAGAGTTCCCTGAAGAGAGCAAGGATTTAACACATACTGACTGAATTTAACTAAAAACTCAGCTCCCACATCCCAAGAGTACATAGACCTAACTGAGGACAGGGGGTATAGACTCCTGGGGGGATCAGCCTCTCCATCACTGGTTGGCCTGGGGCAAACCTCCTCCCTCCTCATCAACTAGACCTCCAAGGACCTTACAGCTCCAGTTCTGCATTCCTCAAACATTCTGCCCAATTTATCTTAGGAAAATAAGGGACTGCTTACCGTCTCTTCTGCCACATTTGTTCAAATGCATCAGCAAGTTCAACATTGGTGATTTCTTCAGAGTCCTGGAATTTCAGGAAGCCATTTCCACCATGGCCTTGTGGGAAAAGAAAACAGAGTAAATTGCTGGGCAGACATGGGGTGTGTGTGTGTGTGCATGCGTGTGTGTACATGTGCGTACGTGTGCATTTGTTTATTTTTTACAAACAGCCAAGACACTCCTCTGTGAATAATCAAGGGCCTTCAAATAGTTAACTGTGCGAAGCGAGCTATATTTTCAAATTTTCATTGAGAAGGGAATCAAGATGGATGAGTAAATTCTGAATTTCAGATCCTCGAATCCTAGAGCTGTCATTCTAGCCAACAGTGCTCAATTTAAAGAAAACATGCCAAACAAGCAAAAAACAAGTACGGCAAAGCCTCTTCTCTCCCTGAGCCCCATCCCCAAATCAGTAGTGATTGTTCATGGGGGCAGGGGGTGGGGGGGTGCGTGTACAGGGCAGACAGCCATATTTTAGGAAAGATGCACGTCTATGAGGAGGACAGGGAAGCACCACTTCTAGCTTTTACTATATGCCAGGCACTGGGCACATTACAATCATCATCTCAATAGTGATGTCTAAAAGAGATGGAGAGGGCTGAAGAGAGCACCAGGGGTCCCAGGCCTAAAGAGGGGGTGGCAGGAAGAGGGACGGGAAAGGCATGATCATCCAAAAGAAAGGCTGGACAAGCTCAGAGCAGCAAGGAAGGCTTAGACTTGGCTGGTGTGCAGGAAACCACCAGCAAGAAGGCCTGTCCAAAAGTAGGATGGGTCACATCAGGAGCTGAAGGTCCAGGCCCTCAGGCGCTGAAGCAAAGACTGGCTCCCATTTGTCCACAATGTGACAGAAGAGATGGTAGCCAGGGCCGGCCAGCATCTAGACCAATCCAGGCATCCGTGGACAGCATGCTGGGCACCACAGGGGCCAAGATTCTTGTTTTCACTGAAAACACATCCCTATCTAGGATATCTCTAACCATCAAACAGCCTCCAACTCTGAAGGAACAAAGGTGTTCATTCCCACCACATGGGCATCCACTCCTCCTTCAAGGCATAACTCTCAGAAAGAATGACCACTTGTACCATCCATTGCAGTGGGTGCTTAAAGAAGCACAAGAGGCTGACAGAGAACACGTAGGAGGGCAGCAGATGGCACTGCGCTAATACAAGCCATACTCTGGCCTGAAAAGTTCTTGAAGAGTGAGTCAAAATCATTTCATTGCCCAGTTTGCTTCCTGTAAGTTCTAAATTCTGGAAAATGAGTCGACTTAACATAAAGCATGTCTTACATCCCAGTAAGGTAATATTGAATGACTGGACGAAAACATAGCCAGAAAATGGGTTAGCTCAGTAGCTCGGCCACTACTTGTCTGAGTCAAAGTGGAAAAATATCCAGGAGCTTCTGCGTCATATTCTGTTACAGGGATTCACTGCTCCCAGGTAATTTTATAATAACAAAAAATAAAGAATGGCAAAGAATGCCATCTCAGCTAAGAGACGGGCATTCAAATAATTCAGCCCACATAAATTCACTGTGGTATGCAATTATATGACAGCAAATTGTTATTCAAAATGTACCTACTTTTTTAAGTAATTTTTTCTTCTGATAAGATTCTTGGCCTAAGAGTTCAAAAATGTTCAGTGCAATGAAGTCAAACCCACCCAAAAACCTTGACTCACCCGTCATATATATCAGGATATTGCTTCTATCATCAGAAAGAAGACGTTTGGATCGCGGAGTGCTAGGTGGGACTCTCCCCGTTAACACGCGCAAAAAATTCTCCACAGTCACCTGAAAAAAAATAAATCAGCCCATTTTTAGCTCTAGAAAAGAAGTCTCATGATTTGTCCTCCCTCCTACTTCTCTTCATTCCTATTTCATATGACAACATTTACAGATTCTATTGTCAGTACCAATAAAACTTACTATATAAAGACATCTCCCTTCTTGTAGTCCCTTAAGATAGAGCCATATAAACACCTGCATCGCTGTATACTTTATAAAAATTGTAAAATTATTAACCTTAACTTTAAATGCGTTCTGGGTTACCATGGAGAAATGAATCAAGCCAATCTAATATTTAAATCATGTGAAAAAGAGGCAGTCGGTGCTTTAAGAAATGCCTACAAACACCTCCGAGGGACTCATCAAGTATGAAAGACCATGTCTGAAAGGTCAGATCCTCCCAACACTTTCCCCTTGGTGGAACTACCCAGAATCCCAAATGTGGGCACACAAGGATGGCTGCTGAAACCAAGCTCTTAAAGTGTCCTTAATCCACCGTTAGTCATTCATGCTGATGAAGGGCCAATAAAATGACATCGGTTGCCTGGCCCCTGGAGAGGGCCAAGTGTGGCTATCCTGACTTTCTAAACTGGGAAGAGACTAGAATCTATAAACCACAGGCTGGTGAGTCAGGCCTTGAGATCTTAGAGAGTTCTAGAACAGACCATCCAGTACTGGTCCAAGTACATACTTAATCTATACCTCTTCACTGATCCATTGATTACTCAACAGAATGAAAAGGAATGATGACAGAAAACCAGAGTCGCTTCTTCAAGGACAGATCATACTCAATTAAGCACATTTTCTTTCTGTTACAGAGCTAGGAAATCAAGAAAAAGTGAGAGATCAACTTACATGTCAACCACAAGTTGCTCCTGCTCTGTCTGTGGACAAGAGGAAGAGATGCCATGTAGGCTAGGTAATGGGATAGAGGAGTGGATCTGACACTGGTGGCCCATAAATGGTGGTCCCCAGTGGTCTGATGTCACCATAGAAAGAACCCTACAAATAAAAACCAAGGAATCAGGGCTGGGCCCTAATACCTTTGACAAGGCCTACGATCAAGGTCTACATGGAAGGTAACTGGGGCACCAAGTGGGGAGAGGAACTAGCCTATCTGGGTAAGAGAAAGTGGACCAGGATGGAGGGAGTGTATGTAGGGGAGGTGATGGGAAAAGTCTGCCTCTTCTCCCACAGGCAAGAACCTGGAAGATGACAGTCTTGAACAAAAGAGAGACACTGTCAGAACTGTGCTATAGGAAGAACATTTGCCTACTACATGGAGAGTAAATGAGGTGTAGGGTCAGAACTGTCCAAGGTGCAAGAAATACCACTGAGGCAGAGCTCCAAACCAAGAATGCTTGAGTAAAGGGCCCCTGGCTTCCTCTATGAAGTGAACTTCAGACCTTCCTCAGGATCTGAGGTACGCCTGGCTCCCAAATATGCAAAAGAGGCCTGCCAAAAAACAGAACCCCACTGGGTGACAGACCTTGCTCTTGAGGGTCAAAAGTGTCATATTAGTGGGGAGCGGGGGTTGGGGGGAGGTGTCACAGGCTGGGAAAAGCATGGGACATCTCCGTTGACAAAGTGGTCACAAGATGGGCAAGGCAAGGGTCATGTCCAGGGACTAAGTGGTCATAAGATGGTCACCTGCTCATGGTGGACAAGAGAGGGTGCTGCAGAGGTACAAAAGTAAGTTGAGGGACTTTCCAAAGTATCAAGGCATCCCACCCACAGCAGAACTGGACATGGAATTTGAGGAGGATGGAGATCTCTTTGTCAGCATTCTTGTGGCTACACAAGAGAGCTTCATAACTGGTAAACAAGTGGTGAACACTGCATTCAAGTTTGAGGCCTACTAGAAGGACTTGTCTTACCTAATTGTCCGTATACGATTTATGCAAAATATCAAACTGATTAATACTGACTGGAATAGAGCAGGGGTCCAAAAGAATCATTTCTTATATAGGGAAGGAAGGAGAAGAATCACAAAATTATTGCACAGCCCAGGCAAAAAGCAATGAGGAAATGACCCAGGGCAGTGACCAACTGAGTGGGGAGGGACTGATGAAGAACAGACAATCTATCAATTAGCCTTTAGTAAGAACCTGTGGTGTAACAGGTACTGTGATGGGTATCAGGCCAATACGTACCAAAAGGGTCCCACGGGAACCGATCCAACACACAATCCATGTGAAAGAAACAAAGGAGCCTGGGAGGGAGTGGGGGGAGGGCATTCCAGGCCTGGGGGCAGCCTCTGCGGGCCCAAGAGGGGACGTTGTGTAAAGTCATCTACAAAGAACAGTAAGAAGGCCTGCTTGGCTGGAGGACAGAGGAGGTGAGCAAGGGGCATGAGCCTAGAAAGCCAGGAAGGGACCAGACTGCCAAGGGCTCTAAGGGTCATCAGAAGATGTTCTATTTACCCTAAAGGTATCATGAAGACAGTGGTCAGGCCAATCTGGTGGCTATGTGAAGGAGGAACTGAAAAGCTGAGGTGGGGCATCAATTAGGCTCTTGCAATGCTCTCAGCTAGTTGTGGTGAGAGTCTGGACTAGAAATGGAGGAGCTAAGAACAGAATGGACACGCTGCCACATTAAGGAGCCTTCACAGAGGGACAAGAGTCACGAAGGACTCCATGTACTAACCAGTACAGGGAAGAGAAGAGAGAAGAGGCAGACATAGAAGGAAAAGCCATGGCTTCACTTCAGGAAGTACCAAGCTGAAGATCCCACAGCACAGCCGCTAGGGATGGAGACAGGGGAAGCAGGCCAGATAGGGAGGCTTCACTAAAGGCATGATTACTGGATCCACAGAAATGATGAGAAAGGGGAGGTGAGCCAAGGACAGGGCTCTGGGGAACAGCCACAGAAAGGGGCAAGAGATGGATGATGATTGACCCTGCAGAAAAGGTCGAGAACCAACATCCAGGCAGGTGAACATGAACAAGGGGGACATGAACCACAAGAGGCCACTGTGGACCAGAATGTCCAGTGTCCACATGGCCTAGAGGTCAAGGAGGAAGAAGAGGACAGCTGGGAGCAGGCTGCTAGCAAGAGGTAAAGAGAACAGTGGAGATGTCAGCTGAGAGATGAGATGAAGGAGCCACAAAGTGGGTGAGGGATGAAAAAAGGAAGGAGCCAGTCAGCCTTTCCATGCATTCCTGGCACAGAGCACAGCTGGAGGAAGGCCCCTCAAGGAGGGGTGGCATACTGTATCTGAGGAACAAGAGGCTGGCTCAGCTGGGTTATGGGGCCCAGGAAGGGAGCCCTGGGTAGGAAGGCAGGTTAGGAGGGTTTGAATGATCCTGGAGGCCATGGTAGTTGGTCAGACATGGATGTGTCTGAAGGAGGGCCCCAAAGGAGCAGTCAGCAGGAAGGAGAGGGACTGGAAAGAACATCTGTACCTACAAGACCATAGCAAAGGTGAAGGGCAGGAGGGAGGATGCAGAAGGCCCTGAAATAGAGAACTAGGACAATGAGGAGGGCCAGAGAGATGGCCCCATCTTCTCTTTCCTGTGGAGCATAGAGGGGGAAGAGGGGACTACAGGTGGCCTGGGGACAGTGATAGCGAGTCCACAAAGGGATAGAAACAAAACTGTGGAGGGCCCAGTCCAAAGTGGCTAACATAAAACTGGAGTGGCCCCAGTCAACACAGTGGGACCTTCTCCAGCCACATTCAGCAGCAGCTAAGCAGGGGCAGGTGGTGGGAGTAATCTGAGGGGGATGAGCTGCCACAAAATGATAGGGCAAGGCATTCTGGGGCCAGGTGTCCTAAAGCTGAATCAGCTAACCAAAAGCAAGAGCAAGGCGAATGGCCTGGGAAAGCAGGAGGCTGTGAGATGCCTGCAGGCTGCAGTGAGGACAGAGACCAGGTTTAGGGGGTGTGAGGCATGGTTAGAAGTAGGAGGACAAGGAGATATGGCCAAAAGAGAAGAATTTCCAAATTACAGACTGAGAAGACAGAATGCTTACAGGTGATGACGAGAGCAAGGACAACAAGACTTGACAGCTTACTGACTGTGGAGGTTAGCAGAACTTCGAGTCCGAGGGGCAGTGCCAGGAGTAAAGGCTGGGGACTGAAGACAGGCAGATTTCAGATTAACATGAGGAAAAATATCTGAAAGCCAAGAGCCGGACAAGGCTGTGCCTCACCACAGGCACAGGCTGACGGGCCAGTGGTTGAGAGGCCTGGATGGGTGACCAGAAGACCCCTGAGGACACATCCAACACTCATTTCCAGTCATTTGTCTAGAAGGGGCATAATCTGCATGGGTGAAAGGCATTCTCAAGCAGAGAAAGTCATGGACCCTTGAAAGGCTTTATTTTGAACCAGAAATTCTACAGAAACTGGAGAAGACATCTGGACTATATGTGAATGAAATCCATGACTGCTGAGTCAAAGACCTGGTTTCTACAGTCAGCCATGTGATGCTGAACATCCATGGCCCATAGTGGCCCCCAAGTCCTCTGTTCACTCTATGAGCCTTCTCTGTATCTTCCCTTATTCTCTGCAGATAAACAATGCTTTGGAGTAAACAGCTTCCCTCATAGCAATAATTAATTACCCCAGAATACAAAGATATACACATGTACACTGCTTAGCATAACAAAATATTAGAAAAATACTAGCTGGCTGGAACCTATTTTTAAAGGGGGGCAGATACCCACAGTCCTTAAAACTCAGGGGAAGTAAAATGTATTTGGTTTCAACCTTTGAATTGATTATTTTCATTAAAAGTTCATTGCATATGCAGAGAAAGAACTTCAGGTTAATATGATAATAAATTTTGATCCGCTGTATTTGTGCCCCCAGCCCTGAAACAAAGAGGACAACGAAGCTCCCCTAAGTGCAGGAAAGTGACTTCAGTTCCATCCACTCGGAGGAATGAAACATTTAGAACACATGAGAAACAACAAATCTAACGTTCACCAAACGCTTTATAAAATGCAAAAATGTTTCTAGATGAAACCATTACCTCATAGCTTCTATAATCGACTTCCACATCATCTCCATAAACGTTCAATTCCATGTTCTTGTGACTAAACACCGTTGCTGGCTTAGGATTTCTGGGGTTACATGCCATGTCATCAGCAAGCATCAGGACAATGTGACTGGAAGAAACAAAAAGAATTCGAACTCACATACTACTGGAGAAAAAAGATGCACAAGTCAACTTCAACATCAAGGAAGAAGAGCTGAATTCATCCCTGTCCAAATTACGAGTCACTCAAGAAAGTATGATACATGCTCAAGGTCATTTCAATGACTGTTAATTTTCTTGCACTGCACAGGTTTAAAAAAGTGAAGCCTCAGTTACTGACAAGTATAGGGAGTTAGTTTCCTTTTTATTATTTTTCTCAACTAGACAAAGTTCTACATTAAATACAGGAAAAGGCACAGTAATCAGTGTCTAGCTTCCCTTATGAAAAGCTTTCAACTTATTATAGGTATATGACTAATTTTATCATGAAAATCACCACAAAAATAAAATTTACTTAGAAACTGCTTTCCAACCATTGCCCAGAACTTTGTTCAATGACAGGGATTTTACAAAGAAGGAAAGTCCAACTGCCAAGTACAATGTGTACTATAAACGAAGACAGATATACTAATCAACACAATGGAGCAGATTCCTGAAAAAACACTATTTATGGCACAAAACAGAATTTTTTAAAATATTCGTTATATTTTCACTCAATTTCTAGTCCTAGAATTTGAAGACTTTCATAAGAATCCTTCATTTCCTGAGCCCTTGGTTTGAGAAAAAGTCACCAATTTCAGCCGAGAATACCAAGGCTCATAGTTAAGTCCATTCCACCAACGTGCCAAGATTTCACCACAGGCAGGACGTAGGGCTGGCCAGTGGGGCAAGCCAAAGTGCCTGCCCTGATGGAGCTTACTGTCTGGGGAGAGCATAAACACACAGAAAATGTTAAGAATAATATCCCAATTAGACAAGAAGTTCATTAGAGTAGGGCACAGGAAAGTGGGGGTGGGGGGGATGAGGCAGGGAAGAGTTCACAAAGAAGGGAGAAACTCTGAAAACTTACAGAGGATACGATATTTCAAACTTTTTTCTTCAGTGGATCATGAATTTCAACAAAAGCAGAGTGACTGTCCAAAGGTTTAACCAAAGTAAACTTCAGCCAAACCCCAGAGACCAGAGGCCGGAAGGCAAAGATCTGATTATGCCACCAAAGGCCTCAAGTGGAACATAAGCTCACCTATAAAGTGCTAGGGAGAAAGATAGCAGAACATTACAGTCAGTTCCATGTCAGGAAGCAGAGACAAGCAACGGAGAGGAAAACCCCTCAGTCCCTGATGAAAACCTATTAAGTGCAGGGGACAACAAGGTTGAAATGCAAGGGCTACAAAAGAAAGAAGGAAAGCTTCTCAGATGGCTTGTAGAGCCATGAACTGGTTCGTGCATTCTGGAAGCATGGCTAAAGGGCTATTAAATCGGGCATACTCTTTGACTCAGTCATGATACCAATGGCTACACCCAAGGAGATCCAAGAAAGGGCAAAGGGCCCATCTGTACGAAAATATTTACAGTAGCTCTATTTGTGGTGGCAGAGAATTGGCAGCTGAGGGGATGCTCATCACTTGGGGCATGATTAAACAAGTTGCGGTATACGATTATTGTGCTATAAGAAATGACAAGCAGTAAAGCTTCAGAAAAAAGACTTCCATGAAATGATGCAAAGTGAAGTGAGCAGAACCAGGAGAACACTGCGCAGTTCCAGCGATAGTGAACAATGATCAACTGTGAAAAATGGAGCTACTCTGACCAAGACAATGATCCAAGACAATTCCCAAGGATTCAGAATGAAAAGTGCTTTCCACCTCCAGAGACAGAACAGATGGATGCTGAGCGCAGATTAAAGCAGACTTTTTTCACTTTCTTTTTCTCATTTTTTTTGCAATATGGCTAATGTGGACACATGCTTTGCTTGCCTTCTCAACGGATGGGGGAGGGGTTGGAGAGAGAGAAAGAATATGTAACTAAAACTTAAAAAGTGAATGTAAAAAAAAAGACTGAATATGAGAAAAACCAAAGAGACGACAGCAAATGTGGGTGTTGAAAAGAAACCCACGCTGGCAACAGCGTCATCTTGAGGGTCCTGAGGGGCCGGACAACATACAGAGTAAATGAAGGAAGGGAAATACCAAAGGCATGGAAAACATGTCAGACCTTGTTAATTCCAAAAGACAAAGAGGTAATCAAAAGATCATGAGTCACTACCACCCTCTGTGCTTACCCTCTTCCACAAAACCCTCCATGAGAGTGCTCACAAGCAATGTCCATCCACACACCACATCTCTACCATCCCTCAATGCACTGAAAGATGACGAGAAGCATGGGATAACCACTCTGCTACTGTTTGTTTCTGGTCGATAACTAAGAACTACTGGATTCTGGAGAGTGAAACACCACCTGAGATAATTCCCTCCAGCCTCCTGTGCACTAACCTGATTTTGTTTAAAATTCAAACAGTTCATTAATTCAGGTATTAAAGGCCCAAGACAGCAACTGTCATAGTAAAAAGCCTCATGTTCATGCACTGTGGATTCAGGAGGGAAGACGCTAGTGGAGCAGAATGGCTGCCTTCTGCGACGCAGATGTCCATCACATGGAAAAGGGCTAAGGTCTGCTGTCACTGGCCAGTGGGCAAGACTTGTTACGGTGGGGAGAAGTCACTGAAGCAAACAGGCTCGAGATGACAGAATTTCCTAATGATGAGAAGTGCCCCAAAGTCGAACAGGCTGGATGTTGGGAGTACTTCAGAAGGGCACATACCCACTAACATCCCTCCCAATGAAATTCCATCTGGGAGCATGGAGAAAAGGCCTATCTGATACTGGAGAGGGTATGTGTCCAGGGATGCAACGCCTTGAAAACAGCACAAGAGTAAGAGGGTTAAGACAGCAAGAGAAGGAAGGTTCCAGAGAGCATAGAAAGCAAAATTAAAGAAGAAAATTTCAAAACTTCAGCTAAATCAAGGTCAAGAGTAATTCTCATCTAACAGATAATAATTACCACCAGATTTGAAATAGGGCAACTGTTCAATCTTTCAAGCATAAAACTGGGCTGCCCAACAGAAAATAAATTAATGAAGCACATGTGATTAGCTTCAAGTAGAAAATGTTCCACCACATATGTTCAAGACACATTAAAGTTCAAATTGAAACATTATGATTTTCTTGAAAACTGGTGAGATTTCTATTTTGAAACCAGAACTGCCAAATTCAAAGATCATCTCTTCAGCTGTTTCTGACTCATACTAACAAAGGAATAAAATGTTATCCTTTCAAATGAAAAGCCCATCTTCGCCCTTACAGGACGAAGTTGCTTGTACTGGAGCATTTATTCTCAAAGAAGAGTAATTAAACTGACCCTGACATTAAAACACAAAGAAGGGCCCGGCCGGCCGATTTCCGACAGACACTTCTATCATGGGACGGGACAGCTTTTCAACAGTGATGGTCCCACGGAAGGAGCTTCATTCCATTCTAAGCAATGACTTTCTGCTCAGCCCTAAACGATGCCTCCAGGTCACCGTGCTGTCATTATCTGTAACATACTTTACTCACTACCATCTCTACCAAAGCACCATCATCACAACAGGCCAGATAATGCAGTAAGATATGATAAAGAAACAACTGAAGTACATTTCAAGAAGGCTTTAGATTCTGACAGAAAATACCCACAATGCACATGTAAAACAAGGTCTAATATGGGCTCACATGATCACGCTCTCCAAAGGACAGAGACTGGCAGGGTATAGGTCAAGTGAATGGGGCAGGAAACCACATCACTGCAAGAAGCTCACTCTACCAATGCAAAATCTCAAATCAGACCCATACCCCTTGCCTCAACACCAAACTAACCAATTAAGCCACAAATCATCATTAAAAAAGATACACAGACTGTTCAGATATTTGGAGATTAAGAAAGCTTCCAAGAAACTAAGTTTACAAAGACAAATAATAGTGCATTGAACACAGTATAATTTTTTTGGCATTAAAATATTTTGGCAGGTATGTATGGAGTCATTTGAAAATAATGCAAAATACAGATAATGACAAGTTTACCCTGGCCCCCGTATATACAGTGGGGAGGTGCTTTGTTTTTCAGTCAACCGGCATCAATTACTAACTCCCTCTGGCTGGTGCACTGGTAAATCCTTAAGAACAAGCTCTGTGAAAAGCAAAATAAAAATCTGACCACTTTTAAATGTATGCTTCATTATGAACATCCCCTCCATCACTTCCCGAAGGTTCCACACTCGCTCACCAAAACAAGCAGCCAAGCCCTGATCTGTAGAAAGGCACCAATGCTCCCAAAGCTCTCATGGCTGGTCCATGCTGGCATGCACAGAACGCTATCAAACTGCTAAGGAGAGCTTTATACGTCTGTTTTTGTTTATTTCAGCTTCTATTTCAGAGAAAGTAATTAATTTTCCAAAGAAACGCACACTATGAAGATGGGATTTTTAAAATGAACGTTCGGGAAATTCCCATTGTTGTCTGATTCTTTTTTTTCTTCCTGCAAACAATGTCTATCACCCATGAAAACTCTCTATTGACACACTTCAGAAACCTGGAGACAGAATCTTCTATCTTACAAACTGTAAAATGAACAGTTTCAACCAATTTAAGCCATTTGCTTAATGCAATATCTTCCAATCAAT
Organism: Notamacropus eugenii; assembly: GCF_028372415.1. Lineage (NCBI taxonomy): Eukaryota > Metazoa > Chordata > Mammalia > Diprotodontia > Macropodidae > Notamacropus > Notamacropus eugenii. The sequence goes on from NC_092873.1 coordinate 538,561,864, forward strand.
TTATGAGAGCAACTGATAAGCACCAGGGAAGATGGAGATTTACTAGCCAAATTCTAACAAAAACCTTTCCAGGATGGACGGATGGGATTGAAAAACGAATCTCATGATTTACTAAACACAGTCAACACTGGGCTTCTTCCATTTGGACCTGTGCATCTTTGTGAGGTATCTTTTTCAACTACAACAGACATTAAAACCAAGGACTGAAATACAATGATGCCTTCTGGCTGTCTCCAAGTCCCAGCCAATATCCACTTTGTGCTGGAAGCCTTTTCGATCCCCTTCAAGTCTAGCACCTTCCCTGAATTGATTATGTTCACTGTATCTTGTCTGCAGCTTGCCTGTACAGAGAGCTGTGTGCACACTGTCTCCCTCATCAGAGGTGAGCTCCCTGAGGGCAGGGACTGTCTCTTGTACTCTGATCACATACCACAGGGCCTCCCACTGACTAACAGACCTTCAAAACACTGAATCACACAGTTGCAATCAAAGATTTTCATAAATAACAAAGGATATATGTTCACACCAGGAACTGTTTTAAATGTCTACATATACAGTTATCCCTACTACATCAGGACTTTCCCCATTGTGGTTTTGTCGCAGGTCAGCAGAAGAAACTAAATGGGAATTCTGAGGGAGTTTTGTGGAAGCCAAAGATAACATGCAAAGGTCAGCAGGCGACATAGAGCCTATGACCAAATACTTAACCCAAAGTTCACCATAAACTTCTGTCAACAGCCCATAAAAGAAAAAGACAAAATTCAGACTTCTTCCCTAGTACAAAGGGAGGGCCAAACAATTTTAGCAAAATTTTCCAGATCACAGGGGCATCACATTCCTCCCCCATGATGTAGAAGGGATAAGTGTAACTTATTCCACCTTTACCTCACCCTTGTACAGGTGCCCATATTAGAGGATGCCCTTGAAAATGTTATTGGATAGGATGAACAAGGAGAAAGGTCTGGCAACCTCTGCACTCCATCATGGTCCCTCTTAGACTCGCTGAATATATTAACATAGTTCATCACTGCAGCCTGAAGCAGCCAGATAAAGCTCCCGGGAAGGCCAGAAATCCCTGCCCATATTCCAGAAGCACAAGATATATCCAAAGGAAAGCTCAAGGCAACAACATGCTTCCCTTCATCGGTATGGAAGACCATCAGAAGAGCCAAAACAAGAGGCTTGCTTACACAAACGGCAACAGAGGCAGTAATGAAACATCAATGTGGGAGTGTTTAAAAATCCACATCAGGGGTATCCCCACTGGAATCAAGGTTCTGTACAAAAGAGGAAGGGGAAGAGCCCCAACTACAGAAGAGCAGGGGTTCTACCATCAATGTGTGCTTGCTGTGATACCCACAGCAGCTCCAGACCTTTCTTACTGGGAACTAAGACCATCCATCTCACCTCTGAAATCTGGCGGTACAACTGACAGCATACTGTGACTTTTAAGAGTCTTTTAATTAACAACCCCAAATACCAACAACTCACATTTGTGTAAGATACTGTTGACTGTTAATCCATATTGAGTCACACCTTAAGTCCTTTCCTAATAATATGACATTATGACATTTGAGCGACCCTGGGCCTCAAAGGCTACCCACTCAACACCAAGTCTGGCAGGTCTACCAAGAGGCAAAAGTTACTAAGAGGCTGGCAGCTGCTGAGAAACAAGCCCAGCAGGCAGGGCCTGTACTCTCTTGGGAGATGGGCTACATCCTCCACATCTGCTACACACACCAGCCCACCACCCCTTCTCTGCCTGGGTCCTCTACCAGGCCCTCACTGCTGCTCAGAAATCCCACTCACTTTTTCACCATCCACCATGATTCTTCGGAACCTCCTATGGCTGCCCCTGCCTCACATTTGACAGAAGAAATAGAGGCCATTTGCCAGGAGCTCCTGCTTCTTCCCTCTTCTTCAATCTCCATCTCTACTTCCCCCTTCAGACTTCTCCCATAACAAGGGAGCTCTTCTCCTTACCAAAGCCGACCACTCTACATGCACAAGTGATCCCATTCCATCCCACACCCTCACCTTCAATCACTTCCAGTCTACTGGCTCCTTTACTACATGCCCATGTTTCCCTCATCCTCAAAAATCCCACATCTCTCCTCTCTTTTGGAAGGCCAACAACAGGTGCCTCCATTTCCTTTCCTCTCCCTCTATTCTAATTCTTGTGTATGGAATGTTCAGGGAGGATGAGCATCTCTGACATCTCACTGGTGACTCCAAGAAGGTGCCACATGCTCAGCCACACCTCCACATCTTGGCAAATGGTCCTGGAACACAGAGCAGGCTAGTTGAAGTTAAGCAAGGGGCCTGAAACCTCTTGGTAACTTAGGGGGGTGTCTACAGAGGAAAGGGCAGAGGAGAATAATCCGTTCCAAGAGCCCTGAAGGCGGCTGAAGCATACGCTGACTGTGGAGAGCTGAGAGTTTGCTCAGACATGGGAGACGCCAAGGCCACCAACACATCCCGGCCATCACCTGACATCCTGACCTTTGTTCTGCCACTGAACTTTGATGACTCTGGAAGAGAGTGGGGCTGATGACTTGGTGCAACCCTGCCTCACTTAATTCCATATTTGCGATATCACTGGTCCTCTTCAAAAACAAAGGACAAACAACGACACTGAATTCGATAGCCTTGTTTCTGACCTCATCGTGCTCTCCAGCATGACCTCACATTACCAAATCCGACGGCCTTTTCTCCATCTGCATTTCCTCAACCCTTCCGCAGCCTCTGATGCTGTTCAGCCCTCTCTTTTCTGGGGGTTTTCAGGACAGCGTCTCCCCTGATTCTCCTCCCACCTTTCTGATGGGTCCTTCTCAATCCCCTTTGCTGGGTCTTCATCCAGGTCACATCCAACTGCGAATGCCCCTCAGGGTCTGTCCTGGGCCCTCCTCTCTTCTCCCTCTATAGCACTGCCCTTGGTGATCTCATCAGTTTCCATGAATGCAAGAAGCATCTCTGTGTGGATAATTCCCAAATCTGCTTATCTATCCCTAACCTCTCTGCTGACCTCCAGTCTCCTATCTCCAATTACCTAGTTGACATCTTGCACGGAAGGTCCCACAGATATCTCAAACTCAACATGTCCAAAACTGAACTCATTATCTTTGTCATCCCCTTTCTTCCTAACTTTCCTGTTACTGTTGAGGTCAACACCACATTCCTAGGTTGCTATGCATCATCCTGGACTCTTCACTGTTTCTCACCCCCTGTATTCAAGGCTGTTGCCAAAGTCTGCTGATTCTGCCTTCATCTCCCATGTACACCTGTTGGCACCACCTTGGTGCAGGCTCTCATCACCCTTCACCTGAAGCTCTATAATAGCTGCTGGGGGTCTGTCTTCCTCAGTCTCTCCCCAACCCATTTGGCCACCAGAGTAATCTTCCTAAAGCTCAGATCCTTGGTTTCATATTACCCCCTACTCAATAAATTCCTGTGGCTCCCTATCCCCTCCAAGATCAAAAAGAAAATCCTCCATTTGGCCTTCAAAGTCTTTCACAATTCCCCTGCCTCTTCCTGTCTCTTAAACCTCACACGACACATATGTAGCCTGTGGCCCAGTGGTACAGGCCTTCTGGCTGTTCCTAATTTTCCTGTTACCATTGAAGTCAACACTACATTCCTAGGTTGCTATGCATCATCCTGGACTCTGACAGGCGCTCCATCTTTGGACTCCAAAGGTTTTCCCTGGCTGCCCCACCCCAGCCTCACCCCTGCTGGGATGCTCTCCCTCCTCAGCTCCACCTCCCAGCTTTCCTGGCTTCATTCAGGTCCCACCTACTGGGAGCTGTTCCCAAGCTCCCCTCATTCTAGTGCCGTCCCTCTCGTGATTATTTCAGACATCTTGACACTCGCTAGCTGTGTGATTTGCGGCAAGTCACTTAACCCCAACTGCCTCATCCTGGGTCATCTCCAGTCATCCTGATGAATATCTGGTCACTAGATTCAGATGGCTCTGGAGGAGAAGTGAGGCTAGTGACCTGCACAGCCCTCCCAAATTCAAAAACAAAAAGTCAAGTGCAAGTCATGTCATTATTTCTCTGATGGCATGGTCTTCTTCAGCAAGGAAGGACAAACACATGTTTGGGGGCAGCTAGGTTGTGCAGTAGATAGAGCACCAGTGCAGGAGTCAGGAGGACCTGAGTTCAAATCTCACCTCAGACACTTAACACTCACTAGCTGTGTGACCTTGGGCAAGTCACTTAACCCAATCAATTGCCTCATCCTGGGTCATCTCCAGTCATCCTGATGAATATCCAGTCACTGCATTCAGATGGCTCTGAAGAAGTGAGGCTGGTGACCTGAACAGCCCTCCCTCACTCAAAATAAAGTCAAATGCAAGTCGTGTCATTATTCCTCTGATGGCATGGTCTTCTTCAGCAACAAAGGATGAACACACATTTCAGACGTATCCTGTATATAATTTGTACATGTTTGCTTGTTATTTTCCCCTTTTGATCCTCAGCTTCTGCAAGGCAGGGGCTGTCTGTCTTTACAGTCCCAGTGCTTGGCCCACTGTTTACTGGCTGATGAACGGAGCCTATAGCAAAGGATTCCATGATCTTATGAGCCTACAACTGTTGGAGCTGTTCAGTCCTTTCAGTCATGTCCGACTGTCCATGACCCCTTTGGGGTCTTCTGGGAGGAGATCCTGGGGTGGTTTGGAAACTGAGGCAAACAGGGTAAAGTGACTTGTCCAGAGTCACATGTTTAGTTAAGTGTCTGAGGCTGTATTTGATGCATATGTAAATCTTTAAACTAAGAAAACAAAATGTTTTCCTAACATTCTTCTGAAAACCTCATTTCCTTTCATATAACTGACATGCTCATGCCAAGACTGAACTTTCCAGGATATTATAAATTATCTCTTATATATCTTTAGCTGCATTAAATAAATTATGCCTTATGTCACAGTTGTTAGAGTGCTGTACTTTCCAAGCTTCATGGCAGAGGATGATTTCTATGCGAATATAAATTAATCCTGACCTACCCTCCCAGTCCAAAAGCTTCGGGAACTTGGAATACTGGCCCCAAAACTGAACGACAGAAGATGTGCAGAAGAAATCTGGCACAGGCTCTAGATGTCATGACAACTATGACATCACAAAAAAATTAAAATGTCACTAACAACAATGTGGTAAAATTCTCCTCTCCCTGCTCTCTCACATCCACTGCACCAATGGAGGTAACACAAGAGAAAATGACCTTTCATCACTTTTAAAGAGATCCTTAGAACAAGCCCAACTCCTCATTAAACAAACGGTCCCCTCATCCTGGCTTCAGTTCAAGAAGCCAAAGGCCAAGAGAGTCACTCCATTCATCATCCCAACTTGAACATAACATAATTAGTGACTCGGCTTCCACGTGGAGCCAGATAGACAGCTCTCTGCAGAAAGAAGCCTGTTGGAGAGGAGTGATTTTTTTAGCACATTCAACAGAACTCTATGAACAAAAACAGTCCAACTCTCCTTCAGGGGCGGACTACCAGCAAGTCCAACTGTGCAAAGCACAGCAGCATTATCCATCTGTCCGTTTGTCTTAGTCGGAGAAAACCATCACTGGTCTTCATCACTTTCTTCCTTTCCTTCTCCCTCTGAAGTCTGTCCTACAGAAGCAGCCTTGGAAAGACCCCAGGCTCAAGCCCAGTCTCTGGATATATCCCTGGCTGTATGACCCCAGGCAAGAGGGCTGGGCAGAGGAGGAAGCTGCCCACTAACCAGTGCATCACATGTATAGTCTCTGCTCCTGTCCTGTATCTACCTAAAACCAACAGCAAGCATTATATGTAATGGGGAAAAGCTAGATCCATTTCCAATAATATTGGGGGTGAAATAAGGATGTCCATCATCACCACTGTTATTCAGTATGGTACTAGAAATGTTTAGCAATAAGAGAAGAAAAAGAAATTGAAGGAATTAGAAATAGCCAAAGAAGAAACTAAGTTATCACTCTTTGCAGATGATACAATGATATACTTAGAGAATCCTAGAGAATCAAGTAAAAACTACTTGAAAAAATAAACAACGTTGGCAAAGTTGCAGGATGCAAAATCCACATAAATGATCTGCATTCCTATATATTACTAACAAAGCTCAACAGGAAAAGATAGAAAGAGAAATTCCATTTAAAGTTATGGTAAACACTATAAAATATTTCGGAGTCTACCTGCCAAAACAAACCCAGTTACAAAACACTTTGCACAAATAAAGTCAGATCTAAATAACTGGAAAAACATCAGTTGCTCATGGGTAGGCCAAGCTAATATAATAAAAATGACAATTCTACTTAAATTAATTTATTTATTCAGTGCCATACCAATCAAACTGTTATCTTCTAGATAACAGTTCTTTTTGTACTGGTCAAATCCTGTTATGGTGAATTCCCTAGGGAATCAAGATACAGTTATTGGAATTAATTTTTATTGCACGTGAAATATGTCATTGCTTCTTTACCAGCGTCAGCCTCCTTGGCTCAGCTGAGATCTGTCTCGGTGGGAGCGTGGGCCAATGAACCTCTGCTCTCAAACCGATTCTGAATGAAGTGTTTCTTGTGTGAAGCAGCCTTTGCCCATGTCCTCTGTGCCTGGGATCTGCCATTGTACAGCCAGAAGGGGCGACCATAGGCATAATTTCTCCAACCTGCAGTTTCTTTTCTTTTTTGTAAATTAGTTTATTTGTTTTCAGCTTTCATCAATCACTTCCATAAATTTAAAATTTTCTAGAGCTAGAAATTATTTTCTAGAGCTAGAAAAAATAATATCACAATTCATCTGGAAGAACAAAAGGTCCAGAATATCAAGGACCTTAATGAAAAAGAAATGCTAGGGAAGGTAGCCTACCCATACCAGATTTCAAATTTTATTATAAAGCAGCAATCATCAAAACCACTTGGTACTGGCTAAGAAACAGAGAGGTAGACCAGTGGAAAGGATTAGGTACACAAGACACAATAGTCCATGATCACAGCAATCTACTGTTTGATAAACCGAAGGACCCCAGCTTCTGGGATAAGAACTCAATGTTTGACAAAAACTGCTGGGAAAACTAGAAAATAATTTGGTGGAAACTGGGCATTGACCAATGGCTGACACTGTATACCAGAATAAAGTCCAAATGGTATACGATCTAGGTATAAAGGCTGATGCTATAAACAAATTAGGGAAGCAGGGAATATTTATTTGTCAGATTTATGGAAAATGGAGAAATTTATGATGAAGCAAGAAATAAAAAACGTTGTGAAATGCAAAATGGAAAGTTTTGTTTTTTTTTTTTTTACAAACAAAGCCAATGTAACCAAGATTAGGAAGGAAGCAGGAAACTGGGAAAGAATTTTTACAACTAGTGTCTCTGATAAAGGCCTCATTTCTAAAATATATAGAGAAATGAGTCAAATTTACAAGAGAACAAGTCATTCTCCAATTGATAAATGGTCAAAGGATATGAACATTTTCAGACAAAAAAATTAAAGCTATCTGTAGTCACATGAAAAAATGCTCTAAATCACTATTGATTAGACAGATGCAAATCAAAACAGTTCTGAGGTACCACATCACAACTATCCGATTGGCTAACATGACAAAAGAGGAAGATGATAAATGCTGGAGAAAATGTGGGAGAGTTGCAACATTAATTCATTGTTGGTGGAGCCGTGAGCTGATCCAACCGTTCTGGAGAGCAATTTGGAACTATGCCCAAAGGGCTACAACAATGTGCATACTCTTTGACGAAGCAATATTGCTTCGAGGGCTGTATCCCAAAGAGATCATAAAAATGGGAAAGGACCCAAATGTACAAAAATTATTTATAGCAGCTCTTTTTGTGGTGACCAAGAACTGGAAAGTGAGGGGATGCCCATCAGTTGGGGAATGGCTGAACAAGTTGTAGTATATGAATGTAATGGAATACTATTGTGCTATAAGAAATAACAAACAGGCAGACTTCAGAGAGGCCTGGAAAGACTTATATGAACTGATCCTGAGTGAAGACAGCAGAACCAGGAGAACATTATATACCGTAACAGTCACAGTGTGCGAGGAATTTTTCTGGTAGACTTCGACCCTTCACAGCAATGCAAAGACCTAAAACATTTCCAAAGGATTCTTGATGCAAAATGCCATCCACATTCAGAGAAAGAACTGTAGAGTCAGAATAAAGAAAGAAGCAGACTTCTCTTTTGTTATGTTTTGTTTTTTCATGGTTTTTCCCATTCATTTTAATTCCTCTATGCAACATGACTAATGTGAAATGTGTTTAATAAGAATGTATGTGTAGAGTCCATATAAGATTGCATCTTGGGGAGGGAGGGAAAAAGGAGGGGAAGAAAATTTTAAATTTATGGAAGTGATTGATGAAAGCTGAAAACAAATAAACTAATTTACAAAAAAGAAAAGAAACTGCAGGTTGGAGAAATTATGCCTATGGTCGCCCCTTCTGGCTGTACAATGGCAGATCCCAGGCACAGAGGACATGGGCAAAGGCTGCTTCACACAAGAAACACTTCATTCAGAATCGGTTTGAGAGCAGAGGTTCATTGGCCCACGCTCCCACCGAGACAGATCTCAGCTGAGCCAAGGAGGCTGACACTGGTAAAGAAGCAATGACATATTTCACGTGCAATAAAAATTAATTCCAATAACTGTATCTTGATTCCCCAGGGAATTCACCATAACAGGATTTGACCAGTACAAAAAGAACCATGCAGTCACGAGTTCCAGTTTTAATAGCATTATCTGATGCTTATGAAATTGCAAAGGGACAGAAAAGAAATGGCTCCCAAGACTCACTTGTCATGCAGTCTACATTTCCTGCCCTTCTCTTCTGCATGCGTGCTCCTATCAATCTGGCACTTTCTAGGACTGCCCAGCACGTCTCTCACAAAAGGCCTACAAACCAGAGGACCGGAGGCCCCAGGACACTCGGTAATGTCACAAAGGTCACACAACCACCAAGCACAGAAGCCAGGTTTAGACCCCAGGCCTTCCCTGGCCCCAAGTCTAGGATTCCAAAGTCAACACTGACTCCCAATCACAATGTCTCCTCTCAAAAGAAAAAATACACCATGTTGGCAAAGGCCCCTAAATCAAGACTGGTTTCCTAGACCTGAACAGCTGGGAGAGTCGGAACAAAGCAGAAGATTAAATGATTCCTCCTTCACTCTGAGAAGGCCTGGGGCACATTCTCCCAGCATCCACATCACGGCTGGACTCTACAGAGTTCCCACATCATTTCAGACAGGTTGGTATCTAATCACATCTTCCCATGCCCTTATCCGAGCACCAAGAAGTGCTGATGGTCAGAGAATGCCTCAAGTGTGTCTGTGAATTCCCCAGGACCCACCACAGCTCCAGGCCCTTCATAAATGCTTACGGATGGACGTCCCCCTCCTTCTGGACACTCTCAGCTCACTAAAGCTGGGGGATATGGATTTCTCCTGCTTCTGCTCTGTTCTGTCAGACCAAGCTTTTATTTCTCAGGCAGAATCATCATGCATGTCCTGTGTCCCATGAGGGAGTAAATCCTAGGCTCTTCTCTTCAGTTATTATACCTTCCCTTAGCAATCTCCCCAGCTCCCATGATTCAAAGATCATCTTTATGCAGATGACCCCCAAAGCTACCAATCCAGACCCTATTTCTCTCCTCAACTCGAACCCCAACAAATTTCTATCTGCTTGCTGACCATCTCCAACTGGATATCATACAGGCCTTCAAAATCCAACATCTTCCAAAGACCTTTCTGACATCTCTGCCAAGGCCACCATCATTCTCCCGTTCCTCAGCCATCCTCAACTCTTCCCTCGACCTCAGACTCACAAACCCAACCAAATGGCCAGTCTGGTCAGTCAACAAACATTTTTCAGCACCTCTGCCGGCTCCCATGTCTTCCTTCTGTCCATGTGACCGGGACAGCCGACCAACAGAACACTGCTTGTTTCTCTGCCTAATGCTCTTCAGCCAAATTCTCACGAGCCATCCTTTCTTTCTGAAATAAATTGTTATTGATCTCTTTTTACAGCTCCTAAGTTCCTCCTCAACCCTCTGCCTGCCTCCTCCTACAGAGCGCTCTCATGGAACAAAGAATTTTTTCAAAAAAGAGGAAGCGGAAATAATTAGCAGAATTGATCAATACATCCCCAAAAATCTGAAATAGATACAACATTCAATGTGGACCTGTAATCTCCACAAAAAAAGGAGTGGAGTTGGGGGGAGCAGTGAAGCATGTTTCAAACATTCCCTTTCAGTTGCTTTGTGGTAATGGATGTTTTTCTTATTTGCAATGCTGTCCTGACAGTAAAGTCTCTGACTTTATTGGACCTGAGTGGGCTGGGCGCTCCTCTGAACTCATCAGAGTCAGCACAATACTCCACATTCACAGACCACAATCCTCCCATCAATGGGCATCAATTGGGGTTTTCAGTAAAAGATGCTACTACACCTACATAGGTGCATATAGGGGGATGTTTTCCTCCATCCTTTATTTCTTCCCATGGATATATTGTCATCGCCTTCACCATAGCACGCATTTTCATGGTACTCTAACGCTGGCACAGTGGACAGAGAGTGGGGCCTGGAGTCAGGAGGACCTGAGTTCAAATCCGGCCTCAGATACTTCCTAGTTGTGTGACCCTGGGCAAGTCACTTCCCCCTGTTTGCCATGTAACTCTACTGTTCAAGCTCCTTTGCTTGCCACTTTATCAATAAGTTCTTATGAGTATCTCCAATGGGTCAGGCAATAAGTCCCAGCACTCAGGAAGCTTCCCTTCCAATGGAGACACAGTGAACGTGCAGGAGCACCTTCAGAACATGGTGTCACAAATAGGTTTCCACCTGTCTTTTCAGCTATTTCCCATCACCTCCTTGCAGTAAGTGTCCCACATTCTCTCTAAGCCCAGGACTGACCAGGCTGACTGGGCCTCAGGACACAAGGTGATAATAAAGAGACCTGAAAAGGACATAGGAAGCAATGTCATGGGATAGTTTCCTTGGAGACACGTAGCCCAAAGTGAGGCTACAGAATCCTCCATGTCTCACTGATGGCCAGACACCCCAGGACCCTCCTTTTGTGATGTGAAGACCTGATATAAGCCTGAAGGAAAAAAGGGATTTGGCTTTTTGGTTACTGACCTTTGGCTACAGTGATATTAGGGCCTGGAGATCTATACTCCTGACCCAGTAATGCCCCCCACAGCTTCTGCATGACTGGTCACCACCCTTTTCACCTGCTCCTCCGCCAAGTCCACCCTACATCCCTCACATCCCTCCCACCAGGGCAGGCTCAGCTCTTCAAGGGGCCTCCCAGGACTCATGCACCCAGCACTTGGTACCTATGGTTACTTCTATCATAATTCTGTGATTTTCCCAAGAGAAGGTGCACTCCTGGAGAAGAGGCTGAGGGAGCTTCAGCCACTGAGGGCCCAGGGCAGCACCTCCAGATGTGTACCTGCCAAATCAGTCACCCTTTCTGGGCACTGGAGTACAGACAACTGAGGCCCCTGGATGCTTCTGGTGCAAGCTGCCTCCTCTAAATCAGCCTGGCCTTTGCCAGGCAATCCAAGAATCAGCCTAGCAGCACTCAGTGAGTGTTGTTGATTTGGTGCCAAGCATTTCAGTAAAAGAAGGTAGAGGGGGACCAGCTCCAGACATAAAAGGAGAGGCCACACACACCATAGCAGAGGAGGCGACCTTCCTGTCTCCCAAGTGGTCAAGGGAGAGCATCCCTCCACGAGGGTCAAGATTCCCCACCGGGAAAAACCACAGATTTTGCTCCATCATGAGCTTGAAAGGAGGAAGAACGCTGCCATGGAAGAAAAAGATAGGCAGGAATAGGAGTGGCTGGGTGTCTGGGTCTTCATCTGTAATAGGGTGGCAGACGGCCCAGACAACCTTTCAGACTGAAATGTTTGGGCCCCCAATTTTGCTACAAGCCAGACTCAGTGAAAGGTTTTCCTCACAGAATACAGTTCTGATACCGTGATGCAAGCTAATGGAAAAGACTGATCCAATTCAAAAGCAGCCTCCCCCACCATTTCATGAATTCCTAATGGCAAGGTCAGTCTGAGAGATGATTTGGTACAAAGGAGAGAGGGCCAAAGTCAAGGGAGGAAATCCCGTGTCCAACCCTGACTGGCCATGGGATCAATCATTGAAGCTCTGGGTCAGGACACAAGGTTGTGGAGCATCATGGGAAATGACAACAGACATCTAACGTTTCATAGGCCTGAAAACATGCCACTAACGTTGGCTCTCCCTAGCACTGCTACCACAAGAGAGGGCATTGTAATGTGAATAGAATAGGAAGATCTTACCCGCCCATTAATAGGCCTAATACATGCAGCCTGTCATCACATGGAGCCTATAAGAGAGAGGAGAGAAGAGAGACAGAGAGAGACAGAGACAGAGAGAGAGGGAGGGAGGAGGGAGGAGGGAGGGGGGGAGAGGGGGAGAGAGAGAGAGAGAGAGAGAGAGAGAGAGAGAAACAAGCTGTGAGTGGGCAGAGAGAGAAATTTGTCTAGGGGAACTTGTTTTTGTGGGGAGGCCTGACAGAAATAAGATTTAAGATGTTGGCGCTCCCTGGATTAATAAGTACCCTGTTAAATCTTACCTCATTCTAATGATGTCCCAAATAAATATTTTCGTTATGCCTTTAAGAGAGTTATTTATATTCTGTGAATTTACTCTGGAAATACGAGTGCATATTCATAGCAGCTGCTATAGGTATCCCATTGGCATTACAGGCATGGTGGGGTCAAAGGCCACAGACTCAGAAGGCCCAAGTCCTCTGTGCTGTTGCCCTGAGCAAGCCACAAACCTCCTCGAGCCTCAGTCGTGCCAGCTCCAAAATGGGGAAGGTACCCACACTGCTGCCTAACCCACAGGGCTGCTGGGAGGAGCACTCTGGACCACCCTCAAAGACACCATGAGAAGGTGAGCGGGCTGGGTACTTAGCCTGCAACTAGGAGGTCAGTCCATTCATCTCAGGCCTTCCCTATGTCTTGCTTTAAACATCGTTAGGTTCAAAATAACGTTCCCTAAATCAATGATTTAATTTGTTCCCCAACAAAGTTCATGCACCCTGGGTTTCTGGTCTTCTTACAGCATGGGGCAGCTTAGGGATCACGGGTAGGCAGATGTGGGTACAAGTCACAAGGCAGAAGCTGGCTATTTAAATCATCAGCTCACAGCCCAGGGATGCAGACAGAGGCCAAGTCCGGGCAGGGACAGGTTCCTGAAGAACATGCTCCAGGGTAACCTCCCACCTACCAGAAGGGCTAACATGACAAGGGGAAGAGTGACAAGTGTTGGAGGAGACATGGAAAAATGGGGACCCTAATGCTCTATTGGTGGAGCTGTGAACTGATCTAGCCACTCTGGAGATCAATCCGAAGTGATGTCTATGCCCTCTGACCCAGCAGTACCACTACAGGGAAAAAGGAAAAGAATCTATATGTTCTAAACTATTTAGAGGAGCTCCCTTTGTGGTGCAAAGAACTGGAAAATGAGGGGAGGAACAACTGAATAAGCGGTAACACGTGATTGTGACAGAATATTATTGTGCTCTAAGAAATAACAAGCAGGACGAACTCAGAAAAACCTGCAAAGGCTTCCATGAGCTGAGGAAGAACGAAGTGAACGGAATGAGGAGGACACTGTACACAGGAGCAGCAACACCATGCCATGAAGAACCACGAACAAAGAAGTCATTCTGGGGATTCTAAGTACTTAAATCAACTACGACGGAAGGAAGATGCTGTCCACTCCCAAGAAAGAACTGATAAATACAAGCGTGTAGAGTATGGCTTTACAGGTGTGCGTGTGTACGTGCGTGTGTGCGTGCATACGTGCGTGTGTGCATGCGTGCGTGTGTGTGTGTGTGTGTGTGTGTGTTTAACGGTAGCCTTCTCTAAGGTGGACTGGGCAAGGAGGGATACAAAACAAAAAGAGCACAGCAGAGATCCAAAGGAACCTTAGAAGAAAACACAGAAAAGCAGGGTAGCCTAGAAAACAACGGCGAGTCTTTATTCTGTAGTTTTTCAAAAAAAGGAAACAGCGCGAAATGTTCTTTACATTGTGCTGTGTATGTGAAAATGTTCTTTTTTCTTATCTTTTGCATTTAAGTTCAAAATGAATAAATGGGAAAAATATTTAAAAGAAAACAGAAAAAAAATAAAAATTAAAAAAGAACATTCTCCAGAAATCCGGAGACAATCTACTTGACAAAATTTACAAACTAGAACTCTGCTGTTTTACTTCTAACATCTCTCCCCCACCGCACTCAAATGTCAATACAACATCAAATGCTAACTGTGAGCCCCAAGTCAGCCACCACTCACCCGTCTCATGAGCCAGAATAAGCCCCGTCACTGCTGAGCCTCGATCTTCTCCTCCATAAAACGGAGAAAGATGTGGCACATAAAACCCTCTCCCACCATAAAGAGTTACACATGAAAATGGAACCACCATCATTGTGATCATCCACAAATTCAATAACTGGAAATAACTGACCTAGTTGTGGTCAAGCAGCATTTACTGAGACCCTACTACGTGCCAGGCTCTGTGCTAAGTGCTAGGGACACAAAAAGGGGCAAAAGACCTTCCCATCCTCAAGGAGCTCCCAGTCTACCTGGGGACAACATGCAAGCAAAAATGTATGGATAAGCTACACACATGAACATATGTGTACATGTGTATGTTTATATTTACATACAGGTAAACATATATGCAAATGTACATGTTTATATAAAAATAGGGAAAGCCAGAGAAAACATCTGGATCCGAGAAATGGAGGATCTTGCTCACGAAGCAGCCAAGAAACCAGTATCCCAGCACTGAAGGGTACAGGAAGACTGGAAAGGGAGGATGCAGCTGGTGAAAAAGGGCTTTGATGCCAAACGGAGCACTTTGTATGTGTTCCTGAGGGTGATAGGGAGCCACAGCGGGTAACTGAGCAGGGGAGCGACCCAATTAGACAGGCTTTTTGGAAGATCTCCTAAGACAGTGGTAGCTGCTGCAGGCTCCCAGAAGGTAAAGGATCTGCCTGGGGTTCCCCCTGGCTCTCTCTGACTCCAAACCTGTGTGATGCCACAGTGCCTCTTCGTTTTTTCAACTCAGGGCCAACTTGAGCCCAGGGTTTTTAACCCACTTTAAGGACACAAGCCAGAGTAGGAATCTTTGATTTATTTCAGATGTTCTTACCTGTCAGGAATCCCAAGACGCTTGACACTTCTATAAACAGAGAGAGTGTTTGCCACGTGCCGATAATTGAACCAGAATCTTGAAGTACAGACCTAAAGAGTCAAAGCAAAATTGTGATTTTTAAAAATTAAGATGAGCCTTAATTTGTTCTTCCATGATTGGAGACCAATGAGACGCCAGAAGACAGAGCACCTCTGTATTTGTACTTGATCTCAAGAAAGTGCAAGAAGGGACATGAAATCCATTCTCCAGAGAAAGTGAAGTTGAAAATAAGCATCACAGGCTATTACACTCAAATAAGAAATTGCTGGACATTTTACTCAAAATACATCACTGCCCAACAGTTTTCTGAGTCCCAGCTGAGGCCAGGGACTGTGGTTTAGACAGACCCATCACCAACACAAAGCACAAGCAGGTCTGCACTGAAGAGTTTCTAAGACTCTCTGATGTCCTTATTTCTCTGAGATATCTCTGAGAACGCAAAGGGGAAAAACCAAACAAACATACTGGGACTGACCAACAAATTTTAGTTCCTAAAACTAACAGGTCACTATCAGTTTTGCAGATTGATCAATCAAGAAACATTTACTAGGCACTTGCTATATGTCAGGCCCTATGCTTAGGGCTGGGGGGCACAATGGCAGGAAGGAAAGCTAACACGCTGGATGACAGTCAGGATCCAAAAGGATCTGGACAGGCCGGGACACTGGGACAAACCTAACAAGACAACGTTTGGTAGTACTGGATGTACCTGTCTCCTGCTTTGGTCTACAAAATCAATTCCACCAGCCTAAACTGGGAGAGGTGTGGCTACCATTCCATCAAACCCAGCTGGGTCAGCAGTATGGAACGGGGTACACAAGCACCGATCTGAGGACGAGGCCGGGTGCCCAGCACCAGGAGGTGATCAGAGCACCGCAGGAGAACAGGGCTCAGTTCTGCGTACCAGACTGAGAGACTGAAAAGTCTCCACCATGAAGAGTCTGGGGTCTGTGAACTCAGCCTTTTTAATGTCTTGATCATCATACTTCAGTGCAATTCACTTCCTTTGTAAGTTCTCTCTTTTAATGCGTTTAAAAACACCTGCCAGCTGCCTCAAGGATCCAGGACCAAGAAGGTGACAACGTCTGCGGTAAAAGGCCTCAGCAGGAGACTCTGAGGGCCAGGAGAGCCGCCTTCAAGCACCCAAGGTCTGCCCAGAAGCAGAAACACACCTTCCTGTCTGGCCCTGGGAGAAAAAGAGAAATGAGAGTCCTGCCACCATGGAAGGGGCTGCCTCCCAGGGACTGGCTTCCCCCCGACCTACGCTTCAAGAGGAAAAGTAGGGGGATCCCATGCCACGGATGCTGTAAGGGGCCTCCTTTGCAGTACAGGCCGAACGAAGCGGCCATTAAAGTCCAGTACATCGCTGAAATCTGACCAGTCAACGAACTGGCCTTGGAACCCAGCCCACGGTCTGTCCAGGACTCGCTGCCATGCCTCCTCCTTGCACACTGAGCACTGAGCAGAATGCCATCTTCAGGAATCCTCTGCCCACGCCCTGCCATCTGGATCGGGCCTGCTCACCCTGCTCTCCGAAGCCTGCGCTCTGGGATGCCCAGCATTACCCAGACAAAGGTCTAGCAGCTGGAAACAGACAGGACCTTCACGCCTTCTACCTGGCCATGGGCCTTCTAAGCCAGCCTGTTAGACACAAGGTCTGTGGGAAATGTCAGAACATGCAGGATGATCTCTACCGAAGGTCAGATCCCTGAAAATGATGTGAGATCAGCTCAGCAAGGACCGGCGCCCTCAGTGACCTAAGGCCGGGCAGGGCCTGCCCAGACAAAGCACAGTCACGCAGCCTTCTGCCCGCGGGGGCAGCGGCTGTGCGGGGCAGAGGGCCCAGCTGCCCCCACAGGGCAGGCGGGCAGACCAAGGCCGCTGCCCTTTCACCGAACCCATCCAAGTCAGAGACATCCGGGGAACAGACAAGAAGGCCGGCTGCAGCCTGGCCCCCCAACAGGCTCGAGAGGCCCGCGCGGGGCACAGGAGCTGTGCTTGTCCACAGAGGGTCAGGGCCGGGAGGAAGGTGCTGCCAGGAGGTGGCGCTGTGCGGGTGCGGGCGAAGCTCCCCTGCTGTGCGCCCCCCCACTGTGCGCCCCCCCACTGTGTGTCCCCCCGCCCCAGCCCCGCTCTGTGCGTCCCCCCGCTGTGCGCCCCCCCACTGTATGTCCCCCGCTGTGCACTCCCCTGCTGTGCGCCCCCCCACTGTGCGCCCCCCCCACTGTATGTCCCTCGCTGTGCGCTCCCCAGCCCCAGCCCCGCTCTGTGCGCCCCCCCACTGTGCGCCCCCCCGCTGTGCGCCCCCCCACTGTATGTCCCTCGCTGTGCGCTCCCCAGCCCCAGCCCCGCTCTGTGCGCCCCCTCGCTGTGCGCTCCCCTGCTGTGCGCCCCCCAGCCCCGCGGGCCTTACCAGCACTGCCCAGTTGTTGGTGTGCCCACTCCTGAACAGCTGCTCGGCTTGGTCCTGCTCGCGGAGAGAAGGGAAAGGCGCGGGTTAGTCCTGAGGAAGCTCGGGGGGCCTGGAGGGGGAGGGGCTGGGCCCGAAGCGTCTTGGAACCCCGCCTGGGCCGGCCTCAAGGGCCTCCACGTCCTCTGGTCGGCCCGGACAAGGGGTCTGAGCCCGGCGGGCCTCCTCTCTACAGGGGGCCATCTCTCCGTACTCGGTCGTGCCCGTCCCCTTGGGCACCCCAAGGGGCCCCCGGGGTGGGGGGGCTCCTCCAGGACCGCAGCAGGGAGGGGCTTCCCCGAGGCCGGGCACCCCGCAGGCGCCTCGCGCCGTGCCTCAGTTACCCTGGCTGTCAAAACCTCCCTTCCTCCCGGGCCCGCCCCCCACCTCGATGCGCGGGTCCGTCGCTCCCCCGCAGCCCGGCGCCAGCAGCAGCAGCAGCAGCCCCAGGCCCAGGCCCCGGTCAGCCCAGGCCGAGGCCTCCCGGACCGAGCCCAGGCCGCTGCGCGCCGCCATGTTCGCCGGCTTCGGCTCCGGCTTCCGCCGACCCGCGCCTGCGCACTGCGCTAGCGTGGCCGGCAAGACGTGCGCCTGCGCACTGCCGCGCTGTGGCCCCGGCCCCGCCCCTGTCAGCCCCGGCCCCGCCCTCGGCCCCGCCCCCCACTCTCGCCCCACGGCGCGCCCCCTGTGGTGGGTGGGAGAAGTACAGCTCCTAGCCCTTCTTCCCCAGAAGGAAACCAGGCCCGGACCCGGAGATCGGGACGGAAGGGATTGGCAGACGGACTGGCGGACGGGCGGACGGACCGGCGGGAGGGCCGGCGGGGCTTTCCTTCGCTCTCAGGAGCCTCAGGGCACTGGCCGCCTGGCGTTTCCAGAGGCCTGGGGAGTCTCCACTCAGGGCCCCCCGCTTCAGGCGCCGCTTTCTCGGGGTCCGCTGAAGACCGACGGCCTGGGGGCTCCCCCAGGGCTCAGGCAGGCATCGCGGCCTCCGCCTGCTCGTGCGAGCCCAGGGAGGCAGGCCTTGGGGGGCCGCGGATCGCTCCTCTCCTTCTCCGGACGCTCCTCTGGCTCTGCCCCAAGCAGAGAGGAAGGCTGGCCTTCCGGCCCGGCCCCACCTGCTGCAGGCCAGACTCCTACCAGCGCAGCAGCATCCTCCTCCGCTGCTCCCTCCGTGGAGCCCCCGGAGGCCTTGGTGACCCACCGCAGGCGGGGGCAGTCCTGGGAATCGTGGAAGAGAAGGGCCGTGACAAGCCTGGCAGAGAAGTCCGGGCGCTGCCACTGACCGCTGACCTTTGGGCTTCCAGACCACGGGCTGTCCCAGAAGCTCCCCAGGGGGCCGCTCCCCAGGGGGCCTCTCCCCCAGGGGGCCGCTCCCCAGGGGGGCCTCTGGGGGCCGCTCCCCGCTCCTGGCCACACCTGGATGGACCCCTCCAGGATCCGATGGACAGTTGTGACCCGCTGGCTCCTTCCTGCACCTGCTGCTCCTCACCCACAAAACTCCCTTTCTCCGTCTCCACATCACTGCCCTGGTGGCCCCCGTGCCTGGAAGGAGGCTCTGCTCACGCCCAGACACCTCACATCCTACCCTCTGTCCCCTAAGCTTCCAGGGCCTTCCCTCTGGGGTGACCTTCCGTATGTGTCTGGTCATACCTGTACTGTGTGAGAAGCAGGGGAAGAGTGGGGAAGGGTTTTCTCTGTGTCCCCCGGGGGCTAGCACAGTGCCTGGCATAGAATAAACGTTTAAGAAATGCTTGCAGAATACCTTGAAGTTCCCACAGGATTCCCAGTGGATGGAGGACAGAATGTTGGGTAACCATGGAAGTAGATGAACCTCAGAACACGAGAACCAGGCATGCCGGCAAGCAGGGGGTCTGTACCTTCCTGCAGGGGCCCTGGACACGTCTCAAGTACCTATGGGTACCCTATGAAAGATCATTACAAAGTCCACTCTGCCCATCGACTGAATGCAAGGTTCATGGGAGAACATTCTGTTATCACTCTATTTACATTGTCCTTTAATTAAAATGCCTCAGTTACTAAGGATGCCATCTGGATGGTGAGTGCAAATTAAAAACACATCAGTGGGGATGAGAACAGTAAGGCAGGCACCATTCTAACCTAATCCCTCATTTTACAGATAAAGAAACTAAGACAAACAGGTTCATACAATTCACCTCAGTTTCCTCAATGATAAAATGGGGATAATAGCACATCCTTCCCAGGGTGTTGTGGGTATCCAATGAGATTGTACAAGTGCTTAGCAAGTGCCCTGCACCAGTAAATCCTTAATAATTGTATATTCTCCCTCCACTACAAAATGCAGGGGGGCAGGGGGACCTTATACCCTCATCCAGAACATTGGCATACATCCTGTCCCATGACACCTGTTTGTTTTGCTCATCTCAAAAACCTAACCCAAGCACTAGGTGCCTGGTGAATCTGCATCCCCTCAGATCAAAAGTTCACAGTTGAATTAGATGGTCCTTGACGTGTCTCAGCACAAAGATTCTAAGCCCCCACCACTGTGCTTAGTTTTATTAGTAAGCCAAGAACACAATTAGTTTAGTGAAAAGGCATTGAATGGAATAGCAAGAACAAAACATTCCCCCCAAATATCTTGAGCCCACTCTCCCCAAAAATATATGTTACTCAGTGGGAAGCACAGGAATGTGGTATACCCAGGTGATCAGGACACAGAGCAGATTGGAGCTCTATGGGGCGATCGTACCCACAGCACAGTCAACCCATTCCTGGCTAAAGGCTTTCCAGAAAACCCTGGAATTTATCCCATCCAGCTCCCCTTAAGGATAGTGACCAGATCCAAATGGGAAAAGTGAGCTGTCACCTGGGCATGCTCATAATTTTTATTAGGAAATATATAGCAGACAGCACTTTCTGAAACTCAAATTAGACTGCCTGAGCCCCAGGGACCCCAACACTGCCTCACTGGTACCCACATCTACTGAACCCAGCACAATCTGCCCTCAGATCCCTTTGACCGGCCATGTCATGACATCTCTCCACGTCCTGTCCCACTATCTGAGCTCCCACTATGGGAATAACCTTTGGGGAATATATCCCAATCTGCTTCCTGATTTTTGTCTAAGAAACAGGGTTACCTGAAGCCCCCAAATAAGATAGCACTTGGGCCCCCCTTTTTTCTCAGGTGGGGAACCCAATCTATCTCAAAATCAAGTGATCATATTTCCTAATCCATGTCTATCCCACTTCACATGCCTCTCCCTCTGGACCAGAACCCAGTCACTCTCCATAACCTTCATTTCCTACAGTCTTAATGGGAGACTCCTGGCTGGAAGGTTCTTATCAAGCTTTGAGCCTTGTGGCTGGGCTGCTGCTATGGAGATGAAGTCTATCATGTCACTGATTCTCTCAATGCAATGGAAACTGGAGTAACCCATTTAGTCCCAACTTCCCTGGTTTTTCAAGATTCTCTTGCCTCCCTCAAGTCCCAAGTGTTTGGGAATTGAACAACAGAATGATGCCTCAGTGTGTGGAAGTTTATATTCACATGTATAGACACACTCATCTATCCATATGGAGACATAGATGTGTGTATCAGTACCTCCTTAAACACCAATTTGCCCTTTCCTCCCATTTGCTTGGATCACTAAGCTTAGAGCTAAGGCTTATTCCTCTGGCCAAGTCTTCAGGAATAAAATGTCTGCGTTGATTCCTTAGCTCTTCATGTGAGACCTTCCAAAAAGTTCTGCTTCTCCACCCAGAATTGCTTATACCTGCTTATCACTGTCCCTTGTTAGAAGTCTGTTTGACTTGATGCAACACATTACATTGGCAGCTATCCCAATGCCACCTTTGCCCTTAATTTATCTATGGCTTCCCTATTGGAGGAGTCTGTCTTTTAGAAGCATCGATTTAGAGCCACATAGAGTATCAGTTTCAACCTCACAGTTCATTTCCTCCAATCTCCTCATTTACCTAGGGAAAAATTCACTTGCAGAGGGTGACTTGGTTTGCACAAGGTCACAAAGCTAGGAAGCAGAGCTGGGATTTGAACCCAACATTTCCAATTCCAAATTCAACAGTTTCCACTCACCATGAAGGGAATTGATTTAATCAAGACCATGTCCTCCTAATTTTCTTGTGCTGTAAGAAGGTCATTTTGTGCCTGGATTAATATCCAAATACAAAACTCCCTAGTAAATGTTAATTCACATTGACCATGAAAGACCAATATCTTCTCTTGTGCTACCTGCAAAAATGGTGGTGGTGGTGAAATCAAAGGCGAGGGGAAGCTGAAGCCCTTGGTGGTGCTGCACCCACGACAGGATACACTCATGCAATAATCTGCTCCTCAGGTAGCTAGTTACCCAGATACTGTGAGTGGTTTATGCCAGATCCTGAAATAATAAAGGAGAAAATCTGTGCTGCTGTTGTGTATGTGGAGCTCTCAATCCTCTACTCACCTAATGGATCAGAGTTCTCAGACTGATGTCATATCACAGACTTATCTAATAATGGAGAGTTGGACCCCTCTGTAGTGGGCATAGGTAGACTGAGGACACAAGGACAGCCAGGAGGGAAAAAATTTGCCCAAGCCTAGGCAGCTTTCTTAGCCATTCTCCCAAGGGTCGAGGGAATGAGAAAGACATGGACCCATGCCCATCTCAAGGAAGACTCCTGCCAATCCTGACAATTCAACCTTACCATTTCTAGACCCTTGCCCTGATTCATGCTCTAAACAAGAGATTAGACAGACAGAACAATCATTTATTAAGTGCTCTGTGTCAGGTATTGCAAAGGGGAAGAAATATAAACTAGATCCACAGGAAAATCAAGATACTGATGGGTGATAATAGAAAACATTTCAGGAAAGGGTCATGAGGATCAAATGAATTCAGCATATTTAGCCCAGGAGAGTCTGGAGCACAGCTGTCTTCAAGTGAGTATTTGAATGGATTTGATCCCGTGCCTTGGCTCCATGGAGCAAGATGAGGAGAAATGGGTGTAAGTGACAGGAAGTAATTTTCTTCCCCTTGGCTCCAGGAGAGTGTGTCAGTTTGGACTCATGAGGCCAGTCTTTGGAGTGTACACAGAATTTCCCTCCTGATTCCATCCTAAACCACCACATGGAAGTTCAGGGTTAGCCTCATCTGTCTAGGATGAAGAACTCAGGGCAGTGGAGAGACACTCCGAGAACCTAAGAACACAGAACGTGAGTTAAACAAAGAAAGACCACTTCAGGGAGCTCCCTGGTAGAAAGAACCCCTAACTTCGGACTCAAGATGCTAGGTGACAGTTCTTGAAACCCAGCCGAGACCTGTACCCAAGAAGAAGATCATAAGGATCCTTAAAGAGGAAAAAATGGTCCCAGGGACTGGCTCCTCCCTATACTTGTACT
Source organism: Notamacropus eugenii (assembly GCF_028372415.1). Taxonomy (NCBI): domain Eukaryota; kingdom Metazoa; phylum Chordata; class Mammalia; order Diprotodontia; family Macropodidae; genus Notamacropus; species Notamacropus eugenii. The sequence goes on from NC_092873.1 coordinate 538,584,938, forward strand.
TTAAATTTGAGCCTAGGGCAGAGCCAAGATGGCAGACCAGGGGCTCCCAAGGCAGGCAGTAGCCTGCATCCATTGTTGAAGGTCTCATTGTAAAACCCCTGAGGGAACTGAGCCCTGTGTGGCTGCCCTGCCCTTACCAGAGCACCTGATCTTAATCTCACACTGAATAGCAGCCCTGCCCCCGCCTAAAGCCCCTGAGGGATTGGAGCAGCTCATCTGAATCTCAGCCCCCAGTGCTGGCTTGTCAGAACTGAAGGCAGGATGGTTGTGGAGAGGAAACTCAGAAGTCAAGTAACTGACTGGGAAAATGCCCAAAAAAGGGAAAAAAAATAAGACCACAGGAGGTTACTTTCTAGGGGAACAGGTGTCTCCCCCCATCCTTTTGGATGAAGAACAAGGCATACTGTCAGAGGAAGTCAAGGCCCCTGGCTCCAAAGGAAACTTAAACTGGACTCAGGCAATAGAAGAGCTTGAAAAATGAGTTAGCAGTTTACTAAAGGAGAACCAAAAAAATGCTGAGGAAAATAGCAGCTTTAAAAAGAGGCTAACTCAATTGGAAAAAGAGGTCCAAAAAGCCAATGAGGAGAAGGAGGTTTTAAAAAGTAGAATTAGCCAAATGGAGGAGAAGGTTCAAAAGCTCACTGAACAAAATAATTCGGTGAAAGAGAGAATTGAGTTCAGGGAAATGAATGACTATGAGATAAACCACGCAGTTAGAAAACAAAACCAAAAGTTTGAAAAAATAGAAGATAATGTGAAACCTCTCATAGGAAAAACAACTGACCTCGAAAATAGATCCAGGAGAAACAATTTAAAAATTATGGGACTACCTGAAAGCCATGATCAAAAAAAGAGCCTAGACATTATCTTCCAGGACATTATCAAGGAAAACTGCCCTGATATTCTAGAACCAGAGGGCAAAATAAATATTGAAAGAATCCACCAATCACCTCCTGAAAGTGACCTGAACAGAGAAACTCCTAGGAATATTGTGGCCAAATTTCAGAGTTCCCAGATCAAGGAGAAAATACTGCAAGCAGCTAGAAAGAAACAATTTGAGTATTGTGGAAATACAATCAGGATAACACAGCATCTGGCAGCTTCAATATTAAGGGATCAAAGGGCTTGGAGTGGGATATTCCAGAGGTCAAAGGAACTGAGATTGAAACAAAGAATCATTTACCCAGAAAATCTGAGTATAATACTTCAAGGGAATAAATGGTCATTCAATGATAGAGGACTTTCAATCATTCATATTGAGGAAAAGACCAGATCTGTATAGAAAATTTGACTTTACAATACAAGAATCAAGAGAAGCATGAAAAGGTAAGCAGGAAAGAAAAGTCATAAAAGACTTTCTAAAGCTGAACTGTTTATATTACTACATGGAAAGAAAATATTTATAACTCCTGAATCTTTTCTCAGTATTTGGGTAGATGGAGAGATTGTACACACACACACACACACACACACACACACACACACACACACACACACATACACACATACACATATATAGACAGAGAGTGCAGGGTGTGTTGAATCGAAAGAGATGATATCCACACAAAAAAAAATAAAATAAAATAAAAACAAAGGGGTGAGGGAGGAAAATACCAGGTGGAGAAAGGGAGAAATGGGACAGGACAGACTATAGCTCATAAAAGAAATAAGAAAAGTCTTTTTCAATGGAGGAGAAAAGAGAGAAAGGGATAGGGGAAAAGTGAAGCTACTCTCAGAGTAGAACATTAGTGGAGGCACACAGGAGCCCAGCAATAATGTTGGTAGCCAAACCACCCATTTTGAAACATGGATCAAGAAGTTTAACAGATCTTTAAAAGGTTTTAGTAAGTGTGTGCAAATGTTAAACATGTGACACACTATTCTATTCAGAAAATTAATTTTGACCTTTATTCTGAAATTTAAAATGTGGCCGGCATTGTTTTCATTCCATATGTGTCCATTTCCTCAATTTTAACTTGAAAAGATTTAACCTCAGTAATTATTCTTTTGAAAAATAATTTCCTCTAACATTCTAAGTGACAATAATGTTTTATTAGGTGACACTTGACTTCTTCACCTTCCTTTTTCTAAAGTTATTTTTCATGTAATTGAAAAACATCTGTCTTGAATTGTCAACAAAGCACTGTACAATTTAATTCAGATGTTATTTTCTTCAGTAAAGGCTTTGTTTTAAAAAAAATTTTTTTGACCCTACTTTTTCCACAGATGGTGTCTGTGGTGGTGGGAAAGTGCATCCCAAGCTTGGGGCAAGTAGGATAAGGGAAGAGGGAGGGAGGAGGATTTATCTCAACTGTTCTTATCATATCAGTAAATATCTTTTCTAAAAGTAAATTATTCCTCTTGCTATTTGTTGCTTGGGAGCCCCCTGGTGGGGGCTCCCAGCAGCAGTGCTAAAAGCACAGATTCTCTCCTTGGGGCTCTCCAGATTTCACCAAGCATCAGCTTTTTTCTCATTCTGGAATTTCCCTCAGCCCCTGAGGTCTTTTCAGCCTGGAACAATCTTCTGGTCCAATGTCGCCTTTATCTCACTGGTAACTTCTTCCCAGGGCCTTCATTTGGGGGAGGGACCCAAGCTGGCCATGTTTCCTTCCCCCTCCAGGTCCCCTTGGGAGCTTTACCACTACACCTGCCCCAGTGAGGGGCCCTTCCCATGCTCACTTTTTTTGGTGCCTTCATTGTCTTCCTCTGGGGGATGTAAGCTCCTTGAGGGCAGGGCTGTCTTTTTTTTGTTTATCTTTGTATCTCCAGTGACTAGCTCATTCCCAGCACACAGTAAGTGCTTAATAAATGCTCACTGCCTCACTTTGCCCCCACAATTCTGCCACCCTCTTGGGGAGCCCAAGCCACAAGGGCAGATTGAAAGAGTGAACTCAGAGGAGGTCCTACATAAGCAGCTGGGGCAAAGGGCTTACTGGCTTTCAGAAAAACCCAAGAACAGGATAAGGACTAGTCCAACCCAAACCAGGTGGGGTCAATGACAGGGCAACCTAAAGTTCCAACTGTGCTTGCTTGCTTAATGAACCTCATGCATATGAGTAGACATACCTTGCATAAAATTATCCCTCCATTTTTGGATCATGGATCCTGTGTTAAAGCATGTTTGGGAGGAGAGAACATGCCAAGGAGTATTGGGTAACAGGTGTGTCAAAGAGTTTATGACCCGAGGAAGAACAGACCCACCCACCCTCTGATGGGAGGATCTGTTCTGAACTAACCATATAGAAGTGCATCTCGCTTTTGTATTCAGCACTGTCCTTTCCTAAAGAGGGTCTGAGCCCGCTCCTGGCCAGAAATGGTTCAATTCCTCTGAATTCTGCTTTAATAAATTTTTTCCTTGATACTTGAGTGTCAAGTGTGTTTCTAACAAAAGCTAACTGGGAAATATTTCACAAATTAAAATATAGTAAAACATAGTCATATTGTGAAAGAATAGATAAAAAACTAAGAAAATAAAAAAGTGTGCTTCGAGCTGTACTCAGACTACATTAATTCTTCCTTTGGAGATAGTATTTTTCATCGCTTGGGTTTTTTTTTTTTTTTGAATTCTCATAAATGGAATCAATTTTATCCAGAAATATGCTAAATATGATCCCCTTGTTTTATACGCAATATTGATCACCAAGTGACAATTGATTTCAGCAGAGCCCAGTGGTGACTTGAGGAACATTTCCTGACAACTTCCTAGCAATTCCAGACTTTCTTCCCAGCATGATTTGCATATCAGAGCAAAATGCAATCAAGGTTGCTTTTGAACACAGTGTGTGTGTTCGTCCTTCATTGCCAAAGAAGACCACGCCATCAGAGAAATGATGACATGACTTACACTTGACTTTGTTTTGAGGGAGGGAGGGCTGTGCAAGGTCATCCATCAGCCTCACTTCTCCTCCGGAGCCATCTGAATCCAGTGACCAGATATTCATCAGGATGACTGGAGATGACCCAGGATGAGGCAATTGGGGTTAAGTGACTTGCCCAAGGTCACACAAGCTAGTGAGTGTCAAGTGTCTGAGGTGAGATTTGAACTCAGGTCCCCCGACTCCTGCACTGGTGCTCTAGCCACTGCACCACTTAGCTGCCCCTTGCTTTTGAATATCTGTGATGAAAGCTCCAACCATTTAAAGAACACAATAAAGTATGGAGAATCCCCGCTTTGGCTGACATCAGCCCCAAATCCCACTGCCAGACCTCAGAGATACCTGAACAGTCCCCGGGCTGCATTTTACCAACTGCGTTTAACGTTCGTTAACACCAGCTTCAACAGTTTAACAACCGTTAACAACAACTCCACAGATTCCTGCAAATGTCACCATCAGCTCTCTCCAGCACATTACTGACCTAGTCCTGGGCAGATGCTTAGAGCAGGTCAGGCTACTGACGCACACTGGGCGTGCGGCCCCCTAAGACCGCAGGATTGTCTTCAGATGCCTGGCCACGCATCCTTCCCCTTCCCCTTCTGAAGTGGCTTCTTTTGAACCTGGCATGATCTCGCATTCACCCTGTTCATATTCGGTCCCATTAGGCTTGCTCCAACGTTTTAGCCTGGGGACGATCTTTCTGAATCCTGACTGTCCAATTTATTGGACCAGGTCACTACAAAACTACGAACCCCTCCCCAGATCTGAGGGGTCTTCCTTCCAAACTGGGCACGTTCAGGCTCCACGGATGGCTGGCATTTCCTCTCCTGCTCCGGCCCAGGGTGGTGGGGGCTTGGCCAGAGAAGCGATCCCCGCTCCCTGAGCGCTCCTCACCAGCCTAACTTGTGACCGTGGACTCGGGGCTGCGGGCCCCTGGGAGGCCCAAGTCGGAGCCCCTCATTTTGGAGGTGAGGAAACCAGCAGCTCCTCCCCAACCTCACTCTACATCCAGTCAGCAGTGGCTCCTCCCCAACCTCACTCTACATCCAATCAGCAGAGACTCCTCCCCAACCTCACTCTACACATCCAATCAGCAGAGACTCCTCCCCAACCTCACTCACACATCCAATCAGCAGCGGCTCCCCCCCCCAACCTCACTCTACACATCCAATCAGCAGAGGCTCCTCCCCAACCTCACTCACACATCCAATCAGCAGCGGCTCCTCCCCAACCTCACTCTACATCCAGTCAGCAGCGGCTCCTCCCCAACCTCACTCTACACATCCAATAAGCAGAGGCTCCTCCCCAACCTCACTCACACATCCAATCAGCAGAGGCTCCTCCCCAACCTCACTCTACACATCCAATCAGCAGAGACTCCTCCCCAACCTCACTCTACACATCCAATCAGCAGAGACTCCTCCCCAACCTCACTCACACATCCAATCAGCAGCGGCTCCCCCCCCAACCTCACTCTACACATCCAATCAGCAGAGGCTCTTCCCCAACCTCACTCACAAATCCAATCAGCAGCAGCTCCTCCCCAACCTCACTCTACATCCAGTCAGCAGCGGCTCCTCCCCAACCTCACTCTACACATCCAATCAGCAGAGGCTCCTCCCCAACCTCACTCACACATCCAATCAGCAGAGGCTCCTCCCCAACCTCACTCACACATCCAATCAGCAGCAGCCAGGCCTTGCAGACCCTCCCTCCACAGCCTCTCTTGAACAGCCTGGTGTCTTCATTGTCATTCTCTCCACCATCATGGTTCTGGTGTTCTTGTTTTCCTTGCGTGCTTCCTGGATCTCGGCCGTGGGGACCTAATCTTTCTCCCCACCCCGAGTCCTCTCCTCCAGCGTTTCTCGGCTGAGCTGCAGAGGGATCTTCCTGAACCACGGCTGGCTGCCATGGCTTCCTGCCGCCTCGGGCCTGGGCTGTGCTGGAGCCGGCTCCAACAACTTCACAGCCTGCAGCAGAGCGGAGCGCTTCCCCTCAGCCCTCAGCAAACTGACGGACCTGTGGTCACCCAGGAAGGAAGAGAAGCAGGACAGACGTGCTGGACTCTACAGGTCACCGTGGAGCCCCATCTCCCCTCACTGTGCCTTTGCCCTGGCTGTGCCCCTCTCCTGGAAGGTGCCCTGTCTTTCCTCCCGTCTCAAAGTGCCCGGTTCTTTCAAGACGCAGCTCTAGCGCCATCCTCAGTGCGCTCAAGTGTCAGTGCAACTTTGAATTTAACTATCTGAATATGCTTTGTATTTGTTCTCTTTATATTTATGCAGTAAAAATCAGTGCAGTGGCTGCCTTCTAACCTTACTGGTAGGGCCTTGTGTCCCTAGCAGCAGCCCAGGTCGGGAAGGCGCCCTATCCTGGCTGAGCAGTCACAGTTCCAGTGGAGCACCCTGCCGACACAGAACTTCAGCGAGGGAGCCAGGGCTGGGCTCTATGCCTATCCCTCAGTGACCGGCTGAGCTAAGTTTGAAGAGGCTGACTCCTCCCTAGCTGGATGATGGGGTGGGGCATTCCAGGGCCCTTGAAATTTTCAGAGATCATCTGCCAAATTGTACCAAGGTTTTGGTGTTCATAGTCAGATGGAGAACCTTCACAAGTAAAATGGAAGGTTCTTGAGGCATTGGAGGATTAAGCTCTGAATTCTAAACTTGGAAAAGCAGTTTTCCCCTTTGGCCAAGTACAAGTGGAATTTTCACTATGTTCGGTATTTATTTCTTTTTTCTGTATAATTTTCCTTTTTGATAACATTTGTATTGGCACATTTTTCTTACATCATGTTCTGTCTCCAATATGTCCCCTTCTCCATCCCTACCTAGCAGGTCCAGCCTTGTAACAAGACATAAAAGTAAAAGGGAGAAAATGGCAGCTTAGCAAAAGCAACCAAGACATCTGAGGCCATGTGTAACATTTCAGAGCAAAGGCAGCCAACTCTCCGGAGAAGGGAAGAGAGAGCTTCTGGTCTTTCTTCTCCAGGATTGCATTTGGTCATTGTTATTTCACAGTGTTCATTTCTTTGGGTTTGAGGTTGTCTTCATTGTGCATGTTGTTGTCTTGGCTTCAAACCAAACAGGATTGTGGTGGTTTCTATACAAATAGGCAGCATTGGGTTTGGTTGGTTGTTTTTATATTTATCATTGGTGCAGTGGATATGGTGCTGGGCCTGGAGTAAAGAGAACCTAAATTCTAATCCAGCCTCAGACACTTAACCTGGACCCTGGACCCAAGTCATGTCGCTCTGTTTGCTTCAGTTCCTCATCTGTAAAATGAGCCAGAGAAGGAAGTAGTACACCACTCCAGTATCCTTGCCAAGAAAACCCCAAATGGGGTCATGAAGAGTTATCTACTTATAAGCAACAAAAAAGGTTTTGTTTTTTTTAATCTGGCTCTTTAATTTTACTGGCATCAGGAACTCTTCCAGCTTGTAACGTTAGAGAATTGCCTGGGACCTGGAGAACTTAAGTGATTTCCCTAGGGCCTCACAGCCAGGAATGTGTCTGAAACAGGACTTGAACTCAAATCTTCCTAACTCCAAGAAGGATTCTCCACTAGGCCACACTGCCTCTTAATAGATTCATCACTGTGGCAGAATTGTCCATCCTAAAAAGATTCCTGTCAACCAGGTTCTTTAGAATTAAAAGCTGTCATGGCCAAACCCCACAGGCCAGTTCTCTGGGTTTACCTGCTAAAGAAAAGTGATGTAGGTACCAGGAAATTGGGCAAATCAGTGCTCTTGGAGCCATCTTTTGCTCTCATGGAGATTCTGCCATAACATCCTGGACCACATGACTGCTTAGCAAAGAATCCCCTCCTTCAGTCTTTACATGGGCCAAGCTAATGATTTCAATAATGGCCTCTTCTATCAAGGAACTGTTCATTGAACTATCCAAGGCAATACTAAGACATTTAAGAGAATGCAAGACACTGAATTTATTTGGTTCTAACTTCTGGTCCAACTCACATCGTTTAGCAGCATGTTCTCTGCTGCTTCTCCCTCCTTATTCAAATATCCCCTTTTGGTCATTGGGAGAGTTAACATACACTAATTAGCCAACTTCTGACAACTTTTAAGGGTATTCTTTTATGAATGAATGCCATTCGTCAACTGAAGAAAATGTAGTTTCTGTGAAAATAAGCCCTGGGTCATGGCATTTAGAAGTTGGAGAGACTTAGAGATAGTTTGTCCAAATACCTGAGACAGAGAGGGAGAATGAGAAGGATATCTTCGGACAATAAATGATTCAGTGGCTGATCTAGACCTCAGTCTCAAGACTTCTCACTCCTACCCCCAGGCTGGCCTTCAGGAGATTTTATGAACCAAAGATGAACATCCAGGAACCTGTGGTTCTTGAGTTAGGGCCAGAAGGTGCCTAATGAAAGTGAGGAAGAATATTTTCATCTGGAAATTTGTGGATCTCTGTAGGGAGCCGCTGAGCCCACATCGGTTCCATGAGTTCATGATGGCCTGATAAGCCCACTCTATTGTGCAAATGGAGCAAAGGTTGTTGGTTCAGCCCTCCAGGATCTTATACAATAGCCCCAAGGCTTTCTGGTCTTAGGTAAACATCTTAGTAAACATCCTGAGGCAGTCATTGGGACATGCGTTTGTTCATGAAAGAGGATTGGTGAAAGTAATCAGAGCACAAGCTTACCATGAGTATGGAACCTACGGCTGCACAGCATATAAGGCTTGTACTTGCTAATAATAAGTGGAGCTTGTAACATCTCTGTCTCCCGCCTCATCACTGCATGCTTGAGATCGAGATGTCCCACGGGTCAGGAGTCTCTCCACTGAGCCGTCTGTAGCAGATCTCATTAAGAGAGAGCTAAGCTAAAAATAGAGGCAGAAGGAGCCAACTGACCACAGGTAGGCATTAAGCCAGGTAGCACAGAGAACAGCGAGTGTGACCTAGGGGAAAATAGGAGTGTAGGTGCTAAGTAATTCACAGAAAATAGTAATTAGGCTGTTTATGTACCTGTGAAGAAGTGAGGTGATGTGGAGACCTCAACTTAAGGCAAATTTGACCTCAAGATGGTGGAGACATGAGGGAAGAAAGATGACTCATGGTGATGGTGTGGCAATAGAAGTCTGACTGGGAGGTCCGTGAATCAGAAGGGGAGGCACCAGTCCATGGGGGTGGAGTGATGGAGTCACTCCACCCCCAGTGGCAGGAGGAATATTGTGGTGAGAACAGACTCCAGATCATTTCACCAAAGAAAGAAGAAAGAGGGCTTCAGAAGACATCACAAAATGAGTATGCGGGCCTGCTATCCCAACGTCTGCTAGAGGGCTCCTGCTGAAAGAGGACCAACTCTCAATTTCTGTTAATGATCGTTTCATTTCCTACAAGATGGAGGGAGCCATGGTGGCAGTGGCAATTCTGGAATTGGTTTTAACCTGTAAGAACTGGTTGGTTTTTGTCACTATTGTTATCACCTGTATCCCACTAAAAAGACCAAGATCTCCTACTGTATCCAAAGCCATCTGCAATCAACCTGATCTGTACCTGACCACAGCCCTGCCTCACTTAAATCCAATTCACTTGCAAGTCATGGTATCACCTTCCTGATGTCATTATCCTCTTCAAGAACAAAGGACAAACAGCAGCAATCACCTTTATTATTCAAAAAGAAATTTTGTGACCATTTGAGGTTGTTTGGTTCAGGTAGAGTTTGACTAGGTGACCTTTGAGATTCCTCCACGCAACAGAGAAGTTTACTCAGGGCCCTTATTTTTTTGGATCGTTCTCCTCCCATCCCATGCAGGCCTTCCAGACCCTTTACTTGGTCCCTTGGGTCCCTTCAGAGGCCTTTAAAACCACACTCGAGACAGTGTCTCCATTCTCCCTAGACGATTGCTTCCCTGTTCCATTTCACCCTAGAATGGAGGCTCATGATGTGTTAAAAATATACCCAATTGTCCACAATTTCAGTGGGATGGATGACTCACATTTTGAATCACATGAAGGGAGATGATTCTAAGTCAGCTGTGAAGTTACTGGTTCCAGAATAATTTACCACACTCAACTTCCCAGCTGACCTGGCACACGAGTGGCATCCGAGTCATCTCTGGTCCATAAGCATCCTGTAGTGGTTGTCACCTGATCTTTTTAAGGCCCCTCTCAGATTTCTGTAGTCTATATCATCGGTTCTTATAACAGGGGAAGTTGGATTCCTGTTAACCAGGTCAGTTCTTTCTCTCCTGTTGGATGCCCTGACAAGGCAGTCTTTAGAGGGAAGAAAGAAAAGTCTCTCCTACCCACTTACCACATTCCACCTGTCAATCTGGAGAAGATGTGACCAGTCAATGGCCATGGGAAGAAAAATGCTGCTCTTCCCACTTCAGAAAAGGGACATTCCACAAAAATCCCCCAAGTGACTCAAGTCCTCTGGATTCAAGAGATCAGAGATCCTCTAGGGCAGTTTTTCCCTTTGCAAATGGGGAAACTGAGCCCCAGGATGAGGAAGGGACTCACCCAAGGTCACTCAGGCATCAAGAATTGGAACCCAGGCCCCTTGGCTCTTTTCATGGAATCCTAGTGGAGACAATGGAAAGAGCAGCTGACACTTTTCTATCTCTGTAGGATTTGCAAAGCGCTTTAGATGTGTTCTCTCACCTGAACCTGCCGAGTAGAGATTCCATCAACCATATTATTCAGATGAGAAGACTGAGGTTCAGAAAGGCTAAGTTTCCTGCCCATGTTCTTGGGATCCCTGACTCCTGGTCCAGAATGTGTGGGGTGGTGGAAAGTATCCTGGATTTGTAGTTGAACAACCTGGGTTTAATTCTCTGGTGTGCTTCTACTACATGTATAACCTTGGGCAAATCCCTTCACCTTGCTGAGCCTCAGTTTCCCCATATGTAAAATGAGTGAGTTGTACTAGGTGGCTATGTTAGGAATTCTAATGCAGTGCATTTAGAGTTGTCTGCTCTTGATAAAATTACACATATAGCTTTACACACACACACACACACACACACACACACACACACACACATACATACATTTCCATGTATGAGAGACAGAGATAGATGGGGTAGGAAGCAGAGAGAGGGTATGTTTGTGTGCCCATGTGTTTAGGAGGTAGATATACCTGGTCTGTAGACATTTGCCAGTATTGGACAAGTATAAATGATGACTTTTATGAGGGAAAAGAGGAATGTATTTTGGTGGAAGCAAAGTGGCATCGTCTGTCATAGCTGCTGCCTCACAGCACAAAGGTGGAGCAGGAGACCTTTGGAAGGACATTCCCAGCCTGACATTTGAATATATGGTAGTTGGTTAGAGGATTTTCAGTAGAAAAAGTAGGAATTCCAGAAACAGTTTTCTAATAAGGAGTAGACTGCTAAACCCTACCTGATTCTGCCATCCCCAAACCAAAGGCAGCAGCTAGTCTGGGACTCTTGATCCTTTCCAATGCTCATGCCCCCCTCCAGCCTCCTCTGCTAATTCAAGGAAGAATGGATCAACTCACATTGCTTTAATCTTTTCTGTAAAACACATTCCCCTGGACTCATCTCATCCTGCCCTCCAGATCCCTGAGCTTTGCCATTTGCTCTTCTGCTCTGGCCTAAGGGCCCTGTTAACCCTGCAGCTGAGCCCTCCTAAATGTTATACTGGCCCCAATTAGAAAGGGAGCATCCTGAGAGCAGGCATCGTGGCAGTTTTCTACCAGTGTCCCCTGATTAAATGCACAAGACTTTACACACAGTAAGGATATAATAAATGTTTATTTGCTTGTTTTTCCCATTCATTCATAATTCTGCATCTACTAAGCCGTGGACCTGGGGTAGCTGCAAAGGAAAGATGTCTGCCTCCTCATACCAAAGATCCCAGGTAAACCAACATCCTCCACCTGCCTCTCACTGCAGACACAATAGATGATGGGAGAAATAGTTTTATTTCAAAGGTAAAATGACAGGCAAAGAAAGAAAGGTTTGGGTGTAAACTTTTGCCCCATATGTAATACAAGGATTTTTCCATTGTAATGGCTGTGCATTTTATAATAATTTTTTAAAAATCAACGTGTTCTAACAAATTAGGCAATCATGCTACCAAGGTTTGCCAAAAATGTTATTTACCAATTTTCCAACCCAATCACACATTATTGTTATTCTTTTACATAATCTAAATTGTTAAAAAAAAATAATTTGGACATTTGGCAGATGCTACATTTGGAAATCACTTCAATTAAAATGTCAGCCGATACCTCCTTTTATTCCTTTTACTTGTATTCCCAATGACTAACACACAGAAAGCACTAAAGAAATACTCAGGATTAATTAATTAATTGATTGATTCAACTTCACATGCATGTATTAGAAGGCTACAGAACATGACTGGTTCCTGGGGACCCAAAGACAAAAACAATCCCCCCTGCCCTCAATGAGCTTACATCCTAATTAATACTGTTGTCATCAGACACTTCTGTCTCCTCCCTACATCTGGAGTCCATGGTAGATACCAGTGACCCACTTGTTCTCAATTGAAGTTCAGCTCTTAACAGTCCATTGTAATGTGAAGATGACTGACCATGGCTCTGGCCAACAGAGCAATGCTCTGCTGAACCAATATGGTGGTGAAGTTTGAGTATAGGCTCCATGATGTCCATGGACCAATCTGGTTAGGTTCAGAGAGGCTCCTCCCCAGGTGGGCTCCAGGGCAATGAATCTCTCAGGCACAACTCCTGAAGGACATCTGCTAGTCAATCAACAACACCCAGCACTTGAGGTATACTTTCTATACATAGACAAAGATGAAAGGCCCTGCCCTCAAGGAGCTGTTCTACTGGGGAAGACGTACATATACATATAATTATATGCAAAGGGATGCAAAATCTAAGTTGTAGAGGGCACAAAACCTGTGTGGGTGAAGGGAGTACCCACATTATCTAAATCAAATCACCTTGAAGCATCAAAGAATGTTCTTGGATGATGATTTCACCCAGTAAGAAATGCAAGGTGATCCTCATCACTCTTGTATTACAATAGAGTTATTAGTTAAATAATCGCAGCCAAATGGAAAAGACAAAAACAGTAGCAGATGTTAAATTCTGGAAAATCTGATGAGCTATGGTACACCCACGTGACTCCTGACCGAACATTCAGAAACAACACGTTGTCTTCCAAGGTGGAAATGTTTTGTTTTAGTCATCCTGGGCTGATTAATTTATAAATCACTAATGTGCTGTGCATGAGATATGTGCTGGAGGTGGGGGAGGAGGGGAGAATGTAAATACACAAAAGGTCATAATGAGTCTCTTGTGTACATAGGATTCAAAAATTTCTGATCCCATATCTCCTAGAACAATTATTTGACCAGGATAATAAAAATAACAGTGCAAATAATTAGAATGCATTGTGTATATTCCATGACAGCAAATCAAAAGAATACATTAATTTCATATTAATATATTCTCTGGAATTGGTGAAGATTCAAAAGCAGTCACTCCTTCCAAGCATTCATTGTAAGACTGCCCAGAACCACCAGATTCTGCAATGGACGGAGCAATCAGTTTGTTCTTAGAGGACCTGGCTTGCTTTGCTGTTTGCTATGTGTGCGAGCTTGGGCAAATGATTTCCTCTCTCTGGACCTCTGTTTCTTCATCTATAAAATGGGAGAGGGAGTGGATTAGATGCCTGCCAATGTGACTTGCATCTGTGTTCTTTCTCCAACATTCCAGTGGATCTGTGATCTCCAGTGGTGAAGAGAGCAGCCTGTCTGGGGCAGTTCTTTTCCACACAAAATAAGGATGCTCTGACTTACTCTCCCAAAGTCAGGTTGCTATCTGCCCCAGGGCCTCTAGGGTACCCCGAGTAGTTTGCGATGGCTCAAACCAACAGCTTAAGCCCTACCAGCTATGGTGCCATCATTAGGTGCCGCGAACAAGAACCCCAGTTCCATTCGATTGATTTTTATAAGGAATATTTAACTCAAAGATAGGGCAAAAACAAATGTACAAACATTCCACTCCCCATACCCTCCCCTAAACCTTTTCTGGCTCTGGGGACAGAAGGTTTAAATTAGCTCTGTTGCTCTTAACATCATTCTGACCAAGTTCATGTCCCAAGGCAGCAATGCTATTGGATAAATTCTTGTCCCAGCTAACATTGGGCTAGAGGTTCAAAGGTCTCTCCTTTCATACTCTGGGGCAAGTCTGAACAACATATGGCCTGCATTCTGCTTATGGCCCACTCCCCACCTGCCAAAGGACTTCTGGGAGCTCGCAAAAAATGTAGAGGATGTAAAATAGGCATGCCCAGTATGCGCAGGTGGAATGTTGTGCAGGTCTGCTCTGGGGCATTGATGCCCTGCTGGCTGAAAACCCATATTCTGATATGCCAAGAGGTCAAGGTTCCCTTCAAACCTCATGAGCATGTCATGTCTATTCCCTCTACCAAGTGCCATGAGCAAAGGGGTCACTGAGCTTCCCTATCAAAGCTAAGGTAAAGACAGAAGGTGACAAACGTTTTTGAGCGCCTCCGCAGCCAATCAAAGAGCTTCCTTTTTAACAGTCCCAGAATGTCTCTTCAGGGCAGTTCCACCCCCACATCACAACTCCCAAATGCAGGTACAGGACTTTTGGCTTCACCAGCTGCAGAGACATCATCGGAGACACTGTGAGCATGTGCTAGACAGCCATCATATGTGTGTGCTGATGGTCTTCCGTGAATTTTCTTCACTTCATACCAACACTAGTGGAACACTGTGCTCATTCACACCTCATCTCCCTCTCTGGGACTAAGCCCAATGTTTGATCAGTTTTCTAGTCAAGCACATCTGATTTTTAACTACTTTGTGCATCTTTTTATGTGTCTCTAATTCTCCCAGTCAAATGAAAGGTTCTTGTTTATTTTTTCTTTGTCTTTCCAGGGGCTTGGGATACAGGAGACATAAAATAATACTTGTTGTTTGCTCAAGTGGCTGATGGCATGGTTGGCCCACTTTCTACAGCCCCCCATTCGCTGTGATTTTCAGCCCATTCCTAGGGTGGGCCTCTCCACTGCCCTTGCACTCTGCAGACTGTGGTGTTCCCTCGGACCTGTGGGCTTGGGAGTGTTTAATGCAGAAAGAAAGGGTTCTTGTAGGATGTTTAATCTTTATTTCGAAGATTCAGAAGTCACTAGTGCTTCAAAACACTCAATCACCCAAAGGAAAAACAATCATTAAACACCAGGGTCTGCTCTGCATTGGGGCTACAAAGACAAAACATTCAATTGTCCTGTCCTCGAAGAGCTTATGTTCCCTTGGGTGAGACACATAATCAAACAGAAGATGTCTTTCCAAAATAAATACAGTGGAGGACAGCGCCACAAACAGGAGACATCATATGAAAGGTGCCATTGGAGCAGAATTTGAAGGAGATGCATTCTAAGAGGGGGAGGTTATGTGTGTGGGGCAGGGGTGGGGGGTCTTCTAAGCCCATCAACAGTCAGCCAGAAGCACAGAGATAGAACTGGAGGGTTGGGAGTGAAGAACAGAAAAAAGACGAGTTTGTCTGGAGTGTAGGTACACAGCAGGAAGGGGAGCAGTCCTCCAGATGGTCACAGGCTCACTGGTTGGGGGCCAGTGGGTAAAGGAATTAGACCCTTCTGTTTGATCCCAGCAGCACTGGGGCACCCCATGAGTCTGTAGGGCAGGAGTGTGATAGGGCGGAAGGCTACACCAGTAGAGGAGAGCATTCTGAGTTACCAAAGTCGTCAAAGACCGCGGTCATGAGGAGGGAGGGATGCTGGAAGGAGGACATGAGCAACAGGAACTAAGAAGTTTAGGAATCGACCGCTTTGTAGGAGCTTGGGACAGGTTGGGTTTGAGGGGTTTGTCCGGGATCGTGCTTCACTGTCCAATGGGAAGCAGTCTCGGAGCTCAAGGGCCATCTAGGGCTAGACATAGGGGGTTGGGAGTAAACCCGCAGGAGCTGAGGAGGTCACCAGTTAAGCTGGAGACTGTGTTCTGAGCTCCGGTTCTCTTCAGATAGATTCGGGAAAGCCTGAGTTGGCCGGATTTCTGAGGGAGTGGAATGCCAATGCAAGTGGATGAATTTGACTCTTGTCATGCTGGGAGGTCCCAGCCTGATATTTCTCTGGTGTTGAAGAAGCTGCCATAAACCAACAGTTTAAACCAGGAGATTTGAGGGAACCTTCTCAAATATTCAAGAAGCATCTCTAATAATGTAGCAAATATATGCATGCATATATATACATATACACATATATATATGTATATGTATATGTATAGATATATATTGCCCTCAACAAAAAGATCCTTTTCTTTCCTTGGGGTGAGACACACCCGTAATGTCTGTGAAGAGTTCTAATGCATAGAGGTCACACCAGCTTACACCAAGAACTGCGTTGGTGTGTCTGCAGAAGATGGGTTCAAGTCTCAGCTTTGAACTCTGCTCCCTGAGACTTTGTCACTTCACCCAATCCTTGGTCCTTCCTTTCTTCACTTGTGAAATGTGTGCAAGAGCACTTATCCTTCCTACCTTATTCAAGTATTGTTAGCAAAGTCTTTCTGAAAGGGCTAGGTTGATCCAAGTAATCAGTGAAGCCATTAATGCATGGGAGCATAGGTCTAGAAGTGGAAAGGACCTCAGAGGCTCTCAAGACCAACTCCCTTTACCAAGAAGGAGGCTGAGGCCAAGCAAGATTAAGAACAAAGTCACAGAGGCTGAAGGCCAGGATTTGAACCCAGATCTTTGGACTCCAAAGTCCAAATGGCAGCTAGGTGGTGCAATGGATAGAATACCAGGCCTGGAGTCAGGATAGACCTGAGTTCAACTCTAGCATCAGATATTTTCTAGCCATGTGACCCTAGGTCAGTCACTTCACACTGTTTGCCTCAGTTTCTTCATCTGTAAAATGAGCTGCTGAAGGAGTGGCAAACCACTCCAGAGTCTCTTCCAAGAAAATCCCAAATGAGTCACAAAGAGTCAGACAAGACTGAAATGATTGTACAACTTCGAACTCCAAAGCCATTGTTTATCCCACTGCATTCTTCTTTCTCACCAAGTACCATCTAATATACCAGCCTCATTGAATGCTGCTTTAACTTTGATTTTCCTGCTAACAAACAGTAATCCCAAACATTGTTCTGGATGAATAGAGAGAGGGAAAGGAAGGAAGGAAGGAAGGAAGGAAGGAAGGAAGGAAGGAAGGAAGGAAGGAAGGAAGGAAGGAAGGAAGGAAGGAAGGAAGGATGGATGGATGATGCAGGTAGATAAGAGACAAGCATTTATTAAGCTCTTACTCTGTGCCAGACACTGAGCCAATTCCTTGTAATACAAATACCCTGTGATACAACAAGTCAAACAAAGCCTGCCTTTGGGAATTTATTCTCCAGTGGAGGAAGACAACGCATGAGTGTGAGCTAGAACAGGAAGCTTAAGAGCTGAAGCATTCAGTGGAGGAGTCAGGAAAGGGTTATGGAGCTCATGTCCCCTACAAAGTAAAACAAAACAGATCTATCAAAACTGATGAACTGAGGCCCAGGGTCCAAGTCAAAGTGGAGAGGAGGTGGTCTGATGTGGCTGGAGCAGCCAGGAAGTGTAGACAAAATAGAGTGGTGTCTGTGCTGGATTTTGAAGGGTGTTAACAGGACAGTAGTAGCAAAACCAATTGTCCATTCAGTTGCTATCGCAATACCACAGTTCTGGGAATTCCCACAATTCTTTGAACAAGGCCTCCAAAGCCCTGGATTGGGCAGATGATTGCTTTAATGACTAAATTGTCTTGGGCTTTTTACAAGATCAGAATTAATTTTTCTGGTCACGACTTCATCCTATTGTTCCTGTAAATTTCGATTTTCTTTCAAGTGTCTAAACAGAATTTCCAAGGAAATTTGTAATTGACTGTTGGGAGCCATCTTTGGCTGTTTGATTAAAGCAGAAGTTACCTCCTCCTCAGTTAGTTGGAGGGGCATGAAGCTCAGAAAATGGTTAGAAATTCCTAATGAGCCAGCAACACCGTGGAGATGTCTGCATGGTAGAACGTTCAAAATAATTTTAAATAACTTTTCTCTTGTGGTTTTGATTCTGCTGTACTTACAAGCAAAAGTGATATGGCCCAAGTAAAGAATTATGATGGATGAGTCCATAAAAATGTGTATTTGTAGTAACAATAGTGTTGGAACTTATGCACTGCTAATTTAAAACTTACAAGGTATTATATAATATGCATATGTTTACAGTAATCAATCAAAAAATATATTACTATTTTGTTTTTTACTTTTTAAAAATGAGTTTTATTCTAAGCTTAACAAACACCAAACAAAATGGGTATTTCCCTATACATGATAGTATAGAAAAAGAGGACTGTATATGAAGCTATAGATCTCCATTCTGTACAACTTGTCTTAAAAAGAGAGAGAGATGTAGAATGAGTTTGACGCATAGTTTCTAAGCCATCCTGCTCCTCTCTGCTTCTTCCAGGTCTTCCTTTTATTCTGTTCTCTGCATTTAAAAAAATGAGCATTGCAGATGGTTGCCAAATTGCCGAGAAGTTTACCTGATGCAGCAGCCACAAAGCAAATGCCATCATGGACTGCATTAAGAGAGGTTTAGCATTAGGCAGAGGAAGGTGATTCCAGTTTCATTGCCCTGGTCACATGATATCAGGAAGGTTGTGTTTAGCTCTAGGATTTAGAAGAATGTGGATAAGATAGAAAGCCTGCAGAGTGGGAGGCCAGAAGGGTGCCAAACCCTGAGGTCCCATTTGTGGATCAATTGAGGAATTAGGGATGTTTTAGTCTGGGGAAGAGAAGACTTGGTGGCTCCATCAACTCACCCTCCCCAATTCAGATGTCCCAAAACCAGAGCCCTGTCTTTCAGGTTGTACTGCCTGCGTCTGAGTACAGTCACATGGGAGAGTTAGTGAGCAAGAAGGAGAAGTTTTTGTAAACTAGAATAGAGAGTGGACCTTCAATTTCACTGACATAGGAAATGGCTAAATGAGGAAACTCCCTCTGCCAAGGTAAGTCAGCCTTTTCTTTGCTCCTCATAGGCTTAGAGAGCTGCCTGAGGCACCTTGGGTTGGCCCAGTTGTCAGAGAACAGATTCAAACCCAGATCTACCCAACCTCGAAACCAGCTCTCTCTTCACAAATGTGTTTATAAATAAGTGCTTATTAATATCTTTTGGTTTTTATATTACCAGAATTTTATATTACCAGAATTCCTAGCTGCATCCCTTTACTCCTCCTCCAAAAAAAGTCATCTCATATAACCAATGATATTTTTAAAAGAAAAAAGGAGAGAAAAAAAGAGGTAAAGTTGATAACCACATTGAGAAAGCCTGAAAATATATGTGATGTCCCAGACCCGTGGACTTTGGAGATGGGAAGGGGTCACTTCTGCCTTCTCTCCTTTGGGGTCAGGCTTGCTCTTTGCATTTTGGTAACGTTGGCTTAGGGTTGTTTTGTCATTTTTCTTTCCATTCCCATGGTTGGAGTCACTGGGCATGTTGTTTTCTTGGCTTAGCTTAATTCACTCCAAATCCGATCATATAAACCTTTTCTTGGTTTCTGGATTCATCCTATTTGTCATTTCTTGCAAAGCGTTAATAACCCATTACATTCATGGACCACAGGAATTTGTTTAGTCTTTCACCAATTGATAGGTATCTATTTTGTTTCCTTTGCTACCACAAAAATATTTTGGTGTAGATGGGACCTTCTTATCAATGACCTCTTGGGAGCTTAAGCCAATTTACAATCTCTGAGTCAAAGGATATGGACATATT
Source organism: Notamacropus eugenii (assembly GCF_028372415.1). Classification (NCBI taxonomy): domain Eukaryota; kingdom Metazoa; phylum Chordata; class Mammalia; order Diprotodontia; family Macropodidae; genus Notamacropus; species Notamacropus eugenii. Next base: position 538,604,563 of record NC_092873.1, read on the forward strand.
ATTCATTTATTTGCATAGTTCTAAATTGCTTTCTAAATTGGTTACACAGTACTCATTCACAGCTCCACCAACAATGCACTTGAGTGACTCTTCCCACAATCCCTCTAACATCAACTATTCTCACCTTTACTAATGTGCTGGGTATCAAATGAAATTTCAGGGTTGTTTTGATTTGCATTTCTCTTATTATTACTAATTTGGAGCATTCTTTGATAGAATGATGAATGCTTTGAAATTCTTCTGGTACTTTCTCCCTCTGGATATCCTTTGTACTTATTTCTGTACACATTTCTCCCCAGCAGAATGTAAGCTCACTGAGGACAAGTAGTTTCTTCATTGTCTTTGGGTCCCCTGTGACTAGCAGATTTCTTTGTACAGAGTAGGCGCTTAAAAATGTTGTTGATTTGAACTAGAGCAAAGGGCTATATTTAAGCTTGATTTAAACAAAGAACTTCCTATCAATGAGAATGAGCCACCAAGGGAATGAGTCACCTTAGCAAGTAGGTTGTCCCTCAACAATGGCAGATATCCAACAATGACTACTTGCAGAGCATGTTGTAGAGGATCAAATGAGATAAGAATTGTAAAATCCTTAGCATAGTACCTGGCATAGTAGGTGCTTTCTAAATGTGTATTCCCTTCTCTTTTCCATGGATGGGTTGGACTCTAGAGAAAAGCAGCATGGTGGAGTGGATGGAGACAGGAAGACCTACATGGGTATAAGACCTGCCTGAAATGTTTCCCAACTGTATGACCAGGGCAAGTCATCTGACTTCTCTATACCTGAGTTTCCTCATCTGTAAAGTGGTGGGATCGGATTAGATGACCTCTAAATTCCCTTCCACTTCCATGACTATGTGATATGATCCAATAAGAAAGCACCTGAGAAGGTCCAGCTTTGGTTTAGTGGCCAAACATCCAGGTGACATGACTCTTCAAACTTGGCCCAACTGGTTGCAAGAAAATAAAGTATTTTACGTGGTCTAGACTTGAAAATCTTACATCATGGGAGGACATACTGGCATGGCCTTTGAGAGCCCAGGATCACCTATATCCTGACATGAAGGATTAGAAGAAGACTTAAATGATGGGGATGCTTATTGAAAAGGGAAATAGCAGTTTGCTGATACATGTTTAACAACCAGCTTTCCCAAAAGAAAAAGTAAGTGCAACACATTTTTAAGTGTTATTAACAGCTAGCTCCCTTCCCTTGGCCCCAGAGATCAAAAGCTGGAAGCTACCTCAGAGGCCAATAGCTCAAAGCCCCTTCATTTTATAAATTAGGAAACCAGGGCTCATTAAGCTTAAGTGACTTGTCCAAGGTCATCCATGTACTTAGTGTCAGAAGTGAAATTTGAACTCAGGTCCTCTGGCTCCAGACTCAGGTGTCTTTCTACCATGCCACCTGAGCATGTCAGCCATCCCCACCCCCGACCCCGGTGGAAGGTAAGCTCCTTGAAGCTTTCTCGATTGTTTGTACCCCCTTGTGCCTGGACAGGGCCTGACACATATCAATCACTTAACAAAATAATAACTGAATCCCAAGTCTGTCTAATGAGAAACGGTGTACTTGAAAATGACTGACCTCTCCTTAACTTAATCATCGCCAGAGCTGAACAAGGCCCACTCTCTGAGGCCTGTTCCATCCCAATGGCCCAGAAACAGCACCATTTCAAACCATCATCTGACTTGCAGATTCAGAAAGGTCTAGAAGGCTGCTTCTGGGCTTGTCCAGCTCCAGTTAATTAAATCCTGGCGGGCTCTCTTTTCCCAGGTAGAAAAGCCTGAGCTGTAATTAGGAGAGAGAAGAGTTGCTGTTTCAGAGACAGGAATGGGGATGAGCAGGGGGGCAGAAGCTCTGGGGGAATGGAGGCTGGAGTGGACAGCCGCTGCAGGGGAGCAGCTGGGAGGTCAGAGGAGAGGACACATGGGGGGCAGATGGAGGATTATTTTCGGATATCTCTGTCATTCATCCCCCCACCCCCATACACACATTCATATCTACACATCTAATTCACCCTACCCCTGCACACCTGGGCTCAGGGACCTGGAAAGCTCAGTGTAGGGTGATGAAAGAAAGTCATTTTCCCCACTTGGGGTGAATAGCTCAGGGTCACTGCAAGAGACCCCTTGAGAGCTGCAGAAAGGACCACCCTGCACCCCCAATGGGGACTGTGGTCAGTCGCTCAGGGAAGACTGGACCACATCGCTTAGACGTACCTACACCATCCTCCTCCCCAACCCACGCTGCATCTAGACAGTCCTGATTAAGCCCTGTCCGCCCCTCACTCCCCTTTCACCCCTTCCAAATTCTTCCATTTTAAACCATTTCCACCAGCTCTCTCTGACGTCATTACCATATCTCGAGACCTGGGGAGAGACTTTTCTCCCGAATCCCGCGGATCAGGAATCCAGGGCCTCTAGAGTGAGACTGACTGACTGGCTGTGAGAGCTGCAGATCCTTTTAAAAATACAGGTCAAAAAAAGGTGGGGGGTGGGGTGGGGGCGGGGAGCTAAAGGCAGGCAGGCTCTTGGATTCCCGGCCCTCACCTCTCCTAGGAAACCCGAAAATCCCTTGAGGTAGAGCTAGTCAGTCCCAAGGACCGAGGGACACCCAGGCCACTTAGAGCCTCGCTGAGCAGGAGGTGGGTCCAGAGGGTAGCCGCAGGTTCTGGGGGCTCGCGCTGGAAGAGGGAGTGGGTGGGGCACAGCGTTTGACTTAGTTTCCTTTTTTGGCACGGCACTCTTCCCCGCCAGGTCCGGGGTCAGGAACTCCCCTGGGACTGCAGTGCCCAGAAAGAGTCCACCCTTGGCAGTGGTTCCCTGGAGGAGGCTGTGCCTGAAGCCTTCCTCTCCTCCCCTCCTCTCCTTCCTCGCTCCTCCACCCCCGCACTCCGCTGGCAGGCAGTTTGGGGTTGTCTACACAGCGTGACCGGTTTCCCGCAGCAGGCAGGAGTTTGGGGAGGTGGTGGTAGCGACAGAGCGACCCGGGAGCCAGCCGCGGATGGGTGTCTCTGCCATCCCTGTCTCTGCCAGACCTCCCTCTGCTCCCTTGCTTCTCCTCTGCCCTGCTTCTCCCCAACAAGAGTGGCTGCCAGGGCCTGGGGAAACCAGCGCAGCGCGGCCAGAGCTCTCCCGCAGCTCCCGGAGGCTCTAGCCTAGGGACCTGCAAGGAGGGAGCGCAGAGCGCGGGGGCGGCTGGGGCAGTTAGGGGGAGAGCAGGGACTGGGAGCCGGAAGATCCAGAAGCGAGAGAAGGAGGAGAAGAGGAGAGAGGAGGGAGGAGTGGAGAAAGTGGGGTGGGAGGAGAAACGAGGAAGAAGACAGGAGGGAGGTGAGGAGGGAGGAGCGCAGGGAGGGAGAGCCCGGCCCCAGGAAGCTCTAGAGAGATTGAGTGTGGATTTTCTGGTGAGATAGCGCGCCCCAGGGAGGACCGAGAGAGAGGAGAGAGGGAGAAAAGGAGAGAGAGGGGGGAAAGCATAGGAGAGGGGGAAAGGGAGAGAAGGAGAGGGGACGAGAGGGAGAGCACGCTTTTTCTCCCCTCTGAGACAGCACTAGTCTCAATCCTCGCATCCTCATTCCCATCCCCATCCTCATCCCGCCTCCCCAGCGGTAAAGCAGCCAAGCCCCCTGCAGGCATCCCGGGAGCTTCTGCTTGCTTCTCAGAAGGGGCAGCATGAACGCCAACGAAGCCAAGGATTACCTGACCCGGAGGGAGATCCCCCAGCTTTTCGAGGTAAGGAACCGGGACAGGGAGATGAGAACCTACGGTGAGTGTGTGTGTGTGTGTGTATGTATGTGTGTGTGTGTGTGTGCTCGCGTGTGTGAGTATGTGTGAATGTATGTGTGTGTGCTCGCGTGTGTGAGTATGTGTGAATGTATGTGTGTGTGTGTGTGTGTGAGTGTGTGTGTGTGTGTGCTCGCGCGCGAGCACGAGCTGGGCTGGGCTAGACTTTTCCTAGCAATAGCTCAGGTTCATGGCTGGGGGTGGGTGGTCGTCCTCAGTTCCCACGGCAATACTGGGGATGGCTTCGAAGAGGCACAAAATCCTCCCCTCCCCACCCCCACCCCCCATGCCTGCCTCCCTCTCCGGACAGCTCAGTTCTGCTCCTTGCCCGAGGGGTGTGCTGGGAACCTGCATTCTGCAGACCAAGTTTCCTCTCCAGACCCAGGCTCTGCCCTGCCTTTCTCTGGTAGAAGCCCCATCCCCACCTCACGTGGATCTGGGCACTACCCAGCAGGCAGGGGCCTGGGCCATCCGTCTAGGCGAGGAGATGGAAAGAAAGACGGGTCATTGCTTGGCACACACACACACAGACACAGACACAGGCACACACACACACACACACACACACACACACACACACACACACACACACACACACACACAAACACTGACTTTGGGCATATAAGCTGGAGGGCCAGGAGTACAGTTCCAGGTTGGCCAGAGAGAAACACTCCTACATAGTCTCCAGAGGAAGAGGAGTGGGGAGAGGGGCAGAAGGGAGCCGCCGCCCCCCGGGCTATATTTGCTGGGAAAGGGGTGGGGAAGTGGAGAAGAGAAGGGGGAGAGGAGACCTAGCTGCCCTCTCGTTCTTCTGGTCCCTCCAGGGGCAGGGGCGGGGCGGGGGCCTCCCCGGTGACAGGCAGGCAGCCTGCGCTCTCTCTGCTGCGCTTTTGGTGAATGAACTCCTGAGCACGTTTCCTCTCAGCCTTGGAAGGCAGCTGATTTCTCCTGCCGGAGCTCCCAGCCTTCTGCAGTGCCTCCTCTCATTCAGTCTATCCAGACAGAAGAGGGGTTGGATTCTTCTCCGCTCCTAGTGTCTGTGCTCAATTCGAATAAAGGCATTTTCGGTAGCAGAGGAGAGAGAGGAAATATTGAGAGAGAGAAGAGAGGCGGAGAGAGACCGAGGGAGGGAGAGACAGAGAGAGGACTCAGAGGAAGATGGGCCTTTGTGGGTTCCTATTAAGTCAAGAGCATTTTATTAAGCACTTACCCAGAAAGTCAAACGAAGTCCTTGCTCTCAAAGAGCTTACAGTCTGATGGGGGTCCAGCTCCCTACAAGATCCCTGCACACTAGATGGGGGTCCTCGGAAAGGAGAGGGCACTGCTAACTTCCATGGAGATCCGTTTCCTTCTCCTGTGCGCACGCACACACACACACACACACACACACACACACACACACACACTCAATGTGCGTTGGAAATAAAATCGTTCTGAAGTCATAATGGCTGATCATTCCTAAAGTCTGTGTGATTTTGCTTGGGTAAAAATGGAAGAAAGCCTGTTGCATAGAAGTGCTAACTGCTCAGTGGGAGTTGGAATTAGGGTTAGTCATCTAGGAAGGATGACTAGGTGCTAACGTCCTGAAAGATGATTAATCAGTATAACAAACTAACAAATATTTTCTAATTAAAATAGTTAAGACTATTAGGCTACTTGTAAATGAATACTTTCTTAAATTCCCCCCAAATATTTATAAAATGAGGCAGAAATATCTTGAAAGTGGAACAATCCATCATGACATTTGAAGGGTCCAGGAGCTCTTGGAGTGGACAGCTCCATCAAGCCTGAGGAAATCTATCTTTTGGTAGCTAAATCCTAGGGAGTTGCCTGAGGCACAGAGGAGTTAAGTGACTTGCCCAGGGGTCCCACAGAGAATGGATTTGAACTTTAGTCTGCCTGACTGCCCACAAACCACGTGATCAGTCAATCACTCCACCACCAATATTTATTAAGCATCTAGTCTGCCAAAGGCTGTGCTGGGCACGAGGGATGCACATCCAAAGAGTGAAACACGCCATTGTGCCAGTCAGCCAGGCTGGAAACCTGAGAGATCAGCCCATCCTTCCCCTGCACTCTCCTATGGCCAGTAAGGTGATTGCAAAGTCACAGAATTTGGGAGTGAAAAGGGGGCTTTATGATCCATGGGGTCCAGCTCACACATGAAAGGAATCTCTAACAAACTGGGAGTGGTTGACAACTGCTTGGAGATCTCCAAGGAGGGGGAGCCCATCCCCCAAGGGCTGTTAATTCTACCTTCCCAGGAGATATCCTATCCAATCCCTTCTCTACTCCAGAGGATGGTCACCACTCAAATTCAGTCTGGCCACTTATTGCTGGGATTACAGCAACAACCTCCTCCTTGATCTCCTTGCCTTTACTTTCTCCCTCTCCAGTTCATCTTCCACACAGCTGTGGAAATAATCTTTCCAATGCACAAGTCTGACTATATCCCAATATCCTACTGTACTTTCAGTGGCTCCCATGAGTCATAGAGCTAGCCCTAGAAGGAAGGTTAAAGGAAGGATGACACAAGCAAAGGCGACCTGGTTCAAATCTTTGCACTGCTATTGCCTAGCTGGGTGACCTTGGGTAAGTCACTGAACTTCCCTGGGTTTCCATTTTCTCATCTGTACCATGAAGGAGTTGGACTAGATAAGCTCTAAGGGGCCTTTAAGTTCTAACTCTATGCTGCCAGAGCTCCCTAGGGCAAACCCCTTATTATACACATCAAGAAGCTGAGGCCCATTGGGGTCCAGTGGCCTAGCCTAAGTCAGATACTAAGTCACAGAGACAAGGTTGAAAGCCAGGTTCTCAATTCCAATACACAGCACTGCCCTCTAATAATGTAAGCCAATCAATAGGATAGCTGATAAATGAACAAATATTTGTTAAGCACCTACTGTGTTCCAGGCCAATGAAATAATATTTGTAAAAAACAAAAAATAGTGCTCAGCCCCACAGTGCCTGTTACAACGGAGGTGTTGTGTGACTGCTTATCCTCTCCTGTCCTCAAGGAGCTTCTAATCTGTCAGAAAAGACAGTATCTACATATGTAAGGACTTGCAGAATAGATACAAGGTGATATGGGCTGGGACATTCTGGGATGGGAGAGGCACAGTTTAGGAGAAGACTTCCCATAGAAGGTGACGCTTGAGCCCAGTCTGGAAGAGAGGAGGTATTCTCAGAGCAGGGCTTTCATCACATGCAAAGGAGACACCTAATGACGAGCAGGCAAAGAGGTGGGAGAACGCTTGAGTGAACCATAGAGGGTTGGAGGGAGGGTGATGTTGAACTGGATGGGAAAGTTGGTTTGGACTGGGCCTCTGAGGGCCCTGCTGCCAACTGCTACCATGGATCCAGGGTTTTGGGGCACAAGGCACTTGACCCAAGTCATTTCTAAATGTGCAGCGAAGGAGCTGATGGTGCTGCTGCTGGGGAAGGAGAGAACCCCAGAGTTCAGTCATCGAGAAGTCTCCTATGGAGACCACAAGGGCTTAAGGATCTCTTTGGTCAAGGGTTCCTTGCCTTGGGTCCTTGAGCTTTATCTATAACCTGCTTCCTCTCCAGTACAACGTCTCTCATTATATGTAGATGAAAACGTTCCTCTGAGGTGGGTTCTTTGGCTTTCCAGACTGCTGGGGGATGCGTGAAGCAGCTGTGTGGAGTAACGACAGGAGTAGGGTGTGAGAGTAGGGCCAAGGCAGGGAAATCGATCAGAGGTTTGACTGTCATAGGCTTCTAGTGGGGGTGGGGGTGGGGGTTAATGCAGTCAGCATTTAAAAATGTATTTCCCTTTTCAGAAAACCAAATTTAGTTCTCATTGCGTCTGGCAGTCAACAAGCACCTACTATGTGCTAGGCACTGTGGTAAGCCCTGGAGATACAAAGAAGGGCCAAAGACAGTCCCTGCCCTGGAAGAGCCCACAGTCTACTGGGTGCAACAACATGTAAACAATTAGATACAGAGAAGAGATGGACGGATGGATGGATGGATACACTCATAATATATACACACATATACATACATATAGACATACATATGTATGTGTACACACATATGATAAGTTGGAAATAATCACCTGAGGAGAGGCCTTAGCGTTCAGAGGTGCTGAGGAAGGCCTCATACAGAAGATGGGGTTTTAGCTGGGCCTTGAAGGAAGCTCGGAGGTCCAGAAGGCAGAACTGAGGAGGGAGGGAGTACCAGGCATGAGGCATGTCACTGAAATGTCTAGAGTCTGGAAATGCTGTCTCTTATGTAAGGAACAAACAACCTGGAGGCCAGTCACTAGATCCAAGCATGTGCAGGGGGTGAGCCAGATGTAAGAAGCCTTGGAAAGGGGAGAAGGGGCCAGGCTATCAAGGGCTTAGACCTCAAACTGGGAATTTTGTATTTGCTCCTGGGAGCCATAAGGAGCCTGGGGGTGAGGGGGGAGCTCGGTATTTGCCAAGTGCTCTAGGAAGATCACTTTGGTGACTGAATGGATTGGAGTGGTGAGAGACTGAGGCAGGCAGATCCCCCCACCCCCAGTGGCCATTGCAATAGTCCAGGAATGTAGAGATAAGGGTCTGTGGAGGGGGAGAGGAGCATCCAAAGAGAAAAGGGGGCATATTCCAGAGGTGTTGCACAGGTGAAATCAGCAGGCTTTGATGACCTCTTGGCTTTGGGGAAGGCATAAGTATGTGAGAGATCATGAGGAGTCAAGGATGACTTCCAGGTGGAGAGTCTGAAGAACTGGGTGGAGGGTGGTGCCTTTGACAGTGATAGGGAAGGCTGGAAGAGGAGAGAGTTTGAGGGGAAGGTGAGTTCAGTTTTGAACATGTTGAGTGTGCAATGGCTAAAGGCAGCTGGAGATGTGAGACTGGACATTATCTGATGCTGGGGCTGGACCCATGAATCTGAGCATCATCTGCGTAGAGATAATGTTTGGACCTTTGGGAGCTGATGAGCCTTAGCATTAGAGGAAGCAGAGAGCTCAGGCCAGGGGGACCTCCAGGGTTAGAGGCAGGACCCAGAAGAAAGAGACTGAGAGAAGAGGCCAGACAGGTAGGAAGAGCCCCAGGCAAAGCAGTGTCGAGACCCTAGAGAGAAGCAACTACTGTGGAGAAGAAGGTCTGTGTCAAAGGGTGCCAAGAACTTCAGAAGGATGGGGATTGAGGAAAGGCTTTGGATTGGCAGCTAAGAGGCTGTTAGTAACTTTGGAGAAAAAGCACCCAGTGAGCCCCCATAGCTTTAAGGAAACTGGGGACCTTTTAGGCATCTTAGCTAATGATTCAGTCAAATATTTTACCCGTTTTGCCTTTTATAGGCAGCCTTGGTGACTGTATTTGGCAGGTCTCATTTTTAAATATCTTTGTAGTTTTAGAACATCCTATAACAGATTTGGGGCTGCAAGATATCTCAGAGTGTAGATACCTATGGAAATACCTTCATTGTACTGATGTGGAACCTGAGATGGAAACAGAGCATGCCTTGCCAAGATGCCAGGAGGCAGGATTTGAACTCAGCTCAGTCCTTTTCCCACACTGCAACAAGATGAAGTGCTGTCTTTGTCATTGCATTCTTCTATGATTTTTATGTAATATTTTATCATTTAGAGAGCCACACTACACACCTTTGTGTATATCTCCTAGTGGAGATTTGGCAAATAATTTGAATGGTGTAGACAAGGGCTCCTTCTCTGTTCCTAGACATAAGTCTATGGATTCCATGTGAGAAGAATGTTTATAAATGAAGAAAAGAAAATTCATGGAATGGCATTGGAAGCCAAAAATGTTGAAATACAGTTATCTAAATACAGTTTGTTATTGTTCAGTTACTTCAGTTATGTCCTACTGTGCATCACCCCATTTAGGGTTTTCTTGGCAAAGATACTGGAATGGTTGGCCATTTCCTTCTCTAGCTCATTTTACAAATGAAGAAATTGAGGTAAATAAGGATGAGTAATATATGTGTACCTTTTGAAAAACAAGTTATCAGACCTAATATTCAGAACCCCTGGTAAAGGAAAACAAGGGATTCAGATCTTCAAAGGACTAAGTCATGTGTGTATATGTGTGAACATCCACATGTATACACATGTGTACACATACATATTCATCTTCTGGAGTTCATAGCCAAAGCAGGTAATAGGGCAGATGGTGGCTGCAGGTGGGGATCTATGGGCATCTAGAGGCCTGAAGGCAATTCCCACTTGACACCATGGTGTCACAAGAATTGTTATCTTCCCATTCTGACAGTAGGTATCATCTCCCCACCCCCCACCACCCGTGGTCTTTGTCGGATGAGAGGCAGGGCTCACACTAACAAGATCGTGTGTCTTTCTCTTGATCCCCCTCCACTGCCCCTTCATGAATGTCCTTTCCTAAAGAAGTTGGGAAATAGTCATTGGTTCCAGCAGCTTTTGTGAAGGGCCTCTTAGCTGTGAGAATGGACCACTCTGCTAGTCATTTCACATTCTTGACCATCTGGCTTGGGTGGGCTACTTTTCAAGGCTTTGTACAGATATTCCCCTTTCTCTGACTCTATGTCCAGTCAAGCTGACTTTCTCCTCATCCTGTACATCCCCTCACAGGGAGAGGGTCCAGTCTCCTCACACTCACCTCTGAGTTCCTCTTTCCCCTCTTTTCCAACTCAGCCCAAAGGAAAACCTCTCAGGATGACTTTCTCCTTCCCCCCTCCCCTAACTGCTTCCTCTCATCCTGAAATCATCCACTTCTGCTGGTCGCTTCTATGGGTACCTGTTGTCTCACCTGATAGGATGGAATCAGTCCCTTTAGGTGGTTTCATTGCTGTCACTGAGTCCTTGATAGCTAGTCCAAAGCCTTGCCCAGAAAGATCTCTGAATAGTTGATTACTGAAACGAAGGAAGGAATGTGGCTGTTGCTGCCGTGATAAGAGACCTTCATTTTGCCCATCTCAGGAAGTGGCTCACTTCCTGCCCATTCCAAGACTCTGGCCTGGCACTCAGTGGCCACTTCATGAATGCTTGTCAGTTGGTCTGTCTATTGATTGAGGAAAGAAGTTCAAGCTTTGCACTTGAGCAATGTTTGAGATTCAATTGTATTTGGGACTGTGGACTCTAGTACGATGGAATGGGTATGTCCCACTCACACCCTTCTGAAAATATCAAATACATTATCCTCAACATGCCTTAATTAATGCCATTTAGGAAAAACAACATTACAAGGTGCTGTTACTGCCATACACCAAGCAGCGATGTCAATATTAGACTTGGCTTGTCAGCCAAGCTCATCAGGGGAGATTTGGTGCAATTTACTAGTGCCAGTTATTATCAGTGTGACCTTGGGAAAATCTTGTCTCTGCTCTGGGCCTAAAATGAGAACTATGGACTAGATGGACTAGATGAGACACCTCTAAACCCAAATATATTATTGCAAACTGAGCCTGACTTGGCCTACATTACATGGGGAGAAGGGAAGGAAGATTCTGTATGCAGGTGAATAGAAAGTAAATTTACCTGTTTACAAAGTCCAGGCAAATTGCCCAACCAAAGGGACAGCGTCAGGTGAGAGGATCATGGGTTCTTCAATGTCCTGCTCACCTGGATCAAACCCCTCGTTTGATAAATGAGAAAATGCAGGCCCAAGGAAGTGATCTGCTCAAGATCACTCAGAATCTTTGCCCGCAGAGAAGGATTTGAACCCTTTCCACCAGACAGTGACCTCTGCAGGCAGCCAAAGCCCTAGGATGACAGGAAGGGACCTCCCTGAGATGTCCCTTCTCTTCACAGAAGCTGAAGGAGACGAAAGTGTTCAATGACACGAAAGCAGGATTCCTACCCTGGCCAGCTGACTCCAAATTCTGTCCTCTTCCCCAGACTGTAGAGATGTGGATCCCAATGGAAACCCCTCCAGCTCCATGGAATGCACAAATGATAGGATCTCAAGTACACAGTGCTTTAAGGCACTTTACAAATAGCTCATTTGAGTCTCTCAACATGCCTGGGAGATGGATACTAAATACTATTCCCATTTTACACTGAGGAAATTGGGGCAGACAGAAATGAAATGACTTGCTCAGGGTTTCTGAGGCAGGATTTTAACTCATGTCTTTAGGACTCCAAGTCTGGTGGTCTCGCCACTTTGTCACGTAGCTGTTGCACAACACTCTTAAGTCATCCCCCACAAAGGTGGTGTTGATACCTCCCATGAGGAGCATCAGCCCTTGATGTCAGAGTCATAAACCTTTGTGGGGAGGTAGGCAGAATGCTGAGCACTGGGGACCCAAGTCTGAGTCCCCTTGGGTCATTCTTAGCTGGGCCATTCATTTCCCCCTGCTCCTGCCAGCCTCTGAGACACCAATGCATGGGAGGTGCCCTGCACACTCAGTTATAATGGTTACTCAAATTCACTGCAGGACTCAATTAAGCCACAGTTCCTGGGACAGGTCAGTCAGTTGTCTGCTCTAGCCTGGGTCTATAACACAGACATCTGGATTATTGGGGGGTGGAGGAGTGTGGGACTATCACTCTAGAACCAAAAATCACCCTGGGATTGAGTGAGTCCAAAGTGCGCCTCTTATTGATGAAGGTCAGGGACTGAGTTTTGAGTACTAGCCATGCCCATCCCACGCTACCAACACTTCCCTGCCACAAATCAAGCCTTAGTGACCATTTTTGAGATCCAGCTTTGGTATTTGGAACTGGTCTCTTGTCAAACTGAAAAATCCTCCTAAATTATAATACTATTTTGACCTAAGGGCTTCATAGGCTTAGAAGACACGGTGCTCAAACTGCCTGGAGACACAATGAAATACTGGATTGAGACATGGTCCATCCAGGGACTGGGGTGAGCCTGGTGCCTCAGACTGGATTGCCCTATCTTCTCATTTTTACACCCAATGGCAAAAGCAACAACAAAAAAACCTCAAACTAGATGATTGGCAACTGGCAGCGGGACATTCAACCAAGCAAAGCCTTACCAAACTCTCCCTACGTGCCAGGCGGGCACTGAGCATACAGACCAAAGAGCCAGCCCCTCCCCTCGAGAAAAGCTGCTATTCTATTGGAGCTCATATCTAAGGACTGGAATGTGGGGCTGCTAATCGATACGCCTGCTCTGTTCTGTCTTTGCTTTCCAGAGTCTGTTAAATGGATTGATGTGTTACAAGCCTGATGACCCAATAGAATATCTCGAGAGCTGCTTACAAAAAGTCAAGGAGCTAGGAGGACCAGAGAAAGTGAAATGGGACACTTTCGTGGGCCAAGAGAAAAGGACCTTACCTCCCCTCAATGGTGGACAGTCCCGAAGGTCATTTTTGAGAAACGGTAACGTATATGGAAACTCTTGGGTGGGCTTATGTCTAGAGTGTCCCTTTTAGAAACTCGAGCTGCATCTCTTGGCTGTGATGTGATTGACTGGATTTTGTAATCTAGGCTGAATGATTTTGAACAGACTTTTATTTTTCTAATATTTCTACAGGAAAACAAAATAGCTGAACTTTATAAAAAAATTTAATAGCAGGCAACTCTGATTAAATTTTATATTACTAAGGCTTTATTACTTTACAAAACCATAGCACATGGATAAACTGTCAATTATTCTCAATGTTTCAAATAAGACCTTTCTAACCAAATGAATTACACATTCTTAATCATTACGAATGGATCCATCCTCAAATGGCTCTGTGATGATCTCATCCAACCACTACAGTAGAGGTCAACAGAGATCACCCCACCTGTCTGTGCCTGTTCATCCCGTGACATTCGTCTGTGAGCTTCCCTAAGGTCACCACCCTCTAAAGCACTGGGGGCCTCCCTTATGACATCACCAGGAGAGCAATGGATTGGGAGGGGGCCGGCTCTTGGTCATCCCTCAGGATGGCTCAGTCCATCTTCTCTTTCTGTCCTATTTCTTACTATTTCTTTAGTCTAATTCTTTGTTTGAAATGTGTCGCAGCCTCCTGTGTCCCCTAGTAAAGCAGTTGCATAACACTTCATAACATTTCATGAAATTGAATATGAATGGTGAATTTAGAGTTTGTACAGATGCAAACACACAGAGGCATAAGAACGTTCATTCGTTCATTCATTTAATCAAGCACTTTATTAAGTGTCCTTTCCCAGGTGTTGTTGGTCAGATTCATGGATGACCCATGTGTTGAGGGTTAGAGTTGGGAGAGCTGGTTCAGGTGTGAAAGAATTCACTTAGATGATTTTCTCCTAACCAAGGGGACCTTTACTGACACAAAAGCAGAGGGCTAACCCCAAAAGAAAGACTAGAAATTTACACAGACACTGGGGTTTGTTTTTATAAGGACAAGATAAAGAAGACAGTGAAAATTTTATGACCTATGATGATGAGGGAGACAAGGATTTTTGTGGTACAGGATAAGGGAGAAGTTTTATGGTATTCCAAGCCAAGAGGAAGAGACTTTAGAACACCCTCAGGCTCAGGAGGGGTCTCACAAGGTACTAAAAAACCAACCCTTAATATTAACGCTTAGGGCACTTTTTGTATCCACATCATTTACCCACTCAACCACTAACCAGGAGAAATGGGGGGAGGGACAAAAGTCATTGTCTTCAGTAAGGAAGAGTTCATTTCAAGGGTTGAGAATAGGTTAAGGACGGGTGGTCATGCAGGGCCAGCTGAGTCCAGGGTGGAGAGAGGCAAACCACTCAGGGTTTGGTGTCCTAAGAGTTGAAGGTGAAATTTCTGCAGGCAAGAAGGCACAAAGCAAACAAGGAGGCTAAACAAGCAGGGAACAAATAAAAGACCAAGTGAAATAATGAGTCGTGGAGTCAGAATAGGGGAAAGAAGGGAGAGGAACCACGCACCTGAGCAAGAGGTAAGCGGAGAGATCAGGCTGGAGTGGATGCCTTGCATCAGAGAAGCTGCCTGTAGTATCCTTCAAGTGGTCAAAGGAGAAATTCCATGCAGAGCTTCCAGGAAATAAGGGGAGAGCTGTGGGGAGAAAGCTGGTATCCTGGGGATGAGGTTGACATGTCCAGCATCCACATACTCTGTCCTGCCCCACAGAGTTCCCTATGCGAATTAAGGCATTAGGCTCCCATTCCCAGGGAAGCAGGCTTGATCCTAGGCACAGGGTGGGAATTCAGAAGTGGTTCCAGGCAGGGCCCAGAACACAGCCTAGTGAGAAAGCACACAGATAAGTCCACCGTAAGGGCTCTTCAGCGCTATCTTCTTTCTCCATCTCTGCCTGGTCACGCCCTGCATCTTATCTCACATCTCACATCCTGCATTCTGCTTGCTTCTCTGCCTCAGCATCTGCCCCACTATCCACCCAAATGCTTTTGGGAGAGGGACAAAGAAGCTGTCCCTGCCTGAGTGGGGGTGGGGAGGTGAGTAAAGTGAGTCTGAAGCAGCACCCAGGGGATAAGGAGAGTGTGGAACAGGTATCCTTGTTGCATGACCATCTGCAGGTGGACAGCTGATAGTCTAGAAGACACAAATTTGACAGACAAGTTCAATATGCAGGGCCCACATAAAAAGCGCCCCATCATATTATTATTTGCTTTTGACATACAGGATTACCTGATCTTGTTATTTTCTCAAAAGTTTCTACTCTGATTCCAATTCCTTTAGGAGAATCAGATGCTCTTGACGATCCATCTCTATACATATAAATATGAGTAACTACACTTTGCAGGTAGAAGCTTTCCACCCTTGAGTTCAATAGTTATACAGATGAATTTACTTACAAGAGACTTTTACTCCAATTACCATAAAAGACTTGGGAGGATCCATAAGTAATTAATTCCAAAACACTGCATATCGATAAGTTGTTTACAATAAAACATATTTGTTCCACAGGACACACAGTACAAACAAGTATTATTTCCACAATAGTAACAAACTTTGAATGAAGTTGACTTTCCATTAATGCAAAAGTATCCCATGAGTTACCCGCCTCTAAAAAAATTGCACTGAAATTCTTTTCCTCAAACTGAAGATGTTTCTGGCTTAGTTTCAGTAGCTAATAGAAAACAACCAGTTCCCTCAATCAGTTGTACAAATACCCAATTATTCTAACATCATTTTGAAACATGTAAGGACCTTATTCCATATAGACATATATCTAGTAACAGGCACATAACTAGGCCAAATACCCATTTACTAAGCTGTGTAAGCTGTAAAAAGGAATAATATCTTAGGCTGAATAGCTCACATCTTAAACACATACCTTATTACAGTAGCTCAGATGTATCCCAGCCTTAATCTAGGGGATAATGATTCAACATTGTGTTTGTACCTTGGTTTCATATACTTCTTTTCCCTGTGTCTCATTATTCCTGTATCATTCAGAAAGAATGTTCTATTCCAGAGATTTAGTTGTTCACATGACTATGCAGGAGTACTAATTTATCCAACTATTTGGGCAATGGGATGACTACATATTCAGATTAAAAACAGCAAGATTTCATATCCTTGCATTGTCCTCACATCTTTTACTGAACTTATGCTTTGATTACAGAAATTTTGCTATAAAAAGGAAAAGCAAGAACATGATAAGATAAAACATCACAGTTTTCCAACCATGTATCGTTACATCCATCTCATAGCCAGACTCAGGAATAGTCATGTGGGAAACATTCCTTTTCAAAGGAACACAATGGGGAAACTGAGCCAGGAAGACACCCCCCCCCCCCCATCATAGGTTGAGGCTAAGATTATCCTCTCAGCTTTTACTTCCACCTACAACAGTCACATTCTCTCTGAGTAGCTTGTGGCATTTCTCTCAGGTGGTGGATTATTGACTCTTCATTACTGATGGATTTTTATGATCCATCAGATAACTCAAAATACAATTTGTTAGAGTCCCAAGAGTTTTTACCTCAAATGGCCAGTTTCATTAATCAAAAATTTGCTAGGACTTAAATCTCAGTTTTAAACTGGTCCTCATGCAAAAGCCAATCACTAGGGATCATTTCTATATACTTGCAGATTCTGCAAGCCAAGTTCCTTGTTTAGGAACTCCATAAACCAAACAGGCTCCTTAGAGCTGCTGGAGGCTGTACTTTTTGCCTACTCTTTTTCTCACACAGACACCCCCCATACACACACACACAGACACACACACACACACACAGAGTAATCAGTTACCAGCTTTAGGTTTAGTATTAAAACTATAACCAGCAAATTTATAATTTTCATAAGCGATAGCCAATTGTTTTAGCTGTAACACAAACAATACACTTGAGATGACATCAATTGCATTTCCATATAAAAATTATCAATAGAAGGATGAGCTGCCTTACCAAGTGCAGACACTGACTGGCAGACTGCTTTGCCTTGACCCATCCTTCTTCACTCTTTCCCCAGGTCTGTGGCTGTGTGCTGAACCTGCTGCCCCTGCTGCCCCTCCCCCTCCTTCCTTTTGCCAGTTGGGGAAAGGTTAATTTTCAGGTGGGGGAAAGGGTGAAACTTTTCCTAATCTGATCTGGGATGAGAAGGGTTAACAGAAAACGCTGGGGCTGTTTGCAGTACTCTGAGATACCCTCTTGACTCAGGGAGAGGACTGCAGGGAAGGTAGAGATGAGATTGTAAAGAGGTTTTTTCCGAAACTCCTTAATGATCAATCTCAAAACTTTCAGAAACTGCTAAGAAGTTTTTAGCTGTCCTAAGTTTTTCACTTATACATCCACACCTTAAAACCTTAGAGTGGGGCATCGAACCTTTCAGACATTAACAACACTAGTGCCCTTTCTTAGGGTAAGTGAAGCAAGAACCAATGGCTCTGTTTCTCTTAAAACACTCATTTAAGCTGATCCAAGGACACAACAAACCTAGGAATGAAATTCAGAAAATTCACAGTAAGTTTGGACATAATTGTTATCAGTATAAAATTATTATTGCAACAAATTAGCTTGTAAATGGAAATTTAATAGGTCTTTAAAAATCAGGCAAAAAGATTATGCAAAATATTTCTTTGTAAAAGTATTTCCCTTTAAAAAAATAGCTTACAATTTATCCTGATGTTAAAAGAAATAACCACTAAACTTTCATAAAGTAAATTAGCTGGAAACCTTAAAGACTGGAATTTATCAAAACCAAGTTGGTGAAAAATGTCATTTAAGTATCACAAATCCCCAAAGTACCATAAAACCAAAATTCTCAATAATCACAAATTCCTAAATACCAAGTGCCTTAGGGAGGAAGTTCATTTTTTTTTTCCTAAGGCAAGAATATACCCAATCAAATTAGCCTTATCACAGTAATAAAATTTACCAGGCCTTTAAAATTTTACCCAGTGGAATTCCAGTACACTGAAGACTTTACACAGGGTTGATAAGAATTCATGACTAGATGGCTCCAAAAATCCTTCTTTTAGTTAACAACCTCATAATCTGACAATACAATTCTTAATTTAACAACATCTAGATTATAAGAGAAATTGCTTTTCTAGCAACACAAGTGATATAATCGTTAACCAAATTACACAATATAAGAAAATTTAGAAATATAACCATACCACAAGCAATTATCATATATTTAAAATTCAAAACAGAGCCAATTAATTACCATTCAAGTGACTGTTACTTAGTTGGAGGAGCAAATCAGATCTGGATTGATAATCGCTAGCAACATTTTCCGTTCCAAGGTTCAGTACTCTTAGCACTTTAACAGAAAAGATTGTTATCCATAAATTCACTTTGTTTGAAGACATATGATGACAATTTCCCGCTCCAAATAACCTTTAGCTTCCTTGAGTGGGAGTTCCCTAACCCTTTTATCTTTGAGATGTATTGGATAAAGAATGTTCAGCTCTCCATTCCTATCCTCCCAAGAATTTCTAGCTTAATGTACTAGAAAATGCATATTAAGTTTTAAGTTAACAACACAGGATACAGAGACCTAGAAACTGGGGTACAGGGTACCCCAAGAAAACCAGGCACAGAGATCCACCTATTCGCCTCCCCCAATGTCCCACAGGGGAGGGGAAGGAACGACACAGGTTTAAAAGTCTGCTTAAACCAAGCAAGGTGCTTTTTCTTTAAGCTTTGGAGACCAAATTTCTTACTAAGCTTTGTCTTCTTTAGAAATCCCACTCACAAATCACTTCCCTAGATTACACCGAAGTCAGGCTGTGTAACAATGAAACACTAGGCGCTGTTACTTAAGATCTCTTCCTTGAATTTACCATCCTAGAGGTCTCCTAGCAACCTCTTGCTGGTTGTCTCAGCATCCTGAGGCAGAGGGGAGGAAAAAATGTGACTGACCCAGCTCAAGAGTGTCCTCTTATACGAGGGTCTGCAGTCCCACTGACTGGCCAGAAGTCAGTGCAGCTTCAGACACTGCTCGCAGTTTCTGGGCACTCTGGGGCTCTCTCAGCCAGGGAGACAGTAGGAGTAGAAAAGGCTAGGTAAAAGAACTAAGAAGAAGGTGCTTACCTGTTATCCTGGTGGCTAAGAGAAGATCAGTCCAATTACATTCGGACTCCTGGATTCTGACACCAAATTGAGGTCTGAGTTGGGAGAGCTGGTTAAGGTGTAAAAGAATCCTCTTAGATGATTTTCTCCTAAACAAGGGGAGCTTTATTGATGGAAAAACAGTGGGCCAACCCTGGAAGAAGGACTAGCAATTTACACAGGGACAGGACTTTGTTATTATAAGGACAGGATGAGGAAGACAGGGGAAATTTTATGGCCTGTGATGATGAGGGAGACAAGGAATTTTATGGTCCGGGATAAAGGGGAAGTTTTATGGTATTCCAAGATAAGAGGAAGTGACTTTAGGACACCCTCAGGCCCAGGAGAGGCCTCAGAAGGTATTGAAAAAGCAACCCTTAATATTAACCCTTTGGGCACCATTTGTATCCAGTCATTTGGATGACCCGTAGTTGTGGGGATGCTTTGTTAGAAATGGTGTCTCCTCACTGTCTGTGGGACTCTGGGAAAATCACTTCTGTCCTCTGGGTCTCATTTTCTTCATCTCTAAAATAAGAGAGGTTGTTCTTTTCAAAAGATATTTCTTTCACTTTAATGAATTTTCATTTGCTGACTAAAATCCTCTGAGAGTACCTATGTAAAAGTTCAAATATGCCAGAAATTTTCAAATATCACCCCTGGCTCTACTGGCAGTACTTGTCATTAAAAAACTGATAACTGATTAGATGAGGGCATTATACAAAGAGGTCCTAGAGAAATGGGAAATTCCCGTAGAAAGCAGGGGACTGATTTCTCATTGTTCTATTGCCAAATCTTGTACATGTAAGTAAATTCTAATTCAATTTAACAAACTTATTAAGCACCTTCTGTGTGCAAGGCTAAAGCCATGAGTCTAAACAAAAGATATATACCTGGCATTGGCAGGCTCTAGTGGGTAAGCCCTTGCCCTGGAGGAGCTGACAAGCTGTATAACACCAAATCTTTGGTTTTTAGTCTTGTAAGTCTAGTAATGACTTAGGCACTCATTCCTATGTCATGATTCACTTGAGTTCATTTCAATTCAATTCAATCTGACAAACATTTATCATGACTGTTATATGCCAGGCACCATATTCAGAGTTGAAGATCTCTTCTCCCGAGGAGCTCACCACCCACATCTTCTCATTCTTGGTGACTTGGGTCATGCCCTTCTCTTGGTCCTCCACTGGGGGCACTCTCGATGAAATGAATGATGCAGAAGATATGCTGGATGTCCTAGCTCAGGCTCTGTCCTGGGATGTGGTTAATACAGGGCTATGAAAAGGCACTGGAAACCCAAAGCCCTGGGTTACACAACCCATGGTTGTGTACATGGGTTTTCCCCATGTACTCAGAGCCATTTTAATTCTTAGACTTTTTACAACTCACAAAGATGGGAAAGGCTGACTTTGGTTTGGAGAAGAAGGAAGCCCCAAGTTTAATTCATAGAACAGAAAAGATTCTAATTCACCACAAAATGAGGCAATTACAAATGGTCCCCAAGAAAGGGGGGAAGGGATGTCCAATGGACTGAACTGAAGCCCCCTAAGTGCTTAATGATTACATGAGGGTCTGTAGCAAGTCCCTTCTTAGGGGCCCTGTTTAGCAAATGACCCCATAAACAAGAAAATATCGATGTTGTAAGTGGGGAGAAGGCCTTCAGTTTCCAAAAGGACCCAACTGACTTCCTGGAGAGCACTTTTAACACTCACTAGGAAGTTCTAGTTCAGAGTTTAAAATACACAGTCTCTTATGCACGCAGCTGGATTCCATTCTCTTCAAGGAGTCTCAAAATTCTTGAAACAATTAAATTGGAAAGGTTTTCTATTAGCAAGAAGGCAGCTTTTAAATTGTAAATCCAAGTTGCCGGACAGCAACAAAAGACTGTGGTGAGAGCCTTTTAAAAGGCTCCTGTGCTCTCCCAGATTAGAAGGACATTGAAGGAAGTGAACAAGGAGAGTTACTGGAAAATTGGATTCAAGTTCATGGTAGAATGCAATTGCCCTCCCTTCTTAGCCTCTTCTGCCTCTTCACACTCAGCTTGATGGGCCCCAAGATGCTTTAATTAATGATCCACTTGCGCCTTTTCCCAAAATTGTCATTACAGAATTCTGCAGGATTAAGCTAATTAGCTGTCACAATGGCTTCTATATCTGGAAAATATGCCACCAGACACATAGAGAGTAACTCACCATCTGTCTTTTAAGAAGAAAATCTAGTTTTTCTTTTGTTAATTTCAGTATAAATTTGTTATCCCAATGCTCCAATGGATTGTGAAATTGTTTCAGAGCATTAGTTCCCTCCAGTGGTACAGATTGCAACCCATTTGTTCATGTCCATTGAGTGAGACTCTCTTCAGGTCCTACCAGGGGTTTGCTGCCCATGTTCTGGAGAAAGGGGTTGACCTTGGTTTCTCCTGACCTTAGGACTGTTGAACGTTGGAAATTAAAATTAAGTGAATAACTGACAACTGGCAAAGTGTTCTTGCTTTCAGAATTTGTTATTCCTGAATGTCATGTCAAAGTGTTGCCAGAACTGTCTTTAGGAAGGATTAACAAATGAAACAATTTTATGCAATAATGCATTTTCACCACCCAGTCAAATGATGGTTTCCTGGGTCTCATAATCACGTGAGACTCAATCTTGAAGGAAAGAGAATTCTTAAAGCAAAACTTAGAAGATGATTCTGATTTGTTTCTGTCCAATCGTTTTCACCTTCACCCACATCCTGTTGAACATGGATTCCATGTTAGCTTCTATAACAGACTACAGCTCCTGACTTGTGGCCAGGATTTTGCTACTGTGCCTAAGTGCCAGGATCTAGGTGGGAATAAATACCTAGACTCCATTTCACCTTGAAAGTGAATTTGAAAAGAAAGTACATTATGATCTAGTGGTAATGGAATCACCATTTGGTGAGGCCCCTCCTACCACAGATGGCACAGCTCACTGCCAGCCCAAAGTGTTCTTAATGTATCTCAAGATAAGAATCCACTGTTTGGATGACAATCCTTGTTTTTCCACTCATGCTCAGGGGAGGGCATGGGGGCCTTTCTGAAGGCCAGGCCAACATAGCAGAGGTCCTGACAGGTCATTCCCTTCAGGTGTGATGCCAACAACAAACCACATTTGTTGTCCAAGGACTAACCTGGTTAAAGGAAGACAGGTGGGTCACTAGATGATTGCCTTGTGAATCTATATGTGTGATCCTGAGACAGATTAAAAATCACATCAACATTTCTCAAATAAAGATATGATAGACCATGGACAAATCATTGGTTAGCCTAGCTATTGGCTTAGGTAAACACCTCACTATCCTTCATCTTGGATGCTAAGGCATGAGGAGGCATTGCTGCTCACCAGTAATACTCCCAGCCCAGAGAACAGGATGAGTTGTGTATCCCGCCATCAGCTCCAACTCACCAAGTTGAACACTAGAGCAGCTCTCCCCCTAACTAACCTGTCTCCATCAAGGCCCCCTCCTTCTCCTAGTCTCGGACTAGTCACTGACACAGAAGATTAAGGCAGGAATCCAAGGGATCCGAAGATCTCTCAGAACTTTCCCCACCCTCAACTTTATGCCCTAAACCTCATTTCTTCTTACTACAACCTCCCACCCACTTCACATCTATCCCAAAAGTATTTCTTAGGCTATTGTCTTCAAGGCCCTGTGTGGGCACCAGGTGGAAACACTTGGATATACCAGACATGATCCTTTTTCTGAAGGGACTTACAGTCCTGATAGGGCAAAGAAGATGGCCAGAAATCATTATAATTCAGCAGAGAATGCCACTGGAGACAAGTGTGGTGTAGCCAACAGAAGACAGCCTTAAGGACAAGCCTCTTCAGGCCACGGACCATTCTCTAAGATGAGAAGTGCATTTAGGATTAGGTTGCTGATCTGTACTGGTGGAAGGAGACTCCACGCTGGGGAAATCCTAGAAGCAGACCCTTAAAGGTGTAGTAACTCAATAGACAAGATGCAATGATCATAGAAGGGAAAAAGAACCTGGGTCTGAAAGTATCTTGGAAAGCTTCACAGTGGAAGCAACTTACATCATTTCAATGCGCATGTTAAAATAAGGCCTTCAGCATGTTACTTGTGCTCAAAACCTTTCCTTGTTTCCTGCCCCGCTCCCTATGCTGAGAGGATCCAGGCAAGGTCCCTTTTCCTACCGTTTATTGGTCTTGTGAAAATGCAACATGAGGTGAAATGACGATAAAGGTGAGAAATTTCACAGGACATTGTGATAGATGCGCCATCAGCTGAACAGTGTTCTAGCAGGGCTTTAAAATTTTGTGATGGACGTCAATCAGGGGTGTGTTGCTAAATGTTTAATAGCCAACTCTGTTTTTTTTTTTTTTTATGAACACAGGGCATTTTTTAAAACATTTCCACTTCATAGCATTTTTCCCAATTACATGTGAAGATCGTTTTCAACCTTCACTTTTATAAGATTTCGAGTTCCAAATTTTTTTCTTTCTCCTTCCCCCAAGATGGCACACAATCTGATACAGGCTAATATATGTATAATCATATTAAATATATTTCCACATCTGTCATGTTGTGAAAGAAGAATCAGAACAAAAGGGAAGAACCAAGAAACGAAAAAGAGACAGAGACATTTTCCATCCTGAGTCTTGGAATTGTCTTAGATCGTTGTGTTGCTGGGAAGAGTGAAGTCTATCAAAGTCAGTCCTCACACAATGGTACATTGTTACTGTGTACAATGTTACATTGTTACTGTGTGCAATGTTCTCCTGGTTCTGCTCACTTCACTCAGCATCAGTTCATGTGACTCCAGGTTTTTTCTGAAATCTGCCTGCACATCATCTCTTACAAAATAACAGTATTCCATTACATTCATTTACCACAACTTGTTCCGTCGTTCCCCAGTTGATGGACATCCCTTCACTTTCCAATTCTTGGCTACCTCAAAAAGAGCTGCTATCAAATATTTTTGTACATGTAGGTTCTTTTCCCACTTTTAGGATCATTTCTATGATCTCTTTGGAATACAGATCTAGTCTGTATTGTATCTGTATGCACAGTTTGATTGTCCTTTGGGCATGGTTCCAAATTGCTCTCCAGAATGGTTTGATCAGTATTTAGTATTCCAATTTTCCCCCATCTTCTCCAACATTTATCACTTTCCATTTCTGTCATATTAGCCAATCTGATAGGGGTGAGATGGTACCCCAGAGTTGTTTTGATTTACATTCCTTTAATTAGTAGTCATCTAGAGCATTTATTCATGTGACTATAAATAGCTTTACTTTCTTCATCTAAAAACTTCCTGTTCATTTGACCATTTATCAATTGGGAAGAGGCTTGTATTCTTAAAAATTAGACTCAGTCCTCTCTATTTTAGAAATGAGGCCTTAACCAGAAACACTGGCTATAACAATTGTTTCCCAGGTTTCTGCTTCCCTCCTCATCTTGACTGTATCGACTTTGGAACACAAGGCATTTTAGCATTTTATCTACATTATGAATACTTTCACCATCATTTTCTTAAGCTTAGACAGTCCACAAAAGAATACATCAACCCTTGATTTGTGGTGTTTCCTGCTTTCTGAGGTATAAATGCTCACACTGAACATTTAACAATCAGCTCTCCCAAGCCACTCTGAACTGACTCCTGCATCTCTGAGTCTAAGTTTCCCCCAGCTAAATGTGGGACAGTGTAAAAGGAGTTGGGTGTGGAGTCACAGGTACTGATTTCTTGGTCATTTGCCTCTTGAACTTCAGTTTCCTCATCTGTAACATGAAAAGGTTTGGATTAAATAACATCTACTGTCCCTTTGAGTGCTCCATCTCTGATCCTATTTTCCCTTAAACTCTCAATCCTTCAGATTTCTGCATTTCTTTTATCCTGGTCAATGCAACTGATAACCTCAGAGACCTCCTCTCTTTACCCCCTTCCCATCCAATTGGCATCCAAGGCCTGCAGTCTCTCCAGTCTGTTCCTTTCTCTTTATTCTCAGAGCTACCACAGTAATGCAGACCCTTCTCTACCCTTACCCAGACTGTCATCTCTGACCTCCCCTCTCCTTCAGTGCACTCCCATAATCTGCGCCTCTCCCTTAGACCATGCTCCACCTTCCTCTCTAGTTATGAGGAGTCTTATTTTCCTCCTCATCTCTGCTCAGGGACCTTCTCTGCCACAAATCTTTCTTTGGTCCACCAAGGGTTAGTGCTTTCTCCTCTTTCAAATGACCCTGTCTGAACATGTGTCACGTCCTCCAAAGAGGGTGGAATCACCTTGGGGTCGGGGTACTTGAGGCATTCTGAGCCAAGAAGCCTGAGTTAAAATCTGGCCTGGGTGTTTGATCCTAGACAAATCACTTCACTTCCTCTTTATCTACCTCAGTTTCCTCCACTGTAAAATGGGGATAATAGCACTGCTTCCCTTCCAGGGATGTTGCCAGTGCTTATTCTCTTCTCCTTTTTTGTCTCGGTCCCCAGCCCCCAGCAGAGTGTCTGGCACGTAGAAAGCCTTGAATAAATGATTAGAGGGTTGAATTTGAGCTCCTAGAGGGAGGAGCTACATCGCATGTATCTCCCATCTTCTCTGGGCATGGCAATGTACATAATGAGCACTTGATGGTTTGTCAAATGAATCAGCAGGCATTGTCCTATCCTCTTAGATCCAAACATAGAGATGTGACGAATGCATGGATTAAGTGCAAAGATTGGAACCGAGCCATTTCCTGTCCAGAGCTGGGATTTCCTCAGTTTAGGGTGCTCCCTCTCCCAAGGACTGACAACAGGAAGACCCAAGAACACTGAAAAATTATTCGAGTGTACCAATTCTTTCCCATCCTCCACCAACCTTTCCCGGACCCTCAGAGTCCATGTGGGATGCACTATATGCAGTGCAGTGCCAGGCACAATTAGCCCTAAGAGATGCTGATGACCGGCAGTTGCCATCAAAGCACATAAACATAACTTCCCCCAGTGCCTTCACAAATAGGTGAAGTCTCCAGGGAGTTTCCCAGAAGTATAAAAATGTGTCTTTTAGATTCTTCCAAAATAAGCAATTAACTAATCAATCAATTAATTGCAGGAGCTGTAACTAGCCATTGTGACCTCTCCAGTAAATAGAATAAATTATCAGCTAGAGCTGCTTTAAAGACAGAGATGGTTAGTGTAGGGGCCCTAAGGAAGTCTAAGGAGGGGAGGAGAGGAAAGGGGACAGGAGGGGAGGAGAGAGGAGGTGAGGAGATTTCAATTGGGACTTAAAGGAAGCCAGAGAGGTCAGTATTTGGAGCAGAGGAGGGACGAGGGGAAGGTAGAGCATTCCAGGCATGGGGACAGCCAGAGAGAATACCCTGTGATAAAACCCTATTTAAATTTATTTAGATCTTCTCAGGTGAGAAATATCTGAGCTTCCTCCTCCTTTCCTGTTTCAAGGTAATCTTACTTTTTTTGCAGTGATGCCTGAAAATGCCAATTTTCCTTACCGGCGTTATGATCGGCTTCCTCCAATCCATCAATTCTCCATAGAAAGTGACACTGACCTTTCAGAAACAGCTGAGCTCATTGAGGAGTATGAGGTGTTTGATCCAACACGACCACGTCCAAAAATCATCCTGGTCATAGGTAAGAGCATGGATTCTCTATCAATGGTTTTGTAGAATCGCTGGCTTTATGACACGAATTTCAACAAAAACTCCAACAATTCACTTTGTTATGTATTGCAAATATGTTTTGGGAAAGGGTTAAAAGTAGAATACAATCAATCTTCCACCAAAGAAATATGAAAAAAAATCAACGAAAGGCCTCCAGGCCAAGCCAGCACCAGGGCAGGAAATAAGATACTGATGTTCAGCCAGTCACAGGTCCATGAAAATACCAGGAGCTTGGAAGCCCTGGGGAGAAGCAGCCAACTGTTACCAGGCTCAGATGAGGACAGACCAGGTCTGGTGAAATCTCTAACGCTCCTTCCTGAGATTCCAGAGAGGGCCCTGGAAATGAAGTGGAGGGGCAAATGTGAGAAGGTGGAGGTTAGCATGGTAACCCAGACCTAGAGTAGAACAAGTCAGACCAATAAGCAAGGTAGAGGCAGGCTCTGACTTGGAAACAAAGCTACAAAACCTGGAAAGATAAGTACGTCAAAGAAAATACTAACCGATTATAAAACATTATTTCACATCAAGAGCCTCTCCTCCCGAAAAGATCAGGTAGCACTGTTAATAACAGCAAGCAGAGATTCAGAGAAAAAGTGGGGGTTCCACAAGGACTACATCGATATCTAGAAGAAATAAAGCAGAGCATTTAAAAAATAGAAGAAATCTCTGGAGGAAAGAATTGGAAGGAGAATAAGTAATTTAGAAGAACAACAGGGAAATCTTACCCAAGAAATGGCATCCCTGAAAGTGAAAATAGACCAAAAAGCAAGCAAGGTCTCTGTATAACAACAAGAAATATTTGAACAAAATCAAAACCTTAGGGAAAAAATGTATGGTATCTGATATCAAAAACAACTAATCTGGAAAACAGGCCAAGGAGAGATTATTTAAGAATTAATGGATTTCATGGAAGTCATGATTTAAAAAAGAAAAGCCTGGACACTCTATCTCAGGAAATCATAAATGAAAACTGCTCAGATCTATCGGAATCATAGGGTAACATAAAGATAGAAATAACTCACCAATCCCCTTTATGAAAGGATCCAAAAGGAAGCATCCCAGGAAGATTGTAGTGAAAAGCCCAAACTTACATCAAAGAAAAAAAAATGCAAGCATCCAGAAGGAAGCACATCCAGTATCAGGAACTACAGGCAGAATCAAGTGAACAAACATATATTGAGTACCTATTGTATTCCAGGCACTGTGATAAGCATCGAGGATGTAAAGAAAGGTGAAAACAGTCCCCACTCTCAAGGAGCTCACAAAGGAATATAGGAGACAATGATGTACAGACAAGAGATGCTCAGGATAAAATGGAGAGCAGCAAGAGGAGGCAGGAGAATTCAGTGGGCTCAGGAGAGGCTTCTGGGAGAAGCTGGGATTTTAGTTGGGATTTACAGTAAGCCAGGTGGTGGAGATGAGGTGGGACAGAGCCCTAGGGATGAGGGACAGCCAGAGAAAATTCTCAGAGCTAAGAGAGGGGTGTAGTCTGTGAAGAGCAGCCAGGAGACCAGAGACACTGGATGGAAGAGGATCTGCAGGAAGGGAGGGGTGAGAAGACTGGAAAGGCAGGAGCAGCTCAGGTGGTGGGGGCTCAAAGTTAAACAGAAGGTTTTATATTGGACCCCAGAGGTAACAGGGCACCAAGAGAGTATTGAATGGGAGAAGGGGAATCATGTGCTCAAAGCTTTGTGTTTGAGATGAGTGAAGGAGAGTCTGGGGTATGGAGAGACTCTAGACTAAGAGATCAACCATAAGATGGTGGGTAAAGAGAATAAGTCAAGAGAAACCCAAAGCGATCAATTTACTTAAGCAACTGAGAGGAACTGAATGATGATGCATTGCTACCATCTTAATAGGGGGAGAAGGAACAAGAGTCTCTTCAGAACCTTAATGTTTACAGTAAGAAAAACTGAGACTGGAGCAGTGCAGGCACAAGCACATCAACCCTCAGACTGGAAGAGGCTTCAGGGATCACGCAGCACAACCCATACCTGAACAAGACTGTCCTCTATCTTTTGAAGACCTTCAGTTAAGGGGACCCTGACCCCATGGAGGCTAAGGTACCTCAACTTTGCGGCAGCTCTCCTTGTTAGGAAGACATTCCCTGACATCCAGACTAAATTTATTTCTCTGCACACGGCCTCCAGTCTTCTTAGCCTTGCTCTGTGGGATCCAGCAGAACTAGTCTGCTTCCCTTTCTAACAGACAGCTCTTCACGTCCTTGAAGACGCAGACCACTCAGGCCTGTCATAGAATTCCAACAAGTACCCAGTAAGTGGCATTTCTGCTTTCCAAATAGAAACAAAATGTGAAAATGCTCGTTATTTTATGTATCTACCATCTATTTCTCATCTCTCAGTCTGGCATCCACCCATCTGCCTGCCTATCATCTATCTCCTGTATGTGTGTGTCTATCTGGTTACCTCTCCAGCTTTCTGGCTACTTATCACCTATCTACAACTATCTACCTCTTTCTCTCATGTCTGGATAGCTAACCAGCTGTCACTATGACTTTAATGAGTAGGACATTGTGGGATGAGAGACTGGAAAGTGCCCTCCTAGGAAGCATTATAAACTTCATAAGAACTGCTTATGTGCAATGAACCATGAACCCCAATTGTTGAAAAGGATTTTGTCTGATGGCTAAACCTTTTAGAACCAAGAGACGAAGAAAAGATGATTCACGAAAAGCTGGTGTCATCGGTCAAGTCTAACTGAGAATTATTTCTCTTTCCTCTATGGATGAGTGGACCACAAAACATTTTCAGTGAGTCACCTTTTACCTGGTAAAACATCTCCATGCCTCAGGGCTATCGTTAATGCCCAGATAAAGGCTGTCTGTAGGCTGCGGGTGAGCGCCCCTGATTTGGACACTGAAGTGGATTCTCTGTGAAGATGACCTCATTCTTC
Source organism: Notamacropus eugenii (assembly GCF_028372415.1). Lineage (NCBI taxonomy): Eukaryota > Metazoa > Chordata > Mammalia > Diprotodontia > Macropodidae > Notamacropus > Notamacropus eugenii. Next base: position 538,634,288 of record NC_092873.1, read on the forward strand.
ATTGGTCAGATGATCTCTGCAGCATAACATGAACGTGGGATCACTTTTTATTTGCTATGAATTTATGGGATATTCTAATTTACCTGCATAAGAATTTATTTTTCCCATGGAAGAGGATTATCTTTTGGGGAGTCTTTGTATTCCCAATGTTGGGAATACACAGTGTTGGGACATAGTAGGAGCTTTATAATGCTTACTGAACACATGAATAAGTGTGATTAATAGTAGTTCAAGAAACAAAAACCACAAAAAGAGAACTTGGTGTGTGTGAAATGGAGCCCTGGGAGGGAGGGCATTGAGCCTTCGCACCTCACCACCTAGTGTGCAGCTGTTCACATAGTAGGTGCCTCATCTCTGCACGCTGAAATTAACTGGCTGGCTTCGAATGCAGAAATAAAAAGTCAGCTTCGTGACTTTGCTGTAGCTTCTTGGTTCTATTTTACAGACAAATCAATTTCCCCCGAAAACAAACAAACAAGACTGAGCTCTTTCTCAGCTACCAGAGGGGATGTCATCTCTAATGTGTTACAAGACCTGTTCCAAACCAAAAGGATTTAATGAAGAAGCGAGAAACTCAAGATCATTGTTTTCCCAGTGGGGTTCAACAAAGGCATTTAGGGCTGATCCCATCATTGTTTTAGAATTACCCACAAATGCTAAAGTATCAAGGCTACATTTCTCTTTGCCTAGTTCCTCAAAATGGTTCTTATTCAGTTAAAGAAATAATGGACACAAATGGAATGATAAATAAATGAATAAAGAGGTCTTTTTCTGGGATTTAGTGCTCATCTCATCCTGGCATCAAGATCAAATGAGAGAATCTTGGAACAGCACTTAGTAGGTTTTGCATACTAAAGGCACATAGCAGGTTTGAATAAATGTTTGTCCCCTCCCTCATTTCCCCCTGGTGTCATTAAATTCAGACAAGGTCCATGTTTAAGCTGCCTCTTCTTGTTTTACGGATGAATCTCCATTCAATTCCGTTTGATTCAATGAACATGTACCCAGCTCTACCATGCAGAAAGCACCATGCTAGCCAAACAATCCTTGAGCTTCTGAGGCTGAGAATCTAGCTGTGTTGAAATCAATGAAGAAAACCTTCTAAGGAACTACTGAGAAATATCAGAGACAGATGCAGAAATGAGAAAGGAGTGTGCCAGTATGTAGAGTAGGATGTCAATAAAATGTAGCCTGCTTCCAGGCTCCCAGATCATAGACCTAGCTAGCCTGGAGACCTTCTCATCCTCCACCCTCCTTTCACAGACAAGAGCGCATGAAGCTCCACAGAGCTGTAGGGATTTGCTGAGGGTTATTTTCAGCATCCTTGTTTTCTTTTGGTGATGTTTTTGCTTTGAAACAGTAACTTCTTCCTTTGGGAGATGGCTCTGATTCTTCATTGACTTGAACGTGTGGACTGTGTCTCACTCCACAGATTTGTCAGTAATCTTATTTTCTGTGAGTAATTAGGGGGAAGACCTATCCTCCTCAAATGCAGAAAGGCTTGGATGGTGGAGGGCACTGGGACAAGCCAGAAGGACAGCCTGCCAACACCTCCAAGGAAGGAGAAACAAAAGGCAAAGGGAGTTCATGGAATTTCCATTCTGGGCTGATAGGGACAGCAGAACCCATTGACTGACCCAGATCTTTTTTTTTTCATTCATTCATTCATTCATTCATTCATTCATTCATTCATTTATTTAACTTTTAACATTCATTTTCACAAAATTTTGGGTTCCAAATTTTCTCCCCTTATGTCCCCTCCCCGCACCCCAAAACACCAAGCCTTCTAATTGCCCCTGTGTGCCAATCTGCCCTCTCTTCTATCATCCCTCTGCCCTTGTCTCCATCCTATACCCCTTTACCTGTATTTCTTATTTCCTAGTGGCAAGAACAGTACTCGACAGTTGTTCCTAAAACTTTGAGTTCCAACTTCTCTTCCTCCCTCCCTCCCCACCCCTTCCCTTTGGAAGGCAAGCAGTTCAATATAGGCCAAATCTGTGTAGTTTTGCAAATGACTTCTGTAATAGTAGTGTTGTGTAAGAACTAATTATATTTCCCTCCATCCTATCCTGTCCCCCATTACTTCTGTTCTCTCTGTTGATCCTGTCCCTTCCCATGAGTGCTGACTTCAAATTGCTCCCTCCTCCCCATGCCCTCCCTTCCATCATCCTCCCCCACCCTGCTTATCCCCTTATCCCCCACTTTCCTGTATTGTAAGATAGGTTTTCATACCTAAATGAGTGTGCATTTTATTCCTTCTTTTAGTGGAGTGTGATGAGAGTAAACTTCATGTTTTTCTCTTACCTCCTCTCTTTATCCCTCCACTAATAAGTATTTTGCTCGCCTCTTTTATGAGAGGCATTTCTCCCTTTCTCCTCCCAATATATTTCTCTCTCACTGCTTGATTTCATTTTTTTAAGATATGATCCCATCCTCTTCAATTCACTCTGTGCACTCTGTCTCTATGTGTGTGTGCGTGTGCATGTGCATGTGTGTGTGTGTAATCCCACCCAGTACCCAGATACTGAATAGTTTCAAGAGTTACAAATATTGTCTTTCCATGTAGGAATGTAAACAGTTCAACTTTAGTAAAGTCCCTTATGACTTCTCTTTGCTATTTACTTTTTCATGCTTCTGTTCATTCTTGTGTTTGATCAGCTCTGGTCTTTTCATCAAGAATGCTTGAAAGTCCTCTATTTCATTGAAAGACCATTTTTTCCCCTGAAGTATTATACTCAGTTTTGCTGGGTAGGTGATTCTTGGTTTTAGTCCTACTTCCTTTGACTTCTGGAATATCCTATTCCACGCCCTTCGATCCCTTAATGTAGAAGCTGCTAGATCTTGTGTTATCCTGATTGTATTTCCACAATACTTGAATTGTTTCTTTATAGCTGCTTGCAATATTTTCTCCTTTACCAGGGAACTCTGGAATTTGGCCACAATGTTCCTAGGAGTTTCTCTTTTTGGATCTCTTTCAGGTGGTGATTGGTGGATTCCTTGAATATTTATTTTGCCCTCTGGTTCTAGAATCTCAGGGCAGTTTTCCTTGATAATTTCATGAAAGATGATGTCTAGGCTCTTTTTTTGATCATGGCTTTCAGGTAGTCCCATCATTTTAAAATTGTCTCTCCTGGATCTATTCTCCAGGTCACTTGTTTTTCCAATGAGATATTTCACATTATCTTCCATTTTTTCATTCTTTTGGTTTTGTTTTGTGATTTCTTGGTTTCTCATAAAGTCATTAGCCTCCATCTGTTCCATTCTAATTTTGAAAGAACTATTTTCTTCAGTGAGCTTTTGAATCTCCTTTTCATTTGGCTAATTCTGCTTTTGAAAGCATTCTTCTCCTCACTGGCTTTTTGAACCTCTTTTGCCAATTGAGTTAGCCTATTTTTCAAGGTGTTATTTTCTTCAGCATTTTTTTGGGTCTCCTTTAGCAGGGTGTTTACTTGTTTTTCATGCTTTGCTTGCATGTCACTCATTTCTCTTCCCAGTTTTTCCTTCACCTCTCTAACTTGATTTTCAAAATCCTTTTTGAGCTCTTCCGTGGCCTGAGCCCATTGAGTGGGCTGGGATGCAGAAGCCTTGACTTCTGTGTCATTCCCTAATGGTAAGCATTGTTCTTCCTCATCAGAAAGGAAGGGAGGAAATGCCTGTTCACCAAGAAAGTAACCTTCTATAGTCTTATTTTTTTTTTCCCTTTTCTAGGCATTTTCACAGCCAGTGACTTGACTTCTGAGTGTCCTCTCCACCCCCACCTCACCTCCAGATCCACCCAGCCAGCACTTGGGGTCTGAGCTTCAAATGCTGCTTTGCAGCCTCAGGGCTTTGGGCAGGGGCAGGGCTGCTATTCAGTGTGAGATTAAATTCAGGTGCTCAGGTCAGGGCAGGGCCACCTCTCGGGCTCAGTTCCCTCAGGGGGTTTAAGCAGAGACCTTCAACAATGGATCTGGGCTCCTGCCTGCTTGGGGAGCCCTGGTCTGCTCCCGCCTCAGCTGCTGCCTCCCGAGAGGGCCTGAGTTATGGGGGCACCCCACACCCTTCTCGACCTGCCAAAGAGACCCTCTCACCGACCCTTGTCACCTGTGGGTGGGGGACCCGCGTGGCCGCTGGAGATCCCGTCCCTGAAGCCTGCTCGGATCCACTCCTTTCCGTGTGCTGCCGAGGCAGGGTTGGGCTCTGCTCTGGGTCCGGGGCGCGAGGGACCTTTTGTGAAAGGTTTTCAGGCTCTCTGGAGCAGAAATCTCCAGAGATTGTTCTGTGGCTTCTGCTGCTCCAGAATTCGTTGGTGGTTCTTTTTTTACAGATATTTTATGGGCAGTGGGTTCGGAGGTAGCGTATGTGTGTCTTTCTACTCCGCCATCTTGGCTCCACCCCCAGGTGTTATTCCTCTGACCCAGATCTGAAGAAAGATCTCCATAACATCCCTGCCTTGCAGTCACCCAGGGAAAGGGAATCCACAGCCCAGACCCCAACCCCTCCAGGAAGTCTGTCTCTGTCTGTCTCTCTGTTTCGCTCTCTCTCACTCGTCTCCCTCTGTCTCATTTTACAGACAAGTAAACAGAGGTACACAGAGACATGATCAACTTTCCCAGGGTCTCATAGCTTGATTGAGTCAAAGGAGGGATTTGAACTCAGGTCTTCCTGGCTCCAAGCTCAGTGAAATAGCCAGTGAACTAGGCTAGGTATTCTCTCTGTCACTCCTGTTCTTTACCCTGCCAGGCCAAGCAAAACAAATCTGAACCTTTTTCCAACATGACTGCCCTCCAGTGACTTGGAGAAGGCTATCCTGTCTTCCAATATCTTCTCTCCTTACACGAAACATCAATATGAGATTTAGAATATCTGGATTAGACCTTGGAGGTCAGTCCTCCCTTGTTATAGATGAGAAATTGAGGCTCCAAGAGTTTCTCTGATTCGCCTATGGCCTCATGTGGTAGAAGTTCAGTGTCAGCTTTTGAACCCATGTTCTCTGCCTCCAGATCCATTCTTTCCAATGGCCCCCATTGCCCCATTCCCCCAACCATCCTCAGATGGCCAGACCATCTCAGTCAGCCTCCTCCACATGTTCCTGCATGTCAGATGGACAAGAGCAATGGAAGGAAGAAAGTTGAATGCTCCCAGGATCCCTCCTCTTGTCACCTTATTTTATTGGGGAGGCCTTTGGCTTTGTTCCCTCAAAGAAATGCTCTGTCCAGGTCAACGGAGTAGGCCTGCTTGGAGCTTGGCCCCCAGCATGTTTTCTGCCAGTGTTCTCTTTCTGGAGAGGTTAGCCCTAGTCTGCCACAGACAGTGACATGATGGAGTGACCAGCAAGGTTCTCCTCAGGTCAAAACATAGAGCAAAAAGCTGGAGTTTTGTTGATGCCCATGGCCCCATGCCTGCTTCGGTAATGCCTTCAAGCTTTGGAGCACCAACAAGTAATTTCTTTACTAAAAACATATTCAAACCCTCCCCCACAATCAGTTCCCAAGATATAGATATATAGACATAGATATAGATTTTAAAGCCTCCAAGGAAGGTGGAGGCAACCAACCATGAGATTAAAAACAAGTGGTCCTGCCCTGGAGAGCTCCCTACCCAAGTCCAAAGGGCCAGCTTCTGGGTGCTGAGGCCAAGCTCCTGGGGAAGTTCATTTAAACCGCCCTGGTCAGAGGCATTGCTATGGAAATGGTGGCATTCACTGAAGATTTTTTGAACCCAGGGGGTGGCAGGTATGGATGGCTCACTTCATCTAGCTAAACACCCCACTCTCCAGGAAGTTTTTGCCAACCTCTTAGATAGACCCCCAGCCCAGTCAGAGAAATGACCTCTGATACACTTTGCAAATCATGTCAGGAGCCTGACTGGCAACATGGAACCTCTTTGTTTCTGCCTATCACAAAGAAGGCTTTGGGAAATCCTCAGGACATGGCAATGTGGCAGATCAGGCAGTTGGGTTGCGCTGAGACTTAGACTGGGATCCTGAACCTTCAGATCACCTGCCTTCCTCCACAGGCCTCCCAGCTGCCTCATTTCTCAGGAGTTAGGGGCTATACTCAGTACCTCCACTCATCTCTTGAAGCTCTGAAATGAAAAGAAGTGGGCAGAAATACACACGCACAGACATCTCAGAACCACATAATGCTCATTTGATCCTTTTTTCCTGGTCAAAGCTGTCAAGATTTCCTTTATTTTCTTCATTTCCAATCATAAAAGAATGATAAAGGATTCTTTCAAATGCACTTTACAAGGCTTAGTTCATGCCTGGCAATGAAGCCACGTGATCCACAAGGTCAGTGAGATGCCGATGACCTTCCCCGGTTGTTGAATTTCAAGGGCACTCAGAAGCACTGCTATGGCCCTGGCATTTCTGCAAATGGAGTTGCTGATTCAACCAGGCAGCCAGAGCGGGAGATTTCCTGGAACTTTTTTGTGCCTGCAGCCCCTCAATGATCAATCAGTCAGTCAATCAGTAAGCATTTACTAAAAGCCTCTTATGTTCCAGTCACTAAGGAAAGTGCTTGGGATACAAAAGCAAAAATCAAGCAATCCTTGACCTCAAAGACTATCATGAGATAATGCCTTCACATTGACTTTTTAAGACAAATGGAAAGGGATTCTATTTGGACTCTACCCCTATGGAAAGAAACTCTGGGGTTCAGGGAGAGTTCATCTGGGGGGGGGCAGAGAAGAAACTGACTACCCGACAATTTCCCCTGTTGTCTAATTATTATTGCTAATTAGGCACAACTCTTGGGCCTTATTGTGCTATAGAAGGAGTTATAAGTAATGTCATCACACATTAAATTTCAGTACCCTGGGTAAAAGATCCGATTGCCCTACCCCAGGTATACCTTTTGCTAGAACCGGTTGAAAAATCCCAGTGATATCTTTGGCATTGTGACAGTCTGTGACAGCCCTGTTCTTTATTCCTTCCTAACAGGTGGTCCAGGAAGCGGGAAGGGAACTCAGAGCTTGAAAATAGCTGAGCGCTTTGGGTTTGAATACATTTCAGTGGGAGAGTTGTTGAGGAAAAGAATCCACAACACAAGCAGCAACCGCAAATGGAGCCTCATTGCCAAAATCATCACGACTGGAGAACTGGCCCCGCAGGTACCGTGGCAGCGCGCGGTCTTTGTCCCTTGTCTCTGCGCCCCTTTCCTTCCGGGCTCCCCTCGCCCTAAGGCTTGGCTCTCTCTCGCTAGGAAACCACAATCACTGAGATAAAGCAGAAGTTGATGCAGATGCCTGACGAGGCTGGGATCGTGATCGATGGGTTTCCCCGGGATGTGGCACAGGCGTTATCCTTCGAGGACCAGGTAAGGAAGTCGCTTCGTTCCTCCGCTGGGTCCGATCTTTCAGAGCCGAAAGGCAGCTTTCATCTAGGAGCTCTGGTCCCCAGATGCTTGGCGCGATGACCGCTCTAAGTTAGCACGTGCTGACCTTCTGGACTTCGGTTTTCAAAAAATGAAGCATGGAAATGACAAATACCTCAGGTCTAACCAATGGCCGACTGGCCATTGTAATTCAAACGTCTTTCCACTTCAGCCCCAAAACCTTTCTCTGGTTATTTTTATCCCCTTACAAAGGAAAAAAAATGCTTATTAAATTGTTAGGTTATCATTCTCAGAAAAATGGCACATTGCCCCCAAATTAACTGTATTTTAATCACAGTCTTTCTTACTCATCAAGGGCAAGTCATCTTAATTGAACTGGAGAGAGAGAGAGAGAGAGAGAGAGAGAGAGAGAGAGAGAGAGAGAATTAAATCCGAAGAAATCTGCAGATATTGTATCTAAGTAACAGAGTGGGTAAACTGAGGAGCAAATTTGACCAGAGCAGATCAAAATTTTTTTGTATCAGCACAGATAAATGGGGGACTCATTTTAACAGAACTGGTGGTTTGATTGACTCTAAGCTATTCAACCAATTTAAATTCAAGAAATATTTTGTAAACACTACTGGAGGAGCTGAAAAGGTGACTAAGAGCTGGCTGTGGCCCTCCAGGAGCTGATTATGGTTGCCTGAAGCAACAAGAATGGGGTCTCAGCTGCCATTTTCTCTTGGCCATAAATTCTACTGATTAAAAGGTCTTTAATTCTATCAGAAAACTATGAAATAGTAATGATTTCAAGTCTCTTCAGAATTTTATTTCTGTGCAAGGAATTTCATTAATCTGATAATAGGGTACTTATATTTCCATTGATGGGGCATTGGGATAAATACCTGATTTTTATTTCTGACCAAATTCTGCGATGTGCTATATTTTGTATTGTAGGCACCATTAAACAAAGGGTACCCATTCAGTACTGATGTCAAGGATCTTGTCTTTCAAAAACAAAGCACAACTGAGTGTTTGTAATCTCTTGGAGCTGTATTGAGAATGTCTGTTCTTCATCTTCGAAAAATGACGAAATTAGCAGAGACTTTAACATCTCCGTGGAGCCGGGCTAGTATCAGTGGGACATGTTGTTTACCAGGGGAGATTTTAGCCCTTCCATACCCTCTCATCTTCCACTTCTCTAGTTCATATCCTCCCACAAACCCCTGATAAGGCTCTATATCCTCAATCTGGAGGGCTTCTTCTGGGCTTTGACAGTTGGGGTGGGGGTGGTCCATCTATCAGTTTTGCTTTACTTCTGTGTCTGACTCTCCTCCCATCTGGTCAGACGTTCCTTGGATGATGCCTGTCTTTTCTTGTGTTGTCTCTACTACACTGCAGCCAATTACAAACCAGGCTTTATGGTAGTTAAATGAAATCTAAATTGGCAGTAACAGATGAGAACCAGGCAAGGGACACACTTGGGGAACCAGGAAAGGGACAAGCAGCTTTACTACCAGGTAAGCAACAGGCTCTCCTTCTGGGGCTGCTGCTCCCAGCCAAGGCCCTCCTTCTGGAGGGCCCCCCACCAAGGTCCTCCTGGCTTCTCATAGCTGCTACTGAGAGAAACTGCTGGGGGTCTGTCTGTCCTCTCTTGGGAGGGTTTTCTTCTCCATCCCACTCACTGTCTCCCCCTTTGTTCTGTTTCCTCTGGATCACCCACTCTTCTCAATGTCTGGGGCAGCCTGGGAAATCTTCCCTGGTCATTCTTAAGGCCCCTCAGAGCCTAGATGTTATTGTCCATCAGAAAACAGCTCCCATCTCTCTTTGCTCTATGTCCAAGCCTGTTGGCAGAAGTTAAAATGTGGGTTATACATAAGCACATGTATGTACACATATAAGTGCATCTGTATGTATACACACATACACACACACACACACACACCCCTTTCTGCTTATGTACCTGGTAATAATAATCACTTCTGGGTCCCAGGGTCAGTATGCTTCCTCCTATTCTTCTCGATAAAGCTCCTCGAATGCAAACAGTCGGACTGGGGTCATTCCTGAGGGTCCTGGCCCTTTTTTCTCACATTCTTGGCCTCCTTACAGCCTACACCAAGCCAGAGTCCCAGAGACAGTTCACTTGAGGCTTAGATTTAGGCACATCAGTGGGGTCTCCCTGAAGCAGGGGCTCAAAGGCACTGATCAGGTCGGGGAGAAATAGTTCTTTTCTACACACAAAGCAAATGCTTGATACAAAGGTTCTCTGTGACTCTGATGGCCCAGAGGGCTCAAGAGAGGATTTAGTGATGTCTGTTTGCATTCTTGGGTGAAGGCAGAGGTTTAAACTAGACAAAGAGCAGTGCCCACTGCTGTTGTACTCTGCTGGGACCTTGAGGCAGGAATCCTGCAAAATGTATTGAGTGAGTACTTAGGATATGCTGAGCACTGGACTGTACTAAGGGCTCTGGATGTAGATGGAAGCACAAAGACAGCCCCTGCCCTCAGAGGGATTCCAGTTTAAGGAGGAAACAGTTGGAAGGAAGCTCAGAAGGGGGAGGTCTTTGTGTGGAGCTCAGCCATGGGGAAAGGCATGTGGAAGGAGGAGGGACATTCCCGGTTGAGAAGACCTCAGATGCTGAAGGACATCTCAGGCAGAGTGGAAAGTCCTGAGAGTCCAAGGCAGGCGGGCCTGACGCATGCTGCGCTCTGCAGGACTCAGGAATGGGCATTACGATACTTCGTCTCAGATCTGGTCAGCCCTGCCACAAAGTCAGCTCATCTTCATGGCCATGGCCATGTTTCCTAAGGGCATGGGAAAAGTTTCTGAAGAGGCCTCTGTAAAGCAAAGTCAGCCCCAGACCTCTTGAGTTCATAGTGTCTTCACTGCCTGGATGCATCCATCTCAAGGTCAGGATTCAGTCACCTAGAATTGGGCAAAGAAATAATCACAGAAGAAGTGGCCAGAAGACCAGGTTCAATCTCCTCTGTTGGGTCTTCCTACACTTGCTGTCCTTTGGAGTAGTTGTCCTTTGGCCAGAGAGGGAAGAGTCACTAGCCCTGCCTTCTGCCCCTCCAGCAAAATGTACCAAGAGTACTCATGTGCTCTGCATTCAGAAAGATAAGAGTTCTGTAATGGAAGTCCCCACCCCTTCTTCAAGGTCCTGCTCAGTGACCCAGGAGGGGATGGCTTCCCATGCCCAGAGTGTCCAAGAACTGAGTTCATACACTTGGCTGTCCAGAAGTGGGCAAGACAGCTCTGTGTATATCCTTTACATGTGCCATCCCACCAGAAGAAGGTAAGCTCCTTGAGGCAGGGACTGTTTTTTCCTTTTGGTGTTTATATCTCTAGCAAAATAGGGACCAGCTTACCCCATCTGCCACCATGCTGACAGGAGAGGGTAGTTCCCCAGATAGAAGGAACCATGCAAGATGATTCCCTACTCAGGTTCTAGGGGAAACCCTGTTGAAGGAGATTTACATATCCACAAGCACAGAAGTAGCTCCTAAGCCCCCACTGGTATGATCCTCATTTACACAAATCAATAACAATGATACCATTACCTGTTAAACATGAAACAAAATAACACAAGTAAGACTAATCAGATTATAACATTTGCTCAATAAAATCCAAAAGCAGAAATAATCAAAACAACATCTCTCCTGTAAACTGGAGTAACACTTGTGTGTCAAAGGGGTCTTGGGGTGGGGACACATGATTACAGAAACCTAGCAGTGAGGTGCATAAGTAGGAAAACCCATGTTCCCAGAGCAACTCAGAACTCACTTCAGGCCTGGATGTCATTGGTCTCTTTTAGGGCATATCTTGGACCATGCCTCTCCTCCTCATCTTCTGAACTTCTTTCTACTTCTGAGGGAAACTACTTATCCATTATTCTTAGGTCAGGGAAGGAGTAGTAAACTAACTTGAATCATTCTCATAGCCACCTTAAACCCTGGATCTGCAGAGCTTCCTAGATCTGCTCTAAAAGTTTCAAGGTGGTTCTCCTCTTGAGCCATAAAGGGCAGTAAAGGTCAATGTAGGCAGGCCTTGGAAGATTTCCTTTCAAACTTGAGCTGGCACTAGAGAAAAAGACACTCCTACCCCTACCTCTACACCCATGGCAGAGAACTGTCCTTTCTTCCAATAAGCCCTTTCAAAGAGCTGAGCTTTGCTCCAGTCAGACCAGTTCCCCACATCCATAGGAGCCCTTCTCTCAGCTCTACTCAGCTCCAGATTCCTGACTTCTGAATACATTTCTCTGCTCTTTCTCCTGTAATTGAATTCTTTGAACCCTACCTCCTGATCTAGCTTGTTATTTCCTGCCTTCTAATGCCTCACATTAGTGTCTACTCAGGAGTAGAGCACTCTCATTTAGATGGAGAAACTCCAAATCTACACTTTGGTCACATATAACACAAATAAATATTGTACAATATCTCTTATCCTAAAACAAGTCTTTGTTTTGGAGTTGCCAGCAATAAACTCCAAAATCCTGAAAATAATGATGTTCAAGTTAGCTGTTGGGAAACAATGCACTGCAGCCCTTGGAGAGTACAAGTGCTTAGAGAGAGGCTGTTCTCTTGTGGTCCTCTCAGAATTTTTACCTGAAGTGTTGCTTTTCTCTACATTCCACAAAAAGTTTCTTTCTCTACCCCTCCCAGCAAATAAAATGTCCAGATAAGAAAGGGGCAGTAGCTTACTTTTGAATTAAATGGTGTAGGGTGAGGTAAGCAGAAGGGGAGGACAGTTTAAACAGCGATTATAGTTAACAGGAAAACAACTTTGAAATCAGTGCAGTGATTGTCCTGATGCCCAGAAACAGGGAGAAGCTGCTTGCCATGTCCTGCGAGGGAGGCACTCACTGGGAGGTGCAGGAGACGCCTTCAAGGTGTCTCGGACAGATGTGTAAATCTATTCTGTTTAATGACACTTGTTAGCTAAAAGGGAGGCTTTGGAGTTTTTGGTGGGCTGTAGAATTGTGATGGAGAGAAGGAAAGTGGAAATAAAGAAAATTTTAAAAAATCAAGAAAAGTTCTGAAATGAAGCATTTTAAAATACGAGGAAGGAAGTTCAGAAGGGGACCCAGACAAACAGGGCATGGTTGGTATCTGTGCTCCAATGGAAACGAAAACCCAAGCTGTACATAATTTAAGATTTCTAGCCTCATGTACATCTTTTTCTGGTTTTTGAATATGGAAATTTTCCTGGTGGTTGATGTTTCTCAAATTCATATTAAAGAAGAAAATTCTTTAAGCTATAAAACCCTGAACGAATCCCAACGTCCTGCTCTCAGGATGACTGCTGTCCAGTAGGGGAGGGGAATTATAATAGGTACATGTGTAACTCCCATAGAAGTGGGATAGAGGGACAAGAAATTGCCCCACAGAGAGGGATCCCATCGTAGGAGGTGGGTTTCCAGGTTAGACTTCACGGGAAGGAAGGGATTTAAATGGGCCCATGTGTGTTTATGTTGGGGTGAGTGGGGGCAGGGGGGGGGGGGAGAGGGGGAGGAGAAGGATCACAATTCAAAGCATTGAGAATGAAGTGCTGGGAGGCAGGAAGAGATTAGGACCAGATCAATAACCATTAGTGTAGTTTGGCCAGCAGTAGGGAGCCTGAAAGGAGGCAGTAAAAAATGAGGCTCAACTGTGAAGGGTCTCCAAAGCCAGACCCAGGAACTAGTCCTTTATCCTGGAAACAATAGGGAGCCATTGACTATTTCTGAGCAAGAGAATGACTTCAGTGGGCCCAGGCATGAGAGCTATTATTGTGGCAACTATATAAAGGCTGCATTGGAGAGGAGAAAGGCTCAGACTAGAAGCATGGCCAAGAGACTGTCCTACCAGTGCAGACAAGACAAGTGAGGCTCTGCACAGCTGGGGACAGGGAGAGGGTGACTTTTCACCCAAAAGTTGGCATAGTGCTTTGAGAGCCAGGCTCTGCTTTTTGACAGGGCTTTTCTTGGGTGGGGGAAGACAACCCTGTAAGTTCATTAGAAGAAAACTATGAATACTGATGAAATGGGGGCGTGTGGGAGAGAGTATTTTAGGGTGGAGATCAATCTGCCATTTTTTTTGGTGTTGGGATCTCCCAGTGAGGAACGTTCCTCCACCAGCACAGGCTGAGAGATTATGACTTGCTCTGTCCAGTAGTCAGCAGCTCAGCCTCTGGGACAGGCCACTACACTCCACCCGGACCACATCTCTAGCTGGGAAAAAATTCAGAAGAAATAGTTTGGTGAACACTGGGGTCTTATCAATGAGGATGGGAGCCTGGAAGATCAAGAGGCAGAGGATCTGGTTTCAAATTCTACCTCTGACATTTATACCATCTGTAATGGTAGCAAGTAATTTCTTCTTAATCATTATTTATTTAATCTTTTATTACTAATCATTAAAATTAAGGGACTAAAGTGGATAGGCTAGAGGTTTCTTCCAGCCTCTTAGCTATAATTCAGCAGCCCCCAAACCCCACCCCACAGAGAGCTTCTCCTCTGAACTTTACCTAAGCAAGACAGTGGCTTAAATCAGACTCCATTGGTCCCTAGCTAGAAGCTCTGAACCTGGTTAGAGTCTCAGGGCCAACTGTGGCTAGGCCCTCCATGGTGCTCTCAGTGTCTGCTGTCCAGGTGAGACATGGATAATGAATCCCCTAGATCAGCATTTCCTATCATTTTCGATGTCAGAGTCCAAAGTCTCCCATTGGGATCCAGGAACATCGAGATTGTTGAGGCGATGTAAAAAAGATTTGAAGTGAACGTGTTGTTAGGTGCCTTCCTGGCCTCCATTTGGAGAAGCTTGGTGAATTCATCCTCAAATTTAAGGGAAAAGAAAAGGATTGTGTGGGAATTTCAGATTACAGGAGAGGCATCTCTGATGTAATCTACAAACAGACAAGACATTTATGTTTCCTACTCATCCCTGGCAAGTTTATGCCTTCTCTTCCTCCCCTCCTCCACCCCTTAGAGTTCTACTGTTCGGAAAAATCACAGACAGCCTCTTTTCTGAACTGACTCATTAGCTGAGCTGTTTTGCCCCCAAAGGGCTGAGCAGCTCCTTTAAAATGTCTGTTCAGAGATTTGAAAAAGGCCAGATGGGGTTGGATGTTGTCCAGTCATGTCTGATGCTTTGTGAACTATTTGGGGTCTTCTTGGCAAAGACACTAGAATATTTGCCATTTCCTTCTCTGACTCTTTTTACAGATGAGGAAACTGAGGCAAACAGGGTTAAGTGACTTGCCCAGGGTCACACAGCTAGTTAGTGTCTCAGACCAGGAACTCAGGAAGAGGATTGCTGACTCCAGGTCCAGAGCTCAGTCTGCTGCATCTCTCAGCTGCCCTAGATGACAGTTAGAGAGATTCATTTGATGTGGTGGATAGAGTAGAGTGTTCAATACCCACTTCTAAAGCTTATGAGCTGTGTGACCCTGGACTAGCCATTTAACCTCTCTGAGCCTCAATTTCCCAATCTGTAAAATTAGAGTGTTTGAGGAAATGGCTTCTCCAGTAAATTTTTAACTCTTAATGTATGATCTCATAATTTAATGCTTTATGAAGGCGTGTTATAATTTTTTCACCTGTTGTGAGACACTCTGCTGGATTCACTGGATACAAAGACAAAAAAATACATATTTCCACCCCTGCTGTCAAGAAGCTTAGTTAAATAATTAGTCATACTGATTTTTTTTGGTGAATACATTATAAATTCTGTTTGGGTTGCAAATGGGGAGGAGATAAAGACCCATTTTTAGAGTATTTTTCTTGAACCTCCTGGAAGGGGAAGCCATGCAGTGGAAGTTTGATGAGGGGAACTTTACTAACTGGGTTTTACAGGTGAATTTAGCCTTTGTTTGGAATTTAGGGAAGGCAGAGCAGCAAAGGTGTCAGGGTGCTGGATGGAACAACTAAGCACCTACTATGTGTCTGGCACTGCGCTAAGTGCCTTGTAAAACAATAGCATTTGATTTTTATCCTCGTTTTGTAGGTAAAGAAGTTAAGACAGGCAGAGGTTAAATGATTTACCCAGGGCCATACGGGTAGTAAGTCTCTGAGGGAGGATTTAAACTCAGGTCCTCCTCCCTCCAAGCACGATGCTCTAGCCACAGTACCACCAGTTCCAAGTTGGGACTGCCACCTACTACCAGATGGCCTTGGGCAATTCAAGGAGAGACTCTAGGCCTGTTTCCTCATCTTTAAAGTGAAAGAAAGGATTGGAGACTTAAGTCCCTTGAAGTTCAAAATCTCTGATTATCTGATCCCATGATTACATCTTCTTAGGATTCTATCTTCCTCATAGAACCAACTATGGAGGCTAGGGAGACATCTCCTTGGGAAGATGCAGGGAATCTTCTGGGCTCAGTCCATTCTTGCTTTCTTAAGGCATTATAACTTAGTAATCAATGATGAACTGGTCGGCTTAGGTCTGTTATAGATTAGAGCTGCCTCCTTTATGCTACTTGTAGAAAATGGCCTTCAGGGAGTCAGATGTTTCAAGGAGATCCAGCCCTAGGACCAGACCTTAGTTTTTGAGGCGAAAGCCTATGACTGTCTATGACCTCTGCCCCCATCCTCAGTACCTTCTCAGGGTCACCTTGGAGCAGAGAGGCATGACACTGTCTGTCACCTGTGGGACCGGAAGGGCAGTGGTGAGAGCAGGGTCTTTCATCCTGGTGCCTTAGGGGAGGAGGAAGCCCAGAGTCACAGACCCCGCCTCCTGATCCAACTGTGGACTGAAGTAATGGGGAAACCTTAGCCCTAGGGTGATGGCCTCATTCCTGCATGGTCCGAGTTCTGGAATCTCCCCTTTTGGGAGAACTATTGCGAGTCCTTTATACCATGGCTTCTAGAGAGGTAGGAGAATTGCTGGCAGGGGACCATCCCTGTGGCCTTGAGCTGGAGCCACGGCACCAAGGAGGAGAAAGCTCCCTTTGTCCTCTGCTGAGGCAGTGAGCCATCTGTGTGGCGCAGCCCCCCGAGCAGGGGTTACCCCCTCAGCAGCTCCAGGCTCACCCAGAGGGCCCCACAGTCTGGAATCTCAGGTGCTCCCTCCAATGCCAGCGTGCAAGGGGTAGCTTTCTAGTGACCCTATGCTAGCTAGTTTAGTTCAATTAAATTTCAGTTTAATTCTTTTTAAAATTTAATTCAACTTCAGTTTCCCTGTAAAACGGGGATAATAACAGCATGTACCTTAGGAGGTTGTTGCAAGATTCAAACAGATAATCTGTAAAAAACTTTGAACACTCTGAAGCTCCCTGTGAACGTCTGCTGTGATTATGGTGATTCCTCTTAGAAGACAACTTCAAGCCATGATGTGATGCTTACAACAGGGAGACTTCAGCAGGGCCTGGGAGAAGGGGGGTCTTTCCAGGGAGAAAAGACAATGATACGACTTGTCCTTTGTGTTTTCTGCATCTTGTGTGGGGGAAAGTCAAGGCTGCCCTGTGCCTGGCATGTGTGGTTTCCTTCACTGGCTGGATGAGAAGTACAGTTCATTTGACCCTCACATGTGGAGACAGAAGTTTCCAGAGAAAACTCTGGGCAGTGGTCAAAGAGCTCAAGAGCCATGATGTGGTTCCTCCAAGCTGGGATCTGACCCAGAAGCCCCATGGTTGGTTAGAGATTGGCAGTGTACTTGCTGTGGAAATGCTGGATTATATGCCTATATTCATATATGCGCATGTGCAGACATAGTGGTGTATGTGGAGAGTTTTGTTCTATTTTATTATTTCAAATGATATTGTCAGTTTGAGAACGGAGAATGTTATGGTCCCTCCGAACTCAAGGTGGGGATAACTCCAGCCATGGATGCTTCTCAGGTCATAGACGAATGGCTAAAAAAAATCATCTGGTTGTCTCTTCTCCAGAGAGTTACAGAATTTCAGCATTACCATTTGAAAGATGTTCAAAGCAAAATACGGAAGCAAGTGAAGAAGCTATCTAAAGACAGAAGTGTTACTCCACAGGACAGGCTCTGTGAGCTCAGATCATCAACATAATAATGGTTAACATTAATATTAAGCATGCATAAAAGATACAGGGAAGGTCATCAAACCAAGGAACCTAGGAGACAGTCTTGAAGACAGAAGCCCAGAGTGAGCCAAAGCCAGGAAATAGATGAAAGATGACAGAAAAAGTGCTTTTAAAAATGAATATTAAGGGAGTTCACAGATGAATAAGGAAGGGATAAGCCAGTGCAGTGTTCGCACAGACAGTATTGTGGCCACATAAAATTGTAAGGGAAAAAACTCTCTGATTCCTCCTTTGACTCAGCCTTCATTAAGGAGAATGTTCTTTAGACAAGAGGGAATGGAGACCTACCACACACGAGAAGATGGTGAAAGAGTCCTTCCAACAAAGCAGGGACCGAGGCCCAGATCAATCTCATCTCAGGGTGGTAAAATGACACATAGATGTGACTGTAGAACAGTCGTCAATAATCTTTGAGAAATGATGGAAAAGAGGAAAGATTCCGGAAGACTGGGCTGCACACATGATGTCCCAGTTTTCTAAGAGGTAGATACTGGAAACTACAGACCAATAAGTCTGGTGTCAGTGTCTGACAAGATGAAAGAACACATTATTGAGGTGATTTGTGAGCACTTAGAAGAAAGCAGCAATCCATAGGAGCCATGGTGAGCTCACTGTGGACAGTCATGCCCAATGATCCTTGTTTCCATTTTTGATAATGTGACTAGGTTGGAGATCAGAGGAACTCCGTGGAAATGGCGTGTGCTGCTTTCATCGAGGCCCGTGTCAAAATCTTTCATGATATCCTTTTGTCAAGGTTGAAAAGTGTGGCCTGGTGGATCACAGAATGAGGGGGATTGCCATCCTAATGACGTCCTGGAAGACTCCGTTTAGCATTTTTGCCCAGTTTGGGGATGAAGAGAGAAAGCATGTTTATCACTTTTTTGGGGGGAAGGACTGAATTACAAGGAGCAGTCAATACTTGGGTGAGAGAATCAGGACTAAGGAAGATTCCAGTTGGTCAGAATGAGGAGCTGCAATCAGTTTAGCTGGACCCAATGACAACTGCTGAACAGCTTCAAAAATGAGGTGGGATGAGGGAGCTCTGACTTGGCAGCGATTTGTGTAAAAATGTCTTGAGGCTTTGGTTGAACATAAAGATACTGGACCATATTATAACTGGCTCCCCTCAATGGTAGTGTTTAACCAGAGACAAGATGATTCTTTATGCGGAATAGCATTGAGAAGATTCTGACCCTGAGGAAGCTATGTTCAGTGGTCTTTTTAATGCCCTTTGCAGTTTGGGATTGTCTGATAAGATTCTATGAATGTTGTTTGGGGCAGAAGGCAGAGTGCCATGGCCAATTAAAGATGTGATAGAACTTCTGTAACCTAAATCTAGAGGCTTATTCCCATTCTTGGTGTATAGTTCATGTCAAACAGCAAATTGATTTGGACCAATGCTTGTGAATTTTATTTGTCATGCTTAAGGAAGGAAAAACTGTTAGAGCTAAATGAATGAGGTTGTTCTAAACTTGATTATTTTAATACCAAAGATTTAGAAGTGTGTTGAGGTTTCCCAGGAGCTACTTACTCAAGAGTTTATTGAAATTAGTTTGGTTATAAATTTAAAATGACAAGCTTAATTCAGAAGGTTACAGTAGGTCACTACAACAATTCCTTGGTGTGCAAGAGTTGAAAGATCTGTGGAAGTTCAATTCAATCTAACCAAAATGTAATAAGGGCCTACTATGTGCAAGGCACTATGATAGGCCTTAAGGGGACAAAAAAAGAAAAGAAAAAGTCCGTGTTCAAGGACTGTAGTGTCTACAATGGCTACATAAAGTACATACCATATGATTTCAAGGAGACAGAACCAACCAGTATTGGGATAGGAATCAGGAGCTCTCTCATGGCAGGGGCAAGCTATGGCCCCTGGACCTGAAGACCCCCGATGGGGTCTTCCTCCCATGGTAAGGACAGTCCTTGTAGCCACTAAATACTGCTGGAGAAAGGGCCAAATCGCATTGACTGGGTCCCCCACAGATTCCTGCTGTCTGACCTCAATGGGTCCTCGGTGCTTCATCTCTGGTTGACTTCTTGTCCCAGGGCAGCCATCCCCAACCTGCCTTCTCCTCCGCTGTCTGCAGCCTCATCCCTCTGTGCAGGTTACCTCACCTGCTTTCCTAAGACGATGGGCCTCTCATTTGTGAGATTCTCTAAGGAAATTTCCTCCATAAAGGCCGATGCACCAAAAGGAGGGTCACCTCGGGGCATCCTCATTCCAAGGCCTTTTCTCTATCTCTTGGGCCACATTGCCTTGCACACAGTAGGTGATTAATCAAGGCTGGTTAAATTGAATAGTTTCTCCAACTAAATTATAAACTTCTTGCAGACATACATGGTCTCATTTTTCTTTGCCTTTCCCACAACTTTGCACATAGTGGGTCGTCAATTTAAAAAATAAATTGTCTATTTTTGGCTGAACTAAGTACATAATGGCTTTGCTCCCAAGAGCGGGCAGCAGGAAGCTTTCTCATTTGAGAGTCCTTTTCTGATTAGTGATGCTGACTCACTCAGACATGTATTGCTGAACTTGCATAATTTCCAAACCCCATTCCCTTAATGTCTATGACAGGAAAGGCCAGACCCTTGAGAAAATGCAGACTTGACTGCAATTTGAGTCTCCTAAGTAGTTGTTGAAACATAAATTCCAGTTCAAAGGGTTGTTGTTTTCTGGGAGTCTGAAATGCTGCTCTCATCAGGTTCAGTGAAGAGTAGTCCTGTGGGTTCAGCTTCACTGTACATGCATTATCATGTGTACATGGTTAAACCCACTGGAAAAAACTAACAGAAAATGTGAAAAGCGGAACTTAGAAAATGGACAAATTGGGGAGTGGGGATTATCCACAGCATAATAAAGGAGGTTCTTCACTTTATAAAGTCCCACCACAGGGTTCTTTTAAATCAGAGGCTTTTTACCTAGCTTCTGAGGACCCCTCTTGGGCTTAAGAATAGATTTCAGGAGGTCTGAGAACTTGGATAAGAAAGAAAAAAGTCATCAACTTTTGGTTTCCTTTTCAGTCGTTCAGATTTTATTTTAAGAAGGGGGTTTCCAAAGGGGCCACCAAGCTGACTGCCCAAGGGGTCTATGATGCACAGAAAGTTAGGAACCTCACTTTGAATCCACGATTTGTGGAATTCATATTGCCAAGGCAAATATTTCTAAAAATATTGATTTATGAGAAGCATCATTCTATATAAAAGCACATTAGTAGGATGGAATGATGGAGGGATGGCATCTTGTCAAGGACCGGTTCTCTCATATACATGGAGCAGAACATGAGAATGACAGTAACATTTGTTTATGTTTCTACTTTAAGTAATAAAATCTATTTATGCGGGGATTGAGGTCTGTAAAGGGCCTTCCATATGGTCTCTCATTTCATCATCGCTCCAGGCTAGGAGACTGGGATTACCTCGCCCATTTGTGGGGAGGAGACTTCTGAAATCCTTTGTTCTCAAGACTTTCCTTTGAGAACAAGAAGGGTCAGTCTATGCTTCTTTCACATGACTGACCTTCACATATATGAACACAGTTCCAGTTCCTTCCTAAGTCTCTTCTTCTTCAGATTAAATACCCACCCTCCCTTAGGCCAGTCTTCATAGAGCACAAGGAGATATGGATCATTTGTGCCCAACCTCTGGTAGAGCCTTTCAAGCTCTTTTTGGTCCGATCAGTCACTGCCAGACACACTGAACCTTTACTCCAACACCATGGTGTCATTTGGGTCTTCTTTAAGCACAAAGGACAACAACCAACCAACAGAGTGCAAGTATGGGTCCCTTCACTTGTCTAGTGGTCTTTATCTGGATGACCATTCATCTCTTACACTTTCCAAAGCTGAACTTAAAGGCCTAAGACATTTAAGGTATTTACAAGTCATCAGTCTGAGTGATCTGTCCATCTTAGATCTCTTCTTTCAGCAACCAATATGTCAACCTATTAGACAAATGGGATAGTTTAGAAGAGGTCACTGGAGGCACCTATGATTTCAGGACTGCAGTTGCCTTTAACATCCAGAACCAACTGTCAGAATGGCTTGAGGCAAGAGAGAAGTTCCCATTGGAGTCTGGTTCCTGGAAACCAAGAAATAGTTCAAGGGCATGATCCTGAGCAGGAGTTCTTCATTTTTTTGTTGTGAAGCCAATGGATATCCTTTCAGAATTATGTTTGTCACCTGCATTCACAGTTGAAGGAAATACTAGATTTTAATTAGAGGTTAGTGAACATAAAGATACAATTTTTCCCATCCATATTCATGGACTCCTGAAATCTCTCCATGGACCCAGTCTGTGTATCCGAGATTAAGAACCTCTGATCCAGAAGAACAAGTCAAATAATTTCAATTCCATTTTCACTGAATGAATACATTCTAACCACCTGTTATGCATAATGTACTATGGCATAATGTACTATGGTAAGTTCTGGGGACACAAAGAAGAAATAAGACAGTCTTCAAGGATTTTATAATCAAATAGAACATATAAGATACTCATACAAATACCTATGATACACAGTGGAAGACAATACAAAGGAGAGATCCATGAAGGCGCTGCAGAGGGAGAGATCCCTTCTAGCTGAGGTAATTAGGGAATGCTTCATGGAAGAGGGGTTTTTTTGGAGGGACTTTGAGAAATCAAAAGGGAAGGGAGACATTAGAGAGGGGAAATCCATCCCAGGATGGATGGTGGGATCAAAGATATGGAAGCAAGAGGAGCAGGAGCTGGGAACAACCTGTTTTCTAGGATAAAGGGAAGTGATATAAATAAATCAATGTGAAATAAGGCAAGAAAAGTTGACTGCATTCAGAGTGTGGAGAGCACTGAATGGTAGGCAACTGTTCTTGCTTTGTTAGGCATAGAGAAGCCACATTTGGGAGTCTGGAAGGAAAGACTACAGAGTAGTTCATTGAGGGAGATCACTGGAGAGTAGGGAGACATTGGGGATAGATGGTGGGAAGATTGGAGGTCAGCCAGCCCAGTTGGGAGGTCATGAGTGATTGACCCAGCATGGAGGCTGTGCCAGTGGGAATTAGAAATATTGGGGAGGTGATAGAAACAACAAGGTTGAGCAAATAACTGGATGGGCAAGGGGTGGTAAGGGAGCAAAACAGATCAAAACTAACTGATCACAGAACTGAAAAGATAGTCACTGAGTCACCATTGAGTCCAAGCCGTCCTTGAAAGGAACTCGCACCAACATCTCAGAGCTTCTGTTTGAAGGGCTGCTAGGAGAGGGAGCCCATTGCTTCACAAGTAAGCCCATCCCACCTTTGAATGGCTGTCATTATTAGGAAGTCTTCTGAACCTTGAGCTGAAATCAGCTTTTCTTCCAACTTTTTCTCTTTGCTTCTGTACTCTAACCCAGGGCCAGTCAGGACAAGTCTATTCTTCCTGCACTTAACAGTCTCTTGTCTTCCTTGAATCTTCCTTTCTCCAGGCCAAATATGTTTCATTCTTTCAGTCCCCCTCCCAGGTCATGGGCTCTGGGCCCTGCACCATGCTTATTGGAGGATGGGAGGAGCCAAGGGCTGGAGGAAGGACACATGAGGGCCTAGGGAAGAGTCCATTAGGTGAGAATGTGGAACCCAGGACTCAGTGTTTCTGCCACAGGGCCATTTGTTTCCTGTTGCTTGGTGTCTGGACAGGCCTTCTGGAAGCTCTTTGGGTTTTGTCCTCCATTGCATCTCGCTGTTTTACAAGGGGATCCTGCTCGTTCTCTCCCACCATCTTTCTCCATAAATTTGTATAAACAAGCTTATATTTCAGTGTTGCCTTTGGTTACAAAACCTCAGCTGAGTAAGTCAAGCAGTTGCTATGAATGTCTTTTGATTTCCTCCTCATGGAGCTGATTTACCCTGGTTGAATTTCTGCCTCCACTGTCACTGGTATTGACATCCTTCCTATTGTTCACCTCCAGTGTTTTAATGTTGTTTAAATCTGTCAGTTTGGAGGGCTTCAGTTACACTCCCCATCCTGTCCTAGCTCTTCTTTTCCTACCCTCGATTGTTCTTGGTCTCTTCTCTGAGCATACTCAGGTATGCCTCTCACATCGCTAATGGATTACTTTCTGGTTAAGTTCTTAACTATCTCATTTTCTATGAAGCTGCTCATTACTTGCAATGTCTAGCACCTTCTATTTCTTTTCTTAATGAATGTATGATGCAGAAATGAAGCTTCCTGTGTAGTTCACCAGTCTTTGGTCTCCTTCTTGTCTTACTCACAAACCACTTTTTCGAACATTTCTTTTGCCGTTCTCATATTTCACTTCAACTTTGCTTGGAAATCCCTGAGTTCTGAAGCATGTATTGATTTAATTTGAAGGGTCTTATCAAGTTCTTTGTAGAACTGATCTACCAGCGTTGAGGCACAGACTGCCATTGTTTTCATGGTGGTCTCTTTGCAAATGCTTATCTTGAGCTCTGCATGAGGAGATGCCCAATGTCCCATGAAATGTGGTCTCTCATTGTCTTTGGGTGTGCAGTGAAGCTCATTCTGCAATGCCTTTTTTCACAACCCCAGAGAAAGCCTGTGAGCCATTCTTGGATTGTGCAGTAACTTCCACCTTTTTTTCTGTTTTATTTACATCAAGGATATCATGACTGAGATAATTCAGTTCCTCCAGCATTACATTCACTTTGGAGACATAAGTCAAGGATCTCACAGTGAGAGCACCCATAGCTAAGCTGAGATTTGTGGATGAACTTAAACTGGGGTGGCTCTTAGCATGCCACCTTTTTCTCCATTTAGCCACAAGTTCCAAAAGACAGATTGTCCATCAACAGCATCATTGGGAAACATTGCCATCCAAAGGGATGACCCTGAAGAATATAGTCAATAGGACACTAGACTTGTGGTCACAAAGACCTGGGTTCAAATCCTACCTCAGTCACTTATTAGGTATGTGGTTCTTGGCAAGTCAGTCAATTTCTCTGGGCTTCACTTTTTTTATTGGTAAAATGGGAGTTTCCTCTCATAAAGAGACTGCAAGGTGAGCAGTCCATTCTCAGGTACCCAACAGAGCCCAGGCTTGATGTCTGGATGTTTGGCTTGATGGCCTCTGAGACTTCTTCCAGCTCAAGATCCTGTAACCCTACAAAAGGGATGACAGTCATTTGGATAAATAAGATCTAATATGTTTGCTAAAAAAACATCCTTCTTTGTACTAACTTCATAAATATGGATGAGGAGTATTGTGACATACTGGATCCTGGAGTCAGAAAGACCTGAGTTCCAGTCTTGCCTTGACACATATTGACTGTATGACCTACATAAGTCACGTAACCCCTCAGTGTCCCAGACAACTCTTTAAGACTGAAAGTTACAGACAAGTTGCTGGTCCCCATTAGAACAAATTTTGCATGTGGGGGGTTTCCCACAGCAGTCAGATTACAGGTTCCTATCAAGTAAATGTAGTGTCCTCCCTGGATTGCTCTACACAAATTGCCCTCTCAAATTCAGTCTTCAAGCTGGCTACCCCAGATCCAAGGAATTATGCAGGTCCACACTCCTTAAACTGGAGATGGTGAGCCCCCACTGGTGAATTCACTTTAATAGCCATCCAGGTAACACACTGAGCTCAAAGCAAAGGTTTTTCTGAAATGCCATGGTATAGAAAATAACAACAAAACCTTAACCCACCTAGTACCAGACTCACCAATACTCAGTGACAGTATGCAATGGTCATGGCCAGAGAGTACATAGAGAGAGAGCCTCCCCCACCCACTCCAGAGTCAGAAGTCTGTTTTCTGGAGTGCCCATTTCTACTGAACCAATCTCTCCAATGGGCTCCCTAGGCTTGCTCTTTGCCACAGCCCCAGTCTACTTCCTAGCGGAACTCTCGGTGCCTGGGCTCTGTTTGGTCCCTGAGAATGGACTGCTCATCTTGCAGTCTCTCTATAAGAGGAGGCTACTCAGGGTGGAAACTACTGAAGACTGTCTCTTAGTTACAGGCTGTGAATGGAGTCTATTAAAGTCTGAAAGGGGTGACATCTTCATGACTCATTATTTCTGTTACCCACTTCTTACGTCCTGCAATTTCACAGAGTTGAGGGATAACAACTGAGAGGAGTTCCCTGATCCACCCCTAGATCTGGGAGCACGTGTGTGTTTATGTGTTAAGAGAGGGTTTTGGCCAGTTCTTTGTTATCTCAAATGGGAAAGTGTGCTTGTAGGGTGAAATTGAGGCATCTGCTAGATAGAAAATCTTTCTGAAAGTGGCATTGCTAAACATGACAACAAATGATTGAGTGAAAATGTGTCATCTCCTTCCCTTGAAATCTTTTTAAAAATCTTCAAGAATGTTCCATGCTAGCAATAAGTAGCTGGTGAATGAATGAACAGACCAAGCAATCACTGGCCCCAAATGATTGAAGATTCCATTCTCTCCTCCTTTTCTTTGGTTTCTATTATACACTATTATAATCCTTAAACTGTTTCTCATGTCCATTGGTCTATTGCTCCCACTTTTAGTCACCTAAATATGTTTTCCTTGAAATATAGAATATAAAAATAGAAACTGAATAGGGAGGAAAGTCTCTGTATGGAAATTTCAGTGTTTAGGAAGGGTTTTTTGCTTAGGCATACTAGAATCTATGGAATTTCCCAAAATAAAGAAACAATAAGGCCCTAAATAACCTAAAAATAATTGGTCTTGTTAGCAGCAATGTGCCAGCAGCTTCCTGGGCCCCTAATAGACTGCCTGGTCAAATGAAGGCAGCAGCTCCCATGTTTAACCCCAAGGGTTCTCAGGACTGGGAAGGGTAATGCAGTACCAGCAGGAATCAGAATGAGACCATGTTTAGAGCAGCCTTTCAAAGCCTCTGAAAATTACCTTGTGTAGCCCTGGGAGGAGAAGCTAACCAGCCCTTGGAGGATTCCCAACAAAATGGCAGCATCAACAAAAAGAAATCTGGAATGCACAATGTGGGGAAATCAGATGAAATTCAGGGCTGGGGCATTTCTGCAGCAATGACAGAATCCTGGAATTTCGGAGTTAGAAGGGAGGGCAGTCTTCCCCAGACTCTTGGAAAGAGTTCCTTCTGCCCACCAACACAGCTTAGTAGGGAGATCGGACTTAGTGTGACTGGGCACATTTCTGCCAATGCTCATCTCCTGACTAGGGGTATCCAGCCTCTATGTGAAGCCTGGAGGGAGGGGGAGAAGCCTCCAGAGTCTGAGGCAGCCCCTTCTACCTGTGGAGGGTTCTAATCAAAGCAATTCAACTTCAGTGTGTCAGGAAAACTTTACCCCTTCTGCTATTATGTGCACAAGGTATCATTAAATGATATTAAATGATATTAATAATAGCTAATGTTTATATGGAACTTTAGAGTTTGCAAAATTCTTTGTTCCTCTCATATAGGGAAAGGGAGGGAAACTGGAGAGACGAGCAGTGGCCCCATTGGTGACCATGGAATGCCAAGGGATCTGGCTAGAGTAGGGTTGAGGAAAGTCCACCCAGGCTGACGAGTAGATCCCATGTGGAGGGTCTGTGAGGGCCCTTGGACAAGGGTTGCACTGCATAGGAACAGAAGGTGTGAATGGGCTGTGATCAGCATCACTGAAGGGAGGATCCATGTTGGTGAAGTCCCAGATTCATTAAAGTTTGAAGGTTTCAAAGCATGGAAATATCTGAATATGATTGTGTCTGCATATCTGCTCAGAACAGGCATCTGTAACTTCAGCAACACAGATTCTGGCCTCTCTGCTTCAATAGAAGATCTTTTTGAGATGCCCATACCAGCATCCTCTCTGGAATTTATATAGCACTTTAAATTTTGCAAAGTACTTAATATATTTTATCTGTGAGGCATGGGCTACAATTAAATTCATTTTATAGATGAGAAAATGAGACTGAGAAGTTAAGTGTCTCTCACCCAGAATCACACAGTAAATGTCTGAGGTGAGATTTGAACTCAAGTCTTCCTGACTCCAAATCCAATATGGTATCCATTGTGTTGCTGTGGTTCACCTGGTTTTGATCTTTTCTAAGCTTAGCTAGTCCTTCAAAGATACACAGCCCACTCCTGGCTCAGTAGGACCTTTCCTGGTATCTTGCCCACTAACTGTGGTTTTCTGCCCCCTCTCCCCTGAGGGACTGAGGCTGAGCTTGGAGGCTCTTTCCTTCCTATACTCCCTTCTCGTACAACCATCTCATCAGCTTCCATGGGTTCAATGAACATCTTTATACAAATAAATTCCAGATCTACATATCCAGTCCCAGTCTTTCTTCTGAGCCCCAGTCCAGCACCATGAAGTCTGTACTGGACCCTTGGAACTGGTTGTCTTGCAGGCATTTCAAATGCTAATGTCCAAAATAGAAATTAATAGCTTTTCTCCTTTCCAGACATTTCTGTTCCCATCAAGGGTACTGCTGAATTCCTTGACTCCTCAACCTCACTCACACCACACACTCAGCCAGGGGCCAAACCTTGCCTTCTCTTTCTCCATGACTCTTGGATGGGTCCCCTTCTGGTCACTCACACAGCTACCACCCTACTTCAGGCCCTCGGGATCTTTTGCCTAATTGATTGTAACAGCTTCCAAGATTATCTCCTAGGTTTCTCTGCTCTCTCATCCATCTTCCCCACAGTTGCCAAAGGAATTTTCCTCAAGTGTAGGTCTTGCTGACCACTTCACCCCATCCCCTCCCCAAACCTCATGACTCCAGGGATTGCTTCTAGAATCAAGCACAAACTCTTTTTTGTGATCGAAAGCTCATTGCAGTCTGCTCCCTCTCTTTCTTTCCACTCTTTCTATACATCCCTCCCCTCCCTTTATGATCCAGCTATACTGGTCAACTTGCTATTTGGAAGAGAGAAGGGTTCAGGGAAAAAAATAACAGGGTCTGCTTTGGACATGCTGAGTTTGAGATGTCTTCATGTCAAACAGGCAGTTATTAATGAAAGACTCTGAGGGGAGAAATTGGGCTAGATCCAAAGAAATGCAAGTCACATGCAGAGAGATGATCATTAAACCCCTGATGAGGTCACCAGGAAGCGAGTATCAAGACAAAAGAGAAGGAGGGTCAGGATGGAGCTGGGGGTTGAGATATGGAAAATGACACAACAGAGGCTGATAAGGAGCAGTCCTACAGGTAGGAGGCAAACCTGGAGAAAGCAACATCCTGAAAACCCAGGGTGATGAGAGTATCTAGGAGAGGTCAGGCAATAATGTCCCATGCAGCCAGAGGTATCTCAGAAACACAGAGGACTTGAATCCAGGTCTTCTTGCCTCCCAGGCTGCTGCTCTCCCTAGTACATCTTGCTGTTTCTGCCCCTGAGGATCCCTTCTTAAACACCTTCTCTTGATCCTGTGATCCCCTCAAGGTGCTGTCCATCCTTCCTTTCACAGCAAGACTCCTGGAAAATTCTTTCTACATGGAGTACCTCCATTTTCTCATCACAAACTCACTTCTCAGTTCTTTGCAATCTGGCTTCCTCCACTCAGCCCTTCCCCGAAACTTCACTGTCCAAGGTAACCAGGAATCTCTTCCTTGCCAAAGCTGGGGGCGTTTTTCTCAGATCTCCTTGCCTCTCTGCAGCACTTAAATCTATGGACTGTTTTTTGCCTCCCTCATACCTTCTTTCCTTTCTAGGCTTCATCTCACCAAGTCTCCGTCACCTGCTTCCTTAGGACCACTGGTCTCTCTTCAGCTTTGCCTCCATTTGGGGTATAGAGAGCTGAGCCCCTCACTTTTATTGTGGACTGGAACTTTGTGCTTCTGCTGCTTTGTTTCCTCATTGGAGCTCCTCTTTATAGCTTCTCACTTAGTACATGGGTACATCTTTTAGCCCCCATTTATTTTATTTTAAGTCCTTGGATTAGATTTGCAAGACACTAAGCAAATACATTTTTACAAACCTTCATTTAGTGCATTCCACCCTTGGCCAGGAGTTTGCCATTCCTATATTTTCTTTCTTTAATTAAATGCTTTCCATTTAATGATAATTTATTTTCTCTCCATCCCAATGCCCCACTAGTGGGGTGAGGGGAAAATACTGAGCCCTTATAACAAATACGCAGTCATGCCAAACACATTCCTACCTTGCTTATGTCTCCAGTCAAGAAGCGGGCAGATACTTCAGCCCTGGCTCTCTGGAATTGTGGTCAGTTGGGGTGTTGATCTTTGTTACGTCTTTCAGAGTTTGTCCTTACAACATGGCTGTTATTGAATAAATTATTCTAGTTTTCCTCATTCCTCACTGCATCATTTCATCCAAGTCTTCCCAGGTTTT
Source organism: Notamacropus eugenii (assembly GCF_028372415.1). Classification (NCBI taxonomy): domain Eukaryota; kingdom Metazoa; phylum Chordata; class Mammalia; order Diprotodontia; family Macropodidae; genus Notamacropus; species Notamacropus eugenii. The sequence goes on from NC_092873.1 coordinate 538,663,859, forward strand.
GCTGAAACTATCCCTTTCATCATTTCTCATGTCACACTAATTTTCCATTACAGCTATAGGCAATACTTTGTTCATCTTTTTAACAATTAATGGGAAATTCCATTCTGTGCCTCTATCAAGAGTTTTTATATATTTTTGTACCTGTGGGTCTTTTTCCTCTTTCTTAAAAATATCTTTGGGATATAGACTTAGTAGTAGCATTACTGGGTCAAAAGAGAAGAGTTTAGTGACTTTGGAGGCATAGTCCTAAATGGCTTTCCAGAAAGGCCTAACTCCAACAACAGTTCCCTCTGTGCCTTTTCTCCCCACAGATGAACCAACACAAGCCACTTTCCTTTCTTCATCAATGTTGCCAATCTGATGGGTGAGAGGTGGAGCCTCAGAGTTGCTCTAATTTGCATTTTGATAATTATCATTGATTTGGAGAATTTTTTCATATGGCTATTCTTGGATTTTTTTCTCTTAGAAAATTACCTGGGCATATATGTTGACCATTTATCATAGTAATTTTGACATTTGCTAACCCCAACTTTGGATACCATCTTAGCGAGCTGTTCACTTCCTGGACCAATTTTTCTTCTCTAATTACCTTGCCTTTAAAATGATGCTATCAACCTCAGAGAGTGAATTAACATGACTGAAAAACTGTTCTCCTTTCTGCCCTCATGCTCCCTTAGCACCCTGTGTCCCTCTAACGGCATACATGGCCTGCCTTCTACCATCATCTCTTGTCTACATCTTACCTCCTCTATAGTACTGAAAGCTCAAGGCTGGGTAATCACCCCCAACATAGCACCTGACTCATCCTAAAATCTTATCAAATTGAGTTGAACTGAATTCCTCAATTCTCCCTTGTAATGCCAATGCGATACCCATAGCAGCCGCTATGAATATGCATGTGTATTTCCAGGGTAAATTCACAAAATATAATAAACTCTCTTCCTCAAAGGCAAAAGAGGTAAGCTTTAACAGGGTATGTATCACTAATTCAGGAAGCTCCGAAGTCTTAAACTTTCTTTCTGTCAGGCGTACCCACAAAAACAAGTTCCCCTAGACAAATTCCTCCCTCTGCCCCCTCACAGCTTGCTTCTCTCTGCTCTGCTCTGCCTGCTCTCTCTCCCTTCTCCCTGGGCAAGTTCCTCCCAATCTGAGCTCCATGTGACCCAGGTTTCATGGGACCACAGGCTCCATGCGTTAGGCCTATTAATGGGTGGGGAGGATCTTCCTATTCTATTAATATTACATCACTGTATTAACCATCTTCAATATCACCTTTAAAATAATACTACCTTGTTACAAAGGTAGGGTTTTTTGGGGGGGACAGGTTTTGTCTTTCAGAAATTGTTAACTACAAATTCCGACTGAGGTTAAAGCCAATAACAGAATATGTTAAACATATGCTAATAAATTTATTAATATTAATATCAATTTATTAAGTAATATTAATAATAATAATGAAATATGTTAAAATAATTTGTCATTTTATGTGTAGCCTTCATGAAGGCTACACAAATATGAGGCATTCCTATTATGACGTCATTAATATAGTAAGTGACAAGAATGGATAAAGTTGTGGACCTGGAATTAGGAAGACCAGGGTTCAAGATATCACCTTAGACACTTAGTAGCCATCCCTGAGGCCATGGATTAAAGACAGATTGTGATTTTCATTGATGTAAAAAGTTCACAGTCAATGTGATCCCCTGTCCTCGTCATGCTGATGTATCTCTAGGGTCATCTGTGTAGTGGATAGGCAGTTCTCCTTGAAGCCAGAAGACAAGTCTCACCTGGCACAAACTGGCTGCATGACCCAGGGCAGAGAGTGTAATCTCTCAGGGCTCTGGGCAATTCCATAAAATTACTACTTGCTGAAGCTGTCAACCTTTATTGGCAGAAATTCCAGCTCCAGGCCTTTTCCCTTTGTCTATGTCTCTTGTCTTCTCCTCGGGCAGACCATCTGCTCTCCCTCATATCTACTATATCTTTGGTTGGCCTATTTTTCTGGTCCTACAAGTCTGTAATGAGCCCCACCAGCTGCTAGGGCCTCCTACCCATGGGTACCCCCCATGAATTCTATGTGTGGTATGTGACTATCTGTGTACTTTGAAGCTTCCTGAGGACAGGGACAGTTTGGATTTGAGTTTCGTTTCCTCAGTGCTTAAAGTAGTATATAAGATATGAGGTGTGTTCAGGGAAGCTTAGTTCCTCTGGTGTGAGGGCTGCCAAGACCTTTTCAGGGATGCTTTCCACCATGGGTGTCCATGTATTCTATCCAACTCTCACCTGTGGCTCTAAGAAACTCAACCTGGTTTAGCCCCTCTACCAACAGCCTCACCCTGGGAACTATGTTGGTAGACGGGCTAAACCAGGTTGAGGGTAACAGAGGGATAGCAAACCCATTGGTGAGTTAGAGGGTATGAAGATTTCCCCTGGTGGAATGGGCAGATGAGAACAATTTGTTCCAACGACCATGAAGGCAGCTGAAAGCAGGTGATGTGGAGTGCTTAGTGCTTGGTTAGACATTGAAGACACCGAGGTCATCCGCTGCATTCTGAGCCATCACTACTCATGTTGGTTCTGTTCTGCCACTGCACTGTGATGTCCCTAGAGGAGAGAGTGAGGCCAACAACTGTGTGCAACTCTGCCTCACTTAAATCCAATTTATGCACAAGTCAAAAGACATCACCCATACCATTGTACCATTTTTATCTATCTCAAAGACATATAGTTACAAGCAAGTGAAGAAGCATCAGGGGTGGATACAGTGGGAGCTGTAGTCACAACCCTGCACACAGGGTCATCTTCTCACCGGAAGCAGCAGTGGGATTTGGAGCCCCCTGGGTGTCTGAGCAGCCTTTTAAGGATTGCACTGTTCACCTCCTATTATGAGGAAGGGACTAGAAAAGGTGACCTAAAAATTATCTGCTGACCCAACCCTGACCTGATTACTCCTGCAAGCTGGAATCCCACGCTGAGGTCAAAACATAAAAAAAGTGCACAAAATCTTCTGTGGAGATGATTCAGCACCAAGAAAGCACAGGTGCACCATCAGCCAGCACCACACCATATGTGAAACCATCGGTTACAGCAAATGGAGAAGTTTGGGAAAAGTTCACTTATCTCGGCAGTATACTTTCCAGGGATATCCACATAGATGGTAAGGTTGACATACACATTGTCAAAGCTAGCTCAGTGTTTGGGAGACTCCAAAGGAAAGTGTGGGACGAAAGAGATATCAGGCTGCCTACCAAACTGAAGGTCTACAGAGCCATTGTGTTGATCTCATGTATGTATGCTTGTGAAACCTGGACGGTCTACCAATGCCATGCGGGAAAACTAATTTGCTTCCATCTGAACTGTCTTAGGAAGATTGTGAAGATCATCCGGCAGGATAAGGTATTGAATACTGAGGTCCCTTTTTGAGCTAAACTGACAAGCATTCAAGCTCTGCTGCAGAGAGCACAACTCTGATGGGCCAGTCACATTGCGTAAGGGCCAAACTTTTTGACTAAAAGACTATTTTATGGAGAACTCACACAGGGTAAGTGCTCACAGGGTCAGAAAAGGTGATACAAGGACATCCTCAAGGTCTCACTTAAGAACTTTGGAATTGATTGGGAGACATAGGAGACACTGGCACAGGACTGCTCAGCATGGTGTGCCCATATCAGAGAAGGTGTGGTGCTTTGTGAGCAAAGCAGAATGGAAGCAGCTCAAAAGAAATGGGAGATGCACAAATATAGAATCCACCCTCAATGTTCATATGTACTGTTCATGCCTGACCTGTGAAAGAGCATGCTGAGCTCCTATTGGTCTGATCAGCCAGTCAGACACACTGTAACTTGACTCTAACACTAGTATTTGGCACGTATGAAGCACCCAATGAAGGTTTCTTGATTGACTGAATGATTATTCTTTCATGCCACTTAGCACACATCATCTGCTGTGACCAACTCACCCCCATCGTGTGTGTCACTTCCTTGTTTCCCATTTTGGTTCTTCTTGGATCGTGGTGCTTCTGATGTACAGCCATACAGGGAGAGCATCACCTGGAGAATCTTGGTGATGAGCCAAGATTGGGTCTTTGCCATGGGGAACAGCTTGGGACCATTGACAATGACGCTGTGACTACAGGCATCTGAAATATAGCCATCAACAGCCCACTCATGACTACTCCTGCCACTTAGGAAGTACAAGAGAGAGAGAGCACTCTGGTGCAACAGAAAGTGGTCCGGGTTTGGAGCATGGCAGTTTGAATCCCTTCCTTCTGGCTTGGCCTTGGCTGCTCTCTGGTCCTCATCTCCCTTTTCCATGAAATGGGAGCATTGGAATAAATGGTCTCAAAAAGTCGCTTTGCTGTGCTGTGCTCCTCCAGGCTAAGTTGGGTGCTCCAATGAATAACTCAGTCATCCTGAGACAGCCTTAGGTAATGGCTAGTTTAGAAGTGGTTTGAACTCTTGTTCCTTGAGTGCATCAATAGCATTTTATGAGTCTCCTTCTACACAGATACCAAGGTCAAGTTGAGAGAATGAGCAACAAACCTGAGGATGTGAGCTACAGAAAACAAGAGTCAACATCCTCCCGGCCCCCATCAAAAGTAAAATATCTGCAGATAGACTAAAAATATGACTGTAGCTTTAAAAAAAGTCTTTTATCATGAACCTCTCAACTCTATGTATTAATGCCAGGTAAAAGCTTTCCCAGTGACATCCGTTCCTTCTTCCTCTTTTTCATTGAATAAATCTGTGCTTGGCATGTTCATGGGACAGGAGCACAATTTCTCATTTGTTTTGCATTCCCTTGGCTCCACTTAGTATTTCATATATCCTGGAATTACATTTTCCTCCAAGAAATATTTTTTAAAGATTCAGCTACATGTCTGGAACATTTTAAAACCAAGATTCTGTGATTTTCTTGGCGTACAGGGGATACGTTTCCATGGGAAAGTCAGTGTTCTAAAAGAAGGAACTTTGGAAGAAAGCTTATGGCTCTCTCTGAAAGAAACTACTTTTTCTAAGGTTCTAAGGACAAAGGGCTTGACATTTTCCTATTAGCATAGTGCCCACTTTCAGTCAGATTTTTCTTTGTGCCAAGGCAGTACTGTTCCAAGGAGAATTTGACTTTTTGTAGAGGCCCAAGCTTCCTTGTTGAGCTCACCACCAAACCTCAGGGTCAGGGCGCAGCAGAAGTGGCAGACAGCACAGAGAGGGAGTGACAACTGACACAGTGGATGATCAGAATTGGGATCCAGAAAAATGTCAGCAACTGGCTGGATGAATGGGCTGGATTGAATAAGATGAAACTAAATGGGAATAAAAGTCCTAACATTAGACCCCAAGGATAAATAATAGTTAAGGACGAGGGAAATTTAACTAAATCACAATATGCGTGTAGCCTAATATGTCTGGTATAGTTGAAGGTAAAAGACTACTCCCTCCCTCCTCTGGTCTCCACCTTTGGAATATGGGCATTGCTGGTCAAATCAAACATGGCCATCCTGTCTCCTCCCACTAAGCAGACCAGCTTAAGGCCCTCAACTACCCCCTTTCAGGAAGCTTTATTTGGGCAGGTATAAGAGGAGTGGGCAGTTTGATGGAGCAGTAGACAGAATGTTGAACCTGAAGTCAAGTAAACACACCTTCTTGAATTCAAATCTGACTTCAGTCACTAGCTGGGTGACCCTGGGCAAGCCGCTTAACCCTGTCAGCCTCAGTTTCCTCATCTGTAGATTGAGCTAGAGAAGCAAATGGCAAACCACACCAGTATGTTTGCCAAGAAAACCCCAAATGGGGTCATAAAGAGTCAGACAAGACAGAAATGACTAAACAGCAACAACTATAAATCTAAAGTTTTATGATCCTAAATTACAGAGAAGTAGAATGGAAGGAAACTTTCTCGAAAATTAGAGCTCTCCTGAAGTGGAAAAGACCACCTTTGGAAGTAACAGGTTTCCCCTTGGTGGAAGACTAAAGAAGGGCTGGCTGACCCCTTGTGGGGAATTCCTGTTCTGATTCGGGGGAGACTGAAGGGCACTGAGGTTCCTTCCAACTCAGGCATTCTATGGGTCTGTGATTCTGAGAATGGTATGGAGTCCACAGCACACCAAGCTAGCAAGAGTTACTGTCAGTCTCCCTTTAGATCTAGCCCAGGAGCTGTTGTCTTTGACCTCCTCCACAAACATCAAATAAACTGAACTGAACACAGTTATTGCCATTTTAAGTCACTGGTAACACTCACTGCAGTCTAATGAATCATGTGTTAATCCCTGCTGATCATAAATAATCTGTCCCAATCCACAGAATGACCAGGCTGAATTGATCTCACAGCCAGAATTTATTTCATTGCCTCTTCCTGTGTTTCCCCTCAGTAGCCAGTTCTTCTCAAGCTCAGAAAATTCTTGGCTTTGATTTAAAATTTATTTACCTAACTCTGGCTTCAACTGGACCTTTTGACTAAAAAAGGAAACATAATTCAATTCAATTCATCAAGCACCTACTATGTGTAAGGTGCTTCTAACCTGGAGAAACCCAGACACAGGAGAAGGAGATGATGTTCTCTTGGGAGCAGGAGAAGGGAAAAGGTGTCACATACACAAATGAGTCCATTCGGATTCCCTACAAAAGCAAAGAGCTCTGCCAGCTAAGAGGGTGACAGAGACTTCTTGTCCCTATTGGACAGAGAGACTGCATCTAAGGAGTCTGAACTTAGAAAAAGGCAGGTGTAGGATCATTAAAAGAGGGGGGAAACCACTTAGAGGTGTTCCAAAGCGGGATGGTTTGACTCAGTTGTTAGGGGGTTCTCCTTCACTGGAGATGTCCAAGAAAAGTCTGAATGTTCTCTTGTCAGGTGTATTGTAGTGAGGACCTTTCAGGCATGGGCTGGACTTGGAGGTAGCCGAGATCCCTTCCACCTTGGAATGTCTGTGATTCTTCCCCCTCCAATGATGCCACTTCCTTCAGGGGCATCCTTAAAATGTAAAAGGTTTCCTTCTTGTGAACATCTCAGTAGAGTCTCATTCATGGCCTTATTATTCAAATTTCATCTACTAGTGAGAGTAATTTCTGTTTCTGCTTCCTTCTAATTTCTTCTAGTACTTGACTCCCTATTATCACTTCATTCTGCTCCCAGATGACCTGGTCTGGTTTAGCTGTATTCACTCGTCTTTTCTTCCTAAAGAATAAGGCAATCCAAAGCAGAGGCTGGGAGGAGGATGGGAATGAAAGGAATGTGTATCCCAAGGCAATTATGCAAAGGCAAGAATAACATTCTGAATGTAAAATCTATCTGGTAAAAGACCAAAAGGAAGTGGTCTCTTCCATCCGCACCTCAGTCCATTTATCTTATTCAATTAGAGGAGAATTAGTCGAAGTGCGAGTTAACGCCATGTAGACAAAACAACCAACTGATCTCATTTCCCATCCTTCTTTCACTCATCAATTCATTCATTTCTTCTTTCACTCAGCAAATATTTGTTAAATCTAAGAAAAGGCACGTCTACAGCGTGCTTGCCTGTTGTGTCCTTGGTCTCAGCATGACAGCAATACTCATAAACTGTGTAATAAGAAGTGTTTGCCTGATGATTTGGTTTGTTATCAGTCTCTGTTTGTAAAGCCATTAAGAGAAAACAATTTTCAGCAACGTCCCGGAACTGTCTCATTTCCAAGTTATTACTTCTTCCATGCTGGAAGCGATAGGTAGAAGAAACATTTACTGTGGCATTCTTTGCAGTTCAATTTTACCACCACCCCCACTGTTTTCACTCATTTCTAAGAGTTCAAGAATGTATTTACAAGTAGGCTGTATCAGAGGTGAGATTCCCCACCACTGGCATCCTCTGAAAGTGATCTCCAGCTGTAACCAAGATGGGGTTGAATAGTTACGGCAAAGCTCTATCATTCCATTGTTTCCAACTCTGACTTAGAATCCTCGGTGCCTCTGTGTTTTTACCCAAAAAGTCTTCAAGTCTCAGTCTGGCATTCCAGGCTTTCCATATCTGGCCTGAACTAATCTTTGGAATCTCTAGCCCTTCTGACTGGCATCCCCTCTGGCTGGAATGCATCTCATCCTTCCCACGTTTGCATTTAGCCAAAATTCCCCTCTCCCCACTCATCTCAAAGGTCACACCCAGGAATGAAGCGTCCTTGGGCTAAGTCATTTCGCACTCATGTTGTATCCCTCAAATGTCATGCAATATGCTCTGCGCTGTCACATGCTGTATTTATTTTGAGTCACCCAAGATTTCAGAACCTGAAGGATGAGCTCAGAAATCACTTAGTTGTCAACTTCTGTGAGTTCCATAACCATCCATGCAGATGACTCTCCCAGTCTAGCTATTCACACACACACACACACACACACACACACACACACACACACACCTCTCCTCAGCTCCAGACCCTTACCACCTGCTGGATAACCTTGTCAATAAGTTAATAAACATTCACTAAATGTGCCAGGCACTGTGCTAAATGAACACTGGGGATCTCTAGGTACCTCATTCTCTGCTTGTCCAAAATGGAACCCATCATCCTCTCCCCAAACCTTCTCCCCTTCCTAATTTTCCTTCAAATTTTAAGAGCTTCACAATTATTCCTAGGATCTCTACTTAGGAGTCATCCTCTCCTCTCTTCCCTTCCCCCATCCAATCAATAGCCATGTTTCATCCATTCAACCTGTACATTTTCCATTTCCATCCACTTCTCTCTACTCTTCCAACTGCCATTCTAAGTTCTAATACTGTTGAATTACCTTCCTTCACATTTTTTTATTAGTTTATTTGAAATTCTTGACCTTTTGTTCTTCTGGACGAATCTTATAAAATAAAATTTCATAGACGTAAATGTGAAGACTTGTTCTGGGTACAGAAAGTCAACTTCACAAGCACAAGGAGGAGGGAATATACATAGCACTTGTTCTGAAAACAATCTGAGTGTTTTAGTGGACTGCAAACTCAGTAGGAGTTTCCAGTGAAATTTGGTACATTAAAAAAGTGAATGTGACCTTGGACTGCATTCAGAGAGCCACAACTTCCAGGGACAGGAAGGGGATAATCCCACCATACTCTGCCCTTATCAGAGTTTGGAGTAGCATGTTCAGTCCTGGGTAACCCAATTATAAAGGACATTGATAAGCTGAAGAGTGTCTAAGATGGTGACCAGTTTGGCTTGGAGTCCAGTTGAAGTTGGGGATGGACAAGAGATGACTTAAGGGTATGTGAATATCATCTTCAAGTGTTTGAAGTGCGGTATATGGAGAAGGAATGAAATATGTTCTGCTTGTACCTGGAGGGCAGAACCAGAATTTAAAGGAATTACAAAGAGAAAAATTAGGTAAAATTGGAGCCCTCCAAGAGGTGGATGGCCTGCTTTGAGAGGGAAGGGCTCCCCTCGACTAGGAGGGCTTCTAAGCAGAAGCAGGGATTCTCCAATGGGTCTATGTTGAATAGTTGGAACTAGTCACCAGGCCTCACTCTCATCATCTACAAAAGAAGAATGGACTGAAAGATCACCAAGGACTCTTCCCAGCCTTCATGGAATAATGACTATTGAGAGCTTCCTTAAAGTATTACTTCTCCCAAGGGTGTCTGCATTTCATCAGGGGGCAGCCCTGTCTTTGGCAAAGGAATGAATCTGTAAAGATGAAATGTAAGGTACCTCTCTAGGGAGCTGTTTATGGATAAACACAGCTATGGTTTGGGTTCTGGAATTCTTCAAATCATACCACCAAGGCTTAAGCCTTTTATAATGGGTTCTTGGAAAGGATTCTTAGCTCTTTACAAGTGATGAATTTGGTAACAATTCCAAATCAGTCTCTTCCTATAAACTCCATGCCAAAGTTGCTTCCACATGTCTAAGGCACTTTAGCAATGCTAAGAAAGTCCGGTGCTCTTTTGCCATCTTCTTAATTCTGTGGTTGGGTCCCTGTTGTCTGTTCAAGTTGTTCTTCCAGCCTAAAACTGTTTTCTGTGGTAGAGAAAATGAAATCAAAAAAGAGCTGAGTAAATCCTGTGGTCTCTGCTGTCCATTTTATGGACATTTATTAAGCACCTACTGTGTGCCAGGTAGCATGATATTACTATACCATGTATATAGAGAACTGACCTCGGTGTGAGGAAGAGCTTGAACTCTCACCTTTGACCCATCTTGGCTATGTGACCCTGGATAAACCCCCTAACCTCTCAGGGCCTGCAGCTAACTCTCCAAGTAGTCATGCAATGCCAGCTTACATTGGTAGAAGGAATGTCTTCATTGGGAGCTCTTCATACCAATAAAATCACAGGTCCCACCTAGAGAAAATGTGCAAGCAATGGTGTTGGCGATGGGAATACATGCCCAACTTCAAGGAGCTTTCAGGGACACATCATGGTTGGGCAATCAATCCCCATTACTTTGTCTTTTCTGTCTTCTCTAGGGCATGCTCTTTACAAACCCAGCTTGAACAGGGAGTTCTCTGTGTGCCCAGTGGACACTGGTCCTCCCTTGATGTATGAGAACTGGCACATGGGTCCTAGCACCACCCAGCCCAAAATGCTCTTCAGGCAGTTCTGTACAAATTCCATCACCATGATCCCCATCCTTACCCTTCTGAATCCTGTACTCCGGAGGGTCTGGACGTTTAACCCTCCCCATCCCTAGACCCAGTAGGCTGTGACTGTGTTGGGGGAGAGAAGGGGCAGGGAAGAGTGAACTGGAATTGTGGGGGAAGGTGAGCACCTTCTTGATCAATGGAGGGTTGTTTTGTGCTTTGTGAATGGAAGGGGAAGACATGAAAGGATGAGAAAAGAGAAAGTCTCATTGGGCAAAAGATGCCTGATGGGTTGTCTATACCAGGGGATGAAGCAGACTGGGGTGGGATAGGCTCAAAGCCAAAGTTGGTATCCAGAAGCCAGGTTCGTTGTTGCTGTGACTGTTGTATTAATTTAGCAATAAGTACAGTGACCTTGCATGTACCTGAAGTAGAGACCTCTGAGGCCCCTTCTGAGAATCAGGGTATGGAGCTACCTTTTGAGCTTCAGCCAGACCCTGCCATTCATCCCCATTCAGACTGATGGAGGTGGTATCATGGCTATGCAGATAGGAGATCTATATTCAGTTCCCTAAGAAGGAATCACTTCCTGCCAGACATCCAATCAAATTGAATCAGGCAAGGGCACAGGAGAAGGAGTTCACTACTGCTTCCTCGACTTGTTAGAGAATTAAAGCATCATTAATTCCTTTTGTTTAGGATAAAGCATTCCTGAGTAAATAACATTTTCCTCAGTCTTTTGACCTGGACCTGTGATTCCATGACTGTAGAAAGGCAGCCAGCTCTGTGGTGAGGAAGCACCATTCCATGCAGGTCAGGGTCTGTTCTATACCTTACAGTCCTGGAGAGTTGTCTGGGACACCTGAGTATGTGTCTGAGGTAAGACTTGAACCCAGGCCACTCTGACTCCACTTCCTGCTCTCTAGCCCCTCTGCCAGGCAGCACTGCAGAGTTCTCCACAAGCACACTCATCCCAGGAGAGTCTGGTTCTCACTCAGCACTTACCGAGAGGAATTCTATGAATTAGCACCTTTGCCTTGTGGAGTGCAGAGGGTGGGAGCCGAAATGAAGCCATCTCCTTGAATGCTGTGACTGTGAAAAATGCCCCCGATTAGTGTGACAAGGAGCTGCAGAAGCATCAGTGAGGAGCCCCGTTGCTTTTATCAGTGAGGCAGAGAGCAAATGTCTGATCCTAGAGCACAACAGGAATACAACTGGAATACAACTGGATTTAGTGGCTTTCTTCAAAGATAAAGAAGGTGGTGTAAAAAACTACCAGAAATTATATCTAGGAATTCATTTATATAGAATTTATATGTAGAGGAGAGAGAGAGAGAGAGAGAGAGAGAGAGAGAGAGAGAGAGAGAGAGAGAGAGAGAGATCTACACAGAATTTATAAAGAGAAATGAATGGTGTGAGAGGCTACATTAAATACATGTATTCCCAGATCTGGTCAGAATCACCCCATAATTACCTCTCTCTGTTCAATCTAGCAAACATGGATTAAGCCCCTACTCTGTGCTAGATACTGGGAATTTGAAACTGGTCCTGACTGTAAAGAGGTTAGCTGCTGCAGGTTAAGTACACACCTGCAAGGTAATGGGATAAATGGTGAGAACTGTCACACGTGTGGGAGTCAGGAAAAACTTTGGAACCAGCCAGCAGAGATGAGAAGAAACAAGGATTCTGAAAAGGGAAAATGAAGACTGAGATCATTCTAGAAATTCAGAGACAGTTTTTGCAAATTCCCAGAGGCATGTAGAGTGTGAGAAGAGGAGGAACACAACTTAAGGGTGGAAAGGTAGGTTAGAGGAAGACCAGAGAGGGTCTTCTAGCTGGGAAGAGGGGTTCGCATTTCATCCTGGAGGCAAGAGAGAGCCAGTTTTTGGACTTGTGAACAGCATGACTGCACCTGTGCCTTGGGCAAACTATTGGGGAGGGTTTGAGGAGATCGGATGGGAAGAGGGGGTGAAACCGAAGCAGAAACCTTGGGATTGTAGGACCCTCCGTTTAGAGGCAGTGAGACCTACAGATGTCATCAATGTCCTCTTTAACAGATGAGGAAACTGAGGCACAGAGGAGTGAGACAAAAGATACAGAGCCCTTTGCAAACCCTGAAGTTCCGTGGAAATAGTGTTCATATCATTGCTATGATTATTGCTCAAAGACACTATGATTGGAGCTCAGGTGTGGAAGATGCCACAACCATTGTTGATTCCATTGCTCCCTACCCCTCAGTCTGGTCCTGCTACCTAGCTCAGCTGAGAGGAAATGAGTTCAGAATTAGGGTGGCTGGCCAGGTCAGTGAAGAGGCAGCGATGAATGGGAGAGTTGTTATGGAGGCCAACATGGCAAAGGGTCCAACTTGGTGGATAAGGGAGAAAGAAGACTTAAGAAGGACTCCAAGGTTCTGAAGCTGCCTCATATCACTTAGTCCAAGCCATACCATGTACAGAGTGGGGTCTATTGCCTTTGCCCGATTGCCAAAGGGGTCTGTGGCACAAAAAAAGGTTAGGAACCCCTGCCTTACACTGAAACAAAAAGAAATTTTGATTATTTCAAAGAGCAGCATATTTTTTTAAATTACCAAATTGTTTGATTGTCCAGAGTGCTCATTATAAACATAAAAGTGCTATTCCATGTGGCTCTCTACTGCTTCCTGTATGTTTTTGTTCAGAAGCTGCCTTATAGCAGCCAGGTGGTGAAGAGTGCAGGAAGACCGAAGTTCAAATATGGGCTCATCTGTGAGACCCCAGGGCGAGTCATTTCACCTGTCTGCCTCAGTTTCCTCATCTGTAAAATGGGGATGATGATAATAGCACCTACCTCCTAGGATCATTGAGAAGATCAAATGGGATAATCTAAATAAAGCCCTTTGTAAACCTTTTTTTAAAGCACTATCTTCTTAGCTATTTAAATTTAACATCTATCAGAACCTACAATGTGAAAAGTGAGAAGTAGTGTGGCATAATCAATAGAAAGCTGGACAGGAGGACCTGGTTTTAAATCCTGACCATGACATGGTCTCTGTGCCCCTAGGAACCTCTCTTAATGTCTTTTTTTAATTCTAAATTTTTTCAATTCACAAGCATTCCTTTGTTTCTCCCACTCCCCCACTGGAAAAGAAAAAGAAAAAGAACTCTTGTAACAAATATGCATAATCAAGAAAAACAAATTCTCCCCTCAGTCATGTCCAAAACTGTGTCTCACCGTCCACTGAGATATCTGCCTCTTTGGCGGGAGGGGGAGGCACACTTCACCTTCAGTCTTCCAGACTCGTTTTCTCATTCAAAGCTGTCCTTTATAATGTTATTATATGACTTATGTTCCTAGTTCGGCATCAACCTGTAGAATACCTATTTTATCATTTCTGATGGCACAATATTACTTTCGTGTACCATGCCTTGATTAGCCAATCTCCTGTATGTGGACACCCTCTTAGTCTCTAGTTTGACTTTGCTAAAAAGCTGCTGTAAATATTTTCTAAGTATGAATTCTTTTCCTAAAGTCACTAAAAAGGTGACTTGGGGACCTTGTTCCAAATGGCTTTCCAGAATGGCTAGACCAATTCACATCTCCACCAACAGTGCTTTGATGTCTTTATTTTTCCACAGCCCCTACAACATTTGTCAGTTTTCCTTTTTCTCATTGTTGTCAAACAAATGATACATTGTGGAAACCCAGAATTGCTCTAATTTGCAACTTTCTGAAGATTAATGACTTGGAACATTTTTGTTCATATGACCGATGATAGCTTGGATTTCTTCTTTCGGCAACTGGCTTTCTGTACCCTTTGACCATTTATCAAATGCAGAATCATTCTTATTCTTATAAAATTCAATCAATTCCTTATATATCTTGAAAATGAGACTTTTCCCAAAGATCAGAGAATTTTTTCCCAATTAACTTTCCCCTCTAACTTTAACTAGCTTAGTTTTGTTTACTCAAAAGCTTTTTAACTTTTTGTGCTCAAAATTTTCCGTTTTATCTTCTGTGATTCTCTCTATCCCTTATTTAGTCTTGGGTTCTTCTTTTACCTATAGATCCAGAAGGAAATTTCTTCATTATTCCTCTAATTTATTGAGGATGTGACCTTTCAATGTCTAAGTCATGTATACCCTTGGAGTTGATCTTGGCACATGGTAGAAGATATTGATTGAAATATAATTTCTGCCACATTGCTTTCCAATTTTCTCAGCAGTTTTCGTTGAATCTTTACCCCCAAGAATTTGAGTCTTTGAATTGGTCAAACTCTAGGCTTCTAGGTTTTCTTGTTTCTGTATATTGTATATTTCATGTGTTCTAATCATCAATCTCTACTTTTTTTTTTAACCAATATCAAATCATTTAGACAATTACTGAATTGTAGCATAGTCTGACATCTGACACCATCAGGGCCTCTTCCTTCCCACTTTTTTTTCATTACTTCTTTGAGGTTCTTGACCATTTGTTCTTCCTGATGAATTTCATTATCTTTTTTCTTCTTTAGTTCTACAGTAATCCTTCAGTACTTTGGTTGGTATGGAATTCAATAAAGTTAGGTAGTCTTGTCCTGTTTACTATGCTGGCTCAGCCCTTCCATGAGCAATTAATATTTCTGCAATTATTCAGGTCTATATTACCTCAAAGAGCATTTGTAGTTATATCAATGTAGTTCTGTTTCTTGATAAGTAGTCTCCTAAATATTTTATACATACAAAAAATTATTTGAAGTGTAACTTTTCTTTCTATCTCTTCCTATTAGGTTTTGTTGGTAATGTAGAAATATACAGAAATTCTTGATACACAGTAAGCACTCAATAAATGCTTGTCGAGAGACTGACTAATAACATTCTCTCTCACCTTGGAGCTTTTGCACTGGCTTCCCCCTATGCCTAGGATGCACTCCCTCCTTATTTAGAATCCCTGTTTTCTTTCAAAACCCAGCAAAAAAGCCTTCTCCTACATGGGGACTTCCAAGATCCCCTCAATCAAAAATTGCTTTTTATTTACTTCTACTTAGAGTTACAGCATCTGGCACATAGTAGGCACTTAATACATGCTTCTTGATTTGAGTATTAACTGACTTGTCTGAGCACATGCTGTTTCCCTATTACATAGCACAATGCCTGGTATATAGTAAGTGCTTAATTAATGCTTGATGATGAATGGATTCTCGAAGGCCATTTCTTATCTAAACTCTGTGCCCTGACACATGGCTGAGTGTTCTGCATTCAGTAGCTATTTAATAAATGTCTGTCTTTGAATCAGCCTGAAAGCTCAGCTGAGAAACTGTAAGTTCTTGAGCGTCCAAAGAGTTTCCAGGATGAAACCTCTAGGTGAGCCCCAACTATGCAGCCGACCTGACTACGACTCACCTGTTGGTGCACTCTTTCCACAGATCTGCCCCCCAGACTTGGTTGTGTTCCTGGCTTGCACTAGCCAGAGGCTCAAGGAGAGGCTGCTGAAGAGGGCGGAGCAGCAGGGCAGACCTGACGACAATGTGAAAGCCACCCAGAGGAGGCTGGCCAACTTCAAGCAGAATGCGTCGCCCTTGATCAAATACTTCCAGGAAAAGGGGCTCATCATGACGGTAAGTGTTTCACAATGAGCGACAACACTGCACCACAAGTTGTGTTTCAATGGTTCAACTTCCTCGGGCTTTGGAACCTGCTTTGTTTAAAGCTGGTTCAGTCTGATCTGTAGTCTGCCAGATGGCCAAGATCAAAACTGATTTGTCTGTGCTGACTTCTCGTTACAAGGCGATGGTGAGGAAAGATACTTCCTGTGTTAAGTGTGTGACAGGCACTGAACAGGTTTGAGGCAGGGGATGGAAGATAAGTGTATTGACCTAAAAAGATGGGATTCCATGGTTAGAAGTCATTCTCTGGATGCTGCTGTTCAGCTGTTGTCCAGCCATGTCTGACTCTCTGTGACCCCATTTGTGGTTTTCGTGGCAAAGACAGTGGAGCAGTTTGCCATTTCCTTCTCTAGCTCATTTGACAGATGAGGAAACTGAAGCAAGCAGGGTTAAGTGACTTGCCCAAGGTCACACAGTAAGTGTCTTAGGCCAGACTGGAACTCAGGTCTTCCCTATGCTAAGTCTAACCCTCTCCACTGCATCATACAGCTACCCCATTCTTTGGGGATAAGGTACAAAAACCTAAGACTCTCCTCTCTGGCTATGAAAAAGGGATAGATAACTTTCGAGAAAAATTGGGATTTTTACTGGCCCTGGGTTACTCTCTCTAGTGGTCAGTGCGGAGCTGGCCTAGTCACCTGAAAGAGTTAATGCAATGGTCAGGACGAAATTATCTTTAGAAATGACTGACATCACAATGCACAGATCCCATGCTTTCTGTGCCCTGCTGAAGGTTAAGGAGGTGGTAAGGAATTCACTTCTGCTTAAATTTGTTATTAATTACAGACATTCACTCTCTCCCTCCTCCCTTCTCTAACCCAACTGTTCAATTAAGAGAACAAATACACGTAAGCAAGAAAAGCAGCTTCCCATCTGACCGTGTCCAGAAACATGTCTCCTCCTGGCCTCATGGTTAAATAGCTATGTTTGAATGGAATCTACCCATTGTCCCAAGGAGTGCATGTGCAAGGGGAGGACCAAGGCTGCCTCCTCAGCACTGGTCCCAGGCCATCCCTCGTCTAGTGAGTATTTACAAACATGACAGGAAGGGCAGAGGCCACAGAAAGGGTTGAGGAGAGAGCGCTGATCTCAGACCTGAGTCCACTCCTCCCTCCGGGCATGTCATGTAGTCTTCTTGTGTCCTGAGCCAAACCTGTCAGGCCCCAGAACATTGCTGGTCTGTGTTGTACATGGCATCTATCACCAGGAGTTCTTCCCACCCCACCCAAGTCCCGAGGACAGACCGTTATTCCCTTCCCTCTCCTCTGTCCTCACACTCAAATTGAGAGGCAGCATGCATGACATGGCGGCTAGAGCTCTGGACAGCTCTGATGTCAGGAAAACCTGACTTCAAGTCCCTCCATGGAATTACGTCCATAGATGGTACAATGGGTAGTGCATTCAAATCTTGCCTCTGATAATTACTAGCTATGTCACCCTGGACAAGTGTTTAACCTCTCTGCCTCAATTTTCTTATCTGTAAAATGAGGAGATTGGACTCAGTCCCTAACAAATCTTCTGGTGCTAAAACTTTAATTTTCTACACCAAGAACTCCCTATGTCAAAGACATCATAAATCTAGACAAAAATTATTTTATACAAAGAATCATGTATATCCCTTAAAAGTTTGCAAAGTCCTATATACATAATCTCATTTGTTAACATGAAGTGTCTGAAGGGCTGCCTTGTGTTTGGTCCCAGAGCAGGGATTTGTCATCCTTTTTGTGTCATGGACCCCTCTGGAAATCTGGAGATTCCAGGGAACCCTGTCTCAAAAACATCTTTTTGAATCATTGAAGGAAATGCTAAATTTCGATGAGAAATTGGTGAAAAAGGCGTAATTTTTACATGCAGCCCCTAAATGTATCTATGGTCTCCTTGAGGTTCCTGAACCCCAGGCTAAGAGCTCTTGCTCTAAGGGGAAAATGTAGACTTGATGTCAAGAAAGGCTTCCTCAGAATGAGAGCTCCCCAGAAGTGGAAGGTATTGCATGGGAGGTGGGGGATTCCACTCACTTTGTTTCTGAGCACCAGAATGTGGAGTGTGCTGAGAGTGAATGTGGCTTCTGAAGCATTACAGCTGGTCTTAGCACTTAGTTAACAAGATGGCACTCTTTCTGTCCTCTGTAACTCACTCAGCCCTGCCCTCTTCTCATCCCCAGCAACAGCTTCCCAGTATCCCAAGGTCCCCTCTTTTCTTCTTTCCCCAGTCTTGGGCTGAAGCCTTGCCTCATCAACTGAATTGGCCCAGCACCACAAGTGCTAGTTATGGCTCTGGTAGGTTTCCTCCCATTGCCCAGATGAATGCTTGTTGATTTTGCTGTAGATGAGATCCTTGCTCAGGTAGACTAGATGTTCACTGCAGCCCCTTCCAACTCTGGAATTCTGTGATTTCTAGGTTGCAGCACATTAGATAAGTAGCATGAAATATCTGAACTGGAGCAAAGATGGAGCACAAATTACCTCCCCAGACATGGCTGTGAAGCCATCTTAGGAGATGGGGTTTTTATGAGAAATGGTGTGGCACTGAGGTAATGCTACTGACCTAAGAGTGGGGTAGACCTCACTTGTAATCTGAGCTCTGCCCTAACTAGTTGGACAATCTTGAGGAAATTTCTTCATCTCCTTACCTTCAACCACATTGATGAGCAAGCATGTATTACAAAGGCAAAAGTGAGCCAGTCTGCTCTTGAGAGCTTACATTCTATTAAGGGAGATGTCACATGCATACAAGAGTGTAAAAATTAGAGAAAACAAGTGAAATGCAATGAATTCCTCATTTGTAAAATGAAGATAGTAGACTAGATAATTTTCAGAGTCTTTTCCAGTTTAAAAATTCATAGGATCAGAGATTTAGGGTTAATCTGGAAGGACTCTGGGAGTCATTGAGTCCAACTCCCTCACTTTGCAAAAATGAGAAACTGAGACCCAGAAAGGTTAAGGGACTTGCCTAGGACCACGAGCTAGTGATTATCTGGACAGAATTTGAATCCAGGTCTTCCTGACTCTGTATCCAGTGCTCATCTACCAGGCTATACTGCCTCTAATTTTTTTCCTTGTTTCTCTAATTTGCTTGTGATGTGGCCCTTCATATTTTGGTCATGTATTCATTTGGAGCTCATCTTGATATAAGGTATGAGTGTTGATCTCAATCTAATTCCCCCATTCTGCCATCCAATTTTCCCAGAAGTTTTTTTTAAGATGTGAATCCTTATCCCAAGAGCTGGGCTCTTTGTGCCTACTGGACACCACTAGGATTCTAGATTCCTTCACTTCCATATGTTGTGTACATCGTCTGTTCCACTGAGAGATCTGTTTTTTAAGTAGCACTAAATGGCTTTGAGAATCATGGCTTTGTAGACAAGTTTGAGCTCTAGCACTACTCATTCCTTTCCCTCATTACCACTTCTTTTCAGTATTTCCCATGAGAGTCTTGATCTTTTCTGTCTCCGTACGAATGTCTTTCTTATTTTTCTCTAGTTCTATAGTCTTTTGACAGTTGGACTGGTATGGCAGAGAATGAGCAAATTCGTTTAGAGAGGATTGTCATTTATATGATATTGACTCAACCTACTCATGAGTAACTAAGATTTTGCTAATTATTTAGGTGTTCTTATTCTGAAAAGAGTTGTTTATAATTGTATTTATGTAGGTTTTATGTGGACCTTGGTAGATAGACTCCCAAGGAGTTCATATATAGTGTAGTTATTTCAAATAGGATTTCTCTTCCTCTCTCTTCCTGCTGGGTTTATTGATGTTATACCGAAATGCTGATGACTTGTGAGTCAGAGGGAAGTCAGCAGAGCCAGAAGAATAATTTGTCTGATAACACTGATATTATAAAAATGAACAATTCTAAAAACATAAACTGATGGGGAACAAAATTAACAGAATCAGGAGAACAGTTTATACATGAGCCGCCCTGGAAAGACAAATGTTGGAAGGTGGAAGAGTCATGGTCAATCCAACAGCCATGTGTGACTCCAGAAGACTGGCAAGGAGCCGTTATCGGAGAAAGACTGAAATTGTGAAGTGAAAGGACAGCTTGTGTATAGAGCCAGGGAGGTGCTTCCACAGTGGCACTTAATAGATGTTTATTGATTGACTATAGGCCTTTTTTAAAAAATATTTCTATAAGAAGGAGAAATTCTATTGAAGGTCCATTGATGATTTCATAAGTCTTTTTTATATCAAAATTCCATTTTAACCTTGAGCAGATAGAATTTTATAGCTGAAAGAATAGACTGTTCAGTCCAATTCCATTTTTCTATAGATGGGAAAGATTTTAGCCTCCAGTTCATGGCAGAGGAGAGTCCAATATTCACTTCTCTCTGAGGCTCCATTATTTTTCATCTCTAAAATAAGCAACCTTAGATGACCTCTGTGTCTGTGACCTTCCCTTTGTATCTGTAACCTTTCCTCTGTGTCTGTGACCTTCCCTCTGTATCTGTAACCTTCCCTCTGTGTCTGTGACCTTCCCTCTGTATCTGTGACCCTAAGATCACATAACCCCCAACAGGAATGGGACTCCTTCCACCATATCCTTCCATATAAACATCTAAAAGGAAAGACAAATACAGAAATGAGAGGCCCCAGGTGAAGGAGAGTTTCTCTCCAGTGTTCACTGTCCAGAGAGACGTTATCTCTTAGTTCCACCTTCTAGAGGAAGCCTTTCCCAGTCACTAAATTCTGGCGCCTTCTGTCTGGTGATTATTTTCTGTTTACTCTGCATATGGCTTGGTTCTACAGAATTGTTTTCATGTCATCTCCCCATTAGACTGAGAGCTCCTCAGGGCAGGGACTGCTCTCTAGCCACAAGTCTCGTGTCTAGCACACAGTAGGTACTTAATAAATGCTTTTTGACCAACTAATTAATTTTTTAAACCTTACCCAAGGAAGTGATGTGGCAGATTTGGTTTGATAAATGTTCAAAAAATTGTAGTTAAAAATAAAGCTTTGGATAACAGGGAAGAGGGAATTTTTTCTTTATTTAAAAAAAAAAAACAAAACTCATTAGCCCCGAATTATGCAATTGATGACAAAGAGAAGGGAGGCGCATTTGTTTTTGCAAACAGAGGTGCACCTTCCTCAGGCAGAGCCCGGGTTAATTGGTATTTCTGAGGCTGAAAGGCATCACCACCAGGCTTTGGCGGCTGCTCCCCGCCAGCTGCTCTCGTCCCCACGCAGAGCACATTACAGAAATGGATGCATGCTGGCGAGGGCTAATTGACTGATGTTTTGCCCGGAAGTGAAATGCTTCGCCTCTAATGGAATAAGTCCATGGGCCACAGGAGCCATAACAAGCCCACCAGCTCTGAGAGAAGCGCCCCCCCCTAATTATGGCAGGGGGGCACTGCATTGAAAGGTCACCTTGTACTGGGGGCAGAGCATGTCCTGGGGCAAAGCTCCAGGAAATAGAGTGTAGAGAATGATCCAACCTGGAGCTTGGGGCGCACAGAGGGCGCAGGGGCCAGACAGGCCTCAGCCCAGGCTCTCAAGGCATTGAGTCACAGAAGGTTCTCTTCACGTCTGTTGCTCAGGTCCCATGTCTTCTGACTCTCTCTGGTTCAGATTCCATCTTGGAGGCTCATCATTTGGCGAGGGGTCTGACAGAGTCTGTAAAATGGGCAGGGTGGAGGAGGGGACCTCTGAAGTCCCTTCCCACTCTGGTCCTCATTAACCTCGAGGTATCTTTGCACTTTAATGTACAGTCCCAGTCCAGAATCACAGGTGGTTTCCCCACTACCCAACGTCCTCCCTTTTTTACCCTCCTGGGGTAACTTTACCTTCTAAGGGACCAGGTCATCACGTTATAGATTTTAGAGTTGGAAGAGAGAGGCCTCAGAGACCACCCCATCCAGGTTGTCCACCCCTCTACCTTCAGAAGAAGTCTGGCTTCCTTCAAGGTGGAGGTCATGTTCGTTATGGATCCATCTCAATCAGCAGAGACTTCTTAAGCACCTGCTCTATGAAGGTGCCGCTTTAGGGGCTGGGGAGATAAGTATTCAGTTAGGCTTTCATGCTTATTCAGAAAACACAAATTTGTTCCAACACCATTGGTATGTTAGGGAGTAATTTGAGCACCATGTAATTTTCCATTTGCTTATGCACTATTTCATCCATCATACACAGTAAGAACAGAACACTGCACCTCACTGACCCAAGTTGTGTAAGAATATACCCCCCACACGCACACACACCCTCAAATAAAGGCCAGCTAGCTCAGTGCACCTGCATGTTATCCTACCAGAAGAATCAGTCCACACTCACACATTTCACCCTCAACCTTTAACATACACACACACATGCATGCAGGCACACACACGTGCATATACAAGCATACACACAGACACACACTCCACCCTCAACCCCTAACCCACACACACAAAACACATGCACAGACACACACATGCATACACACACAGACACACACACACACAAAACACACACAGACACACTTCACCCTCCACCCCTAACCCCCTAATCCCTAACAGACACACACTCTTGTATACACACACGCACACACACACACACACACACACACACACACACCCCTCATCTCTGGGAATGGTGCGCTGCCTAAATGGCCTTGTGCCTCTCACCTGTAGCAGTCAACTTTGCCAGCCTGGACCCCATGGTGGAAAGAGGGGCCAGGCAGAGCCACCCTGCAGTCCCCCCTATTTATGACCGTCTTGATGTATCATTTTAAATGTTTAATGTATTCCTTTCCCATTTAGTTTGTATAAAACTGTGCTGCCATTTCTAACTAGCTTCTATATTTTTTTCTTCAAATGTGTTACTGACAGTTTTTGAGTGCTGTATGTCTTTTCCCAGGATGTCCAACATTTTCTATTGGGCAATTTTGTTTCTGGCAGTGATTTTTAGGAACAAGTAAGTCATATTATAGCAGAAGTCACTGGATAAAGAATGAGACAGCCACTCTTTGTCTCTATTAGGGGAGACAAGGACATATGAAAAGATCCTGAGCCTGAATCTAAAGTTAATAAATGCATACGTGTGATACATGGAAGATAGATAATAGGAAGAGAAAGAGACAGACAAACAAAGTAGTTAAATGGAAAGTAGTTTGGGAGGAAGGACACTAGGGTTGAGGTTGGCACACTCTATATGTACTTCTAATTGGACCTCCCAATCACCCTATGTCATGGTATATGATTATTCCCTTTTTACAGATGAGGAATCAGAAGCCCAGAGAGTGAATGAATGGGTGAAAAGGTTCTGGGCATACAAAGAGAAAAGAAATGAGACAGGTCCAGTCCTCAAGGAACTCAGATTTTAATGGTGGGTGATAATCCATAAAGGGGAGCAGAAAGGGATATGGGTGATAT
Source organism: Notamacropus eugenii (assembly GCF_028372415.1). Lineage (NCBI taxonomy): Eukaryota > Metazoa > Chordata > Mammalia > Diprotodontia > Macropodidae > Notamacropus > Notamacropus eugenii. The sequence goes on from NC_092873.1 coordinate 538,687,351, forward strand.
ATAAGGCAATGATTGGGAAATGCGTGGAAAGGGATGGGAAGCCTGCTTCTGAAGATCCTAAATGTCGCCGTATTTAATATTAACCAGGATTGATTACATCCCAGAGACACCCAACTTGTGAAAGTCAGGGGGAGGATTGGAACCCACACCCACCAAATTTCCCATCCAGCACTGCACAATGTTGCTCTCTGGGTCAGTCCCCACCCCAGTGAAATCTCGGACTAATGTTATTCTTTTCATAGCTCAACCAGGACTAGATCACAAGGTACTTATTCAGTGTGGTCTTTGCCAATCCAAATAACTAGAGAAGCCAGGCTGTTGTTGGACTATTGGAGTCTTAATGGCATGGGCTAAATCAGCAAGAATGTGGCCATTTTCCTTTAATTGTGCAGTACAGAAAGGAACCATGGAATCAGCAACCTGCTATTATCATGCTCATGTGGTCAGGCTCTGCGTGATGGAATCCTACCAACAGACCTCTAATCCTTCAGCTCAGCATCCACATCCAATGGGTGCGGCTTTCACCAGGGTCCATCACAGGCTCTTACTTAAAGACCAAGCTTCCAGGAGCTCCCAGATTTGGGGGAAATTTTCTTTCAAGGATTTGCTTTGTGCAACCAGGAAGGCTGAGAGACTTTGGTGGAGACTGTGTAATGTCTCATGACGTTGTGTAGTCACTAACTAGCTTGTCTCGGTGGGAATGTATTAGCTCTCGAAGGCTGGTTTCTTTTACAGGGACAAACTCTCAGCAGGATGTGTGCTGAGCAGTCACTTTCCCTTTTATCCCCAAAGAGTTTGCTTGCTTCATCCTCTAGGAGAATTTTTGGCTTGTTGAGTTCAAGTCTTTGAAGAGGCAGCCTATCATCTAAAATTATGTAAATTTATTCTAAAAGAGAAAAAAATCTTAGTAGGTATGGGATAAAACTGTGATGAAATGAAATGCTCAGGGGGTCATTCAGAAATTCCATTCCAAACCCTGAGTCAAAGGACTTTGTGGCCAATGGAAGACTTTGAGTCTGGCCAAGAAAATGACCATGTATGTATCCATGACTGGGTTTTTCTGTTGTCTGTTTCTAATTTTTTTATTGATCTCATTTGCGTTTACTTTGAAAACACTCCCCGTATGTTAAATCCCCAATTTGGTTAAGTTTTTTGGCCTGTGCCTAGAAACATTCCACATTTGATTTATCGATTGATTAATTCATTAACTGATATAAGGAAGTTAGACCTAAATCCACAATTCCAGAATCCTCCTAAGAGGCATATCCCAGCCTGTCCATGCCCACCCATCCTGAATGCCTTTTGTCATTGCCCCATCAATCCTCTTCAGGGGCTTCCTCCAGTCAGAGCCATGGGAACTCCCAAGGTCTCCCAACATTTCATGGATGTCTATGACCCTGATGACATCCTGGAAGTTATTTCTCCTTCCACTGGTAGCCTGTAGCAGTGCACTCACACTCCCCACCAACAAGCACTCTCTGTGTGCCCAGACACTTAGCTAAATGCCAAGGATACAAAGAAAAAGCAGAAACAGCCCCTGATCTCAAAGAATATACAGTCTGGTGGGGGGACCTATCTTGGGGTGGGGTTGGTGTCAGATGTAGACAGAGTAGATGAGAAGCCATGGTTTGCAGCCACGTCGCAGCACTAGAATAATCTTGTTTGGAAAAAGTTGGGCTTTTGTTTCTCAGAGAATCTTGGAGTTATTAAAAAGCACTGAGAAATTTCCCAAGGCATCAAGCCCATTCTCCTCCTCCTATTCCATTTGAGGCCCAGATCACTGTGCATTTACAGCACTTGTTCCAGAGACACAGCTAGATGGACCAGCTCTATCCAAGTGTGTATCGTAGCAAGGACAGGAGGAATTCTCATCCACTTTGTTTTTTTGGTGTGGATGGTGAGGCCAAATTCTTTTGAGATTCTGAATCTCATTTTGGCTCTGCAAGAACGTTGTCCTTCTAGAACAGTGGGAATTTCCCAGCTATTTTTCCCCTTTACCTGTTCATCTAAATTCTGTGGAATCACAGGACATGGATGCAAATTCTGACTCTGTCACTTGCTCCTTATGTGACCTTGGACTTGTGAATTCTGGGGCCTCAGTCTGCGAAATGTTCTCTGAGGTCCCTTCCCTAACATAATCTATGACCCTACGGGCTGCAATGAGGCGCGTCTGGAAGACCTTGCCACTTGGAGGGAGTCCCTTTCCCAGGGGCACTCTGTGTCAGAAAGCATTGATACTGCTTAGTATTAAAATTTGTCACTCACTGTGCTGTGCCTCTGAAATGACTGAATGCCTTAGTTCGTGCTCAGCCAAACAGCAGATAAAGTGTGGTGGGCTGCCTGTCTTACGACCCTTCAACAGACTGCCTCCTGAGGGGCTAACCCAGGCCAGCTGGGCTATCCCCCAGTGACAGATCCCGGGGCTGGGAAGCCAAGAGGGATCCTGTGTAGGTCAGGAGGAGCGTCCACGTAGAAGAGAAATACTGAGAATCACAGGTGGAGTACAATGCCCAGAACCAGGAGTTAGGGCCTGCTTACTTGCTCATCCCCCAAACCTCCCAGGGGCTTCTGTCTCCACAGCCCCCTAAACCTCCTCAGGGCCTCTGTCTCCACTCTCCCCCACTCCTTCCAGCCCCCTCCCCACCCTGCTCATCACCTCGCCCTCACACCCACCCCCAGGGCCAATCAGGGGCCAGCCTGCATGTTTCCAGCTCCCAGCATCTCTCAGCTACAACCCCTCTGCTCTTCTACAGCCCCTTCCCTGGCTCATGCTGGAATGTTTTTGCAGTCTCCTAATTGACTTCTCTGTTCTCCCATTTAACCTCAGCACAGTTGCCAGATTTACATTCACAAAGCACAGGACAGCCCACATCAGCGTCCTGATCAAGCATGTCCAGGGTTCTCCAGTACTTGTGGGATAAAATTAAAAATTCCTTAGCTTGGTATTTCAAATCTTCCACAGTCTAGCTCTGGCCAAACACTCTGCTGTTTTCATGCATTTTCTGTTCCAACTAAGGGTAACTATTTGCCAAACATTTCCCTCTAAGGATCCTGACAGTCCTCGGTGCCATCCCTTCCCCCTCTTCACAGAAACACACGCTACCCTTTGCCTCAGCTTCTCAATCTGAAGTTCACACATAGGATCTCATGGGATCCTCACAACAACTCTAGGAGGTAGGTGCTATTATGTTCCCCATTTTACAGATGAGGAAACTGCCCAGGCCACAAGGCTAGTAAGTGCTGAGGCTGGATTTGAACCCAGGTCTTCCTGCCCCAAGCTCCATCATTCTACCCACTGTGGCAACCAGGCCTTTACTTCCTCTGATGGCTTTGATCCATGGTGTCACCAACCCATCAGTAAGGATCACTGCAGGCCACACATTGACGTTATTAACGTTCCGCTGTATTTTTACTTATTTTGTTCCATTTTTCCCGATTACACTTTGGGACCCATCTGACCCCTCGCCCTCTTCTGCTCAAACCATGTATAAAGGGCCCCTCTGTGGACACGATGGTGTTTCATTCGTCTCTGCATCTCCCAGATAGCAGGGGCTTAATGATTGTTCGCTGAATTAAACCAGACTCGACAAAGTGGGGCAAGCAGGCTGGTCTTAGATGCCTGTGGCACCCCCTACCCCCCAGCCCCCTCGGTACCCTGACTTACCTCCTGCTCAGCCAGCAGGGAGGGAGGTGGAAACAGGTGACTCAGCCACCTCCAGCTGTCAGAGGAGGGAAGCAGAGAGGATGGAGATGGTGCTTGGGCTCCTGCTGGGCTAAGTCCTTGGTCTCACAGGAAATTGGCATGCCAGTCTCGCTTCCTTCAAAGGCAGCAGGGGTTGAAGAGCCAGCCTGCGCTGGGCACCTGTGGCTTCCTGATACAGCTCTTCATTTTTCTGTTTTCTTCTCTTTCTGATGGCTTTTTATCATGAAATTCTGTATCATGTCACGACCATTTTTTCTTATTGTCTTATGGTGATGTCCAGCCATTACTTGATGCATTTGGAGCAAATAAAGGGGTACAAAAGCCAACCCCCAAACTATGGACCACCATGGATGGACTAAGTCCAGTCTTCCTCTGGACGCCCAGCCTGGCTGTCTGGTTAGTTTGACCCCCATCCAGGATATCCTGGAACCTCAGAATATCGAATCACAGATTCAGAACTGGGACTCGCAGACCCTCCAGCCCAGCTCCCCATTTAGCAGATGAGCAAGTGGAGGCAAAAAAGACATAAGTGACTGGCTCAGGGTGACAGAGCAAGGAATCATCAGAGGTGAGATTTGAACTCAGCTCTTCGTGACTCCAGGTCCAGGACTGTCCACCACAATGCAATGCTTTCTGCTCACCATATGATGGGGCTGCTCCAGAGCAGACAAGTAAAAAGGCCTCAGTGCCCATGCAAGCCCCTAGCTAGCAGGGTGTGGGACACTAGCCAGCTTTTATTTCACCTCAGAAAGCATTCAAAAAACAATGAAGGATTCACAACAGGCCTTTTATAACCCACAACATCCTCCTTCCTGAGCCTGACCTTCCTGGTCCAGGGGCTTCCAGACTCTACCTGACGCTGCTCTGTGGTCTACACTACCCCTGAAAGAGGCTGTTACAATGCCAGCCCCTCCTCTCCTGGGGGGAGCTACCCCCCCCCCACCTATGGCAATGCCAGGGTTTGCTTTCTTCCTGGCACTGGATACAAAGGAAAAGGTCAAAATGTCCCTATCCTCAGGAATGGAAGAGAAACTGTTAAAAACGGGCAGATAGTACAATGGAGACACAAGGTGACCTTGGAGGTGAAGGCACCAGTGGCTGGTGAGATCCAGAAGAAAGACAAAATCCTCCAGTGTTCTAACCCCATCATACCCTGGCCCCTTCCCAGTCTCCTTCCACCCCTTCCCCACACATGTATTCTTGGATCCAGTGACCCCCACTCCTGTTTCTGCCCATTCTCTCTGGCCATCTGTAAGGGCTCTCCCTCCTCTGCTCCAACTACTGACCTCCCTGGCTTCCTTCAAGTTCCAACTAGAATCCCACCCTGTACAGGAAGCCTTCCCCAATTGCCAGCCTTCCTCCTGGATATCGTTGTTTCCATGTTTTCTTCCCCATTAGAATGTCATTTCCCTGGGAGTAAGAACTGTAGCTTGCCTCTTTTTTTGTATCCTCAGCACTTGGCACAGCACCTAGCATACAGTAGGCACTTAATAAATGCTTATTGACTGACTGAATATTGACTAAAGAAGGTAGCCCTTGAAATGAGTAAATGTGCAGAAAAAACCCCACAGAAATAAGACTCATCTCTCAGTTCCTGAGCCATAGTGAGCTTCGGATGTACAATACATCTCATCAGGAGCTCCACATGTTCCCCTTCCTAATCCATGCCAAGCACTAATCTGGGCTCCTCAAGAATAAGTGGTCTGGACTTCAGGTGACAATGACCTGGGCCTCAATCATAATTCCACATCTCTCCATTTAGATTTGACTGTGCAGCATGGGAGACACCTGCACAGGACCACTCAGCATGGCATGCGGTGCTCTATACGCAAAGCAGAATTGAGACAGCACAAAGTAAATGTAGGATGTGCAAATATGGAACATCCACCCCAAATATTCACACGGACTGTCTGTGCCCAACCTGTGGTAGAGCATTCTGAGCTCACATGGGTCTGATCGCCACAGTCGGACACACTGAAATTTCACTTTACGTTGGTGATGTCATTCTGGTCCTCTTTGAAAATGAAGGACAACAACCAACCAACAGCCAATTTCCGCAGCAAATCTGCCAACAGCCATTTGTAGATGCTTCTCCCACTGAGTTTGCAGGCATGTTGCCCATGGAGGGACCTTGGGTGGGAGGGCGCCTCTCCTCGACAGCCTGCTTGTCCCAGACTATAGGTTTGGGGCTGATTGTCACCTGTTCTGAGAGGTAGAAAAGGATTCTGTAAACAAAATCTTTTCAAAAACCTTCCCCAAGTCCTGTCCACCATATTGTACTGTTAGCCTCCTACTTGGCCACAGAGGATGGGGCTGGGTGGAAGTTTCAAAGAGGCTCATTTTGCTCGAAGAAGGAAAATCGTCTCAACAGTCAAAGCGATTCAGGAAAAGAATGGACTTTCTCAGAGGTCCTCTGTCCCTCTCAGGCTTTAAGGCCGTATGAGTTCTTGGGGAGAATTCATTCCATTCAAAAAGTGCACATTCAAGGCCGGCTAAGGGCCAGGTCCAGGCTGTACACTGCGGATCACAAAAACCCAAAGGAAGAGTCCCTGCCCTGGGGAAGTGTGCATTCTACTGGGAGGGTGTAAAAGAGATTGGTGGGTGGTCTGAGGGCCCTTTCAGGCCTCTGAGTCTGTGAATCGTGTAACTAGACACAATTTTTCCTGAAGATCAGCATATTCCAGCAGCCGTTTATGAACCAAAGCCGTTACCAGGGCAATGAGATAGATAGTCCAAGGTCTGTGCACAGACCCGGGGCAAGAAGCATTCACTCCAGGAGGCCAGCGAAGCGGGGAGAGGAGGAAAGGCAACGAGAACATCAAATGCTAGCGGAAAAACAGCACGTTCAATTCCGTGAGGGTTTGCCAGTAGTTAGTGGGTGCTAGGCATAGAAGGCCTGATTAGCTGCCTCCTCTTTTTGGCCCAGCATGCACCCAGCATGTCAGCTCTCACCACAGAAGCTGGGTAGGAACATTTCCGAGGGGTCACACTGAACCCTACCACTTGACATGATTTGGGCAGGTTTCCTTTTTTAGCTTTATTTACATCGTCTAGGAGGACATGATTAAAATAATGTTATAAGGCCTTACTATGTGTCAGTCACTCTGTTAAGCACTGGAATAGTAGGAAAGGTGAGAGAACAGTGTTTGCCTTCTAGGGGCCACCTGCTCATGAGGGACCCACACAAGCAGCTCAGTACATACAACACACACGGAAGGAGAGTGAGTCATCTCAGTGGCTGGGTAGCCAGGGAAGGCTGCACCACGGGGTGAAGGATCAGCAAAGGAGATGCAAAGGGAGCAGTCAGACAGATAGGAGGGGCAGCAAGGGAGAGGGGCAGCAGAAACCCCAGAGGGAAGGAAGCCTCTGGGAGGCGGCAGAGAAGTCAGGGAGGACAAGGATGCCTTGGCAATCCACAGGCCATTGGAGAGAGCAGCCTCGGTCCAAAGATTAAGCCAGAAATGAGTTGGGGCACTTGAGTAGAGAAATGGAGGTCAGCCGAGAGAGGGAGGAGAGCATAGGAAGGAAGGCAAGACTCAATGATAGGATGAAGGGCAATGCTGATGACGCATCCTCAGTGGTTTCTGCCATGTGTATATGAAGAGCAGTGATGTCTCCAGATGGCATCTTGACTTCCATCCTTCCAACACAGCAGTCTCATACTCTGTCAGCCTCTTCTCCTTGATCCTCTCTAGGCTTTATGAATCTGCCGTCTCCTAGTTCTCCAAGGTGTCTGTAGCCGAAGTACAGTGGGAGGAGCTGGTCAACATAGAGAAATATGTTTGGAGCCAACAGACATCCCTTCACCTGTGCCCTCCCTCAGTGAGGCCCAAGGTTGTGCTACCTTCCTTGGATGCCAGGCTAGCCTGTTCACCCATATTGAGTTTGCAGGGCACTTGTATCTCTAGTTCTTTATTTCCAGCAAAATGCTGTGTAGCTATGCTGATGGAGTAGGGTTTGAGTTCATTGTAATTAAGTGAATGTAATGTATCTGTGATAAAAGCCACCAGAGCCCAACATGGCACAACTATTCGGAAAGGCAGAAAGTCAAGGCACCCTCCCAAAGTCACTCTTCTTTGTCTTCACACTGTCCTACCTATTGCATTAAAGAATCGTCCATCAAAGCATTAGGCTGATGGGCAGACAGAGACAGGGAAATCAAGATGTTCTCTCAAAGTCATGATGGGGCCAGATGGTGTTGGGGAGTGTGGACAGTTTAGAGGCTTCCAAAGCCTCCCATCCTAATTAGTGTCTTGCTAGGTGTAAGTCCTTGGTTGTTGAAGTGTCTGGAGTGGAACCTTAGAAGCCGTCTTCACTTTATTAAGGGAAAATTGATTTTTCTCTCTCAGAAATTAGATAATTTCCTGACCTGAGTCCCTCGCTGTTGCTCTCTCCCCAGTGGTTTTAAGATGCCATGGTATGTTGACATCAATATTAGCTAGAATCACCTGGCACTTTGAAAGTGAGAAAATAAGAGGCGGACCTTCTCTCCACGTGAGCACATCCAGCACAACAAAAAGGGATTGGAGCGGAGCCCCTTTAATTTTCTAAACTTTTTAAATGTTTTCTAAATCACAGGCTGTTCTAAAAATAATGAGGTTAGTACCAGGGCAACACCTGTTCTCGCTTTTGTTTTAATTAATTTAATCAATTATACATTATCCGATTATTTGGTCTTGCTTCTTGTAATTTTCTTAATGCAATAATTTGGGCCACAGACTGAATTTAAATTTTTAAAATGGATCCACGCAGGGGAGCAAAATGAAAAAGAAGGATGGATCATTAATACCAAGTGTCGTTAATGACAATGTCACTGTAAGTATCTCTCCAACTCTGAGTCATGACCCAAGAATCTTGTCCCTTCAGTCAGAAAATTCAACAGCCATCTGCTCTGTGCAGGCAAGATGCTGGGAACTGGGGATATGTTTGGGCAAAACAACATGACACTTGCCCTCGGGAAGCTTCCATTCTTTCTCCAGTAGATTGTCCCCATCACTCAGTCTCGAATCTTCAGTCCCTTCTTTCCTGCTGCCTGTGAACCTGCCCATTTCTTCCTTAATGATATTTTAAAAGCTCACTTGGTCCAACTGCGCCCACTAGCGATCATCCTCTCCTTCTCCCCTCAGCTACCTCCTTGAGAAACCTGCCTCCTCTGTAGTTCCACTCCTCACCCTCCCTGGCTTCTAAACCCTGTGGTCCGGCTTCCCAGCCTCATCGTCCCTCTACAACGGTCCTCTGATGGTCCATTCCCAGTGCTCATTCTCCTTGGCCTCTAGCAGACCGAGCCACAGTGGGCCTCCCCTCCTCTCCTCCCTCTCTAGACATTCCAGGACACCCTGTCTCCAGGCTCTCCTTTGGTCTCTTCCCTGCGTCTTCCTCCAGGGCATGCTTCATCACCACGGGGCTCTATCTTTTCCTTCTGTGCTTCCCACTTAGCAGTCTCGTTGGGCCCCCTGGGCTCGGTGATCACATCTGTTCAAGTGTGTCCAGATCTATAGATCCTCTTTCCTGAACCACAATCGTGCATCACCAATTGGTGATTGCCTTTTGGATATCTTGGGTTGCATCACCCCATAAACATCTCAAACTTGTCCAAGTTAATGCTCTGTGCCTGAGAGTGAGTGGAGGTGTGAAGGAATTGGTGAGTCTGAAAGCCAGATTTCATCATCCTCATCATGACAGGGCCTCATATGTGCCAGGCACCATGCCAAGCACTTTACGGTTATCTCAGTTGGTCCTCACAATAGCCCTGGGAGGGAGCTGCTATCATTATCCCCATTTGACAGGTGAGGAAACTGAGGCATACAAGGTGAAGTGACTTGTGCAGGGTCACATAGCTAGTAAGCACCTGAGGTTAGATTGAACTCAGGTCTTCCTGACTCTGAGCCTTGCATGAACTGCCTCAAGAAAAAGTAAAGTCTCACCAGTCAGAAACTTAGACTTCCAGAACAGGAAGGAGTAAGATAGGCAGAGACAGGGGAAGAGAGGGAGAGACAAGAAGCTAAAATGAGTTGCGTTTTTCCAGGCTGGGGCAGTTTGCCCCTCCTCAGCAGCCTGGCGGCCCTCACTCCTACAGTCTCCCCACCCTGGTGTCAGACTTAGGGCAGATATCCCACCAGTGTCCTTTAGCCCTACCTCAGGTGAAAGCTCAAGATTCAAGCAATCCACCAGAGCTGGCCTCCTGATATCCACAGGGGAGGTGTGTGTGCCACCACACTGTTGGTTTTCATAAGCTTTCCACAGTGCTATCTCACTCTGTGGATGAGGCCTGGCCACTGTCAGTTCACAACTCTTTGGATACATCTGGGAGCACCAGAGTTTCTGGAGGCAGTACCCACAGTGGCCACAAAAGAAAAAGGAAGTAGTGGGAAAAGCTCTGGCTTCCCTTCTCTCCTTCTGGGCTGAACCTGCTAGTCTCTCACCAAGAGGAGGATGCGCAGCTGATCCTTCCAGTGCAAATCCTCAATGCTCCATGAACTCATTCGTAAACTGAACGCAGGAATCACCAAGGAATGTCCCTTAGAGTCCAATCAAGACCATCTGGTCCCTCTGCAGGTGATAGATGACCTCTCACCTCCAGGTCTGGAGCCCAGACCATTGAGGTCAGTGCTTATAACAGATGCCGAATCATGCCTCCACTGCCGCAGGTTGCAATTTTCTCCCACCAGGAGCTCAGCACTCTCTTGGGGTCAGAGCTGCTAATTAAAGCTTCCTGCTAACTGTCCATTCTTTGCCTCTTCAATGGATATTCCAGAGCAGTTCAGAACTGAGATGAACAAAACAAAGGCATTCTGTAAGACTATAAAGTCAACGTGGTTCTTTGGCAAAAGTACCTGTACCTTGTAAACTCCTATTTTAAAATGCCAAAATATGGGAAAGAATATGCAATGCCTCAGGGATGTCAAAGGAAAACCCCATAAGTAGACACTGGAGCAACCGTGTGATCTGGGCTCTACAGTCTGGGGACCTGAGTTCAAATTTCATTGCCTCTTTCATCTCCTCTCTAGGTCTCTGTTTACTCATCTGTGACCAGTAAAACTATCAAGGCTTTCCCAACCTGTCCCCAACTGCCCAGGCTTAAGCTTCAGCCATCAGACACCAAAGGAATTTCCCACCAACCACTCCAGTTAGAGACCCCTTACCTCACCCAGACAAACCCGCCCCACTCAGACCCAGCCAGACCCACCCTTCCACAGCTCTGTGAGGAGTACCTGGAGAACAGTAGTAACAGCAGGCACTCTGGCATCTGGTGCCCCAAGGCTTGCAGTTTGCCAAAATGAGCTCCTTGGACCCTCACAACACTCCTGTCTGGGAGGGAGGTGCTGTAATCATTGCATTTTACAAAGGAGGAAACTAAGGCAGATAGTGGACAAGTGTTCCCTTGGACTTCCCCAAGGCCATACACATCTGTGGCAGAGGCTAGGTTGGAACACAGATCTCCCTGACTTCACACTTTGCATCTCATCCACAAAGGGGCACTTGGCACTTAAGGTTTGTAAAGCACTTTACAGAAATGGCCTAGTGTCTGAAATACCTGAGCTGGATCCTGCTCTGGACCCTCACTAACTGTGCAACCCTCCCCAGGGAAGTTGCTTGTCCATGCTCAGCTTCCATATCCTCCCCTGGACCAGACCATGAGGTGGCTTGGCTGCCTTTTGAATCCTGCTGACCTCAAGCAGTGATCCTATGAGTCCTTTTATTAAGGGCCCACTGTGGCCAGGCACTGGATACACAGAATGGGGCAGTTGCTGCTGTTGAGGAGCTCACACTGCCACCATTGGTGAGTGCAGGGGCTCGCAGTCTACAAGGGTGAAATCAGAGGTCTGGGCCAATTCCCTCCCCACTGGGATATAGATAGGTAGGTAGGCAGGCAGGTAGGTAGACAGATAGATGGATAAAGAGATGGACAGATGGATGGATGGATGGATGGATAGATGGATGGATGGATGGATGAAGACATAGAAAAACATGAGGATACATATATAGAGATAGAAATGTGTGTGACTATCTATACAAAGTAAAGGATTTTATGTGTAGATGTATGATATATGTGCTAACTAATTCATACTTAAAAACTTGAGGAGATAAAGAGAAAAATAAAGCAGAAAACCCTAAAGCTTTTTACCTTGAAAAAATATTCCTATCCTAGCAATATGGGGCAACCCCTTTTCAAACTGATCATCCTCATGAAATGGCCTCCTCTTTAGAAGGGTGAGAGACCCTTCAGTTCTATTTCCCTGGGAATCTGCCTTAGCTAAAGTTTTCTCACTCTTAGAAGGCTTGGACCAGGGAGTGTCAGGAGCCCCCTCATCTCAGAGATTCTATGGCCCCTTTGGGGGAAAACAGGACAGGGGAGGGAGCAGCTGATTCCTTTCTCTGACTCCCTTGAACCAAAGATTTCACAACAGACATATTGCTATGTTCCCAGGGACATTTTTTAAAAAATCTAATGATGGTAGGAGGACTTCTGAAATGACTGAGAAAATCGGGCTTCACTTGACAGCCCTGAGAAGCATTGCTTACCTGACACCAGCTGGTGAAGCCTTCTAGGATCCATTTCACAGGATCTCTCTGTCTCTCTCTGTCTGCCTCTCTCTCTCTCTCTCTCTCTCTCTCTCTCTCTCTCCAGGCTGGGGCAGTTTGCCCCTCCTCAGCAGCCTGGCGGCCCTCACTCCTACAGTCTCCCCACCCTGGTGTCAGACTTAGGGCAGATATCCCACCAGTGTCCTTTAGCCCAACACTACAAATATGTATTCATTCATTAAACAAATACCTACTATGTGCAAGACACTTTGCTAGGCATGGGAGCTAACCCTCAGAGGGTGTATAGTCAAATCCAAAAGCAGAAGAGACATGTTTCTGGATAATGGTGTGATGGTCCAAGGGAAAGTGGGAGAAACTACAAAGGAGAACTCCAGGAAGATTCTTTCAAAGGCAGAAAGTACAGCAAGGCACCTCCAGTCAATCAACAAGCATTTATTAAGTCTACTATGCACTAGGAAAAATTTGCTGACAATTAAGGATACCCTACTTTGGATGGGCTGTCTGGGGAGGGGCCCAGAGACCACACTTCTAGAAGGTCCTCTCTTTGGGTAGGATGGACACAGAGGGCCTTCTGCCTTGGCAGTCCTGGTGTGCTCCCAGGTCATACCATCAAGAATGTGTTTTCTGGCTGTCCCATCTTTCAGGTACTTGTCACACTATGTTTTCTTTGAACATGAACCATCTGTCTAAGAGCTAAATCATCAGGAGAGAACATTGATGACTTTACCCTTTTCCCACTGACCGGACCAGACCCACTGGCTCCTTTCTGTTCCACCAGGCCCTGGAGGCAGATCAGTGGTCTCAGGCCTATGTTTGTGGATTCTGCCTGGGTTTGCTTTTTCTCCTGCCCATGGGCTCATCCAGTGCTGCCACTGTGGTCAACATGACTAGAGGTAGGCCGGGGTCTGTTCTCCTGCCATCTGAGGCCCAGGAACAGCACCGACAGCAGGACCACTCCCGCTGCTTTGGGCTGGCTCTTCCTCCCAAAGACGACTGACTCCAGAAGTGGGATGGGGGCTGATCTCTTCTCTAGGTCCTGCTAGAACAAGCATATGGCAACACACTCCTGCTGATGCATGCATCTGTACAGATTAATGTCATCTTTATTTTTACCCTGGATCTGCAGAACGATTCATGGCCCAGCTCCAAAGAGAGCTCTGCTCAATCCAATGAGCTTCAGCAGGCATTTTTGAGTACCTACTATGTGCCAGGCAGTATGCTGGGTGTGGAGAACAAACTCCAAACACATCCCCTTGGGGATAGGGTGGGGAATAGGAAGAGGGTCACAATATCTCAATTGTAAATGCTGGGCCTGTGGTGTACTATGGATAAGGAATTCCCAAGGAAGGAAATTCCCTCCACCAATGCAGGTGGTACCTTCTCTGAAACCTGGAACACTGAGAAATGAAAGGTCACCAAGCCAGAGAGCCCAAGATTGGGCCTGGCCTCTAAGATGGAGGGAGGGGAGGGCAGGAAAGGCTGCATATCACCCAGGACCTGAGAAGCTCAGCACTCAAGTTAGCTAGAGTCTACAGGGCAGAGGTAAATGGATGGATGGATGGATGGATGGATGAATGGATGAAACAGTTCTCAGGAGGAGTTTCAGCACTGGAGGCATAAATACAAAAGTAGGACAAGGCTGAAGGAAGGGCATGCCAGGACAGTACAACAGTGTAATGAGGAAAAGGTCCTCCCAACATCAACTGTAGAGTATGCCTGGGGTGGGCCCCTCCCCAGGGAGTGGGGGGAATCCCTATGGTGACCCTTCCCAAGGGAACAAATATGCTGGTTCACTACTGAGGCCTCCATGATAGCAGCAGAGGAGAAGGGCAGTGTCCAACATGGGCCCCTGGGATCATCCCCACTACACCAGACTAGACTGTGAACTCCTGGAGGGAAGGGACTATCTCACTCTTATCTTTGTATCCCCAGAACATAGCACAGTGACTGGCATGTAGTAGGTGCTTTATGGATGTTTATTGGTTCAGTGAAGTGGGATGGCTTGTTCCAAAGTATGGCATTAGGGCTCAGACATGGTGTCTGGCTTATGCCAAGCAGAGCAATTTGACAAGAAAAGAAGAGCCCTTGTGGTCGGTGCTCACTTGCCACGTGCAGCTGGCTAAGCCAGGTCCACCATGGCCTCGGGGCTTGGACACTGGAATGCCTTTGCCATGAAATCCCCTTGTATGTTTATTGGATAGATATTCATTGGTACATAAATAAACCTTGGATGGGCTCTGCAAATGGGCAGGGACAGAAGGAGGAAAACAGGCTGAATTGTCTTTGGGAAAGAGCCAAGCTCTTTTCATGACCCCAGGGATGTTGTCTGGCAGTCAGTCACAAAACACTGAGGTCCCCAAGGACATGAAGTTGAGGGTCACTCCAAGGTCAATATGGAGGCACATCATGGGGGTGACCAGGATACCGTGTGTACCAAACAAAGAGTTATTAGGGAGAAGTTGTATGAAGGATGTTAACTCTGAAGATGTCAGAGGAAGAGACAAAGACCCTTCATACAAGAGTATGTACCAAACAAAGAGTTATTAGGGAGAAGTTGTATGAAGGATGTTAACTCTGAAGATGTCAGAGGAAGAGACAAAGACCCTTCATACAAGAGTATGTACCAAACAAAGAGTTATTAGGGAGAAGTTGTATGAAGGATGTTAACTCTGAAGATGTCAGAGGAAGAGACAAAGACCCTTCATACAAGAGTATGTACAATAGCCCTTTTTGTAGTGAAAAAAGACTGGAAGCTTGCAGCTGGACAAATCATGCTAAATGAATATAATGGAGGGAGTTATATAGCACCTACTGTGTGCCAGTCACTGCACTAAGTGCTTTGCCAATATTGTCTCATTGGATTCTCACAACAACTTTGAGAGGGAGGTGCTATTATTATCCCCATTTTACAGATGAGGAAACTGAGGCAGACAAGAGTTAATGACTTGCCCAAGGTCACAGAGCTAGTCTGTGTCTGAGACTGGATTCAAACTCAGGTCTTCTTTATTCTAGGCCCCGGTCTCTGTCTACCACCAGCTGCCTCAATAGGATAATATCATTGTGCCATAAGTTATAAAAAAAAAAAATGTTTCAAAGAAACCCAGGAAGACTTGTACGAACTGATACAAAATTTATGCAGTGCAACAACATTGTAAAGACAGACATCTAACTGACACTGTATGCTGCCTTCCTTTGTATCCTCTGAGCTTAGCACATAGTAGGCACTTAAATATTTATTGCCTGAGGGATCAGCGCGATGACCAGACATGATGCCAGAGAATGAGTGATGGAGCAAGCACCCATCTCCTGACAGAGGACGGAGGCCCAGGGAGCAGAGGGGGACTTATGCAGAATGGGATTGTTGGAGGAGTGGTTTTGCCTCCTGTGCATTTTTGATATAAAGGTTTTGGTTATCTGTCCTCAGTTTGAGGAGAGAGAGAAGTTGGAGTGTGTTAGGGTCACCAAAATGAAAAGTGTGAAAGAAGGTCATTAGTACACTTTTGGGGGCATAGAAACAAACAGAGGGGAGGTCAGTAAGAAGCAGGCAAGCAGGGCAGTTGGGAAATAGTGTGTTGGATTTAATAGATATTTGAAAAGAAAATCCAGCTGGACGCAATCCATGAGCCATGCCCCTCTACATATTTGTTTGACTCTGCTGGACTCTATTGATGGAAACACTTCTTTTCCTCTTCAGTGTTTGGGTTCAGAACTTTTTAAAAACAAACAAGTCCGCATGACTTTAAGTGTTGGTGCAATTCCAGAATACATCACTAGAGAGCTGGTTAATGAGCTTGCTGAAAAGGAAGTAGAGATCCCAGAGTTCCCAGCTTCCTCCAACACCCACCAGGACTGACCAACCAACCTTGTTTTCTCTCATTCACAGTTTACTGACCTTCCAGGTCAGAGGAATTCCAAACATACAGCTTGCCCACATTTAAGCAAAGCATGTGACAAAAATTATGTTATTCTTGGGGAAAAGATGGAAAGTTATCAGCTCAATGAGTGTTCGGTTGGGTAGATGAGAAATTGGTTCCCAAAAAACTTCAGCCCACTCTTGTCCCATCTTTTTCTGTCTCTGAGTCTTCTCAATCAATCAACTGATCAACAAGCATTAATTGCTGGAGGCTGAAGATGGAAATGTGAGGCAGGCCTTACCCTCAGGGAACTTACCTTCTACTCCAGGGATCCAAAGTGTCCACAAAATGAAAACAGTGACTGGGGGCGGGGGTGGGAGGGATGAACAATGTAGGCACTCTGGAAAGATGCTGGAACTGACCCACCAAAAAGGAATGAAAGGAGGAAAGGAAAGGAAAGGAAAAAGTTTCCCAAGCATAGAACACAGCCTGTGCAAAGGCATGAAGACAGGAAATGGGATATCTAGTTGGGGGCCACATGTATGACAGGTAATTCATACTATCTCCCATGCAGTAAGATGATTCAGTGTTTAGAACTCCAAGCTTGGAGTCAGGAAGAGCTGAGTTCAAATCTAGCCTCAGACACTTCCTAGGTGGGTGACCCTAGGCAAGTCACTTCACCTCTCTGACTCAGTTTCCTTCTTTGTGAAATGAGGATCATCATAGCCCCTCCTTCCCATGGTGTTGCTTTGTCAACCTTAAAACACCATGAAAAGCTATCATGATCACTGCCCATCCCTCTTCTCCATCTGCTGAAATCCTTCCCAACCATCCAAAAGTACTTCGGGTATCACTCTTCCATCAAGTTTTCCTCAACACCCCCTCTCCTCTGGTCTCCCCCAAGCATCTCCTTCCACTCTGCCTATTTCACATTGTACTTTGTATTCTATTTATTTGTGTCTGTCATATTTCCCCCAACACACATATTCCACGTGCCTACACCCCCTGAGAAGTAACATTTCATTGTGTATCCTTGATCTTCAGCCCCCAACACAATGCCTTATTGCCGTTACACGCAGCAGGCTTAAAATGAACCAGAGGAGATTTGAGTAATTACTGTATTTAAATATTTGGAAGCTTGTTATATGGACAAGATAGATTTATCCTGCTTGGCTCCCGAGGGCAGCATCAGCCCCAATCAGTGCACACTATGGTTGGGGGTGGGGTGGGACAGTGAGGAGGTCATCTTCTGAGCAATTGTAGGGGTCCAAAAGTTGAATGAGGAGCCCCAGAAGGTGGCACGTGTCCCATCACAGGAAGTTTTCCTTGGTGCCTATTAGCCCACTTGTCAGAGGTATTGTGTAGGGCATCATATTTCTGATGAAAGGTAGACTAGCTGAACTCTGGGTCTCTCCCAATTGTAATGTGCTGTGATTCTACAATGCCACGTCACCTGCAGATATCTCAGGAAGCTGGGGCTCCTGAGTCATTTGTGGGACCTTTTAGAACACAGTGGTTTCTTCTCTCAGTGAATTCAATTCAAGGTCTTTATTCATCCACCCACTTTACAGATTGGGATCTCAATTACATTCATGCCAGACATGTGGAAAGACTCGTAATTGGGTTGTTTGTTCCATGTTTACCCGTTATCACTAACAAGGCTCAGCTCATGAATCCAAAAAGCAGATGTGGCTCCCTTTTGAGATTCACCATGCATGCATGACCTTCCAAAATGCTCGAGGACCTCATTATGTCAGCTGGTCTCCATTTTTCTTTTAGCCAAGGAGGATGCCCTCAGGCTGGGTTTTGATGCATAGCTTCCTTAGATGAACTGATAGCAAAGTACACCATTTATTCTCCAAACAAGCAAATGTGGCCTCTTTCCAAGCGGCCTTTCAGAATCATGTCTGCCTGGGATGCTAAAGGTCCAGGCTCAAATGAAATTCCCTTCTTTTTGCCTGTCAAGGTAGTGATCATGTAACAGCCCAGAGAGAGTTGAAACTAGAGGAATCATTTAGCAATATTTCTCTTAACTAACAGTTTTGTTTCCAAGAAACCTGTTCCCTAAAAAGAAAAGGGGAATTTTCAGGAGAGATGCACCTCCAAGTCATGCCTGAGCGAGAGGGAATGAATACCTGTTTGTAACATTGGTTGAGTAGATAGGAGCTCTCGCTTTTTAAGAATGCTTGGTCAGGGTTTTCTCTTACCTATTGGAGGAAAATAATTCCTCCTCCTTCTGTGACTCAAAGCCAAAATGTAAAATAGCCCAGACCAATGGCCTGTAACAAAATAAGCTTGACCCAAGAGGAATCAAGCTGGGGACGTACAGTCATCTTAATGAAAGCTGTGATAATCAGTGACTGTCAGGATCCTCCGAGTCTATGGGTTAGTGATGCCTAGGGCTGCTGCATATGTAGTATTCAATGCAAGAATGGATTTGGAAAACACTCTGAGGGTCACCTGACTGAGGTAGAGTTTCTCTGCAACACCAGCCCCCAACCCAGTAGTCAGGAGTAACAACCTGCATCCAAGGGAAATCATTTGTGGAACTACAAGACCTGCAGCCATCCAATCCTTCAGGATTGTCTGGACAGCAGCCAATTCATTTCCCCCAGGTCTCCATCAAAAGATGTAGCAGTATAGATAAGAGGCAACTGTTCCTATTAATAGGATTTATATAGTGTCTTTAGTTTTACAAAGTACTTATAGTGTCCCATTTGAACTTCACAAAAATCCTGGGAGGTAAGTACTATTATCACCTCCATTTTACAGATATGAAAACTGAGGCTGACAGAGGGGTTCAATGATTTGCCCAAAGTCACACAGCTAAGCGTCTGAGACTGAATTGGAACTCAGATCTTCCTGAATTCAAGTCCTTCCCTATCCAACTATGCCACTTAGCTGCCAATTCATCAGGCAGACCAATGGTTTGTGCTCTGCCTCTCACAAGACTTTCTTGACACATATCCCCAACAAAAAAGTTCTTAACACCCTCCTCCCGTTTGAAATCTCTTTGTGTATACTGGCTTGTACACACGTCAAACCTGACTCCCAGGTCCCCATAGAACATAGGCTTTGCTTCTGTCTTTGCTATGTAGCCAGCACTTAGTAAGTTCTGCTCTCTTGGTTGGTTAATGTTCTCCATTTTCAATGGTCCAGTCTCCAATATGTGCTCAGTGCTCTGCCTCCTAGAGGACAATGTTGGTATACACTCTGCCCCGTGCCCTCGAGGACAATGTTGGCAATGTGAGAGCTCTGCCCCATGGCCTCCTGGGGAAGGAAGTTTGTGATATTGGGCGTTCCTGTACGCCGACTCCTTGGAGAGGCTATTGTTGACTTTGAGTGCTCTGTCCCCCGCCTCTTGGGGGAGGATACTGGTACTGACTCCCCTCCTGGATAAGTGCAACCTTGTGGTCCATGTGGTTAGCATCTTTCTCACCCCCTCCAGAGTCTAGCATATTTCTGGCTTTCAGCAGAGTTAAATAATAATTACTGTCATCACAAGTATCAAAAACGGAAAGCTTTCATTTTCCTGCTCCTTTCCTCGGCGGACAGCTGAATCAATCAAGACATTTTCTTTCTTTGGGGCCAAGCGTCAAAGTTAACCAAAGTCTGAAAACATGTCATTCAGGTCACCTAGTGAGACTGTGTTCTCCCAGGAACCTCACTCTTCAAATGGCAGTGGTTCTGACTCAACAATTATGTTTAGTCTGGGACTTCTGTTCTGTAAAGGGGATTTCTGGCAGTTCACAGATTTCTTACGTCCATAGTGCTGGCAAATGAATTTCTGTCAAGTAGATCTTGTGGTTGTTTTTTAGACCTGTTACTGCATCAGTCTGAGGAGCTCCTGGTGTGAAAACTCACTCCACTGACACAAATCAGCAACTCATGGAGAACTTACATTCTCAGAGATAGAAAGTTGCTGAGGACATTGAGTGTCTACACTATTTGTCCACAATTACACAGCAAGTAGATGACAGAGATGGGGTTGGAGGGCAAGTCTTCCTGACCCCAAAGCCAGCCCTCTGTCCACTATAATACACAGTCTCTCCCGGTGAGAAGTATCTGTATCTAAGAATCTATCCCAATGAAATACGGTCCATATGAAAAGTTGCAAAGGATTTTTCAAGAGACCAAGAAGTACTCACCACCATGCCACCACCTGACAGTGCTCAGCGCCTTGTGTAGCTGCTGTCAACACAATTTCTTTACAACTTGAAGAAGACATGAAGGTTAAATAACTTAGAAATAATAGATCAGGATCAGGGTTAAGAGGATCCAACACTAGCTTCTCCCCTGGGCCTTAGCAGAAATGTGTCAGCAGATTCCTTGAGGCAAAGGCTTTGATGTTTTCTTTCAAGTGTTTCTCTAGTGTCCTGGGCACGTAGAACCCCAGGGAACTAATCGTTGGTAATGGCATTACCCGCTTATGTCAATTGCATAAGAATGGGTGGGACCTTTCAAGGACTAGCAAGCAGAAATGAGAATCTGGCCAGGGTCAAGGTAGAACTTGGCACCTACCCAGCCATGCCAAGGATGGTAGTGAGAACATCTATACAGAGCAAAGGAATTTGGGCACGAGGAGACTTAGAGATGAACTAGTCATAGGAAGATAGACTTAGAAGTGGATAGGATCTTCAAATTTGCCTGGAAAAGATCTGGGGGCTCGGATGGGCTGCAAGCTCTATATGAGTCAGCAGCGGCATGTGGAAGCCCCCCAAAAACCTACACAACCTTGGGCTACATTTGAAAGGGCATTCCATTCCTGGAAATAAGAAGACTGGGGCTTCTCACAGTCTGTTCCGATCAGGATACATCCTGATCTTAATGATGGACACCATAGTTTGGGAAGGACGATGATAGCTGGGGGGCCTTAAGTCTATGTCATAAAAGGAGGAGGAGGAGAGGAAGTGGGAACAGATGAAGCAGAGGGAGAAAGAGATCAACACTCCTACCTCCCATTTTGTCAATCAGAAAACTAAGAACCATCATGAGGAGGCGACTTATCTAGTTATTACTGAAGCCTCAACTCCAATTTCCTGACAGTTTTCACTGTTCAGAAGGGAAATGGACAGCCTTGGGAGCAAGTGGCTCCTCCTCTTTAAACAAAAGTCAAATGACTGACACGTGCTCTGGCAGTTCATCTGGGTAAGGTCTGAGTTGCACTTGATGGCCACCAAAGACCTTTCCAGCTCTGAGAAATAGCCCATCTCACCACCCAGAAGTGTGGACTCCATGAACCCCTGATAGAAATAAAGCCTGCTATGGGTCACGGATGCTCATGTCCAGAGGTCAAGGATCCTCAGTCTTTCTTTGGGGGACAGAAATAGGCTCTGCCGAGTCCTCTTCTGGCTTCCTGCTATGTTCTCTCTCTTGATGATCTCATTCATTCCCACAGCTTCAAACTTCTTCTCAAGGCACATGGTTCTCAAATCTACTTATCCAGGCCTGACCTCTCTCCTAACCTCCAAATACCTCTCCCACTGTCTCTATGATATCTCAAACTAGATGAGCCATGAGCATTTCAAATGCAACACGTCCAAAATAAAACTCATTATCTTTCTCCCAAAAGAATTTTTCCCTCTTCCCAAGGTCCCTCCAGTCACCTAGGATTGCAAACTCAGCATCATCCTTGGCTCCTAAATGTCACCCCAATTCAATCTGTTACTTCTGCCTTCATACCATCTCTCCCCACCCTAGTGCAGGCCCTCATCACCTCACACTTGGACTATTTCAGTAGCCTGCTGGGGTAGGGAGGGAGGAGGTGTGATGGCCTCAAGATTCTTCTCCCCCTCCCTCTAGATCATCCTCACTAAGTTGTCAAAGGAATCTTCCTGAAGCACAGGTCTGGCCATGTCCCTCTCCTACTCAGAGCATTCCAGTGGATCCCTCCCTCCCCCCACACACCCCCATTACTTCTAGGGTCAAACATAAAATCCCCTCTTTGGCTTTTAGAACCTTTCACAACCTGGTTTCTTTCTTTCTTTTTAATCTCTTTACATCTGCTCCCCTCCATAAAACCTGCAAGCCAGCAATGTTCACCTTGCTGGTCCTCACCTCTCCAGGCTCTGGCTCTTCTCATTGGCTGCTCCCTACATCTGGCATGCTCTCACCTCCTCTCTGCCTCTTGGCTTCCTCCTGGCATCTCAACTGAGTCACCTACTTAGAGAGGCCTTTCTCTGCCTTCCTCAGTGCCCCTGACTTCCCTTGAAGGTTGCCTCCCAGTTTAACTGTATATATCTTGGATGTACATATCTCCCTCATTAGAAAGCATGGGGAGGGAGGGTGGCTTTATACCTTGCTTTGTATGCCTGGGGCTTAGCCCAGTACCTGGAACAGAGTAAGCCCAGAATAAAGAAATACTTACTGACTTGACTTGAGGATTTAAATCCCAACCATGCATTTCCATGCAATATGTGAAGGAATGTCTTTTCTGTTTGAGATTTTGTGCTTAGGGGATCCAGATGTCTCTCATGGAATTGGCTAAGGGAATTCACCTATTTCTAGCCTAGAAATTCACTTCTGCCTAGATCTTCAAATGTGTCATTGGAATGAATGGCATTGCATTGACAGGAGGAGGGAGTTTTCACAATCAATACTTACTGGTTTGCTGACCTAGAATTTAGAGTGAGCTTTAGATTGTGAACCACATGACCTGGGTTTCAATCTGCTTCTGCCACTTTGTGTGTGTGTGTGTGTGTGTGTGTGTGTGTGTGTGTGTGTGTGTGTGTGTGTGTGCGTGTGTGTGACTACAAGACAGGCCCCCTCCCTCCCTGGGCAGACAGGTGGAGTGACTTGATTGTGGTCACACAGCTGCTGGGAGCCTAGAGGTGGGATTTGAACCCAGGTTTCCTGACTCTAAGCCCAGAGTTCGAAAGTAAGCTCTTTGCAAGCAGGAATTGTTTCATCTCCTATCATTGCAGCCCAGGGCTTGGCACCCAATAGGCAGATAAGTACTTGTGTATCCACTGATGAACTGATGGTGTGATTGACAGCTGCTGTGCCCACCCCCATCCCTTGTCTTCTCCCAACTAAACATTCCCTATTCCTCCAGCCCGTCCCCCTCCACACCAGTTCTCCCCTTTCCCAGGATCCATTTTTTAAGCAATCAACACCAGTCTCTCTGATTCCTGCTCGATGCTCACCAAGGAGCACGGAGGCCCCCAGGACTGCTCAGATTTCTCATCCACTGGCTCCCTTTCAAAGCCGCTGCTTAGAACAGGGATGAGGAATTGTATTTCTCCTCCCATTGTGATATAATGGTCCATTAATAACTTCTAGATCAAAACATGGCTGAGCCAGCTGGCTGAGCTGGCACAGAAGCCTCTAGACGGTAGCCCTGGTCCCAGACCCAGCTCTGATCTAGGACAAAGTGCTGTCTTTGGGATCTCACACCCAGAACAGCCTGAGAGCCCCTCAGGCCTCCCTAGGGATGTGAGCGTTGTGTGTCCCCAGTACCCTACAGGCATCCAACAGAGGAGGGAGAAGGAAGAAGAAAGGCCAGACGGACTCCCAGCCACCCTGGGCCCATCCCTCCAGTATTGGGGGACAGCGTGCATGTGTCCCTTCTCATTCTTCTCTTCTCCCATCCCCACTTAGCTTGGACTGGTTTTCATCTAGTACGGGACCTGCCATCATAGCCCCAGAGACCAAGTCCAGCACGGCCTGTCATTTTTATCAGCGAAGGTAAATGACTTAGCCAACGTCACACAGGCTATACTTATCCGAGGCAGGATTCGTACCCAGGCCTTTCAACTTCTGAGCCAGGGCTCTGGGGACACATTATAACACTCATAATACCCACCTCATAAGGTTCCCATGAGGCTCAGGTGAGACACTATTATATAAAACCTTCTGAAACCTTTGAACTGCCATGTAAGCGTGTGCTATTGTTAGGATCTCGAAGTTCTCCGCTAACCTGGTCACTCTCCTCTCCACTACCCCCATCTGATCTAAGTCTTTCTTGTATCTGGAGCAAATCCCAATGCTCTGCAGGTGGTCAGATCAGAGGAGAGTGCAGGGAGCTCCAAGTTGAGGGTCCCCAAGTTAGCAAGCATTTATTAAGCTCCAACTACGCGCCAGACACTGAGGATACAAATACAAGTCAGGCAGCCAGTTCCTGTTCATATTTTGCAAAAGGAAGACCCCATAAAAGGGGAGTGGGAAGGGTCATCCAGTAAGGGCAGTAAAAGTTTTGGGGTATGATTTACAAGTGGGAGAGGTCCTGGCCCTGGTGTAAGGCACAACCTCACCTATGAGAGTCCAGGGTCCTGGTGGCTACTTAGTCAAGGTTCCAGGAGTAGATTTACATATGTGTCTATGTATGTACATATACAGCATACCATGTATAGATGCAAGTTCTCCTAGGTGAGGGTTGTCTTTCTGGATACAAAGTCCCCTGTTAATCAAGCCTAGCATCCCATCAGCCTTTTTGGTTTTTGTAGCATACAGGTGTCTCAGACTGAACTTAGGGGCCCTTCGCATCCTCAAATGCTGCCAGAGATTGGGGAATTTCCCGGAAAGTTCTCATCATCTGTAAATAACTCAAACCCATGGAAAATAGTGAGGGTCCTAGCTTTTCTTTAACAGGAAACAGTGGTAATGTTGAGGGAACTGTGGGAGAAATGGTTTTAAAATCAGCTACATAATGCTTGACATTTCGGGTAAAATCATTACATCCTCTTGAACACATGGAACCAGGAACAAGGAAATATGCTGAGGGCTTTAAAAATGAGATGAAAAGCCTGGGCTTTCTTCATTTGGCCAAAAAAAGAAAAGCAGCTTGTGCCCTTTGATTGTGTGTCTGGAAGGAGTGGGGTGGGAAGGGAAAGAGGATTCTAAAGGTTCTAATGGATAGACTAAGACACAGGCTGAGAAGGAAGGAAGAAAAGCCAAGGAAAACCCAGGAGGCCCAAGGAGACTTTGGAGAGCGCTTAGGAAGCGGCCACCAGTTAGCAAAGCATCACGAACTGGATATTTAGGAAGAATCTCCTATACAGGTGTGAGATCCACCAGTGGAAAACACCTGATAAGGATCAGAAAGTATAGCAGAGTAGTGACTGGCTCTTTATCTTCACTGACTGTGAATCTCTCCAGGACAGTGACTGGTTCAGGCAGGGATTTTGACATTACCAATGAAACCACTGCATGGACATCAAAATGAGTGTACTTTCACAAGAAAAGACACACACACATACACACACACATGCACATACATACACACATGTATACACACATGTGCATGCATGCATACATACACATAATACAGACACGCATACACACACATACCCTCACACACATACACACACACACACACACCTTTTCATGGAATATACAACAATACACTCCCTGCCTTTTGTGGTCTTCACCTTTGTAAAGTGACCCATTTGCAGCCCTAGATGTGAATATACTCAGTCAGTCAATCAAGTTCCATTTATGAAGAGTCTACTATGTGCCAGGTCCTGTCCTAGGCACTGGAGATTCAAAAGCAACCATGGAATAATGGAGCATTAGGGGAGAAAACACATAAAGGCAAAATATGTGTCAGCTGGGTGGTGCAGTGGGCAGTGCTAGACTTGGCATCAGCAAGACCTGAGTCTGAATCCTGCCATGGACACTTCAGCAACCGAATGACTGAGCAAGTTGCTTCACCACGCTCTGCCTCCTCTTCCTCCTCTGTGAAAGGGGAATAATAACAGCCCCGACCTCCACAGGTTTTATCATCCTTTATACACCTCTGAGCGCTATTCAAACCCCAGCTCTCGTGATCCGTTGTAGAAGAGAGTCTTGGTCAGAGAGGGTCAGACTGGACAGCCCTGGGTTCCTGCCCAACTCGGAGATTCTCTAAAGGGAGAAGGGTAAATCGACTTGAAATACTGTTCACAGTCCTCTACATGCCTGACAGCTTCTGATAATAGGAAGAATTCAAGGTTACCCTGGATGAAGGATAATTGGCCACTTACTGCAAATACTCTTGGAATATTAAGCTGCTTGCTCTGTTGGGCATAGTAAATGTAGCTCCATGCATCAAGATCTCAGGAGAAGCCAAATCTCAAACAGCTTCCACATGGAAAGCTCAGCATGGCCTGCCCAGCTTCACTGGAGACCATCACAGTGCTGACCTTGGCTCTTCTGCAGAGACTGGTAAGCTCTGACCACCTGCCCTCCCATTTCACCTGTGGGACAGTCATGTACTGCCCTCTGCCAGACTACATTGGACTATGGGCAGAAGTGGTTTATATAGATGGTTGTAGAGCTTCACCCTCATGACCCTGGACCAGCCCTTGCATGGGTGGCCAAAAACAAGTTCAAAGTATCCAGGTTGAGAATCCCTTCACTAGAGAAACCCTCCCTCAGACCCACTGACTTTATCTACAGTACTTCTCACATTGTCTTCACAGCATGAATTACACAGTTGAAAGTTTCGGCCGAGCAGAGACAGAGACAAGGGGCCTCAAAGGAAGCCTGGTGTACCCTCCTCCTTTGAGAACTTTAAGGCCATGAGGTCACAAGTCTGCTGAAGGTCACTTGGTGCCTAAGTGCCAGGACCCAGGTCCAGAGGCTCTTGGACTGCTGCCACTCATACCCTCCCAAATTCCCCAGAACTGTCCCATGACTCGTATAGAAGGATATCAAGACAGCTCAGTCTGGTACAGAAATAAGAAACTAGCAAACCCTTCTTTGGGTTGGGAAGGAGGGTGCAAAATGGACTCAAACATCTACTGCCACTGGCTCCAGGCATAGGCAGCATCCTGGGTTGGCTAGATCTTCCTTTTCTGGGCACAGATGCTTTGGCAAAAGTGATGGCTTGGGCTTCTCTGACTGACCAAAGGCTGGGCCAGGAGGCACAGATTCTAGAGAGATCAGCCTGGTTAGAGTGGCTTTAAATGCTCAGTCATATGTTGTATAATGCACATGCATATAAACATATATGTTGTGTTCATCCTTAGTTGCTGAAGAAGACCGTGCCATCAGAGAAATGATGACATGACTTGCACTTGACTTTGTTTTGAGTGAGGGAGGGCTGTGCAGGTCACCGGCCTCACTTCTCCTCCAGAGCCATATATGTGCATGTATATTCTATATGGATGAGGTGAGACAGGGAGAATCTCCACCAGGAGAATGGAAGCTCCCTGAGGACAGGGCCTGTTTCTTCTCTCTGTATCCCCAGGACCCAGATGATGGATGAAATCTCAGAATTCCCCCCAGTGTCAGAGTAAGAAGGGCCCTCAGAGGTCAGCCAGTCCAGCCCAAACCAGACCAGGAGTCCTGTCCACCATCTGCTGGACAAAAGTATCCCCACCCTCAGAGAACCTCCCTGGCCCTAAGTCTGTAAACTGCTCCATTTAGTCAATGTAGGGTGTAGGAGATGGGGGATAGAATTAGGAATTGCATCCAAACTCTGCCTCAGACTCTCATTAGCCAAGTGGATCTCACACCCAGGCTGCCTTCTCATCCCTCCTGCCTTCCTAGATCACACCCTCTTCTTCCTCCCACAGTGCACCATGCATCATGCTTCTTTGATGGATTAGTGAGAATGCTGGATTTGGGGGTCAGGGTTCCAATCTTGGCTCTGCCACTTCACCTTGAATCAAGGCCTGGGGACAGCAGACAATCTTCCCTGACCCATGACCTATGTGACCTTAGTCATAGCCCCCTTCCTCACTGGGCCTCAGGATCCTCATCTGGGATTCTACTAGGCTGTGATTTCCTCCAGGGCAGGGCAGGGACATTCACTCTTGTCTGTTCTCATGGTCTTTGGCACACTTGACCTTGTGTGGGTGAATCCTGCACCACACACATTCTTATTTGAAGATACACTGAGAACTAACTCGAGCCTCACCTGGTCACATCCGAGCTCGTGTTATAGCCTCTACATCTTCCATCCAAACATTCCTCCAGGGCACCAGAGCCTGGCCTCTGCAAATGGCCATCCAACTCCGAGCTCTGACTTTGGTTAGATAAGTGCCATCAGTTTGCTCATTGCTGGGAATGAGAGAAGTGACTTAAACTGATCCCAAATCCCCGTGCTATTAATGTATGGGAAAGGAAGGGAGAGAGAAGCAGTGTGTTTCAATGGATACAACAGCCAGTTTTGAAGTGAGGAAGACTCTGAAGGAAAGGAAGGGGACGGAAAAGAGCCTTGCAGGCCTGGGGAGGATGGAGAAGGAGGAAATGCCCAGAGGCAGAAGGTAGATGATCACCTTCAGGGAGACAAGGAGGTCCCTTTCACTGGATCCAAGAGTTCGAGGGGGTGATCGAGGTGTGAGGGAGAAGGGATTGGACCCCCAACAGAGAATGATGTATTTGCTCCAGAGGGAGATGGGGAGCCTGAGGGGTGATTTGGCAGGTGCTCAGGAAGATCACTTTGGTGGCTGAGGGAGGACAGATTGACTGGAGGCAGACACACCCTCCAACAGCTGCAATCCAGGTGTGAGATGAGGGGGCATCCTCAGATGAGAGAAGGGGGCAAGCCGGTACAAAGAAATATCCTGAAGGTGAAATTAGCAGGTCTTGGCAATGGATTGGATAGGGTAAGGGTGGTGAGGGTAAGAGAGGCCAAACTAAGTCAGGATGGATGGATTTGTGGAAGACAGACCTTTATCAGATACTGATTGAGCAGGGCAGCTCCAAAAGGCTGTGATACTATAAATCCTATGATCTTAGGATTGCTATTCTCATGAAAGAAAGATGGTGAATGTACCTCTTTCTGTGCTTGGAGGGCTATGCTAAATTCTCCGAGAGGTCTTTCAGTTTGCTCTGGCTGGGCAAAGGCAGAGTTCAAGCCAACACAGCCATGACAGTGATCCTGACCATTTGGAGGAACAGAAAATGTAGGTCACAGTTTTAAGCCAAGGGACTATCTCTGCGGGAGCCAAAGGCTCCATTGCTTTTGTACGCTCTGAATTGCATGAGTGGCTGTTCAGTGAATTCCTTCTGTGGAAATCTGCCCTGGTCACCTGGTACCAAGGACAGGAGCACTACGAGGTTTTTCCATTCTGAGGTCCTCAGCTGGCTGGCATCCTCTCCTTTCTGCCTTGACAAATAGGGAAATGAAAAGCTGGAATTTTCTTCTAAATGTTTCGTGAGAACCCAGACACTGCTGTAGCTCCTAGCAGGTTTCAGGGTAAATACAGAAATAGAACGTTGGGTTTAGCAGATAATAGATAGACTGCCAGGAATAACAGTGTGCCCATTAACTCCTTCAGCACCATTCCGTTCAGTTCAGTTCAACTCAGCTTGGGAGCATTTGTTACACACACACACCTGGAGTGTGCAAGGCGCTGCGCCGGTCAAGAACGAGGGAATAAAAAAGATGTTTATTAAGCACATGTTGATCAGTCATTTTTAGTCACGCCCAACTCTCTGGGACCCCATGTAAAGTTTCCATGACAAAGATACAGGAGTGGTCTGCCATTTCATTCTCCAGTTCATTTTACAGATGAGGAAATTGAGGCAAACAGGATGAATTGACTTGCCCAGGGTCACCCAGCTAGTAAGTGTCTGAGGCCAGATTTGAACTGAGGAAGGTGAGTCTTCCAGACTGGCACTCTATCCACTGCAGCGCCACCTAGCTGCCTAACTTGTGATATACATGGCATGATACTGAACAAAAAATAAATGAATTAATTAATTGAAAAGCATTTTTTAAGTACTTGTTATATCCAAGGCACAGTGCTGAATAAAAATGAATGAGTGAATCGAAAGCATTTATTGTATACAAAGCACTGTGTTAGACAACAACAAGTGAGTGAATAAAAAAGCATCTATTAAGTGTTTATTGTATACAAGACACTATGCTGGACAAAAATGATCCAACTTCTCTCCCTTCTTCCCTCCTCACCCACCCATCCCCAATGAGAAGACAAGCAATTCAGTATAGATTATACATGTGTAGTTATGCAAAAGACTTCCATAAAAGTCATGTTGTGAAAGACTAACATATTTCCCTCCATCCTATCCTGCCCCCCATTTATTCTATTCTCTCTTTTGACCTTGGCCCTCCCCAAAAGTGTTTACTTCTAATTATCCCCTCCTCTCTTTTGTCCTCCCTTTTATCACTCCCCCCACACCCCACTTATCCCCTTCTCCCCTACTTTCCTGTAGTGTAAGATAGATTTTCATACCAAATTGAGGGTGCATGTTATTCCCTCCTTAAAGCAAATGAGATGAGAGTAAACTTCACTTTTTTCCTCTCACTTCCCCCCTTTTCCCCTCCATTGAAAAAGCTTTTTCTTGCCTCTTTTATCAGAGATAATTTGCCCTATTTGATTTCTCCTTTTATTCTCCCAATATATTCTTCTCACCCCTTAATTTTATTTTTTTAGATATCATCCCTTCCTATTCAACTCACCCTGTGCCCTCTGTCTATATGTATATAATCTCCCCAACTACCCAAATATTGAGAAAAGTCTTGAGTTACAAACATTATCTTTCCACATAAGAATGTAAACAGTTCAACTTTAGTAAGGCCCTTCTGATTTCTCTTTCCTGTTTACCTTTTCATGCTTCTCTTGATTTTGTGTTTGAAAGTGGGGTCCAAGCATGGGCACCCAAGCACCCCATCCATCCCAGCTCCTGTGGTCTTTCCTCAACTGCACACTGATTGGCACCTGTGGTCCTTCCTCCTTTTCTTTCTGCACCATCAGTCATTTCCTCCATGGGAGTAAGAGTAGGTATAAGTAGAGTAGGTGCAAGGTGATATAGAGGGGAAAATGCTAGCAGATGCGAGCTCTGGGGAAGGAAGAGAGGCCCATGGCAGAAAGTGGTCTTGGAGAAAGGCAGCCTGGGAATGAGGCTGCTTAATAAAAACTGGTGAACAAATGTATTTCTTTACAAAGGCCCAGGAGTGAGTGTCCAGGACTCAGGGCAAACTGAGGGCACAGGGGCCTCCCTTTCCCTGAGCCCTTTAAACCTGCTAAGCCTAGGCTGAACATCCTTTTCAATCATAGGCCCTGAGAGAGAATGGTGACAGTCTCTAACGCGAGAATCAGAGAGCTCCAATCCAAAACCTTAGGGCGGGAATCAGGTCTGGTTAGGCCCAAGAATGAAGTCTTGTTAAGGCTATAGATAAATGATTAGCTGCTCTGTCCTTGGCATGGCATCTCCCTCTGTTGTCCGGATAGATAATTGATGGCTCCTATCACTTCTACATCCCGAGTAGGTACCAGGTATGTGATCTGTTTCCTGAATCTGTCTATCTTGGTCTAGATGGCTGTAAAGGTCAATGAAGTCCTAACTCCCCAATCAGACACCCTCCCCTCAGGATCCCCAGCCCACACTGACTCTCCTTTCCAGTTTTCCTCTCCTGCATCCATCTTCTGCACAAGGTGTGTTGAAAGCCTCAGGGCACTTCTGAGGCTTAAAAAGAGTGAGCTGGCTGGAGTGACCTTTCCTGTTCCTTCTGACTGTGCCTTGTTCTGTTCATGCCTTCTGTCCTACTCAGTCTTGGTGACACATGGGCTCACATTGGCCTCTGTCCTGCAGACTTGGACTTCACTGTGCATGTCCCCCATATTTCTGCAGAGGCTGGGGACTTTATCACTGTGTCCTTTCTGGAATCCTGTCTCCTGGGATTTTTTAGGTTGACTGTGATCTGGCTTTTACTCATCTTCCAGATTTAACACCTCTGAGGGCCAAGGATCTGGGAGAATAAAGCTCTTTCTGTTCACTCCCTTCCCTTGAAATAAGAGTAGAAGGAAGCACTTCCTCTACCTACATGGGTATGCTGGAACTGACTCCCAAGAGTCCAGCATTAAATTTTCCTTGTGAACATTTAGCTACAAATCAGAGCCTGGTTTATTGTTTTGTTAACTGTCTAGACTCAAAAACATGATGGGGAAAATGCAGATTAAATTTAAAAGAGGGCTCTCAAACTTTTTTTTTCTTTGAGAGTCAGTTGTTAAACATTTGCCAGTGAGTGTTCCCCTGCTCCCAAGCCATCCCTTCAGGAGTGTCAGGGACTTCATCAAGAAACCAAACCTCAATATCATCCTGAAAGACTTCATGGTTAGGACTTCCTTTAAACGCTTGGCAATCTAGAACAGCAGATCAAGCCTACCTGTATAAAATGTAAGAAGGATAAGTACATGCATATACTTGGGTTTAAAAAAAATCAAATTCACAAGTACAAGATGGTTAACCCACAGTTTTTCGGAAGAAGATCTGGGGGCTTCAGTGGACCAAGGTCAATATGCAGCAACAAGGTGAAATGGGTAATGTTGTCTTGAGTATTGACCAGGAAGGAGGGTCCTGGGGTCATAGGTTGGGAGTTTCTGCAGTGCTCTGCTCTGACTGAGTTCTGAGTACTACATTTTAGGGGAAGATAGTGGTCATTATGCTGAAGTTTCCAGAAGCAGGCCACCAGGAGAGTGAAAGGTCTGCTTCTGTTGGAAGAACTGGGGAAGTTCTGTATGCGGAGAAGACTTTGTGAGGACATGAGAGTCACCTTCCAGTATCTGGAGATCCTTCCACAGGGAGGGGCATCAGATGGGTTATCCCTGGTTCCAGAAGAAAGAATTAAGTTGAGTTGGCAAAGAGGCTAATACAGGCTTGGTATGAGGAAGCACTTCCTCAAAAATTGAACGATCCCAGAATGGTGCTTGCCACCTGCGGACAGGCCTCCCTGGGGGTCTCCAAGCCCAGCAGAGAGATCTTTCTACAAGGGACAGGCCAGACCAGCTGGCCAGTGAGGCACCTTCCAGCTGCACAGAGCCCAGCACGCTGTTGTTGTCAAGTCATCTCAGTTGTGAAGAGTTCTTTGTGACCCCATTTAGGATATTCTGGGTAGAGATTCTAGAGTGGTTCGCTGTTTCCTTCTCCAGCTCATTTTATAGATAAGGAAAAGGAGGCAAACAGGGCTGAGTGGTTTACCCAGGGTTTACCCAGACACAGTGTCTGAGGCACATGGTAGGTGCTTAATAAACACTTGTTCTCTTCTTTTCCCTTCCAACTGAAATTCTGAGTCTGTAAACAGTGTCCATCCCACCCCATAATCTCTTTCTCCCTCTCTCTCTCCCTCTCCCTCTCTCTCTCTCTCTCTCTCTCTCTCCCCCTCTCTCTCTCCCTCTCTCTCTCCCTCTCTCTCTCCCTCTCTCTCTCTCCCTTTCTCTCTCTCTCTCTCTCTCTCTCTCTCTCTCTCTCTCTCTCTCTCTCTCTCTCTCTCTCTCTCCCTCCCTCCCGCCCTCCTTCCTTCTCTCTCTCTCTCTCTCTCTCTCTCTCTCTCTCTCTCTCTCTCTCTCTCTCTCTCTCTCTCTCTCTCTCTCTCTCCTCTCTCTCTTTCCACACCTAAGGATGAAACTTTTCCAGAGATGGGGAAGATGGGAAAACCTTTGAAATAGGTTGAGGCCCTTTGGCTCGCTGAAAGCCTCCAGAGTGGCTTTGTTATTTGTGCGATGAGGCTGTCTGCATCCTGCTCTGAGGAAGGACTCAGGACTCCCTCCTTATTCTGAATGTTTTTTTCGAAGTGTCTTCCTCCTTAAGCTTCTCTCTTGCTCTGATTTTTGTTTTGAGAGCCCCAGCCCCCACTCTGCAATGGGGAGCCAACCCACAGGAAACATGGGAAGGCTCACTACTGAGTCAGGTGGGGTACAGCCTTAACACACTTCTCAACAAACACCAGACCTGCTCACATATTACACGCATGTGAAATGGAAAAGTTCCTGTTATTACTCATTTGAGAGATCACTGCCAAAGAGTAAAATGGGAAACCAGATAGAAAGCATAACAATCAACCAATCAAAATGTATTTAAATGTCTACCAGGTGCCTAACTCTGTGCTCCGTGCCAGAGATATAGACAGTGAGAAGTCTCTTGCCCTCAAGGAGCATGTATTCTCTCAGAAGAGAATAGTAGGTAGAAGGCTAAACTTGGAGTCAGGAAAACCTGGCTTCAGATGTCACCTCCATCACTTACTAGCTGTGGAACCATGGGCAAGACATTGACCTCCAGGAGCCTCACTTTCTTCATCTGTAAAATGGGGTGATAATAGCTGACATACCATTCTCACAGCATTAGTGTGAGATACAAATCAGATAATGTACAGAAGGTGATTTCCAAACTTTGAAATGCCATGTCAGATATTACTAGGTAATTAACATGGAATTTTAAAATATCCTTTCCATTGGGATCACTTTTTCCTGGTGTTCATCCCAGTTTAGCTACAGATATTAATTTTCTCTCAAATATCTATAACCTTGTAGGTAAGGTTTCACTCTCAAACTCTTTGATATTTCTGACAGCTCACACATAGTATTTTAAGGTTGCAAAAGTGTTTAGTTTCATCCTCACAGACTCACAGTCCTTTGAGGTGAGTGCTGCAGGTATAACAGACCTATTTTACAAAGAGGAAACAGAGGCTGAGATTACGTAGTTTAAGCTTCAGATCAACCCCCATTCTTCATACAGCTGCCAAAGTCCAGATCTAACCAAACTCCAGTGTCTCTGTCCTTCCTCTAGGATGAGATAGAATTCCTCCCCCCCGAGCCAACCTTTCTTTCAGGTCTTTTCCCACATTATTCCCTTTCTGTCCTCCAATCAGACTGGTCACCCCTATGTTTCTCAACCTTGGCTCTCCATCTCCCATATCTGTGCCTTTGCATCGGCCATCCCCCATTCCTGGAATGCATGGTGCTTCATGGAATCCCTCATTTCTGTGAAGACACAGCTTGGGTGCCATCTTCTGTTGGGTCCTGAATCCCTTTGGTCATCTGGTGGAGCCCATGGACCCCTTCTCAGAATCATGTTTTTAAATACATTAAGTAAAACATACAGAATTACAAAGAAAATCAGGTATATTAAAATACAATTATCAATTTTTTTACAAAATTCAAATTAGTAGACCCCAGGTTAAGAACTCCTGTCCCATCAGCTGGTAGTGCCCCACCCCCTCGTTCTTAAGAACTTTGTGTTTATGTTACACAGAGAGAGAGAGAGATACACACAGACACACAGATATACAAAGACACATACACAGACACACACACAGACATACAGAGAGACACACACATATATACACATGGACATACGTACACACACACAGACACACACATACAGAGACACACACAGACACATACCCAGACATACACACAGACACACACAGAGAGAGACACACACAGACATACAGAGAGACACACACAGACTTACACAGGGACATACTTGCACAGAGACAGATATACACACAGACACACACACACATACATACACACACACTCATGTAGTCTCCTCCCCAGTCAGAATAGAAGCTCTTTCAGAGCAGAGATTATTTTATCCTTTCCATTTGTAACCTTGGTACCTGGTACACAGGAAGTGCTTAATAAATGATTGTTGATTGCTTGATTGACTTGCCCAGAATCACACCATTAGTGAGTGTCGAAGCTAGAATTTGAACCCAGAGTCTTCCTGACTCCAAACCCAACTGTCTGTGGCCACGATCTCCTCCAGCCTTCTGAACATCTCTCCTCCCTATTCTCTTCCACTTTAGCTGCCAAAGTCATTGCTAAAAGGGAAAGAGAATGAGCGTGAGTAAGCACCTACTACGTGCCAGGTCCTGTGCTAAGTGGAATCAGGAGGACCTAAGTTCAAGCCCTGGTTTCCTCAACTGTAAAGTGGGGGTGATAACAACATCTACCTCATAAGGTTGTGGTGGGGATCAAATGAGATGATAACTATAAAAAAAAGGCTTATCACAGTGCCTGGCACATAGTAGGTACTTAATAAATACTTCCTTCCCAAGTTAATTCAATTTAACCGTATTTACTCCATGCCCACCATGTCCCTGTCCTCGGGGAGCTCCCATTGCAGTGGGGAACAACCCAGACAGAGACAAGTCAGTCTGAAACAACCAAACTGCCAGGGGCCACTTGGGCCAGCTGTTCACCCAGTTTCAAATCCAGTCGAGTACCTTTTGGCTCAGCCTCCACCTCTCCATCTTAGGACAGCACTAGAGACTTTGTCAAAGGCTTTGCTAAAACAGAGGCAACTCGTGCCTATAACAGTTCCTGTCTCTTAGTCTGTCTTCTCTGTCAGGCAGGTTCTGTTCTCGGTCAAGCTGGACTGACTCAATGTCACCACAGTTTCCCACCATCTCCTGAATACAAGAGTCTAGCACGTTCCAGGAATCAAAGTCAGGCTTGCAGAAACAGTTTACAAGCTCCCTTCTCCTCTCTTAGAATCAGGGAAAATTGGCCTTCTCCAATCCTGGGATTCTCCCATTAGCCACAATCTTTCTTTTAAATATATGCACATGCATATACACACATGTACATATATGTACATGTACACATATACATACACGTGTGTACACATGCATATATACACACACAAACACCCATATACATACACATGCATGCATATACACATACACACATGCATATATACATACACATGCACATACACACATATGTACATACACACATATACATACACATTGTAGACTTAACGGTGAACAATAAATGCAAACATTTCAAAATCTGGAGAACAGAAAGAGGGTTCGATACAGCTAGTAAACTTTTATTACGTGGCTTGTCACGTGTCTACTACATTTAACCAGGAAATAATAAAATACCCTGTTTAGCTCTCCTTATGAAATAGCGCTGCCCAGAAAGGGCAGGAGGCTGACACAAGGGGCTGCTATTTCCAAACTCCCAGGGGATGTGCTCTGAGAAAAGAAGCCAGCTGTACCCCCAAATCAATCAACAAGTGCTGATTCAGTGTCCGCTGCGTCCCAGTGCCTCCAAAGCAGAGTCCTTCATAACTCTGGAGGGCAATGGAGCCACAGAGTTTAAAAACATGATATTATTCATGACAACACCCCCTCCACCAGTTATCTAATGGCCTGCTGCCTCAGTTTCCTTATCTAGAAAATAGAAGGAAAGTATATTTGTGCCACCACCTCCATCCAGGGCAGCTCTGAGGAAAGTTTTCTAACACATTAGCATGAAATGAATGAGTCAAGTGCTTACTACACCTTTAACCAAAGAGTTACTGACGAGGACGTGTGGGACGCCTTCAGCTCTCTGAGAGGGTTCGTGGGTCAGAGGGCACAGGCTTTTCTGCTTGGCCCCACGGGACAAAGCAAGGGGCAGAGGGCTGGCAAGTCTCAGGGATTTCCATCAAGGCTCAACGTAAGGAAAATCTCCCTAGCAATGGAACTCTTTGGAAGTGGAACAGGCTGCCCTAGGACCTAGGGGTCTGCAGGCAAAGGCTGGGGGCAGACCTGGCAGGTGGGGATGGCTTTGAACCTCCCCCACCCATCTGTAACCACCTCGTGTTCTTGGCAGTGCCTCCTCCCTTCTGTTCTTTCTTCCCAGAGCTTGCATGTGCCTGGAGGATACTAGGGGCTTAGAAATGGGGATCGATCGATTGATTGAAAAGGTTCTTGACGTACACATTGGACGAGGTGGTCTGTGGGTAGGGTCATAACTGGGGCAGGGGGATGAGTGTGGACTTTCTTCCCAGAGGAGCCTGGCAGATTTGAAATCTTTGGGCCGAGCAGAAACCACAGAGATTCGAACTTGGTTAACAAGATATCTGTTGAAATAGGAGGCCATGAAAGGATGAGCCAGCTGGACTCCTCCCTGACCCTGTCTGCTTCCTCTGATAATAAATAAACAGCGTTTCTGTTTACTTACTTTTATGTAGGAGAAAAAAAGCCTTTATTACTCTGCGCACTGTGTAAAGCACTTTACAAGGGTTATGATCTCGTTTCATCCTTATCACAACCCGGGGGGGGAGGGGGCACATGCTCTTATTATCCTCACTTTGCAAATGAGGAAACTGAGGCAGACAGGGTTAAGTGACTCTCCCAGGGTCACACAGCTAGCAAGTATCAGAAGCCAGATTTGAACTTGGGTCCTCCTGACTCAAAGGGTAGCATTCTTTCTGCCGTACCTCCTAGCTACCCCTCTCTCCTACCTCAGGGTGGCCAGCCAGGCATTCTCCTGGACACTTCCCTATCACAGGGCACCATTCACCTTCCAACACTGAGGGTGCTTTTCGGTCCCTCAAACCTGCCCTCGATGCAATTTGGCATCCTCAGAGGCAGCGGTCATTCGGTGAGTCTGTAAATGAAAGAGCTGTTAGCACAGAATACCTGTCGAAGCCCAGAAATCACCAATGACAACAATGGATCTCCCTCCTCACTTAGACGGGCTCATGTGACATACTCCCATTATCATTATTTGCCCCAGTGGGGAAGGTCAGAACGATTACACTCTGAGATAAAATGGGCTGGAGATGAAAGAATGCAGCCTCAAATGCTTTAATAAAGGAAGAGGGCCTCAACTGCTCCCTGAGAGAACGTCTGACCCAGAATATGTCACCGCCTCTTTCCTGAGGTCCTAGGGTACTACAGCAGGAATAAATGTCTGACAGCCCTGAGACACGGCTTCTGAGAACCTGAAATAACCTCCGACTGAGGAGGACTTTTTGGGAGAGACTCGGACTTGCAGCACACCCTTTCAGCCAAATTCATCCAGGGAAAACCTTGATTACCTATAATTAATAAAAATAATAATAACAGCTAGTATTTCTACACCACTTTAAGGTTCACAAAGCCCTTCACATGCATCTTAGTCAATGATCCCAACAAACCTGGGAGAGAGAGACTATTCTTTTCACCATTGTGCAGATCAGGAAACTGAGGCAGACAGGGGTTAACTAACTTTCCCAGGGTCACACAGCTAGGAAGTGTCTGAGGTGGAATTTGAACTCAAGTCTTTCTAGCCACTAGCTAAACTGTGAATTCCCTATGGGTAAGGACTGTCTTTTGCCTTTCTCTGTATCCTTAGTGCCAACGCATAAAAGGTACTTAATAAAAGCTTATTGACTGGCTGACTGATGTTTGGCAAAGAAGAGAGGAGGTAGAGGGGAGGGAGGTGGGAGATGGAGTGGCTCTAATGAACTGATTTCCTCATTAATTCAATTCTGCATGAGCATGCTACAGGAAGCCTTTACTCTTTGCCTTGGTTTCTTAATGTGATTTTCCATATTGTCCTGTGACATTGGGATAAAAAGTGCCCTGGATGATGCTGTGAGGGCTCAGTGAGGAAACACCAAAGGCTCCCCAACTGTCCCAGGTCAGAATTCATTCTGTTTACTCAGCAAAGATGTAGGAAGGCAGAGTTAGGGCAGACAGGAATCATAGATAGGGATGGGGAGATGGAGAGTGAGCCTGGAAATCGTCTAGGGGAGGACATGGCATCTTCTCTGAAGCTGAGCCTTAGGGAGGTGCATGAGCCCTGAGAGGTTAAGCCACTCATCAGTATGGGTCCGAGGGCATCCTAAATTTAAGGCTGGTTCTCTGACCATTATGTCAAGCTCCCTATATGTAACCTAGTAACACCACCACCACCTCCACCCATAGGGAACATTTACATACAATCCTAAGGCTTACAAAGCTCTTTACATTTGCTCTTCTCAACAACCCTGTGAGGTGGGTGCCATTTTTATCCCCATTTTATGGATGAGCAAACTGAATCAGAGAGAAGTTATTCTACTTGCCCATGGTCATGAAACTAGTAAGTATTTGAGGAGAGATTTGAATTCAGAGCTTCCTTATTCTAGGTCCTCGAGCTCTAGCCACTGTGCCACCTCTGATTATAGATGATGAAACTGAGGCCCAGAGAGTGTAAGAGATTCTCCCAAGATCATACACCCATGGCAGTCATTGGCAGAGCCCAGTATTCCAAAGCAGGTCCCCCTCTCCATTCAATCTCCTCCTCAGTGCAACTCAATTAGCCTTTAGACATGGGCAGCTAGGTAGCACAGTGTCTACTGAGCCTGGAGTCAGGAAGACCTGAATTCAAATCTGGCCTCAGACACTTCCTAACTCTGTGACCCTGGGCAAGTCACTGTACCCTGATTGCTTCAATTTTCTCATCTGTAAAATGTGGAGACCAGTTACACCTCCCTCCCAGAGTTGTTGTGAGGATCAAATGAGGTAATAATTGTATGGTGCTTAGTTGGCACACTATAGATGATAGCACACAGTAGGTACTATATCCAAGTAGCTTTTATTAGGATTCAGCCACCAACCACTCCAAGGGAAGAGAGAATTGATACAATAAACCAAGCTAGATAATCCAAGCCAGAGAAAAATGCCTCCATTGTTCAAAATGCCATCAGAAGCAGCATCTTTTCCTGAGCCAGTGGCCGAGGGATTCCAGGCCCACCCCCATGCTCTCCTTTCCCTGTGCTCAGAAAATGGACTGGGTCAATGACCATTCAATGAAAGTGGTTTGGGATGCACTAGGGAGCCTGGTTAGTATTCTCCCTTAAAGACTCTGCTTGACCCCCATCTCTCTCCTGCATAAAAGGAAAACCAAAGCAGCCTCCAGACTGCATGAGCAACATCCAGGCATTCAATACCAGCTTCCTCTAAATGCATGGCCTGAAATCATAGGCAGCTAAAATTATACAGAGGAAATCTCACACCTGAGAGCCTTTTTACCTTCAGCATTTGTTCAGTAAACATTTACTAAGTGTTTGCTGTGTGCAGAGGCAGCTTGGCAGGATGGATAGAGCTAGCCTAGCAGTCTCCATCCTCATGATCATTATTAGAGAGGGAGGAGAGAGAGAGCTGGCCAAGGAGCCGGGAAGGTGTGTTTGCATTATCGATATCGTGTATGCAGACAGAAGCAGAGAGGACTTGACCACAAGGACTTGGATTCAAATTCCACCTCTGACACATGCTTGGTGTGTAGCTCTGGTCAAGCCACTCTGCTCTGGGCAGCTCTCTGAAAGGTGCCAATCTGCACTGGTGGAGAAAGATCCCCACCTGGGGATTCCCCATCCCAGCGAATTCACAGTTCAATGCCTATTCCTTCTTTAGGCTAGATCATGGGAGAGGTTAAAGGCTTAGATAAACCAGAACGCCTGCCTTCATGCAGTTTACAATCTGGTAAAGGCCATTCCTAGGGTCACACAATGAAGTGTCTGAGACTGGGTTTCAACTCAGGTCCTCCTGACTCCCAAGTCCTGCTCTCTGTCCACTGCACCACCAAGCAAACTGCCTCCAAGGAAGAAGAAGGAGGAGGAAGGGGAGGAGGAGAAGGAGGAGGAAGGGGAGGAAAAGGAGGAGGAGGGGGAGGAGAAGAAGAGGAAGAAGAAGGAGAAGAAGAAGGAGGAGGAAGAGGAGGAGGAGGAGGAGGACGAGAGACCTTAGTTTTGTTGTCCTTGTTCCAGCATCTGCCCCACTCCAGGAAGGTGGTTCCACTGTTATCCCTCCAATAAGTTTTCAATCGTCCCCCACCTTGGAAGAAAGAAGAGTAAGCCAGTCCCAAGCAGGGTTTCAGCCGTCCTTCTTCCCTGCTGTCCCAAAGAGGACAAGTCATCGAGCTCTACCCCCGGGGCCAAGCTCCCCCCCCACCCTTCTTCCCCTTGCTTGTCATCAGAGCCACATTGCCTCCAGCAAGAAGCCACCGATGGTCTCTCCTGATGTCCCACTGGTCGTCATCTTTGTGACTTCGCAGACCACAGCTCTACCCCTAGACACCACTCTCCAGTCTATGTGGTCTCTCTTATTAGCATGTAATCTCTCTGAAGGCAGGGACGGTCTGCCTTTGTATTTGTGTCTCCAGCGCTTAACACCAAAAGGCTTTCTTCATTCACTCACTGATTACTAAGTAGTTTCTGTTCCACAGTCGAGTAAAAGCGATCATGAGTTTACCACCCAAGGCGTCCTCACCAGCTCTCACACTTTCCATTCTAGATTTGGTCTTTGTGTTTTTCCAGCCTAGTCAATTTACTCAAAAACTTGAAGTTTCAGTCTAATCCAACAAGTATTTGTTAAATTATGCCCAAATCCCTGGGCCACTCCTTAAGGGTATAGACAAAAACAAACAAGAAAGCCTCTGACCCTCCCAGAGCTTACCTGAGATTACTGGTACCAGTGCCACGCCTCATTAAAATAAAAACCACCTGGTGAGATCTTGTAATACTATGCAATGACCCAAATCATTTAGCACTCAGTTCCCAAGTTAACTGTCTTGAAAGAGAGGGCCTATGTAATTTTGTTAGTCAGTCAACAAGTTTTTATTAAGGGTCTCCAATGTGCCAAGAATTGTGCTAAGCACTATGGATACAAAGAAAGATAAAAAAGTCAAGTCCCTGCTCTCAAGGAGCTCATATTTTAATGAGGGAGACAACAGGCAAGCAACTATGTCCAAGGGGAATTGGAGTTCATCAACAAACCTCAGAGCCGCACTTTCTGTGGGAACAAAAACCAACAAGCATCTGGGTGCCAGCCGCCTGAGCAGAGTCACGTGAGCAACCCGGAGCAGCAACCCACATGAGGAATTCAGAGAAACATGAACAGAGTTACA
This sequence comes from Notamacropus eugenii, assembly GCF_028372415.1. Taxonomy (NCBI): domain Eukaryota; kingdom Metazoa; phylum Chordata; class Mammalia; order Diprotodontia; family Macropodidae; genus Notamacropus; species Notamacropus eugenii. The sequence continues at coordinate 538,729,773 of NC_092873.1, forward strand.
TGCACTGATGCAAAAGGAGCGTAGTGACTATTCATGGAAATGAAATGACCAAGTGCTCCAGGCAGTTGATTCCTCAGTAAAGGAGCTCAGCCCAGAGGAAGAGCATCAGCCCTCCCTTCCCTCACTCCACTTGTGTGCAGTGCTTCCTCTGCAGTCCTGGGTTGTTGAAGCATTTGTTGGAGGGGGAAGGGTAGAGAACATCTCGTGAAATGTTTAAGAATAAAGGGGACTTATTAACAGGTTCTGTTTCTATATCATCATGTTTTTTTAAATATGTCCCTCCTCTCATCTGCAAGAAAGAATAAAAAAGGGAGAGAGAAAAAAACATTTCAGTAAAATTAGCCCACACAACCACTTAGTCTGATCCCCTACCTCTGCAAGAAAGGGGGGTAGGTTCTCAACTCCAACTAAACAATTAAATGAATTATCATAATTATAATGATTATATATATTATATATAATCATTATAATGATCGAGCTTGGTCCCAAAGAGAGACACCTCTCACAACTCCTTTGCAGAGAACTCTGAGTGTGAAACCCTGTGTACAATGTCATATTCCCTCCTTCTCTCTGAATACTGACATCCCCGGCTCCTTTAGTTCCCAACTAAAATCCCACCTTATTCAGTGCCTTCCCTCTGATAAATACTTCTTCATTGTCCTGTATATAGCATTTTATATGTAGTTGTTAATTATTTCCTATTTGTCCTGTATATAGCTTGCTTTGTTTGCATTTATTGGCACGTTGTCTTCTTCATGTGAGCTCCTGGAGAGCAGGGACTGTCTTTTGTCTCTCTTTGTATCCTGAACGCTTTGCACAATGCCTGGCACATCTTTGACACTTAATAAATGTTGATTGATTGATTGAATTGTTCAACTGACTTTTCTCCCCATTTGAATTTTTTGCTATAACTGGTTTCTCCCTGGGAAAAGGATAGGGATAGGTTAGGAAATGTAGGTGATGCCCAGACAAAAAATAACAGTGAAGTTTATTTTATAGAAGTAAGACCAACTGCGTTTCTTGTTTCCTCCAGTTTGATGCTGACCGAGATGAAGATGAGGTGTTCTATGACATCAGCCTGGCTGTCTCCAGTAAGCTGTTCCCACCCACAGAGGCTGCGGCAGGTATGTGACTCGGAGCTGGTAGCGATCAACGTATCGACAGTCACCGCTGTTACTGTCTCGGTGATTCCGTTTGTCCCAGTGAATGTCTCTGTCTCCACGGTCACCCCTGTTGCACCAATGTCCTCTGCAGCACTCATTCAGATCAGCACAGATGTCTGGGCTAAGCAGACAGCCACAAGGTCTTAACTCCTACGTTCACCCCTGACTTCAGTTAGTTATCATTCCTTCCATCGATCCATTCAATTAGTTATTCTGTTGAAGAAAAAAATATTTATTAAACATCTGTTGTGTCCCAGACACTGGTTAAAACACTTCCATTGAGGTGCAGAGAGTAGAGCCCTGGACTTCGAATCAGGTAGATCCTAGTTCAGATATAGCCTTAGACACTCATTACGTGTGTGATCCTGGGCTAGTCACTTCACCTCTGCCTGCCTCAGTTTCTTTATCTGTAAATGAGAATGATAATAGCACCTGTCTCCCAGAAATACTGTGAAGATTAAATGAGATCATTTATGTAGAGTGCTCTACAAAGCTTTAAGGCACAATATAAATGTTAGCTATTATTTTAGCATCCTTACTATTCTTATTAAATGTGGATAACCTCACCAAGGCTCTGTGCTCAGCCCTCTTTTCTCTGCCTACATTCAGCTTTAACCATGACGTTTATGCCGATGGCTCAGTGTTTTATATCCACATCCTCAACCTCCGCCCAGAGATGCCCAACTAGAGTAGGCTATCCTGCACTCACCTCGACTTCCAAAAGGAAACTCATTCTCTTCCCCCACCTCAGCCCAATTGTCTTTCTTCTAATTTCCTTCAGAGTCTTACTGTAATTTAGATGTAGAGGGCAAAGCTGAAAGCAGTGAGCGAAAGTTGCATATCAGAGGGTTTGGGCCCCATAGAAAAGACAACTTCCTTCCTGACAATGGAACTGTCCACAGGTGACACAAGAGGCAGTTGATCCCTCCTCACTGTTATGGAAGGGATGTTTGAGCAGACCCTCTGAACCCAACTGTGCCTAACCAAGAAGTCCATCTACAGCAGATCCAACAAATGATCAGGTCACACTAATCGTCAGGAAGTTGTCCATTGCACTGAGGCAAAGTCTACCTCTTAGTAACTTCTAGTCCACACTCCTCCAAGGTCAAGCAGATCACAGTTAATTTCTCACCCACAGGATGGTCCTTCAGCTATGTGAATTCAGCCAATTTGACCCTTCTGAGACTCCAAATTAAATGTCTCCAACTCCTTGAGCCAAATATCATAAGACCAAGACCCTTCACCATCCTGGTCATCTTCTGAATGCTCACTCTCTGGCTTGTGAGTGTAACACTCCACTCTGGGTTCAATCCTCCAACCCTCACTGGCACCAGAAGCTTGGATCCTCAGAAGGGCGACTATTCTGACTTTCAGGGGACCACAGATGATTAACCCTAAATCCTAACACTAGTTTATGAGCCCCCACCAGTGTACTTCCCCTTAACAGTCAGTCAATAGACTCAGCTGATCCTTTACCAAACAGCATAGCAAGAACATGAGCTACAAAGCTTTTTCCCCTAAATCAGAGAAATATTTTCCCCCAAATATACAGAGTCAGTGGGAGGGGGAAGAATGGGCACAAACTTAAAGTAAAATAAATAGTATGAGGCACACATAAAGGGAATACGCATGGTCAAGGTAATCCACAACTCCAGAACTCAACGGCCTGAATATCCTTTCTGTTTCTGGTTGATTGTCACAAAGTCTGTTGATGTAGGAGTTGCTGTCCACTGGGCACAGCATCTCTACCAGATAGGCAGTTAGTTTGGGTTTGCTCCTCATACAGCATAGTGCCTCACCTGGATGGTTCAATCTGTTCCTAAGGTAGATCTAGCAGGTGCCTAGGCTCCTGTGGGAACTCCCTACCACACTCCATTGCTGCTGGGAGATCAGATCTCTCAGGACAGGCAGATCCCTCAGCCTCTGGGCTCTTCACACATTGCAGGAGGGTGAGAAAAAGGGGGAGGGAGAGAAGAAGGGGGGAAGAGAGAGAGAGAAGAAAGGGAAGAGAAAGACGGAGGAAGAAAAAAAGGAGGAAGAGAAAGAGAAGAGGAAGAGAGGGGAAAAAGAGGTGAGAGAAGAAAAGAGAAGGGAGAGGGGGAGAACAGTGAGAGACAGGACAGATGGGGAGAAAGAGAGGAGGAAGGGGAGGAAGAGAAGGGGATAAAGAAGTGAGGGAGGGAGAAGGGAAGAGGGAAATATGAGCAAAAAGAAAGCCAGCCCATACCTTCAAGGAGATTCCATTCTAATGGGGGAAGACAACATGGACAGGAGAGCTAGAAAGCCAAGGGCAGGAGGAGAGAAAGGCCCCGGGGTCACTGTGGAGAAGCCCAGAAAGTCCGGGGCAGAACATGGAGAGCAGTGAAGGAAGGGGCATGTCTCACGCAGGCACTTCCTCAGAATGGAGATTCCAGGAAGAGCTCAGCACTCAGAGAAAAGGCCGCAGCTTTCTTTGAATCTGAGCCAGCCTTGTGAGTGTCACAAACATCCAGATGCTCCCCTGTCAGAAGGATTCCTACAGAAATCCTTCACTGGCTGCTCAAAAAATCTAGTCCCTTTGATGTCCATAGATGTGATCTCAAGGCAGCTGCTGGGGCGGGGCTCCCACATCTCCAACAAGGGGATGAAGCAGGAGGCACACATACAGTCTCCTGTACCTGGATCCTAGATAAGCTCACCTCCTTGTCTTGGGTCTGGGACCCCATTCAATTCAACTCAGTAAACATTTATTAAAACTATGTGCAAAATTCAGTTCTGGGCACAGAAGATGCAAAAACCAAAATGCCCTCAAAGAGGTGATATACCAATGACTCTCCAGAGTCATTTCAGTGGGGAGAGTGCTAGTCACTAGGGGATCAGAGCTGTGCCTTGAGGGAAGCTAGGGATTCTACAAGATCCAAGTGAAGAGAGAGGGCATTCCATACTGGGGGTGGGAGGGGGGGGAGGGGGAGGGCGGGTCTCCCAGACAAAGGCACCGAGGCAGTCATTCTCTTTTCCCTCTTGGTGAGGCAAATTTATCACGCTGGTCAGTGACCACCGACAATGACTGGTTCCAGCCCTTATGATTCCCTTGATTCTATTTCACCTTCTCTCTCTCCATGGGCCTCCTACTCACAGCCTGAGAGCCAGATCTGGTGATGTGCTCATTCTCCAGGTTAAATTCTAGCAAATATTATTGAAACAAGTCGGTCCCTTCTCCATCTAAAAATGCATTAGTTATCACCACCACAGTTGGAGCCCTGGATGTGTGCATCATAGTGGGTTCCTAACTATTTTACATTGAAAGGCCACTCCTAAATCTAGAAAGAGATGGAATCATTAATCAAAGAGGGGAGGGAGGAAGATAGCAGGCACTGCTTGCTTCTCTCCATTCCAATGCCTCCTGACTAACAGAGGTTTCATTGTAGGCAGTCAGGTGCCTGCAGAAGAGATGCGGTGTTTCCCATTGCCCAACAACCCAAGAATTGTGCTTCTTTTACCTGCATGTCAGACCTTGAACTGCTGTCTCAAAACTCATTTACAACCAACTCAGCCACACACACTGAGAGAAAAGGCAGATATTCACACCTTACCCTTGGTTATGATGATTTTCTTTGGCTACTGCGCCCCATCTGCCTAGGATGGATTTAAAAAAACCCGTTGCCAAGAGCAACAACTTGTCCAAAACAAATTCCACAGCTAAATGATAAAATAAAATGCGTACAAAAACCACTTTTGAAAGGAAAATTAATATATTCTTCTTTGCACTTATTAATTCTTTAGCCAATATCTTCTCACCTGGCTGCTTCCAACCACTGCTCTGTAATCACCCCATCATCACCTGCAGTGCTAATGTGCAAAACCCAGGAACTGGATTATTTAATGACTTAATTGCTTGCCTATTGTACTTGATGAAAACAACCAGAAGTGAGCAGCTGTTAATTAATAGAGAGGATAGCTACGGCATGAAAGGCAGTGGCTTGGTATATCACCAAGCTCCTGTGAGTTCATGCCCAGTGGATCTGAGTCATTCTACATGAGCACCATATGCCAAAAGGGAGGGTACTGTTTGAATCCACGATATTTGTAGATCTGACCAAGGCCTTTGATACTGTCAGTCATGAGGGCTTATGGAAAATTATGTCAAGATCTGATTGGCTTGAGAAGTTCATCATGTCAGTTTCACAGTGGCATGCACGCCCACGTTCTGGATAATGGACCATGCCTTCCCAGTCACCAATGGAGTGAACAGGGTTGTGTGCTCGCTCCCGTGCTTTTTAGCCTGATGTTTTCAGCCATGTTGTCACACACCTTCAATAAGGACAAATATGACATCAAGGTGAACTAATGGTAAATTCTTCAACTTGGAAAGACCACAAGCCAAGACTAAAGTGGAGGGAGGGTTGGTGCACGGTTTTTTGTTTGCAGATGATTATGCCTTCAATGCAGCCTCTGAAGCTGAGATGCAACAAAATATGGATCAATTCTCTGCTGCCTGTGCTAATTTTAGCCTAATAATTAATACCAAAAAAACACAGGTGCTCCATCAGCCACCACCACACCATCCATATGTAGAACCATCAGTTACAGCAAATGGAGAAATTTTGAATGGTGTGGATGAGTTCACTTACCTTAGTAGTTTACTTTCCAGGGATGTCCACTTAGATGATGAGATTGATGCATGCATTGCCAGAGCTAGCTCAGTGTTTTGGAGGCTCTGAAGAAAGGTTTGGGAGAGAAGAGGTATTAGACTGACCACCAAACTGAACGTCTACAGAGCTGTTGTGCTGACTTCATTGTTGTATGTCTGGGAAACAAGGACAGTCTACCAGCACCATGCTAGGAAACCGAATGACTTACATTTGAACTGTCTTACGAACATTCTGAAGATCACCTGGCAGGATAAAGTACTAAATACTGAGGTCCTTGCTCCAACTAAACCACCAAGCATTCAAACTATGCTTCAGAGAGCACAACTTCAATGGGTTGGCCACATTGTTCAGATGCCTAATGTGTGCTTGCCTAAAATATTTTATGGAGAACTCACACAGGGCAAGTGATCACATGGTGGTCAGAAGAAGTGATCGATACAAGGACACTCTCTCTGAAGAACTTTGGAATATTGCATGCCATGAGAGACACTGGCCCAGGACTGCTCAGCGTGGCATGCCCTCATTGGAGAAGGTGCTGTGCTCTATGAGTTCAAAAGAAATGTGGAATATGCAGATTTAGAGAATGCACCCAAATGTCCACATGGAATATTGCCGGGGTCCCCTAGACCCCAGACCCAAGGCTCTTGTCCAGCAAGAGACCTTGATCCAGGGAGTAATGAATGAGGCGGGAGGCAGGATGGTGATCAACTCCGTTTATTCCAGCTAGCTCACGCACTTTTATAGCCTTGGTTACATAAGCAAACATAGCAAGTCAATCACTTAACTACATTCCTAATATGGACAGCTTCTTCACTCTATACCCGGAACTGCCACATTGTCAACCACGGCGAGACCCTTTCTCTTAGCGCCATCTAGTTCCACCCCTACTGACAAGACCCTAGTTTACCTAGGCTGGCTCTCTGTGTGGCGTCCAGAGATGGGCAGGGGTCGGCTCTAACTTGTCCCATTACAGAATATCTGTGCCTGGCCTGTGCTAGAGCCTGCTGAGCTCATATGGGTCTGATCAACCACAGCTGGACTCATTAGAACTTGACTCTAGCATAGCGACGTCTTTTTGGTCTTGTTCAAAAATGAAGGACAACCATCAACCAACTAGCTTCTGCCACTTCTTACCTCCATGACCTTGGGCAAGTCAGATCACTTCTCTTGGCCTCAGTTTCCCTATATGTAGAATGAGGAGGTTGAACTAGATGATCCTCTAGGATGCTACAAATCATTTGTTTTCATCTTAGATTCCTACAGGAAAGAAAATGTATCATTAGGCTAGTTTGGCATGCTTTCCATTATTTCCCTTATCATGTATTCTATTTGCCAGCACCAAATACATTATCTTCACATCTTACTTAGAAGTACCTGTAACCTCTATATCTATACAGAAATAGAGATACCTCTAACCACTACCTATATAGTGGTACCTGTCACCTCTATATCCATCTGTAATCAGTAAGCATTCCATCACCAGTGTGAAGACAAGCCCTCCAGACCCTCCCAAAGACCCCTGTGCTAGTCTTTGGAGTCCGAGGTTCTATTCCAGGCATATTAGATTGAATATGCCTAAGGGGCCTCCAGGAGGAGAGAGCCAGCAGTCAATTTGTCTGTGAAGGGAAGAGATAGACAAGATGATTGTTGAAGGCATAGCAAGATCAAGCAAAGGTATGCTATAAAAACTGGGTAAAAAAGCCTTTTGTAGGCTGCTGGGAAGAGTCTACTAGACAAGAAAAAGAAAGAGACAGAAAGATGGAAGGAGGAAGAGGGAGGAAGGGAAAGAAGGTAAGAAGAGGAGAGACAGACAGAAACAGAGAGAGAATGAGAGAGAGAGAGAGAGAGAGAGAGAGAGAGAGAATAAGGAGACAAAGTCAGATAGGAGATAGGATTAAGGAATCAGATAAATACAGTGTTGACACTGGCATTAAGAAAGACTGCCTCAGAAAAGAAACTAGATGTAGAGGTGGGCAGGGCCTCAGAGGTCTTCTAGTACAACCCCTCACTTTACATATGGGGAAACTGAGACAGGCAACCCAGGATCACATAGCTCATAAGTGTCTGAGACTGGATTTGAACCCAAATTCTCCTGATTCAATTTCCAGAATTCTATCTACTGTGCCAATGTATGTATCTGAAAAGGTTTCAATGTATGAATGGGACAGGAAGACAAATTCAAATTCTACCACAGATATGATCTGTGTGACTCCTGTCAGACTCAGTTTCCTCTTTTGTAATGGGGACAATAATAGTGGACCTGCCTCCTAGGGGTCCAAAAAGATAACAGATGGAAAGCAATTTCCAAACCCTAATGGGCTCTCCAAGTGCTGGCCATTATCTTGGCGCTGGGGAAGGCTGGCAGAGGACTCCTGTAAGAGCTCCCTTCCCCTCTCCCAGGCTACCTTGACAGGAGAAGGTGGTATTCTAGCCAGGCTACTGCCCTGAGATTGCCTCCAGGGTGTCTTGGATGATGAGAGTTGTCTGTAGGTTGTTTCCTCGGTCAGAATGTAAGGATTTGGCCCCTAGGAAGAGGCCTCTTGACTTTCTTGTCCCCATTCCCTTCTGTCCAGTGCCAAAGGTCCTTTGGCCACAGCCCCCACCCCCTTACTGTCCTCTGGCCCAAGGCTTCCAAATGGGGCAGTCACTGGCCTATGTATGGGGCAGTCACTCCCTAAGCCAACAAACGTTTATTAAGTTAGCTAGTGGTCCAACATACAGCACAGTTTCTGGAATACAAATCTGAGCAACAAGAAAGCTGAACCCTGGCCTCCCAGAGCTTCCAATCTAACTGAAGCATTCCAAGGTCCACACTTCCAAGGGAAGTGGGGGATGGGAGGGAGGCATCTGCAGGTGACCTCCAAGGGTCCAGAGGGGAGATGGAAGGAGGCACTTCTCAGTGGACAGCAGCCTGAAGATCTGTGGGCTCCTGGTCTGGCCCATGGGCTGCAGGACATCAGCTGAGACTCACATCCCCAGGCCACGGGAGCCCCATCAAACAGCTGAGGCACTTGGAGCTGTGTGTCAAAACACAGCCACTATACTGTAGCGCTAATGACAGAAATGAGATTGCTGTTACCTTTAATGATGCTCTGAGAGGGAGGGCAGATGGAGTCTCCTGCTGGCAGAGAACCCAAGTTCTATTCCTGGATTTGACACAGAACCATTTCCACGAGTTCAGAGCTGAGGAGCTGGAATTAATGAACTGAATAAAGCCAGCATGGCTCATGGGAAGAACACTGGCCCTGGGTTCCAATTCCACCTGTGTTAAGCTGGGCTGTTTCTTCACATCTATAAAATGAGAGGGGTAGACTCCAAGGCCACCAGCTCTCTATCTACCATCCTCTTCTTGGAAAAGGAACCCACAGGCCAAGGCTGCTGGGTTTGAGGTAGCCAGGACCCAGGAGCACGACTTGTTCCCTGCCTCATTTTACCAGAGTGATGCTTCATCCTTGGCTTGCAGACCTCCCAGGAGGAGCATCTAGCACCTCTTGAGGCAGTCTGCTCCATACCTGGACAGCTCCAGCTGTAGAGAGTCATGTTCCCTGTATCAAAATCAGGGTCCTGCTCTCTGAGGCCAGGCAGACCAACCCCAAACCATCTGTCCTGTGACAAGCCTAAGGCAATTATCTTCATTACCCTGAGGTCAAATGATCCTGACAGGACAAGAGGAGTCAAGGCCTTGAGGTCCTTTCTCTCCACTTGAAGAAAGCTATGGGTGGTTAGAGTGTCGACCCTGGAGTCAAGGAGACGTGAGTTCCAATCTCAGATTTTCTAGGCTAGGTGACCCTGACTTCACCTGCCCCAGGCTCTTCTTCTGTGCAAGGGGAATGAAAGCCCTTGGCAACCAGGGTTGTTGTGAAGATCAAAAGAGTGAATGTACGGAAATGCTTTGCAAACCTTCAGGTGTACTATAAAGGCCAGCTCTATTGCTTAATTGTTAATGATTAATGATCCATTGATTACTGATCATCAATCACAGTAAATATTCTATGTGATGTGCTCAGGCCTTTTCTATCCCAGGCCTTACGGTTCAGAGACCTCAGCCTTTGTACAAGAATTCTGGACAGGCAGACGCGTGAAGAACCATTAGGCTGCACCTACATTTAAAATGGGATCGGGCCACACCTAGGATGGTTCATCTGTGAACATCTCTGGCAATTTTCACATAAATTCCATCATCTGGACCCAATGAAAATGCAGGAAGAGGTTTTGTTTATGCCAAATCTCCCCCAAATTAAGAAGGGATTAGGAAGGGAAAGGACACCCACCAAACGAGGAGCGCCATAAGCAAGAAAGGGAAAGGGGATTGGGAAGGAATAACCTCTGGAGAGCCCTGCACCTCTCATTGGTCCGCGTATCTGGAGCATTTGAGGAAGGCTTCCCACACATTGAGTGAACTCCTTGTGCCAAGCTTCTGAGAGGAGAAGAGTTGCACAGTACAGTACAAATGGCATTCAGCCTCTGGGGAGGGACTGTCTGCACTGAAGAGATCCCAGAGCCCTTGTATTATTGTGTTGAGCTCCTTCTCACTGTATCTCTCCTCACACATCTGTATGCTCTTAGATGGTCTCCCAGCTTCTCCATCTTCCATCCATCCAATGCCAAAGCAAAATCCCCCAAAGCAAAGTCTGACAAGGACCCTCACCTTTTGCCTTTCTTAGATGGTGGCACTCAGGGGCAGAAAAGTCAAATTTAAATCTGGTCTCAGGTCTTTCCTAACTGTGTGACCCTGGATAAGTCACTAAACCTCGGTTGGATTCCATTTCCTCATCCGTAAAATGGGGATGATAATAACATCCACCTCTCAGGGCTATTGTGAGGATCAAATAAGATAACACTTGTAAAGCGGTAGCAAAGCAGTGCCTGGCACATAGTAAGTGCTTAATATCTATTTATTGACTACTGACTGCTCAAAGACCCCCTTATATCTAGAATCAAACACAAATATGCATCCAGGCTTTTGAAGCCCCTCACAATCTAATGCCCAAGATTGTCTCATTTTCCTCTCTGTTGTGTACTCTGCGTTCCAGACAGACAACATTACTAGCAATGGCTCTACACCACACAGCATCTCCCATCTCCAGCCAGTCAGCCAGCTGCCAGGTACTCCCTCCTCATCTCTGACTCTTGGAATCTTTAACTTAATTCCATCAGGGCTGTCAAATGAACCTTTTCCAGAGTTGCCTTAGTGCACAAACACTGCCTAATGAAGACAGAGTTGGCCTCTGTGCGGGAGGGTGTCTCTCCCCCAACGCACCCCACCCCAAAAACCCTACAACATACTTTTAAGCTTACTTTGCCTTATGCTCCTGTTCTCCAGCGTTTCTGAAGTCTGGACAATCAACACAAGTCCAGCCATGGTGTGTAGTGTTGACAACATGGGTACTGAGATTCCTCAGAGTTAGGAGACCTCCCTCTGACACACACTGGTACATGTCACACTGGCAGCTCCCCACTACTGTAAATTGCAGAGAAGGGGTCACGCTGCCTCAGTCTGGGTGGCGCTTCTACATCCACACTCATCTCTGCAGTGTCCCTTCTTGAGAAACTGGCTCGTTGGGGGACAGGAGTCTCATGCACATCTTGTTTTCCCCCAGTGCCTAGCATGGTGCCTGGCAAAGTTATCAGTACGTTAAATCTGGTCAGCAGAAAATGTAGGAAAGACAAAGGATTTCTTGGGCTCTTTGCAGAAAGTCTCAATGCAGCCTCCCAGGGAAGGTCTCACAACAGGAAACCAGGAACCTCACCTTGTTCCCATCAAATCCTTGGTCAATGCTGCTCATTTTCCAGTGATTCCAAGGCTCAGATCTGCCCTGGCTTGGTTCTTCACAAGGCCCCTGACCTGACCTGGCCAGCCCCCCTTTCTAATTCTCTTTTCTTGGATAGCTAGGTGAGGAATTGCTCTCTGCAGGCTAGACTCATTAACGATGATTAATCATCCATACCACGAAGGCCTCTTCATGAAAATTAGCAGTTTAAGCTTGGTCCTCGAGGACTGACACAAATAGGTTAATGTAGCCTGAATCCCTGGGTACATGACTAAGAATCATTATTCTGAGACAAAAATAATCCTATGGGAGAGGGAAGATGCTTCAGATCTCAGGACCCAAGGTCCACTGGGGGTTTTGGGGTGGGGCACCTGGAGGAGACAGAGACCCTAGGGAAGTAGGAGTTCCCTCAGCGCTGAAGGAGGGGGCAGGCAGGGCTGAAGTGCGAAGGGACTGACAGGTAAGTAGACTGGACTAATCATCCATGCTAAATAGGAGCTCAGCAAAATTATTTCTACCTAGGAGGGCTGACAGCAAGGTCACCCTAGAACCAAGACTTAGTCATTGCACTCTGGTTATGGTCCTATCTATATTAATACATTCCTTCAGCCCAGGTTCAACCCATTGCTTGGATGTCAAGGTGCCCTACACCGATAACAGGTAAATTTGGCTCTCCTAGGTCATTTCCAAGGGGCCAGAATGAGAAATTTGGGCTAAACGTGAACTCTCCATGACACCAAAACCAAGGAAACTGGCCTCAATAAGAAAATACCAAAGAAGTCAATCTCTAGACAGTGTGGTGGGCAGAGTCTAGAAGTACAGGGTTTAACTTGTGGTATTTATTAAGCACCAACTGTGTGCAGAGAATTGTACCAGGGAAGGAAAAGAGACAAGCATTTTTTTAATGTCAGGCACTGGACATTACAGACAGAGTCTCACTAGGCCTATCAGGCATCTGGGATGGTACAAAGGTAGATATGATGAGGGGCATGCCCTCATGGAGCTGATAATCAAATGGAGGGATAAGACAGGTGGAGACAGCTGTCATAGCTAACATTACCCTTGAAGTGCTTTAGAGAGTAGTGAAACAAAGATGTACGGACAATATCAGGAGCAAAGAATCACAGACTTAGAACATGAAGGGACCTTCGACATAGGGTCAGACCCTCTCTTTTCTTTTCTTTTCTTTTTTTTTATTTAACTTTTAACATTTATTTTCACAAAATTTGGGGTTACAAATTTTCTCCCCTTTTCTCCCCTCCCCCCCAAACCCAAGCATTCTAATTGCCCCTGTGACCAATCTGCTCTCTTCTATCCTCCCTCTCTGCCCTTGTCTCTGTCTTCTCTTTTGTCCTGTAGGGCCAGATAGCTTTCTTTACCCTTTAACCTGTATTTCTTATTTCCTAGTGGTAAGAACATTACAGTTGATCCTAACACTTTGAGTTCCAACTTCTTTAGCTCCCTCCCTCTCCACCCCTTCCCTTTGGAAGACAAGCAATTCAATATAGGCCAAATCTGTGTAGTTTTGCAAATGATTCAGACCCTCTCTTTTCACAGGGGAAAGAAGTGAGATGACTGGCTCAAGACCACACAGCTTTCATAAGGGGCAGAACCAGCCCTCCCTCCATCACTGACAGTCATTCTGACCTTCTGGGGGAGCAGAGGGAAAGTCTGAGGGAGGAGGGGATATTTCAGCTGGACTTGGAAGGATGGGCAGGATTTTAAGAGAGAAAGAGGATGCCACCAAGAGAGGGAAGGTCACTTCCCAGTCATTCCCACACTCCGGGTGTTGTTTCTCCATAACCATCTGTGAGCTCCCATGAGGGCAGGGCCCACCTTGCTTTTTCACAAGTGTATCCCTAGTGCTTAAGCACAACTAGTGCTTAATAAATGCTTCTTGGCTTGCCATTGTCTTCCTTTGTCTCCCACTGGAACTTTTCTCTGACCATGGAATTCCTCTCAGACTGATCAGAGCACAAGGCTCCAGATCACTTCCCAGGCTTTACCACTGGGACATGAGCTTCTTGGGGAAGAGACTGTCTTTTTGTCAGTGCCAGCACTTGGCATGGCACCTGGCACACAGTAGATGCTTACTAAGAGCTTCATCCTTTAGTAACTCATGCACCAATGTGCATGTTCAGTGGGCACAGTGGGCACAGTGGTTTGGCTGGAGTTTCAGAGAGTGGAGAGGAGCCCTACAAAGGTAGGCTGGCACCCTATTGTTGAGGGACTCCAGTGCTAGTCAGGGGCCATCCACCTTGTCAAGTTTAGGCCCTAGGGTCAGTAAAATGAGCCTCATCTCATTGAATGCTGCACCTGCACATAGCTCCAGACCTTGCCCTCTGCCCTACAGCTAAACCTTCCCCATTGGCAATAAGCGCATGCTTTACTGTCTGTATTCCCCATGCTTAGCACAGTGTTTGGCACACAGGGAGTGGTCAATATTGGCTTTTGCATTCATTCAGGTGCAAGGCTGCTGGTCCCATCTTCAGCATGGGTCTTAAGGTAGCTGGGCTGTCACATGACTCCATTGAGATGTCTACCCCCTCCCATTTGACTGCTACTGGAGGCATTCCCATCCTTCCCAGAGAAGGGGAACTTTGACCAGCTCACATCAAACCAATATAAAAATGGTTTCTCCATTTGTAGCAGTTGCAGAATTACCCTCAGACCAAGCTGGGTCTTTGAGGGGATGGGATGGGGGAGGGGGAATATCTCCATAGAGCTCTCTCTCTGTACTTATAGTTCCCATAGACAGTACTTGCAGCTTTTTCTTGATTAACTAGATTTACTAGAAACATGGACAGAAATTGCAGTGACCTCACATGCAACCTTCGAAACCTGGACAGAGGCAGACATAGTCATAGATGATTCCAGAAGTGGCACTAACCTCTTTCTTCCCTTTCTAACTAGGGCCAAGTGAATTTGACCTCTGTGTGGACACTGGTGATGGGATCGATGCAGGGTCTGATTTGGAGGACCAGGTAAGACCAGCTTTCCAAGGCTATCCTTTGTCTCACACTGTTGGGATTCTGGCCCTAAGAAAGATGCAATGAGTTCTTAGCCTTCCTTGTGTCCCAGACTCTGGTCAATGTCTAACAACTATCATGGGGAGGGGGAGGCAGGAAATGGACAGGAGACCCACTTTTAGGTTTAAACTGCCTTGTGAACATTCTCATTACTTTTTCAAGCCTAGACCATCAACAAAGCAGTAAATCAAGCCCCAACTTGTGCAGTTTGCTGAATTATGAGGTACAAATGTTCATGCTGAAAAATTCACAATCATCTCACCTGAGACAGCAACTAAGATCTGGCTCCAGCACCCTGCCTTCCTTGACCCTTGGGTAGTCAGCGAAGCCAGAATAATGCTTTAAAGGGCATAAAAAAATGTAAGGAATTATAAAGGACACCAATTTTATTGAAATGAGGATCCAGGTTTGCCCATCCCAGTTCACAGGCCCTCTGAAACCTAGCCATGCAGTTAAGAATCCCTGATGTAATGACTGCTCCTCTTTAAGCAGGTTAATAACAACATTTTCTGTAGCTCTTTCCAGCCAGCCATCACCTTGTAATTATTTGTGATTTGTTATAGCTATAGCCAGAAATTATTCACACACCCTTAGGAGCTGGCTTGGCCTATAATTGAGAAAGATGCACAGGTTTAAGATATGGGAAATAAAACTGAATTTTCTCAGCAAACAATTCTCCCAGATCTCAATCTCTTGTCATGACCCATCAACCACCAATTATTTATTGGGCCCTTACAGGAGTGGTGCAGGAGAAAAGCAATCGCCAAAGAGGATCTGTGCATTTTATGTTAGGGTAAAGCAAGTGAGGCCTCTGAGAGCAGCCAGTAACTAGGGATTCGGGCAGCCCAGATCAGCGGCACAGAGTGATTAGTACAGAGCAGCCCCTTTGTTGGGGGGGACTCTACCACGTGGTTGTAGTACAGGGGAGGGGGAGAAAGGGGTGAGATGGAGAACTGGGGAGGTTGGAGGGGACCACTGGTAGGATGGGGTGTTGGGGGGCACTAAGCAGTAGGGAGAAGGTTCCCTCTCTGTCTGTTATTGGGTTCCTTCCTTGTTCTTGTCCTGTTCTTCTGGCTAACAAGGTGCTAAGTCCTAAAGGTTCCAGGACTCAGAGAGTTCTTGCACCTTCTAAATTCAGCCCCTGGAGCAGAGCTCCCTCAACCCACCCTAGTTATGGCTCAGAAGCAACTGAGTATGACAGTGTTGAGTAAGGGGCTTGGAGCCCTGAGTTCAGATTCTGCCTCAGACATTTGCTTAGCTAGATGACTGTGGACAAGTCCTTTAGCTGCAGTTGCCACATCTATAGAATATACAGCTCTAATTCCAAGTACCTCACAGGGTTGTTGGGAGGATTCAGTTGGATAATATTTGTAGGGGACAACTGCAAAGTGCTATACAAGTGTTAGAAATTATTTTTTTTATCGGAACCATCTTCTCTTCATCCAAAGACTTCTTCCTGGTGGTACCGTCCCTCTGAGCTCAACCTCTCATTAATTTCGTCTATACCTGCTATACCCAGTTGTCTGCATGTGGTCTCCCCCATTAGACTGGAAGCTTTTAGAGGGCAGGGACGATCTTTTACTTTCCATATCCCCAGGGCTTAGCACAGTGCATGGCACATAGTAGGTACTTAATCAGTATTTGCTGACTTACTGACTTTTGCTTTTGGTAAAGAAAAACATCCATCCTGTGAATGATCTTTTTGCCCTGTTGCTGCCCAAGTCAGAAGCTTCCTACATCTTCATTGGCACTGGCTATCAGCCAAATAAACATTTTTCTTAGTCTTTTTTCAGTCTCAACTTAGGTTTGGTTATTCCAAGTGGCTGCTTACCAGTGCCTAAAAGCTAGGACTGGTTAGATACACTAATACTACTTCCTGTATTTCAAAAGGCAGGAAGAGGATAGACTCAGAGAAAATTCATAGACTATCTAGTCTGCAAACTGAAGTTGAAGATCACCCATGGGGAGGGTGTGAGCAGCCTGCGCCACAATATCAACCCAAAATGGCACAGGAGAAGTGAAGTGCGAAAAGTGATCATGCGAGAAATATGTGGCCAGATCAGGAAGTGGGCCAGTTGGGTGGCAGGTGAAGAGCCACCAACAGAAAGCCCATGTGTCCAACTACTGTCTGTGCAATGACAGGAGCCCCAGAGGAAGGTTCCCAGAGCACTGGTATAGACATGAGCTGCACAAGGCTGAGAGATCACAGACAGTTGTGCCCTTCATTACCAGAGACAGGATGGATTCATAGGACAGGGATCATAAAGCCATTGTCTTACTGAACTAGATCCATGATATTCACAGAACTGTGGGATTCAGGGACCTCAGTGGCCCTGGAATCTGACCTGTACTTGAAGGGAATCCTCACCACAACATGCCACATAAGCGGTCATGGGATCATGTATCTTAAGCTGGAAGGGACCTCTGAAGAGGTTCATCTAGTCCAAACTATACATTTTACAGAGGAAGAAACTGAGTCAAGGAAAGTCTAAACAATTTGCCCAAGGTCATACAAGTAGCAAGTATAAAAGGTGAGATTTGAACCCAGACTATCTGACTTTGAACCACCGTACCACACTGCCTCTACTTGAAGATCCCTAAGAAGGGAGAGCCCAGCACCTACTAAGGGCAGTCCACCCTACTCTTCAACAGCTGTCATTGGTAGGAAGGTTTTTCTGGCATCAAGCTGCCAATGACCTCTTTACAGCATCCACCCACTGCTCCTGGTTTTTACCTTCTGGGGCCAAAAAGGTCCAAGTCTAATTGAGCTTACAAACCTTCAAACTTAAAGAAAACTATCATGTCCTCCTGGAGAGGTCTCTTCTCCAGGCTAATCATACCCATAATCCTTGTATTTCATGAACTCCTGGTTGTCTTCCTCTGGACACATCATTTTGCCAATGTCCTTCTTAAATGGAGAAGTGACTGCACAGTGCACCAGATGAGGTCTGAGGAGGGCAAAAAGGGCAGAGTGCAGCCGGACCTGCCCCTCGCCAGAGCCTGGCAGCTCTGCCTCTCAACACTTTCCGGATGGCATTAGCTTTTTTGGCTGCCACATCCCACTGCCAACTCAGAATGAATCCAAAGTCCACAAAAACAAACCACCTCCATGTCTGTTTCAGACATCATAGACTTGTCAAGTTGGCCTTCTGTCTCTGAGCAACATTTCACACTTTTTCCACTGAATTTCATCTCATTAGATTCAGCCTGGTGCTCCAGACTTGAGATCCCCTTAGAGCCTGACTTTGTCATCCCCTCTATTAGCTAAGCTTCCCAGCTTTGTGTCATCTGCAGATGTCATGAGCATGCCTCCAATGCTCTTCTTTATATTATGGACAAAAATGTTAGACAGTGTCGAACCAAACATGGATCCTTGCAGCATGCCACTGGAGACCTCCTGCCACACTCATCCTAAGCCATTAGTAGCCTCTGGACTCTCAGAATCCAGCCATCTACCCAGTTCTGAATCCATCTTAGTGATGATTGCTTTTCTAATCCAGCTTCTCCATATGGACAGGATGAGATACTTTATCTAACCCTTGCTAAAATCTAAGCAAACTCTATCCACAGCATTCCCCTCATCTCTATTAGGAATTTTGTCAAAGAAGGAAACAAGGTTCTTCCATGATGTGTTCTCTATTATGTCTAAATTGTGAACCCTTGGGACTGAGGGAGAATCCTACTAAACATGGTTGGTCCTCCAACCATTTCTGAAGATTGGGCAAGAACAGATGCCCAACTCAGAGTATGTATGGGGGAATGGGAAAATCCTGGGGATGGGAGACTCCTCAATTTTAGAGAAGAGTGAAATCATGACTGACCATCCAGACAGAGGGAAGGGCTGCCTGGGTGCTGGGATTCAAAGAGGGTACAAAGTTCCCAAAGTACCTTCTCACCTCAGCCATCCTCAGTCCCTGAAATGCCCATGAAATAAAATACATGGAATTGCAAAGGAAATAAATCATCCTGAAATGTTATTTTTTTTAAAAAAATCCTTTTAAGTTCACAGACTCCAGGTGAAGAAGCCTGTAGGGCTAATCTCACAATCCAGGAACAAAAATAAATGGCAGAGAGAGAGAGAGAGAGAGAGAGAGAGAGAGAGAGAGAGAGAGAGAGAGAGAGAGAGAGACTGACTGCCAGATAGCACTAGAAAGTTCCCCAAGTTGTAAAACTCTCTCTTCTCCAACAGAATGAGGACCTACCAGAGTGGTGCCTCTTTCTATATAGGATAAAGTTAAGTACACAGTATGAGTTGTGATACATTCCACTTGGCATCATTTGCTGCTGCCTCATGATTAACAATAACGAAAATGACTTTTATGTAGCATCTTATGGTAGGTTTTTTTTTTAACTCAATGCTCAGAATATAGTTACCACTCAGTCTCCACCTTATGTTTTTGTATAAGAAACTGGGGCAGACATAACCTCCAGGCTCTGCCCAGAGATTCTAACTCCATTACTTAGCTAGAATGATAGAAACGCTGATTGGTAAGTCAAAGGTGGGCAAGGAGTGCTGGAACAAGAGACAGGCGTCCTTCCTTTAGCCCAGGAGCCACAAGAGACTCCGGGCAGATTTCAGTAGGTTCATGGCAGGGGTGGGGAAAATACATCTTAATGTTCACTACCCTTTAACTGACACTTAACATGGCCTTCAATCAGGTTTGTGGACAACTAATTACAATAGTATTTTTAATGCCCATGTAACTGTCACCAAGACAAAACACGGGTATTTTCATGGGGCATTCAAGTCTTGGCAGAAGCTTGAAACTTCAAGTATGTTCATCACTGCTTGGAAATTACTATAGTTATAGGA
Organism: Notamacropus eugenii; assembly: GCF_028372415.1. Taxonomy (NCBI): domain Eukaryota; kingdom Metazoa; phylum Chordata; class Mammalia; order Diprotodontia; family Macropodidae; genus Notamacropus; species Notamacropus eugenii. The sequence continues at coordinate 538,749,180 of NC_092873.1, forward strand.
CCTGCTGCTGGATCACACATGAGCACAACTTTCCTGTCTACTGGATATATTTCAGTACTACTAGTTTCCTTTGTAATCCTGTGAATTTTATATTATGCATTTAAAAATGTGATTCTTAGATGGGGCCATAGGTTTCACCAGATTCTGCCAAAGGGGTCCAGGACACAAAATAAGCTAAGAAACCCTTTCCCCCAAAATATTTAAGGATTCCACCCATGTTTGAGCTCCATGTTGCCTGCCCAACCTGAGCTCTTACCAACTCATCTTCTTTACCTACACTCTGACCACTCTGGACTTCCTGTTCTGTTCTCAAGCTTCCACTCTCCTCTCTGTGTCTTGGTTCATGCCATGTCCCACGTTGATCGCTATTGATGTCCTTCCCTTACATTCAGATCCAAGCTGTTGCTGCCTCCTCCATGAAGCCTTCCCCGACTACCTAGATAAAAGTGCCTTCTATCCCATCACATTCCTCATAGCCCTCTCCCTGGACCACAGTCTTTGCATTGGCTTCACTTCTTATATTGCATGCCTATCTTTTCCTTCTTTAGACGGGAAGCTGTCTGAGAGCTAAACTGGTGTCAGATCTGCCCATTCCTGACTTCTAGCCCAGTGCCTTGAACCTAGATAAAATCAGTCAGTCACCAAGCCTTTATCAGTTGCCCGCTGTGTACCAGGACCTGAGCTGGACTCCGGTGATAAAAGGAACAAATGAATCCCTCTCCCCACAGGGAGCTCTAGCAGAAGCGTCTGCCCTGGAGGGGTGAGCTCACTGAACTAAGCAGAATTAAATTCAGGTTCTCTTTTCTTAGCATAAGCCCGCTTCCCCATCCGCGTTCAGGAAAAGTCCCTGGCGCACAGACCTTGCCGCCGTGACCGTTCTCCCAAATGCGCTTCTGGGTGGCCGCACTCCGTTGACTCGGAGTTGAATGCGGAGTTCACTAAGCCCCAAGTCTTCACGCACACAGCTTGCTTTTTTAAAGTTTTTTAAAGTCCTATTGACGTGTTTTGTTTTTACATTACATTTACAGATCACCCCAGCTCCAGGAGAGTTCTCCTGGAGCAGAGTAAAGCACTTCGTACAAATAACAACGCAATAACCTTATCTGAAAGTGCGCGTAACGTTTCTCGTCAGCCACACCCCCGCCTCTCTGTTTCAACTGCTTTTTTTAATTAACAGAGAGTTATTTTCTCTCCCTCCCACCTCCCACACCACTGGAAAAAAGGGGGGAGGGGGAAGAGAGACAAACAGCAGACAGACGAAAAAACCAGAACGAATTCCTTGTAACAAATCCACAAATCAATGCGGTTGAGTCGCAGACAGAAATACATCCATCTCATTCCACACCCTCACTCCACCACCTTTCGGGGTTCGACAGCGTGTTTTCACCCCTAGTCCTGTGGAATCATAGGTGGCCAATGTGTCGATCCTAGCTCTTCAAGCTTCCAAAGTTGTTTGTTTGAGCAGCATTGTGGTGGTTGTAGATTTTGTTCTCCTGGTTTTGATCATTTTCATTCTTTTTCAGGTTATAAAGGTCTTCAAAATTATTTGTTTTTGTAATATTAAAACTATTATATAAATTGTTCTGACTCTCTATTGGTTCACCAAAGTCTTTCCATATCTCTTTGAAATTCAGTTCAATTCAACTAACATTTATTAAGCACCTGCTGTGTTCCAGGCACTGTGCCAAGCACACAAAAAGAGGCAAAAGACAATCCTTGCCCTCAAGTAGCTTACAGTCTAATGGGGAAGACAATGTGCAAACAAATGCATAGGCAGGGAGCTCTGTGCAGGATAAATAGGAAACAATGAATAGAGGGAAAGCACTGGGATATGTAGGGACTGTGAAAGGCTTTCCGTAGAAGGTGAGATTTTAGCTGAGAGTTAGAGGAAGTTAAGGAGGTCAATAGATAGGGCAGAGGAGGGACAGTGTCCAGACCTGGGGAATGGCCAGAGCTGAGAGATAGAGCGACTTGTTCAGGGAAGAACCAGGAGGCCAGTGTGTCCCTGGATTAAAGTCTTAAGGAAGGGAGGAGTAAGGAGACTGAAAAGGGATGAGGGGGCTGAAGGGCTTTGAATGTCAAACAGAGCATTTTGTATTTGCTCTTGGAGAAGACAGGGAGCCAGCCCCCTGGAATTTATTGAGTAGGGGAATGGCATGGTTAGACCTGTGCTTGAGGAAAATCACATTAGTGCCTGAATGGAGGATGAACTTGAGTGTGGAGGAAATTTGAGGCTATTGCTGTAGTCCAGGTGTGAGGCGATACGGGCCTGAACCTGGGGGGGGAGGGGGCAATGTCAGAGGAAGATGCTCCCAAGGGGAACTGGACATTCTGGATCTGGGGGGTGAGAGAGAGTGAGTAGTCCAGGGAGACTCCTAGGTTGGGAGCCTGAGGGACTGGGAGCATGGTGTTGTCCTCTACGATAATAGAGAAGGTGGGGCAGGGTGGGGAAATGATTATGTGTTCTGTTTTCAACATGTTGGGTTTAAGATGTCTACTGGATGTCCAGTCTGGCATGTCTGAAAGACAGTTTGAGATATGAGACTGAGATCAGCAGAGAGATTGGAGCAGGAAAGGTAGATTCCATAGAGATGATCATGAAGCCCATGGAAGCTGATGAGATCACCAGGGAAGCAGGACATAGAGGGAAGAGCAGAGGACCCAGGAAAGAGCCCTATGGACACCCATGGTTCAAGGGCATGGTCTGGAGGAGGAGCCAGCAAATGAGACAGAGAAGCAGTTAGAGAGGGAGGAGGAAAACTAGGAGAGAATAGTGTCCCCAAAGCCCAGGGTAGGAGGAGGCCACCAGGGAGTACCCAGCAGGTACATGATGCTGTGTGGAATCCATGCCTGGAAGAGCTGCTGATGGAAAGGGGAGTATCTGGAAAGTCACTTCTCACAGCGCAGTGGTGAGCTCTGCCCCATTCACACACTACAGATTAATTAGGCATTCCTTGGTTGATGCCATCCCTTTATTTCTAGCTTTTTGCCACCACGAAAAGAGATACAACAACTAATTTTCATGCATATAGGACCTATCTCATCTCTTTGCTCCTATAGTTGTATCTATGCTGTGATAGGAGCAATATTATGCCCCAGAAACCACTCCACCCATGAAGATCCCACCTCATGCATGCTGACCTCATATCTCCTTAAATGGTGTTAAAACTGTCCTGGGATTGGATTGGCTCAGGGAGCTCAGGTGCTGGCATTGACATGGCTTCCTTGTCACTTGTGAGCATAATACAGCACAGCTCACTGGTGAGCCAAACAAATCTCAAAGACGGTTTTAATACCTTTAAAAGAGAAACTATACTAACATGTTTGGGGTGGTAGGCACAGGGAGTGGGTGACAGGAAAAGCTAACCCAGTCTCCATCAAAGCCAGCAAGGGGGACTTTGATAGATAATATCATACCTACCACAGAAAGCCTCCCTGATCTTGAACCAGTGAAGTCAGTGCTCTGAGCCCAGGGATTGGTCGATCCCTATTAAAATCTTCTGATTAGATTTAGTCCAGCTTTCTAGCCTATCAAGTTATTCTTGAGTCTTGACTCTAATCCAGTGCATAAGTGAACTCTCCTGACTTGTGTCATGAGCCAATCAACTAGCACCAATCAATGCCCTTTAGGCACCAGACACTGTTAGGTGTTGCATGTACAAAGACAAAAAGGAGATTACATTTGTTTGAAAGAGATCAATAAATAGTCTTTAAATATCTTCTCTATGCCAGGCATTATACTAAGTGGTAGGCATGCAAATATGGGAGAGAGAAAAACCCTAACCCTGCTCTTAAGAGAATGGGAGAAGACAGTGCACAAAGGAAGCCAAGATGGCGGCTTCATGGAGTCCAAGGAGTACTAGTGAAGGGAAATGAAGAGATGACTGGCCTGGGAACCCTCTGAAATGGAGGCTTTGGGAGTTCTTTGCTCCACCCTCCAGCCATGCAATCAGAGGGGCAAAGCGTGTGACTACCAAAGCTGGTGCAATCTTGAAAGATGACACCTATAAAAAGAGGAATGGCCCTAGTAGGTCCCCTACTTTTTTGGAGTAGAAGAAATATTTTTATATCCTTAGGAACTTTTTAACAACTCTGGCCCTCTTCTCTCTCCATCTCTTTCCTTTTTCCTCCCTCTCCCTCCCTTCTCTCTCTCTCTCTCTCTCTCTCTCTCTCTCTCTCTCTCTCTCTCTCTCTCTCTTTCTCTCTCTCTCTCTCTCTGTCTGTCTCTCTCTCTCATGTCACCTTTATGGGCCTCAGGGTAGTCACCTCTAAGGTGCAATGGTGAAAGGAAGGGGAAAAAATGATTGTAGCAGACAGTCTCTGTGCGTCTTCAAGCACTACACTTCTTAGATTATGGCAAGGCAGCATGGAGTAGTCCTCAGGGTGAGCAAGACCCAGATTCGAGTTCCACTCCTGACACACACTTGCTGTATGAGCAAGGTTCTTAATCTCAATGTCCCAAGCAACTCTCTAAAGAATTAAGTCACAGAAAAAGAAAGAATTATGTGACAGAGAAGGGGCCAATCTGCACTGGTGGAGAGAGCTTCCTCATCAGGGAATTCCCTGTACCAGTGAAATCATAGTCTAGTCCTTATCCTCCTGGGTAGGGAAAGGCAACAGGGATTTGCCCTGGGCACCATAATTTCACTGGGTGCAGAGAGCCCTTGTATTCCCAGCATAGAAACAAAGGAGTTTAGCACCAAGTTAGGGAGACCAGCTAAAATAGAAAGTTCCCAGATGGCACCTGCTTCCTCCCACCACCCGCTGCACCCTAGGTGAGCCTTCTTCCCACTACCACCCCACAGTCTCAGTGTGCCTGGTGTCTCCATCCCCTGCATACACGCACACGCACATGCGCATGCGCACACACAGACACGCACACATACATCTTTAAAAAGTTGCACAGAGGGTCTGTTTCAGGCTGCTTACCCTGAGCATGCTTTTGGAAGCTTATCCAAGGTGTGAGAAAATGCCTGTTTACATCTTCAAATTTGGCAAAAACACACATTTGCGTTCTTCTGACATGTTCTTAAAGCCTCAGCTGTCCCCAAAGGCAACAAACTTCAAATGTCACAATTTAAAAGCCTTTGAACTTAAGATGTTTAGCAGAGTTGGGGCACACTGTAGCTTTCTGATGGATCGATCAGACCTCCCTTCTGAGCCCATATGGGCCAGATGGACAGGACCAGATGCAAGAACCACATTTGTTTTATAAGCCCACATGGAGCAGCATGGATCCATGACAGAGTCAGTTTTTTGCCAACAGCAAAGGTGAAAGCAAGGAAAGCAAGGGAAGAAGAAGATAGACCAGAGAAGAAGCAAGCTATCCATTGAACATTTAAAGTTAAAATCATCTGCATCTGTTTTCAGCAGCTGGACAGCAGCTGGTCCATCATCTTTGTCTTCAGTGGCCTTGGGGAATTTGGGTTGACTGATTCTGAAAGCAGAAATGGAAATCCTACTTTTAAAACAGAGACAGAGAGAGAAAGAGGGAGAGGGAGACAGAGACAGATAGGAAGATAGAAGGTAGAAATAATAGACAAATAAAGAGAGAGATGGTTAAGGATATCCCTTCACCACTCTTGGCAGCTATATTAGGAATATTATTTTATTTTCATAATAAATGCTAATTACTTAGCCATGAAGGCTTATCACTTATAATGTTGCTTTTGGACCACAAGTTTAATATCATTTCATAGCATTTGGGTCACATAAAACTAAATGTCTCTTCAGAGTTCATGTATATTGTCTTGTGTCAGAGAAATTCTAAGGAAATTGAATTCCAAAGAAATATTTGCAGATAGAAGTTATTAAATTTGGAGATCCAAACTCATAATTGTATCCCAGTGTGGAGACTTCCTCCATCAATACAACGAGGTAATTTGCCAGTCATAGGAAGTAGGGTGAAAGCTGGAAGGGGTCTCAGAGGCCATCCAATCCAGCCCTTACATAGGCAAGGAAACCAAAGCTGAGAGTGGGAAATGACTTGCCCAGGATGACCTGGCTAATGTGTTTGAGGCAGATTTGTACTCAGTACCACCTGACTCCATCTAGTGTACCACCGTACCATCTCTGAGAGCTGAGAAGTGAAGTGACCCACCTGTCATCATCCTGATCAGTGGCTATCAGAGACAAGCCTTAAACTGAGGTCTTTGTCACTCCAAGGCCAGCCCTCCCTCCACTACAGTCAGTCAGCTCATATTTATAAAATATTTCCTATGCTCCAGTCATTGTATTAAGGGTTACACATGTACACATGCACATGTGCACACACATGCATGCAGCCTAAAAGCTAAGAGAGCTGCCAACTGTACTATAACACCCCATTTATAACTAGCATTTTTATACCGCTTTAAGGCTGAAAAGCACTTTGCACACACATTCTCTCCAAGAATCAGAAGGCCTCCAGCACACATTCTAATGGCAAACAATTCGCTGCCTTTTAATCATAAGATGCTCAGTTTCAATAAGAAATGACCCCGAGGTTGAAAAGAATGGGGGAGCTGATCCATAATAAAGTGAGCTCATCCGAGCCCTTTTCCCTCGGTGTCCCTGGGGCTCAGTTACAAGTAAGTGTTATCGTGTGCGTTTTACAGATGAGGACACTGAAGTCAGAGTCACCCACTTCCTATATTTTGGAGCTGGATTCTCTCCTGACTTCAAGCATGACCTTTTGCCTCCTTTGCCAGCCTGCCTCTCACTGGGCCAAGTCTCAGGCAAGGTGACAGCTCTATTGGCTCCTCTCCTCAGAAATTTGATGACTGCTCATGCTTGGTAACTGTCTGTCTGGGTTTTAATGACATTTTTCCCCTTAGGATTGCTTGGAGAGCTTGCTGTTTGGCAAGCGAATATAATGTGTTACCTATTTAGATGCAGGAGCAGAACACTGTGCATAGTGCAGGCTCAGGCACCATAACCAGGCAAACATAAAGGTTCTCACCTGTACTGAGTGAAATCAGAATTGGACCGTCGACTCATAAGGGGCAGGAAACAGAATGTCGTCACTTGTCAGGTGTTTTCTGGAGATGAAAGGAAAAGTAAACAGCTGCGATGCTGAAAAGGAAGTCCCCTTCAAGATTCATTCTGGATTTATAGAGACATGGGAGGGGAAGATCCACATTAACCCTGCCTGAAATTGTACCACTCTACGGCAGTGCTTACCAAGGGCTGGAGAGGGAGCTGGGCAGACGAACGTGACCAAAACAAATTCATCAAATCTTTTATAAACTTGACATACAGCTCCCGAGTGGGAAGAGGCTTAGTGATGCTGCTTGCTACCAGAGAGTCTCAGTTACCTCACCTGTAAAATGAACCAGATGTCCTTGAAGGTTCCTTCTCACTTTGTATCCACTGAACTGACAAAAGGAAGATGGGGATGGCAGTGAGTAGAGAAATGGGGGCTCAGAGAAAACCCACTACTCTTTTTTACCCATGACTATAAGCTTCCATAGTGCTTGGCCTCATGGAAAACTTCCCAGCAATGAAATCTGTCCCAAATTGCAGTCAGTCAGGCTGCCCACATTTAAGTACCTACTGTGCATTAGATGCAAAAGGTACAAAGACAAAAGCAAAATTACATTGGGCTTTAGGAAGCTTCTAAGTCTCCTTTTATAATTTGATTTTTTTTCCAATTAACCAAATCTGCTTTTTCTCTCCCACTCCAGAGTCACATAGGTAGTGAGTGGCAGAGCTCAGACCCAGGTCTTTGGTCCCAAGCCCAGTGCCCTTCCCCATGTTCAGTGGGATCCTTGGCTCAGGCTGGCTGACCTTGGTCTCTAAGGCTCCTTCCAGATTCTGTGATTCTGAGCAAGGGGAAGAGCGACAGAAAAACAGACAAACAAGCAATAATCCAGGGAACAAGTTTCTGAGATTCTCGTTCCTTTGTCTAACGTCAACAATTCCATTAAAAACATACTTTATCTCAACTAATAACTACAAAACGCTTCCTGCAGAGCCACTTTAATTTTTAATTAATCTTGGGGAAAAAACACACATGGAAAAACTTCTGCAGTCCTCATGGTGTGTTTGTGAGGCTGTACACTGAGAAAGCCATCTACAATGGTGCCCCAGATCTAGGTGGGCTGTGCCTCTGGTGCCAAAGGATGATTGAAAAAGGCATTTATTAAGCACTTCCTGAATGCCAGGCACTGTGCCTCAGATACTGAGTCAAAAGGACAGTCCCTGCCCTTGAGAAGCTCCCATTTTCCTAGAAGGTAACACATGAGGGAGGTCAAGGGGTCTGCTTTGGTCTGGGAGTCTCAGAGATGAGGCCCAGGGCCATAGGGTGATGGATGGATGGATCTCTTCTGGGAATGGCAGCATTGATTCGGTTACAGCTCCCAAAGCTAATGATGGCAAATAGAGGGAGCTGGGGTCCTAGAGGAAATGTAGCATGTCATAGAGGCAGCTGGAAAGGGGCAGGGTGGGCCTAGGCAAAGCCAACTATGGAGAATTGTAACCAAATGAGAACCCAGCACCCCCTGGGTGGAAGATGGTCAAAAGTAAAGGCTATGGTAGGGAGGCAGAGGGCAGCTAGGTAGCGCCACAGTGCACAGAGGGTCAGACCTGGAATTATGAAGACTAACCTTCAATAGTTCAAATCCGGCCTCAGACACTTACAAGCTGGGTGACCCTGGGCAAGTCACTTAACCATGTCTACCTCAGTTTCCTCATCTGTAAAATGAACTGGAGAAGGAAATGACAAACCACTCCAGTATCTTTGCCAAGAAAACCACAAATGGAGTCACAGAGCTTCTGCCGTGACCAACAACTGAACAAGAACAGACCAAAAGAAACTAAAAAGCGGGGTGCCCAGAGCAGGGGCTCAGTGTTTCATGAAGTGGAAACCATAAAGAATGAGCTGCCAAGTTCTGAGCCCTCCAATAAGGAAGACTCTGGGGGAGGTCTGCTAACTTGCCCTCCCCTTCTGACTCTCCTTTGTCCCACCCAGGCTCTTTTCTAGCCCCCAGTTCTTCGTTGGCACTGTGCCACAGTTTGATTCTGCCAATCACCCCTCCACCATTGCCTACCAAGTGATCTGAATCTTTGATTTTAATGCTGTCAGCTGAGTGGGATCTCAGAGCTTCTTGTCCCTCCCCTCATTTTACAGAAGAGGAAACTGAGGCCCCAAGGCTCCACATCCCACATTTACCAAGTATCAGGTACAGATCTCTTATCTCCTGGTCAGGTATACCTTCCCAAGGTTCCTGACAATTAGGACAACCAGGTTCTGTGTAGCCACAGAAGGGTATCTCATAGTCAATGTCCACTCTCCTCCTTTCTTTGTATCCCCACTGCTTCTGACAGTGTCCTGCCAATAGTGGGCAGTTACAAATAATCATTCAATCATGAAAGACATGAGCTCAAATCCTGGTGCTCTCCCCCCACATCCCTTCACAACTGTCATGTTCTCCCCCTCCTCAAGTTTTACAAAGCACTTTGTTTTCACTGTGCACCTGTTGCAGCCCACCCAGCAAGAAGCCCCTTGAGGGCAGGGCCTGTGCCATCTCATCTCTGTGTCACCAGTCAGGCCGTGGCCCAGAGACGATGATTAATGATGTTTATTGAACTGAATAAAATGGTGTTATGACAAACACACAGTTCCTAATTCACCAATGGCCTGACTGACTGAGGTCACAAAATGCTCCATGAATGTTCTGGCATTTAATATTCATTTGGGGAGGAGGAAGATGGTGTAAACTTGTTATTTTATCAATGAAAGGAACTCCCCACCTGCAAAAACTCCCTTCACTGGTATAGATAGCAGTTTATTGGTGATTGGTAGCCAGAAAAGGCTTCATGGGGCAATTAATTAGTGGCTAAGCAACTTGCCCAGATACTTATAGGGTCACCAAGCTGGTCTTTATCAGAGGTAGGACTCCAATCCAGATCCTACAGCTTCAGGGAAATCCAGAGGTCATGTGGTCTAAGCCCATGATCTTATAGATAAGAAAATCTAGGCTCAAGGAGGCTAAGGGCATTGTCCAACATGCATCTTCCTCACTATCCATCACCCCACACTGCCTCTCTTCACACGTTATTATTATGATTATCTGTGGCTAAAAACAGGACCAATTGTTAAAGTAAAACTTGGAACCTAAAGCAAATCCATTAAGGAAGTATGACACAGAGAGGCAGCCTGTGCTGATGAAGGTTGCCAGTTCCCCTCCCTCACTATGAGTGGCTGTGCAGGGAGGCAGGGTGGCTCAATGGAAGGAACACTAAACTCAACATGATGAACCTGGGTCACAGGACCTGTGTTCTGCCCCTTACTGCCTGGGAGAGCTCCCAGTGCCCTCATCTATAAAATGGGGGAACCCCCCCCCCCCAGCTCTTGACCTAGGGTTTTGTGATCTGTGAGTCCCTTGATACTGTGGGACTCCATCAGCACCAGCTATGCCACCAAACTTAGAAGACATGAATGAGTTCTATAGCGCCAGGCTGTCACATGCATCCTGACTACTGTTTCTGAAATCTCAATCTCTACCTATTTCTTTTGACTTTTATCTTTTCCATCAAGGCATACTGAATTATTTTTTACCGAAAACGTTAGTGGGAAAAGTCATGTTAAAGTGACTCACTACTCAGTCCATTCATGGTGGAAAGTTATTGATTCCATTTCACTCATGGCTAGTCGGACATCATCTGTCACAGAATTATTCATTGTAGCTAGGAACTATATCTTGAAGGCTTCTAGGTTACCAGCCAGATGGAAGCCTCTCTCTGAAGCCCTTTGCACCATTGAGTTAGTGAGTAGAAGCCAATCTCCATGAGGAGCAGGAACTCAATCACTCTCTGACTTAAATGGCCTGAAGTAACTTGCATGGGGGAAGGGAGGGGTTCATTTTGGTCCTTGTGTACATAGGAGTGCTTAATTTGCATAATATGTCCCAGTGCTTGGAGGTCTGGCAGTCTCTGGACAGTGAGGGAGTGGCACGGAAGCAGGATTGGAAAGATAACATGGCTGGAGTGAGGTATGGATCAGCCTGAGGGGACGCTCCAATTCAGGGACCTCCCAGTGAACAGCAGTGGACAAAGGTAAATTGGTAGGTGAGGAAGGCACCAGCGGAATCCTGCTCCCAGTGAGTCTCTGAGCCATAGAGGTGGGCTTCCTGTTCCTCAAGGGGGGGTGGGGGCAGGGGTGGTTGTTTGTACCACCTTCTCCAAGAGGACCAGTGACATCAGGAAGGTGATATCTTGACTTGAAGTGAATTGAAGTGAGGCAGGGCTGTGCAGAGTCACCAGCCTCACTCTCTCCTCCTGATTATATGGATGACAGTGACAACAGGCAAAGGCTTCCAGTGATCTAATCGACCCTCTTCCTTTGGCAGACAAGAAAAGTGAATCCCAAAATGGCTAAGCCACCCGTCCATCGAGGTGATCAAAAGCAGAGTAGAGACCTAGAATCTGACAGCTAGACAAAGACGTAATGATCACCTGGCTCATCTCACTCATTTTACAATTGGGGCAATTGAGCCCAGAGAGGTGAAATAGCCCAATTTAGTTCACCTTTACACAGCTGCTCTCAGTTGAGCCTTCTGTCTCAAATGCCCGTTGTTCCTGGACAAGACTGTAGAAAGCTCTTAGGCTGAAAGAGCAAATAACTCCCTACTTGGATTTGGTTTGATCATTAGTGAACCACAGAAATAATTCCATGATAATGAGCAAGAGACCAAGAAAACCAGAGATCAGAATTTTCCTTCCGTGAACTTCATCCATTCAGTAAATGTTTAATAAGCACCCACTATAGTCAATCAATCAACAAGTATTTGTGAAGTACTTACTATGCACTAAATGGTACCAGGCATACCAAGACACAGATGAAATCCTCTCTGCCCTCAGGGAGGTTGAGTCCTATCCCAAGAGACAAAGATGACATGTACAGATATAGAAATATACAAATTACTAACAAAGAAAAGACAAATGGGTTGGAGGGGAGGATGCTAGCCACTGGGGGAATTAGGAAAGGCTTCATGAAGAAGGGGATGCTTGAGATGAACTTAAAAAAAAAAAAACCAAGGGAAGTAATGTATAATACAACTGGAAAGGTAGGTCAGGACTAGGTGGTAGAGCAGGGAGGGAAGGCATAAACAGTCTGGGGGTCATAGGGAGCCCAGAGAGGTGATTGACTAGAGGAGCAACATGATAAAGGAGGAAAAGAGGATGGATTGGAGTGAGGAGAGACTGAGGCAGGAAGAGCAATGAGGAGGCTAGTGCAATTATCCAGGGTGAAAGCAGGGAGGCTGTAAATTAGGGTGGCAGGCTCCATGAGTGGAGATCAGAGGCAGGAGGCAGAAGAGACTGTCGTGCAGACAACCTCAAAAGACTTCAGAATTCCTGTCCACACAAAGAGCAGCTGTGACTCCAGAGGGCTGATGATTAAGAAGCCCTTGACAGAAAGGCGGCATGCCTTCCCTGATGGGCAGGAGAGCCCCATGTTTGTGGAGGGAACTTGTTTGGCTTAACCATATTTCCCTGTCACTTGCTGGGAAGGAGAGAATATCAATGCTTATTCATTGGAATGTGTTCATCTTTAATGAAGAGGTTGTGGAGATCTAATCGGTAATTTTTAGTAAGTGGCTGGATATGGTGAATAAGGGAGACTGGAGTCAAAAATGGCACCTAACTTGTAGGTGGCTGCTAGAATGACCATGCCCTCTTACCCATTTGTGTCCAGATTAATAGAACCAAGAGAGGTTGGAAACATTATGGTTGCACAGCTTCTAGGGAAGAGATGATCCCTTTTCCCTTCCAGAGTTTCAGGGATTACAGAGGCACGTTGGTCAGACAAGTAAGTACCCAACATCATCCACCTCCCTGAATTCTGACCCAATCTGGCCCCAAGGGGAGAAGGGGGAAGCTAATCTTCCTCTACATTCCTCCAGTCACTGGCACCTTGTACCCCTCCATCACCATCCACCATGATGTTGCTTTACTTCTGACTTTGGATCAATTTCCTCCAGATTCATTTCCCTGCCATCTAGTGCCATATGTATTTTGAAAGCCAGAGGAAGAGAGCATGTTCATAAGAGGGGGTGAAAGAGCATGACAATTCCTGGAAAGCAAGGGTTTTCATTTTTGTCTCAATGCCCTCCATGGTTAGTACAGTGCCTGGTACAATGTGGACACAGTGAGTGTGCTTGCTGATCGGTAAAAGACAAGACCTTTGGTTTGGTGAAGAGAAGGTTATTGGGAGCCATGGAGAGAAGAGCCCAGTGCAGACGGTAGGAGGGTAAGAAGAAATGCTTTGATGAGGAAGTAGTGACATCATGCGTACACAGCCTTTTAAGAATTTGGCCATGAAAGGAGGGAGAGAGAGGGGACAAAGGCCAACAGTCTTCTATAGAAGTGACCCACTAGCTCCTAAGGCATCATCATTATCACAGCAGCTCCTTCCTCTTTGGAACAGCTCAAGTTTTTCTTGCCAAGGTGGGGATGAGTATTCTGAGCTACTGACTCTGGATGGATCCCACTTCCAGAATCTGAACCTTGGTCTCCAGACCCCTTTGGTCTGCTGTGTATATATTCAAGCCTAAAGGAAATATTGACATACCAGTGAATCAGATCCAAGTGTTCTAGCAGATATTGGCATCATTCCATGGCCTTCAGAGCAGCCTCAATGTTATGCCTAGTGATAAGGTGGCAAAGATATATTTTTCAAATTCTAGAAAATGACCCTGAAATATTAATTTCACTCATGAAGCAGGCAAAGGAAAAAAACCTAAGATCTCTGGCAAACAAGGGAAATACGTCTGATGAATGGGGTCACCATGAAGGCAGAAAATAAATAGATGGTAGATAACAGGAAATTTTCCATATGGCCATGACAAGAAAACCACTGAACCAAACTCACTGAGAGCTTCTCTCTTTGTAAAAGAAAAACAAGACGGAAAATGTCTAATGATAGCAGTAAATGTCACCAGAAATGAAAATAACCAAAGGAAAGAGAATGCTGTGCATGCGATGTTCCATTGTATCCCCCACCCCCATCCTTAGATATTGGATGAGGCATGAATTTGTTTTGTCTCAAATATTCCTCTCCCTCATAAAAAAAGAAAGGAGCTAAGTGATAATGGTTATTACTACAGATTATAATAGTCATCAACATAGCAGCTCAGTGGTTAGAGGACTGTGTTTGGAGTCAGGAAAATCCAGGCTTAAATCCAGCCTCAGACACTTCTTAGCTGTGTGACCCTGGGCAACTTAACTAATCTCCATGTGCCTCAGTTGCTTCATCTGTAAAATGGGGATCTTAACACCATTAACTCCTAGGGCTGTTGTGAGGATCAAATGAGATGATATTTCTAAAATGTTGTGCAAGCTTACATAATGCGCCAGCTCTATGTAAATGTACTTCATTATTATTAACTATTAGGTATTATTATTAAGATCATTGCGATCATTATTAACTGACAATTCTGTTGCATTTCAAAGTCTGTCAAGCATTCTGGCCTAGAGGTTCTCATTTGAGTTTCACAACAACCTCACAAAGTAAGTACCAGATAGAAATGTTTTTATCCCCATTTTACAGAGGATAAAACTGAGACTCCAAGAAATTCCTTGACCTGTCCATGGTCATATACCTGACGTCAGAGGCAGGATTCAACTCCAGGGCTTTGGCCGAGACTCAGCACCTCTTGTACCATCTTTGGAATATAATTGAAAACCACCCAAAGAGGTTATCAAAGGACTCCGGAAAAGACACCAGTGCTTAAAACATGGACAGGAAGCTTCTTCCACTGAGAGGCAACCAATTAGGAAGATCTTCAGAAAATATTCTCTTGGTGTCTGCTTTTCCTAGATGTTACAAGTACATTTCAAGAGCACCTGAGAGCTAGAATCTTCTTTGGGATGTCAAAGAGAACCCAGCAGCTTTCCTGACATCCACTGTGAGAAACACGCTCACCTTAAACAACAATACTTGTCAAATCAGGAAAGCTTTTATTAATCTTTACTTGTATTTCCCATGAATGAACAGGGAGCTCCCAAGTAAGGCTACAGGAAGACTATAGTTAGTTCAGACCAATGTGAGCTCTTTTTACTGCTCCAGGCCACATCATCTATTGGCCACATGACTTCATGTTCTCCTCTCTGATAGGCTTCCCCTCAAACAGCTCATCAAGCCTGTGCACCAGTTTTTGACCTTTTACTTGACCATGCCAGGTCACAACTCTGATCACTTAAAGGTGGGAGGAGTTTTAACCCTGTGGAAACAGAACTCCTTCCTTTGTTTCTCACATATGCTCCAGAACAGAAGAAGAAATACGAGACTAGCATTTATTAATCACCTTTTGTATTCCAGGCACTGTGCAAAGAGCTTTACAAATATTATCTCATCTGATCCTCATAACAATCCAGGGATATTGCCATCCTCATTTTACGGCTGAGGAAACTGAAGCAGACACGGGTTAAGTGACTTGCTCAGGGTCACACATTAGTAAATATCTAGCTGCCTCTAAATTTGAAACAAAAAAAAAAAAGCCAGACAGAAGCAGGACCTTTCAGAAAAGACAAAGGTCAAGACTTCCCTGAGGAGATGTGTCTTAGAATTGCTTTTGAATATCATAAAATCTCACTTATTTGGCCAACTAAAGGGGGGGGGGAATCAGCCTGAATCCCCAATTATGTTTCAAGAAATCATAATATTAATTCACATTTATATAGAACTTAAAGATTCACACATCACTTTGCTCATAAGAACCATGTAAGACATAGAGTGCTAACAGTACTGCCCCCATTTTACAGATTGCAATGCTAGAGGTCAAGGAAGCAGTGATCAGCCTGTGCTCTTACAGGTAGGAAGGGTTAGAATCAGGATTCAAACTCAAGTTTCCTAGAGCACCTCGTGTTCAGGGAGGTGCCCAGAGTTTGAACCCCATCACCTCCACATCATTTTCTAGTTGGTAAAGAGGTTTCTGCAGAACCAAAAGGATTTTATACAGTATTTGCCCTCCAGACTACTTTACCAACTAGATGAGAATAATTTGTAATTAGCATCTTAATTCTCTGTAAACCACTTCTGCCGTGCTCAAGGACTTGTTTCAAATGAGCATGACAAGAAATAGTCTCTTCAAAACAAAAAGGAGATGGAAAGGACTGTGGAATCAGGGCTCAATCTACTGCAGTGCATAGTTACACAGCTGGAAAATGATTGTCTCTCACTGAACAAAGAGAAATCTTAGCCTGGTCTTGACTTCCAAATTAGTTGGACCCAAATAAATGGTTTTATTGTTCCTAATGAACATGCAACTAATGTTTATTAGAGCTAAGAAACAGACAACCCAATCCTGAGGCTCTGCTAATGAGCAGCTCTTTACTCTCTCTCCCCACCCAAAAGAGGCAGATAAGGAAACACTGGGCCCTGGCTGGGACTTAGGAGTCTGTTTTGGATGCTGCACCATGTTCACTGGAGCCAGAAAGGATGCATCTTCCCCAGAAATCCTTCAGAATGGGAGGCCAGAACTACATATTCACTTGGGCAGGTGTCTATGAAGCCATGCCCAGAGACAGTCCTAAAGGCAAGAAAATGGGTCTGGGGCATCCTTGCAGCTCTTTGACTCTGGGGGCTGATTGCCAAGATTGGCTTTAGGAGTCACACCAAGAGCCAGTGCCAGCTCCGCTGTCAGATCCTCAAAGGAGGGAACCGGGTCCACTTTTTCCCTGTTCCTACCCCTGCCCTCTGTTCAGTGTGAGTGGATGGGCGCTTCCTGGTGACCATCCCAGACCCTTTGTCTCTGGAACAAAGTGTTCGTTCTCTTTGATGAATTAGAAAAGCTGTTCCCTCGGGTTCCTAGATGTGGTGAGAAAGCCTCATCTGAGAAAAAACCAAATGCCAGGTTTTGTTGGGGAGGAGACAGCATATTCTAACTTAAGGCAGATGAAAAATGTTGGGCTGCACTGCACTGAAGACAGAATATTCTGCTGATCTGGAGTTGCCATGGGAACTACCCAATTAAGCTCTAAAAAAATCGAATGGCAAAGAAAGAGTGAAGCACTTACTCTCCCTGAATAAGGGACTAACTTTACAAGCTCAAAAAGCCTGCTACATCTTCATGCATTCTCTCTTCTATTTTTGTCTCCCTGAATAATAGGGATTCTAAATCTTGTCTAAATACCACAAAAGGTGTGTAAAGCAAGACTGTCAATTAACTACAACTGGGTTCAGATCCTTCTGTCACTATGACAGTAGGAATCTCGACTTTGACGTAGAATAGCAAAGGACCTGGGTTCAAACCCCATCTCTGATCTTGAAATATCTGAGTGACCCAGGGCAAGCCACTTGACCTCAGACTTCAGTTTCCTCCACTATAGCAATGAGGTCAAACTTGAATAGAAATAGTGGCCATTATACTGTATTATGAGGATCCCTGTGGGTCACATACTGACTTAGAAAATTATATGAACATTATCCATGTTCTGTTATATCTTTATTCTCTTAAATATTTCCCAATTACATTTGAATCTGGTTCAGGTCACACTCAGAAGAGTCGTAACCCCCTGGGGTGAGGCGTGGGACATGTTTGACGCCTCTGGACCACATGACTTAAAGCCCTTACTCTACGATCCTGTGGATATACCATGATGCAATCTAGCTATGTCTGTCTTCCAAAAACAACCACCTGAAAATAGTTCTGGCTTTAGGATGGCAAATAGATACATAGATAGGAGAGTAGATAGATACATATACATACATTCATACATATGGAAATAGATAAATGCATAGATACATATATAGATACATTCTTAGTATCTAAGATAAATACATAGATACATACTTAGATGCACAGATATATAGATACATACTTGGATACATAGATAGGTGAGTAGATAGATACAAACATACATTCATACATGTGAAGGTAGATAGATACATAGATAAATACATAGATACATGCTTAGATACACAGATATATAGACACCTACATAGATACATAGACAACCACCTCCACTTGAGGAGTCAATACGCTCTCATGCACCACACTCTGGGCTCAAAGTCCCCGGGTCCAATTCTTGCGTTGCACTCTAGAGGGTGACCCTGAGCATCATTCCCAGTGTAGATCACTCAGTCAGTATTTATTAAATTTCTACTGTGTACTGGCGCGGTGCTAAGTGCCAGAGATACAAAGAAAGACAAAAGACAATCCCTGAGCTCACAGTCTCATGGGGGAAACAATGTGCAAATATTCCAGTACAGAGAAGTCATAAACAGGTACCTTAAGCACTTCATTTTACTCAAAGAACAGCTCACTTTTGACCTCCTACCTGAGATCTTTCTTTCCTCCTTCCTCCTGCCTGCTGTCCCCCACCCCCACCCCACAGAGGTGCATTTCCTGTGTCTGTGTTTGGTAATTTACTGGATTTTGTCCATGCTCTCTGTGTGTATCTCTCTCTGTCTGTCTCCATCTCAGTGTTTGTGTCTCTCTGTCTCTGTGTCTGTCTGTCTGTCTCTCAAACACCACACACACACACACACATACACACACACATATACACATACACATATACGCACACATACACATATACACAAACATACACATACACATACACACATGCACACACATACACACATAAATACACATACACACATACACATACACACATACACACACATACATACACATATACTCACATACACACATGCATACATACACACATACACTCACACATACACACTCACACACACATACATACACTCACACACACATTCACACTCACACATACACACACATATACACACATACACATACACACACAAACACACATACACACATTTATACACACATACACACACATATACACACACACACACACACACACACAATCCCTGAGACCATGAATATTCGGCTCTTGTTTCCGTGTCGCACTTTGTCCTCATATCTGGTCCAGAGCAGACTCTTCCTAAGCGCTCATGGATTGCTTGCTGTCCCAGTTCTAACTTTGGACAGTTCAAGTCACCTCATTTCCCTCAATTCTATCGGTTTCCTCATCTGTTAAATTAGGGGTGAGGTTAGATCAACAGTGAGGTCCCTCCCAGTTCCAGATCCATGACCTATGACCTAGGGCAAGGTCACAGCATGCAGGATAGATGTTCTCCAGAGGATATGTAGACATGGAAATGGAAGAGAGCTCAACAGAGTGAAAAGGTGTGGACAGACTGTGGTCTACACCAGTGGAAGGAGCACCCACTTTGAAGAGATATCAGTGTACCAAGGGTGGATAGAGAAACACAACTTGAGACCAGGATTCTGCAGCCCTGGGTCCAGTTTGACCACCACCTTGCCTTGTGCTCTTGGGTAATTATTGTATCTTTAACAGCTGATCCTATCAAATAAAAGTAAGAGCAAGTACCCTTCACTAATTTGTTTGCAAGAAGCCTGTTCACTTCAAGAAACATTTATTAGGGACCTACTATGTACTAGGCACTGTGCTAGGTTCTAGAGATATGGAGACAGAAAAGAAACAGGCCCTGCTCTCAAAGAGCTTACCTTTCCCTAGGAAGATAAAATGGGTAGGCAAGTAAATGCACGATATATGCAAAGTAAAGCAAAGCCTTTAAGAGGAGAAGGTGCTGATAATGGAGACCCTCAAGAATGCTCTACTGTGTAAAGTGGAACCCAAGCCCAGCTTTAAAGGAAGGTGGGGATTCTACTGGGCAAAGATAAGGAGGGAGTGAATTCATGACCTTGCGGGGAGGGGCCAAGGTCAAGGCATGGGGGTGTGAGATAGAATGTCATATAAAGGAAACAAAGAGTGAGTAAAGAATAATGCAAAAAAATAAGAGTAGAAAGGTAAGTGGGAGCTATACTGAAGAAAACATTAAATGGAGAGGAAAGTGCTTTGAAAAGTCTAAGACTTGACAAAGGACAGTATTCTTTTATGCTTAAAAAAAAACCCTGCAAAGTATAGAAATAAAGAGAAATTTTTTTAATAGCATAAAAACATGTAGTGAAAACCTAAGGCAAGCGCCATATGCAATGGGTGTATACTAGAATAAAAGTTGCTATTAAAAGAGTAAAAAAACAAATAAAGAAAGAAATCTGGCAGAAAATAGGCTTAGACTAACATCTCACACCGTACTCCACAATACATTGTAAATAGATACGTGACTTTAAGAATACAGATCATAGTATTAGAAAAAAATAGGAGCTGACCATATTATTCTTATAGTTGTGGGTAGGAGATGTATTCTTAGGGAAACAAAAGGTAAAACAGATCATTTTTATTACCTGAAACTGAAAAGTTTCTGTGCAGAAAATATTGGTGCAACTAAGATAAAAAAGGAAGTGGCCAAATGGGGAGGGAGGGAATCTTTCTATTAAATTTCTCTGATAAGGGTTTGGTATCCAAGATAGATAGATTGGTTGGTTAGTGTCCTTTGTTCTTAAAAAAAGCTAAAATGATATCATTATGTTAGTCAAATTGCAGTGCATCTAACTATGACTGATCATAGCAATATGAGCTCAGAATATTCTACCACAAGTCAGGCACAAAAAGTCCATGTGAACATTTGGCTTAGATTCTCTAAATCTGACCATCTTGCATTTGTTTTGAGCTGCTTCAATTCTGCTTTGCTCACAGAGCACAGCACCTTCTCTGATGAGGGCATGCCATGATGGGTTGTTCTGTGCCAGTGTTCCCCTTGTCATAGTCAATTCCAAAGTTCTTCAGAGAGACCTTGAGAGTGTACTCGTATCTCCTCTTCTGACTACCATGTGAGCGCTTTCCTTGTATGAGTTCTCCACAAAATAGTCTTTCTGGCAAGGATATGTATAGCAATCAAACAGTGTGGCCAGCCCATCAGAGTCAAGCTATCTGCAAGAGAGTTGGAATGTTTGGCAGTTTAGCTTGAGAAAGGACCTCAGCATCTGGTACCTTACCCCACCAGGTGATCTTCAAAATCTTCCTTAAACAATTCAGATTGAAGCAATCCAGTTTCCTGGCATGGGCTGATATAGTATCCAGGTTTCACAAGCATATAACAGTGGGGTCAGCACAACAGCTCTAGTTCTGTAGACCTTCAGTTTGATAGTCAATCTAATACCTCTTCTCTTCCACACTTTCCTTCGGAGACTACCAGACTCTGAACTAGCTCTGGCAATGTGTGTGTCAGCCTCATTATCAGTGTATACATTCCTAGAACCTATATTGCCAAGGTAAGTGAATTTACCCACAGCATTCACAACTTCTCCATTTGCTGTAACCGATGGTTCCATGTATGAATGGTGTGGCGCTGGCTGATGGAGCACCTGGGTCTTCTTGGCACTAGAGAACTGATCCATACTTTGTTGTATCTCAGCTTCAGAGGCTACACTGAGTGCACAGTCATTTATGAACAAAAGATATCACGCATCAACCCTGCCTCCACTTTGGTCTTGGGTTTTAGCCTTTTCAGGTTGAAGAATGAATCATCAGTGTGGGAGATGACCTTGGTCCTCATTGAAGACATTTGACAACATGGCTGAAAACATCAAACATCCAGCCTTGTTTCACTCCACTGTAGACCAGGAAAGCATGGAAGCATTGTCCATCATCCAGAACCCTGGGCAAGCATGCCATCATGAAACTGGTGTACAACACTAATGGTCTTTTCTGGGCAACCAAACTTTGGCATAATGTTCCACAAGCCCAAGATAGATAAACAATTAGTAAATCCACATTAAGACTAACAGTCATTCCCTAATAGGTAAGTTGTCAAAAGATATAAACAAAGAGTTCTCAAAAGAAAAATTGCAAAGTATTCACAACCACATGAAGGAACGGTCCAAATCATTAATCATAAAAGTAATCCAAATCAGAACAACTGGAGGCTCCATTCTATACCATGCAAATTAGTAAAAATGACCAGAAATGCCAACAGGCAACGTTGCGTGATTGTGGAGTGATTGACCCATTAATGCATTGTTGGTGGAGCTGTAAAATGGTGCAACCATTTTGGAAAGCAGTTTGGAATTATGTGAATAATGTGGCTAAAAACTCCATGCCTTTTCATCTGGAGATTTAGGACTTATGCCCCAAAGAAACCATCAACTAAAAAGAAAGTCCTCATGTACACCAGAATGTTAATGGCGGCACTTTTTGTGAGAGCAAAGAACTGGAAACAAAGTAGGTGTCTAAGGACTGGGCAATGGCTACACAAAGTTGTGATGCAGGAACGCAAAGAAATGGTGCTGAGCTCTAAGGAACAAAGAATTCAGAGGAGCCTGGGAAGATGTATAAACCAGCGCAGAATGAGGTCAACAGAGCCCCAGGGACTCCCACACTATAAACAGAAAAAATAAAAGCCCCAAAGTGAATGTAGAATTAGAACCACTAACTTGTCCCAGAGAAGAGGCCAAGAGATGCCCCTTCCTCCCTTCTTTAAGCAGACGGGCATCTATGGGTGTGGAAATGCTGCGTCTACTGTCAGCCTCCATTGAGGTATTACTTGGTTCTATTGGACCAAGGCGGGTTTTCTCCCCTCTTTCTTTTTAATTTTTTGTTAGAAGGAAGAAGTTGGTGAGGAGGGGAGAGAAAGGAATATATTCAGAATGAAGGTGATGTGAAAAAAGGGAGCCATAAAATTGTAAATTAGCATAATTTCTAATATGTGTAAAGGGCCCTACATACATAATATAATCAAGCCTCAAAACAACCCTTTGAAGTAGACATTCTGGGTATAAGTAACCCCATGCAAAAAGTGAGGAAGATGAGACTGAGAACAGTCAGCAAGGGTCAAAAAGCACCTCCGAGACAGCTTCTCCTGGCTTCAAGCCCACTCACCCATCTGCTCTGTGCAAGGGTTTCTGGGGAACACTTCTGTATTCCCTTGGTAGGAGAAAAGCAAGTAAAAGGTGCTTGGGGGAAGGGGAAAGAGAAAATTCAAGGGTACCATGGTGGCAGCCTTCAATAACACAAAACAATTCAATGTGCGGAGACAGCACCAAGCACCTTTCGTCTGAAAGAAGGTCTCCATCATTCCTTCCAAGTGGAATGACCACAGCCTCCATTCTGGCCTTTGCATAAATAGTCAAGAGGAAAATGGAGTCATCTCCCACAGGCCAGCAGGTGGGCAGAGGTGTCTTTGAAGCCTCTAATTCTATTGCCTGCCACAGTCACGGAAGACAGAAAGAGGCATCACATCCAGCCACCATGCCAGCCATTGTGTGGTTCCAATTAAACACCTGAATTCCTTTCTGAATTGCTCGGCAGTCAGCCAGGGGAGTCACGTGGCTTCTGCAAGAGCACTGAAGAATAAATTCTGCAAATGTTTCATTCAGAGCGATAGCACTTTGCATATATCTAGTCTTTTCTCTTGTGACATTCTCCCCATTCCAGAGAAAGGTGCTAGATTGACCCCCCTAGAACAGTGATTCCAACCCCAGACCTGCCTCCAGCTGTGTGACCCTAGACAAACCACTTCCTCCCTCTGAACCTCAGTTTCTTTTTCTGTACAATGGTGGGGGGGAGGGGACTTCTAACGTCCTTCCTAGTTCTAAGATTCTGTGGTTCTGTAATCCCATCCTGGTCTTAAAAATGAAGTAAAAATAGGGTTAGGGTGGCTCATTTAATAAGATGGAAGTCTACTACTTGGGCTTTAAAATGGCAGGTGTGTCTCCATTGACATAAACTGTGAGCTCCTCTGGGGCAGGAGCTGCTTTTGCCTTTCTTTGTAACCCTGGCACTTACAATAGAACATGGCACAAAGTAAATGCTTAATCAATGTTTGCTGATTGGTCGATTGGCAAAACAGCTACTTTGGTGAATAACAAATTCTTTATGGATCGTAGTATGACAGAAGAACCAGGATGCTTCTGCCATCCTAGGCTGTATGAAGGAAAGGATCGTTCCAGGGAGTTAAAAGCTAGGTCAAATCATGACCCTAAGCAGGTCCCTGCAGGCAACTCTCTGATTCTTAATCACCAACCTGAACTGGTAGACAGATTTTCCTCACTGGGAGCTCGCTGCAATCCAAGCAAGAGCAGGAAAATTGTTGGAAGCACGGGAGGTAATGGCTTGCCCTGGTTGGGTCACATATGAATTCTTTGTTCAACTTGGGCCCCACATCTTGGAAAAAAGCCTGAGGACCTGGAGCAGGTCCAGAGGAAGGTAGGAGGGGATGAAATGCTGATGAGGATCCAGAGGTTGGTGGATGAGGACCAGCTGAAACAAGTAGAGAAGTTTGGTCTGGAAATGAGAAGAGTTGTGGGGGCAGGGGGGGAATAACTTGAAGGACCTGGGGAAACTAAATGGAGAAAAGAGAAAACTCAATGAGACTATGGGAGCTGCCTTCAACAACCAGAAGGGATGTCATGTACAGGAGGGATTGGACTTAGCCTGTTTGGCTTCAGAAGACAGAACTAGGAGCAGAGACCCATTTAGGCTGAATGTCTGAGCACTTTCCCAAAGCCACTGGACTTCCTTGAAAGGGGATGGGTCTTCCACCTTGGAGGTCTTCAAGCAAACACTATTGTAGTGTTGACTGCCCCTGGGTTTAGGTTGGACTCAGTGGCTGCTCTCTTCCAAATCTCAGATTCTGTGATTTGGTGATAGCTCCAGGGCTGAAAGGAATCTCAGAAAACATCCAGGGAGGTCCTATGACCAACTATGGTGATGCAAGGAGGTCAAATGACTGGCTAACTGCCTCTGATCCTCTCAGGTCAGGTAACAAGTTAGTGGTGGAAACAGGACTACAGCCCCCGATTCCTGGCTCGTAGGGTCACAGGGAGACAACATGCACTTTATGTGATTTCTACACATAAAAATTACTTGTTTTTATCCAATCTTTTTTTTTAACCTTGGAATTTTCCTTTTCCCTAAAAGCCGAATTCAAGTTGCTAAAAGCCAATGCCCTGGGAGGGCTTCCAGCCACCTGGTTCATGCCTAATATGGAGCCATTTGATTCTTATCCAAGGTGCTTCCTGATCTCTCCTTTGAATCTCATTGCCCTCCTAGGCTACCTCGGCACTGAGCTTCTCAAAGCTAACATCTGGACAGCTGTCATCTGACATGGTCGATAGGGCTCTGACTGGCTTCATTTCTCAGGAGGTTTTCCAGTTTACCTTTATCTTTTCCTTAGGCAGAAACACAGAAGACAGACCTTCAAAAATCAGAAGAAAAGTGTAGCCTTGTTTCCTTAGGGTTCAGCTTTTCGGCTTTTGCTTCTCCGGGTGGAGGCTCTATGACTTTTAAGCTCCCCCAAATCAAGTTCAGCAGATGGCTTTTGAAAGTATCAAAATTGTAATTTCCTGTTGTCTGAGGCTTCTTGGTCGGAATGCAAAGCTCAGAGGAGTTAGAGGGCTGCCAATTTTAGGCCCCTCCCTTACCTGGAACCATGCATACCCTCAGAAGTCTTGGGAAACAGAGAAGCTTAACCCAGAAAGAACCAAGACTTGGCTTGGCCTGTGGAATCCTTAAAGAGGGTTTAGAGTGAGAAGTCATTCCACAAGCTGGCAGGGGCAGGCAGATATGCCCTTTGTTTTTTAACCACCAGACAGACCATCCGATTAGCCATGGTGATGCTGCAGACCTTCAAACTTCCTGGCCTTCCAAATATCAAGTCCTCTTGCATTCATTAAGCAGTTCCAAAACACTTTTAATCCAGTAAGCCACACTGTCTCTATCTCTCCCCACAAAGAGAATCTCTGAGTGTGGTTTGGTTTGTGACTTGTTTCCTAGAATTGCTGGGCATTACTGAAAGTGCTGAGTGATGGAAGTAACGAACATTTCTTTGCCACATTTGAGCCTCACTGAAGATGCTTCCAGATCTCTTTTTGAAATATATTTTACTGTTCCCCAATTACATGTGAGAACCTTTTTTTAAATTTTTTAAAGTTTGGAGTCCCAAAATTTATCCCTCCATCCCTCCCCTCCCCCCCTCCCTGAGACAGCAAGCAATCCAATATAGGACATACAGGTACAATTATGCAAAACATTTCCATGTTAGTCATTTTGTACAAGAAGACTTCACCTCTACCTGCCTCAGTTTCCTCATATGTAAAATGAAAATAATAATAGGCTCTGCATACCTGCAAGTCTATGTAAATGCTGGCTCTTAGTCCAGAGTCTGAGCTCCAGTTCTTTGTAGTGAGTTGGGGCCTCACATATGCTGACACTGGACCAGCAATAAGGAGGCAGGTCTGGCAGCTCTAAGAACTTTAGCTCTTTTGGAACACAGACCAGAGATGCAGGAGCATTTAATCTGTTTTTAAACTCCTTCCTCCCAGCAAAAGGTCCTGGGCTCTGTCTCAAATCCTCTGTGGTTTTTAGGGCCAGCCAATCCTTTACTCTCTGTTTGTCACCCATATGGGAATCCTCTGTCCCCAAAACCCATTTCAAAGAGTGCTGCTAGGAATTCCTATTGGAGCTGCCCAGAAGTTGTTCTACCAAGCCCACTGTGCAGCAGAGGCTGTGGGTGGGCATGCAAATGATTTGAGCTGGAAAGCTAAGCTAGGGACCCCAGAGAAGAAAAGAGCTGACAAGCCATTCTCCTCACTTAAAGAAGCAGAGGATCATGGGGGCAAAATGTTGCCTGTATTCTCTCTTAGGACATGTTGGTTTGCTTCATTGGCCTTTTCTTTTATCTTTTTTGCAAATGAGGCTCCTTTGGTCGGGCAGTGGTTTGTGTGATTATGATACAAAAGGAATCAATTTTAAAATGTGAAAGCTGAGCTAATAAGGAAAAGTTACCATCCTTTACATTCTGGGTCCACATGGGTGCCTCCTGCTGGGCAAGTGTGGCTGTCTCCAAGGCTGTGGGGCATTCCACACCAGTAGAGAACCTTTCACTTCAGATGTTGGCTTTCAGGGACATTTAAATTAATCAATTCAAAAAATCAATCAATGACTTTTCAAACATGGTCTAAAATAGATTCCTAACTTGGGGGCCATAAATTGGTCTGGGCTTTTTAAAAAGTATTCTGATCATTGTATTTACCTATACCTGGTTTCCTTTGTCATCCTACTGCCTTCTTCTAAGTTGGGCTCTAGAAACTTTGGCAGATGGCCAAAGGAATCTAGGACACACAAAGGCTAAGCAATCCCTCCCCTAAAAGTCTCCATGTGCCTTACTCAATAGAGCTGACCAACTTATGGCTGTCATTGATTGATTGATTTCACCTGTCAGAGCCATCAAACTGTATCATCTCGTCACATTAAGAGGGACAATCCTTTGGTTCATTCCTTCTACCTCAGCCCTTACCCTGGACTAACTGAGCTTCCCTTGGGGTCCTGGGTTAGTGCTGGGGCCTCAGCAGGCCTGTGATGGAGGATGATGTGTTTATTCTGGGAATGCCAGAGGGCCCCATTAGCCCCTCTGCCCTAGGGTCCCAGCCACTGAAGCTGCTCTCCCCATTGCTGAAGGGACCATGTGGTCGTCTCCATGCCTCCCCTACTCACTTGCTTCCCCCTTCTCCTCCCTCTCTTCTCTTTCTCTCTCTCCCCTTTCTCTCTCCTCTCTTTCTCTCCTTCCTTTCTCTCTCTCTCTCCTCTCTCTATTCTCTTCTCTCTCTCTCTTCTCTCTTCCCTCATCTCTCTCCCCTCTCCTCTCTCTTTTTATCTCTTTCCTCTCTCTATTATCTCTCCCTCCTCCCCTTCTCCACCTCCCAACTTCCAAGCTTTGCCCAACTTGTTTTCAACCCCATCCAGTTACAATTGCTCCCTCAAAACCTCAAACTACATTTCCCAAGGACCTCTACAGGGAGTCCACCTGCAAATATGCCCCCCATGGCACCCTCCACAGAAATAGGAACCTGGAGGAAAGGGGGTGTTGAGAAGATAATAAGTTCTATTTTGGGCATAGTCAGTTCGAGGTGCCCAGAGGACATCCAGGAGGAGACATCCCGTGAGCACTGATGATGTAGGATAAGAACTCAAAAGAGAAGTAGGTGTGGTTATAGATGAAAAACTCATGACTTTGTGGCCAACCTGGTGAGAGCTTCCCTCACCACATAACCTTGACTCACTATTATTTTTATACACTTTGAATTAGGTTCCAACTGCCCGCCAGCCCTGGTACCTTTTTTGGATCATTTGAGGAAAGCATTTAAGGGATATCTATTGGAGTAATAAGGGAGGAACATGGCTTGGACTCATTTTCTTTCCTAGCCATTAAAATCCTGATACTTTTCAAATAAAAACCCAACCTTTGTATGAGATCCACAGAACATCCTGGAATCCCTACTGTGTCTACTTTTCATCATATGAGATTCTCATTGTAAAAATGTCCAAGCCTCCCATCTGAAAGATGAAACAGAGACCTCGAGGAATGCAGGGTCCTAGACTTAGACTCTTGAAGGACCAATCCCATCGTACTCATCCCCCTCCTTTTCCAGCCAAGGAGACTGAGGGTAGAAGTAGGGGCCAAGATTCAGACACAAACCCTCTGAGACTCCAAGGGCAGGGCTCTCTCCACCAGACAACTTGCTTCTTGATAAGCCCAGGCCCATCACCACATCTTCTGCTTGCTAAGTACTTAGGACAGGTGCATGGAACTTCCTCCAGTGATACCTCTTCATAGTATGAGAAGCCTGGCTCTGAGGGAGTCCCACCAACCTGGAAAAAGCTTTGGCTGCAGGCCCAGCCCACCCTGTGATACATAGACTACAAATGAACGAATGAAGGGCTAACTGGGTCAAGCCAATAAGCCATTAGAATATAAGCCTCCTGAAGGCAGAAGTTGGTTTTGCCATTCATTGTATCCCAACACTTTGCATAGTATCTGGGATACAGGAAGTGCTTAATAAATGCATTTTGGCTTCTTGGCTCAAAGGAAAATCTTTGAAAATGGTCATGTAACATTGTACACTTGCTGTTGATTTTGACAGACTTGCCTAGATACACACATTTCTGTTAGAAAATGTCTGGAATGCCACCTTACAGGATTGTCATGAAGCCCAGATCTGTGATGTCTTTGAAGTGGCAGCTACCTGGCCTTGGACAGATCACAGTTTGCCTAGAATTTAGGATCTAGAGGGTCACTCATGCACTGAGAGATTGGCCTTCCCATAATCACACAGTTCAGATACATCAGAGACAGGGCGTGAGCCAGCTCCTGTCCCATCCACTGAGCTGCCCCTCCAAAGCCTGAGGTTTATTCTAATTTTTCCCTGAGATTCTAAGTTTACTTACCAAACTAGCTTCCTATATACAATGTCAGAAAGGTGCCAGAAGCAGAGGACATGGACCCAACTGCTATCTCCATGTCTTTTCCCCCATCACAAGCATGAATCAAATGCTGGCTATTTCTTAGAAGAATATTTCTAATTCATTCAGAAACTGCCCTTCCATTTGTGTATATCATGCCAAAAGGCCTGGAGAGCTCTGGTAAGGAGGAGTTCTTGTTGATATGCACCATCCTTGTGCACTGCTCTGAAAATCAAAACTGCCACTTCAAGACGCAGAGTCTGAACTCACCCTATAAGAGACACCATGAGTCTCCATCTCACTGACAATGTAACACTCCAATGTCATTGTGCCCATTCAGTACAGAGCTATAATTCTGAACAATGCCTAGCTAAAAGGCTGAAGAGGAAGAGAGGAAGGAAGGAAGGAAGGAAGAAAGGAAGGAAGGAAGGAAAGAAGGAAGGAAGGAAGGAAGGAAGGAAGGAAGGAAGGAAGGAAGGAAGGAAGGAAGGAAGGAAGGAAGGGAGGAAGGGAGGAGGGGAGGGAGGGAGGGAGGAAAGGATAGTCAGAGAGAACCACCCCAGAGACACTCAGAGTTGAACTCATGGCTGATAAACTGGCTGATACCTTACCACTTGGGACTCATGGGGCATGTAACCACACCTCTGTAGATGATGGCTACCACATTCGGTAGTATGACTGCCTTGTCCCCTCACCTTCTGTGCCTTCTGTAACCAATCTCCTAAAATGACAATTTCTCACTTTGACGTAGAAAAGCAAAGCATGATTCGGCACTCGAAAAGGATAGAAGGTTTTAGTGCCATTATATTTACTTGGCAACAGCTCATTCACACCAGGAGTGTTTGTCACTCACCCATTAAAAAAGGTGACTAAAGTCGTTTCAGAGATTGAGTGTATTTACGAAAGACTCCGAATCAAGTCGAAAAGTAGGTTGTTTCATTGGAAAATGGCACCCACTTGTCACAAGTCCCCATCATGCTGTGTTCCACTTGCCATTTGCCCAGTCCTTGGATACAGGGCAATCACAGAAGCAGGGATCTCCGGAGCTGGGAGGATCAGCAGGGGCCATCTTGTCCAACCTGGACCTGAAAAAACAACCCAGTTCTTGGGAGATGATTCTAACTGTTAAGAAGCTGCATTGTTGATCTTTTCCTAACATCCAGCCTAAAATGGTTTCTTTTCAAATTCCCCCCATGACTTCTGCCCCTGGGGGCCAACCAAGCTAACCTAAACCCCCTTTGACACAACTGCCCTTCAGATATGTGTAGCTCTTCCCCCCCACCCCTCCATCTCATCCTCGTGTGGATCAGGGAGAAACCTTAAGAGCCTCTTCCTACAGAGTGTAGATGAGAACAGCCACCACAAGGTAGGAGACTTTTCCCAGACTTTCACTGAGTCTAGGGAGAATGGCAATTGAACACAACTCCTTACATTGTGGATCCAGGCAGGGACATAACAGCTTCATGCAGAAGAGACTCCATGGTGATGGGGGGTAAGGTGAGGGTGGACAGGCAATGTTGACAGCAGGTGTTCACACTGTTCCTAACATCACCTTTATAAAAGGGGAAAGAAAGCCCTGGTTTGTTTTCTTTTTAAAATTTCATTTCATTTCTTCCAGTTTTCCAAGATATATTTTTCTCTCTTTCTCACTCTAACTGCCAAGGAAGAAGGAAGGAAGGAAGGAAGGAAGGAAGAAAGGAAGGAAGGAAGGAAGGAAGGAAGGAAGGAAGGAAGGAAGGAAGGAAGGAAGGAAGGAAGGAAGGAAGGAAGGAAGGAAAGAGAAAAAGAAAGAAAGAAATTCTTCCTCCCATTGACCCTGTTGAAATAATATAGGTTGTCCCAAAAGTCTCAGGGTGGTTTTAAGCTATGAAAACTTAGCTTACAATGGCACTCAGACTTTTGGGCCCCCCCATGTGTGTCTCCTTTGGCCCTGGGAGCCCATCTCTTCTCAGTAAGGAGGCAAGCAGGAGGCTTCATCATCCAACCCCTGGAATCCCAGCTGGTTGTTATTGTACTAATCTGAGATCCTAAGACTTTCACATGTATTTGTTCTTACCATATCGTTATCATAGAGATTGCTTTCTGGTTCTTGTCACTTCCCTCTGTGTTGGTTCATCCAAGTCTCTTGGGTTTTTCTGGAATTGTCCCTTCGATCATGCCTTATGGCACAGCTGTGCTCCATTACATCCATCTACAATGGCTGCTCAGTGGGTCCCCAAACAGTGGGGGTTCCCTTAGCTCCCCAATTTGCTTCCAGTATCTCCAAATGATGTTATTGACCATGCTTGAATTAGGTGCATGGCTTCGTAAAAGCCTCCAAAGAGTCATTCAGGACTCCTTGCCCCAAGGAGGCCAGAAGACCTGAGTGCAGATCCTGGCTCTGATATTGACTATCTGTGCAAACACAGTAAGTCTCTTAACTCAGAACCTCAGTTTACTCTTTTGTAAAAATGAGATTATCCATCCTGCCGGTGATTCTATAACCTTGACAGAGCTCTTAGGCGGTTCCAGTGAATGTATTGCAAGCCCTGTAGAAATGGCAGTTGTTATTATCACTATTATTAATAATCTCATTTTCTCATCTTTTTCCATGGAGTTCAGACAAAAAAAATCAACAGGCCTGGGACAAATGGCTGTCCCAATGCTTGTTCTTCATTGAACTTTGACACCCTTTGGTGATGGTTGAGTAATTTCTCAGTGGCTGTAGGAGCCCCCACACCTTCCCCAGGCTCCCCGGGGGCTTTCCAGGCAAGCTCCAACACAGAGCCATGGGGAGGACAGGTGCACCTCATCCTGCCTCCTGCTGAACCCCTGGGCTGCGGAAGCTTTTCATTCCTCAGAGTTGGGTTGATTATGCATTTGGGCACAATGACATCTATTTGAAATATTACTCTAAAATGGTTCCATGTTGTGTCTGGACAGCTGTAGGTGACTGGGTTATTTGTGATGATGTTTGAGGACAGTTTGTCAAACTCTCAGGGACAGTCTAGGGTCCATTATTGTCATTCAGGGATGGATAAGCTGTTTATGGCAGATGGTGAGCTCATGAGCCCCCATACATTATGTCAGAGGACATAATTTTTAAGGCACATAATTAAGTGTCACAATAAGAAAATTAACACTAGAACATGTTCCTATAAATTTGGGACCCAGTATCCTAATACTCTATGCTTTGGGGAGAAGAAGAGTTGACCTACTAAGGGAAAGGGTGTGGATAGGCACACATGTAAGAAACAAATGAACAAGACTAACCAAACCCATAGGTTTCCAGTAATGCCAGCCCCATGCTCCCACTGGTCTGAAGTATTGTGCCATCTCCACTAGGCAGTACCCACTGGTCTAGCAGTCCCTGCCAAGTATGGCTCTGCAGAGTAAGGGGTCAGATCTTCATAGTCCTCAGCCAAGGTACTGCCTCTTCCTGGTTTCTGCCTATTCACTTAGCTCGGAGGCTTGAGAAACCAGGTCCATCATGTATCTAGAATCAGACTAGGGGAAAAACACATTTCTCCTTATGAGGAAAAGGCCAATCTCTTGGCTCCCAGAACTTTGGCCCTCTCTCTCCTCTCCAAAAGCCTTCCTGCTCTGTAGAAGATCCCTCTGTCCCTACAGTCTCCTCCTTAGATCTTAAAAGAGTCGGTAAATGAGTCTTTACATCCTCTTGCTCCTGCTCACAAGGAACAAGGTCTCTGCCTCAAGTCTCTATGTGACTTAGAACAGAAAAATCCTCAACATTTCTACTTCATTCTCATAAGGTGACCCCACATCCCTAAACCTCTTGGTAGGATAGGAGGGAGTTTGGCCGAAAAAAACAAAAGCAAAAAATTCTGTATTCTCTGAGTCTTCAGTCTTGGTTAGTAGGCAGGCTGGGGCTCTTCACCAGATGTGGCTGTGGTGGTGGCTGTGATGTTGGTAAGCATTATACCACAGGGTGGTGTCTGGGAGGCCACCCCAGCTTCCCGTTATTGAGATCCTATCATAACAAATAAATCTCATTTTGAAGCTATTTTTCCAACCATCTGTCTCTGTCCCCATTCCCGAGCATCAGGGGTGAGGTAATTCAAGGTCAAGCTATCTGAATGTGTTACTGTGTGCATGTTAAAAACAAAGAAAATACATTTTTTCTCATGTTTATGGTCATTTTTTATCAATTTGTAAATTATTGCATTTTTCAGGGAGATGATGAGATAAACATTTTGGGGGAGGACACCATGCAAGGTGAGTTTTGTTCAATGAAAAAAATACTCATATGTTCATTCATTTGGCAAGCAATTCTTAAGCACCTACTGTATGCAAGGCACTGTGCTGGGTGCCAGGTAGAGATAGAAAATTAAAAGTGAAGTTCTCCCACACACAGACAGATAAAAAGGAGATAAGGGAGATTCTTGCTGGGAGGCATGGAGTCCTGGCCAGGCAAGCTTTCATGTGGGAGTAAAAGGGATCAACCCATGCATGGGACACATCCTGGGAGGGATTCAACAAAGGGGTGCAAGGTGGCCACAGTCCTGCCAACCTGCAGCCAGGAAGTGTGGGAGAGGCCTGAAGATAGGCTTGGCCCCTTCAAAATGGCATTGGAAGACTTCCTTATGTCCAAGACAGGCACTGCACACTTGGTAGGAACAGGAACAAGCCACCAGACAGGTTTAGGCCTCTACATTCCTTAGATGCTAAAAATCCTGATTTCCCATGAGCCTTCCTGCCAAGTCATTTTTAAATTGTTTTCATTTGACAGATCTGGCAGAAGACTTGAGGAAGTACAAGGTTATTTTTGTGATTGGTGAGTACTGTCATTCCAGGTTCTAGAGCCTGAGCCTAGAATAATGCCACAAGCAGATTGGGGTTCAGGTTTGGTTTTTAATCATTATGGTGTTAAAACATTTCTAAAATCTCAATTTTTGTGTTAGAAAAAGTCCCTCAAGTTTGGCGTTTATAACCTCTGGGTTTCAGTTGTTCAGTCTTTTTTCAGTCATCTCTGTCTCTTCATGACCCCATGTGCGATTTTCTTGGCAGAGATACTTCTCCAGATCATTTGTACAGTGAGGAAACTGAAGCAAACAGGGTTTAGTGACTTGCCCAGGGTCACGCAGCTAGTAGGGGTCTTAGATGAGTCTTCCTGACTCCAGGCCTGGCACTCTATCCACTGCATACAATCATCATTTACCAGGTCACATGACTCTTGGATTGTAGATTTTAATCTACCAGGGACCTCAGAGGCCATCCACTCCACTCTTCATGGTCCAGTTGAGGAAACTGAGTCCTTGAGTGGATTCATTACTAGCCCAAGGTCATTCAAGTGGGTCCAGGTCTCCTCCAACACAGAATGATTTTTTAGGCCCCAGAATCTCCAGTTCATACTCCATGAATGTTCATATTGCATTTCTCTGCAAGCGTTGAGGATAGCTATTTCAGATGGTCCTCAAACTTTGCCATCTCCAATGTCAATGGAGCAGATCCTCTGTCTTCATAGAACTTGCAAGGAGTTAACTCCATTTCAGAACTATCACCACAACAGACTCAGCAGCCAGGAAGTGCAGTGGGTAGAGTATGGGACTGGGAATCAAGTAGACATGAGTTCAAATCTGGCCTCAGACACTTAAAAGCTGTAGGACCCTGGACAAGTGCTGCCTGCCTCAGTTTCCTCATCTGTACAATGGGGATCATAACAGCACCTCCCTTCTAGGTTGTCAAGATCAAATGTGATTGTATTTGTTAAAGTGCTTGGCCCCTGGGGGCAGAACCAACAGTCATACACCAGAGGATGGTGTAGCCAGGAAAAATTGGCATTGATGTCAGGAAAAGCTGAACAACTAGAGATGTCTGTACCAGGGACAGACTACCCAAGGCTAGCGCTGAGTGCTTTGGAGCAGGATGTTTCATTTTGCCTGGACTGGACTGCACCCCATCCCAGCTTTCGGAGTGTCAGGATGATGATAAGTGTGAAAGGACACTGGGGGGGAGAGGGAGTGGGGGGGAGGGATCGGGGAACACTGGTCTGAGCCTTTATTTTAGCCCTTGCCGGCCTAGAAAGCTTTCAGCCCCAGATGCCAGAGGATGAGAATGCCAAGGTCAAAAAGTCTGGGGCAACTTGTAGTTCACAGTGGACAAATAGCCAAGTAATAGAATAACAAATCTCCAAAGAGGAAACACAGAATGTTGATAATTAGTCAAAAGTGACAGCCTCGCTAATTATCAAAGAGATACAAATGAACGTGACTTTAAAGTTACCCTCATAAAAAATTACAGAAGCAAAACTCTTCAAGGGCAAACTCATGGGGAGGCTGACACATCCATTCATTGCCAGTGGAACTGCAAACTCATACGACCTTTCTGTAGAGCGCCGGAAAGCATCCAGTAAAAATGATAAAAATAATCATGCCCTGGGGAAAATGATAAAATTTCAATAAAAATTACAAAAACAGTCATACCCTTTGGCCTCTAATTCCACTGTTAGGACAGTGGATTAGGAATCTGTGCTTGGTCTTCTCCAAAGGACCAAGAAGCAATGAAAGAGTGAATTTTTTAATGCCACTAAATGCACCTATTAAAAGATGTTTAGCAGGTGTTACATTGTAACTGAAAGAAAGCCCGCCTTCTGGGGTTGCTTAGACAATTGCAACAACTGGGAGTGATTAAGCATGTGAACCTCCCCTGAGCATCTGCTATTGTGTTACTATCTACAAGGAATATTGATACAAAGAAATCTGGAAAGAATCGAAGAGAGTGAAAAGTGAAAGGAGCAGAGAGGGGCGGGTCATGAAAGGCTCAGACCTGGGGCCACCAACTTGGCTTTTTCAAAAATATTTGGATACAATTGATTTCCTTTGTAACTCTAGGTACTTAGCCAATGCCTCTAAAAGCGTCTTTCTAAGAAGGGTCCGTAGGCTCCATTGCAGCCCCATGGGACAGGAAAAGTGACTGTGAATAAGAGAAAAGGAGTCCTGAAGGGGACCCAGTGGGAATGAGGAATTTCAATGGAAATGCTAAGCTAGGTTAGGTAGCAGCTATGTGGCTCAGTGGATAGAGTACTGGGCTTTTAGTCTGGAAGATCTCAGACACTTATGAGTTGTGTGACCTTGGCAAGTCACAACCACCACTTGCCTCAGTTTCCTCAACTGTAAAATAAGGATAAATAGTGCCTACCTCACAGGAGTGTCGTGAGGATTCAATGAGGCGATATTTGTAAAACATGGGGAGTGCCTGGCCCTATGGAAATACTAGCATTATCATTCTTACTGTTTTCATTAGCTTAGGAGTTGACCTTAAGAAAGCTAATTGGGAAGGTGGGTTGTAGGGACAGAGCCTCTGCTGCCCCTAACCAAGATGACACCATTGATACCCAGCACAGCATCAGATTTAGAGAAGGTCTGCCAGAAGGCCTGGGGCCTGGAAGGGCCTGGATGCCTTTCTCCTGCTGGGGGTGGGGCATGCTACCTGGAGAGGTGGGAGGGAAGGAGGACATGTTTCCAGGACAAGGAGAACAGAAGGGCAGGACATCAGGTGACAGGCCAGGGGGGAGGGGGTGGAATTCCAGATGATGGAAGGCCTTGAGAGGCAAAGGAACTTGAGGAGGGGAGGGGAAATCTAAGATGGAAAAAAGCTCTAGGAGAAACCAAGTTGGGGGGAAGGAGGAATGAAAGTTCCCGTTTTCTAACCTCCCCCCCAAAAAAATAGTCCTTCACTAACAAGAGAGAGGAAGAAGCTTGGAGAGGCCTGCTCAGGTCCCACGAAGCCTGGGTCAGCCCTGGCACAGAACACCGCCATGTGCTTTGGATGGCCGAGACTCTCAGAACTTCACACAAAGATATAAGCCCAGTAAGCCTGAACTCCTGAGGCTATTGCTCTCTCACTCAGAGAGGATATCAAATATAAGATGTGTCTGTGGAAACAGGAGTTGGAGCTAAATTAAAGGTACATCGACTAGACTTGGAGCCAGGGGAATTGGGGCTAAATCCATCCTCACTGCTCACAGCCTTGGACAGTGACTGGTCAGTCAAGTTCTTGAGGCCTCTCGTTCCCCCACATAATGGGGAGTGTGTGGGGTAGGTCTTGAGGGCCTCCAAAGTCCTAAAGTTTATACCAATGGCCCTTATGTTGGCATGAGCCAAGGCTACCTCCCAATCTTGTTGGTGCCATTGGGGAGAGGGAGCTTATATTCCTCACATCCACAACCAACTGATCAGTGAAAAAGCATTTGTTGTACTCCCACCATATATGCAATAAACATTTATGGTGCACAAGGCATTGTACTAAGCACTGAGGAGGTGAGATGAAGCAGCCCCTACTCCCAATCCTTCCTCAAGCTGCCCTTCCCCTCTGCCCCATGCCAGATCCCAAGGCAGAGGAGGCCACCCAGGAGACACCTCAAGATCCAAATTCCACCTTAGCCACTAACTCCCTGCATCACCCTGGCTAAGTCACATCTCTGGGCCTTGGTTTCCTCATCTGTAAAATGAAAGGTTCAGACTTGATCATGTCTGAGATCTGTCACCCCTCTCACCCTTTATGACCTAAAGCCAACCCCTGTGACCCCCCTGATGCATGGTCTCCAGTCACCCATTCACTTCTGACAGCTGCTCTGGACAGCAATCAGTGTTAGGAAGCTCTTGGTGCCTTCCTGGTTCTGGCCTCTGCAGCCAGAGAGGCTGATTCTCATCTCCCATCTCTCCCAGTGCTTAGGAGGCACATGTTCATTGATTGATTGATTGCACCCCCTGGTTGCCTTCTTCTGGAAGTGCTACTGCCTGTGTGAGTCCCTTCTTTTCTTAGCCTCAATGACATGGCCACAGACACTCTTCCCAGTGATTCTGAGATCATGCTATATGATGAAATAGCAAAGGAGCTGAGGGATGAGGGAGGAGAGAGGACTTGGGTGAGAGTATGCAAGGAAGGAAGCAAAGTCTTGTAAAGCACCCTACTGTGCACCAGGCACTGTGCTAAGCACTTTCCAGTTATTATCTCATGTGAGCCCCACAACAGCCCTGAAGGTGCTATTATGGCTCCCCAAACTAAGACCGACAGAAACCAAGTGGCCTGTCCAGGGACACACAGCAAGAGAGTGTCGGAGGCTGGATTTAAACTCAGGTCTTCCAGATCCCAGGCCTCTGCTGCCCCCAGGGTGCCTTGAAGACAGGAACTCAAAGGGATCCTTATTGTGAAGTACAGAAACTGAAGAAGGGAGAAGGCAGGGTAATGGGTGGAAGGAGATGAAGCTTCCTAATCATTAGAGCTGCATGTGAAACCTGGGCTACGGCGCCCTCTGGTGGCCACCATGGGTCCTGGGACCTGGCTTGATTGAATCAGATACAAACTTTCACTTCTAACAGAAACGGTAACCCCTGGGGGCCCCGTGCCCCTCAATGGAGAGGCCAGGTGAAGGCTGACCAAGGAGTAGAAAGGGTCCCATCTGAGCACAATCAGGGCTTCTGAGACACATGCTGGGTTTCTAGGGGTGATCCCGATGGGTCAGAGGTCATTCTCCATTGTCCCAAAGTGTTCGATTTAGCATCATCCAACTGGAGCAAGGGGCCATTCACTCCAATTCACTCATTTTAAAGATAGGAAAACTGAGACCCAGAGAGGGTGGTCCCAAGACTAGTGTTCCTAATGCCAAAACTTTTCATTTTATCACTGTCCGTAGTCTCATTGTGGCTTGGCTTTCAACAGACCCTCCCATAGGTTGACGTCAATCCAGCTTGCATTTCTTGGTGACATAATGGATAGAGTTCTGGGATCTGAGTCAGAAAGACCCACGTGAGGATACTGGGGATGGAGGAAGCTTCTATTAGCACTCCATCATGCCCCCCTCAGAGAACTGGGACCCAAATTCATTTGGGAAAAGAGATGAAGGTCTCTGCTTCAGTAGCTTCTTCAGGCTGAAAAGGGCATAGAGCCGTCCCTGCTTCAGTGGGTCCCAGGGAGGAAGTTGACTGGAACCAAGGCTAGGTCACATCCAGGGGATGAGGGGGGAGTATGGACTGGTATCCACTGTTTGCTGCTGACCGTAGATGAATTGACCTGTAGTCTGAGAGACACAAATCTGACAGACAAGTTCCATAT
The DNA here is from genome assembly GCF_028372415.1 of Notamacropus eugenii. Lineage (NCBI taxonomy): Eukaryota > Metazoa > Chordata > Mammalia > Diprotodontia > Macropodidae > Notamacropus > Notamacropus eugenii. The sequence continues at coordinate 538,788,351 of NC_092873.1, forward strand.
ACAGGGCCCCAGATATTAGGAGAAAGATATATCTAGTAACATGCAGGTTACTAGGCCAAGTACCCATTTACTAAATTATTTAGGATGCTGAAAGGAATATAATTTTAGGCTGAGTAGCTCAGATCTAACACACATTTAGTAGCTCAGATATATCCCAGCCTTAGTGTATGGGATAACTCTTATGGCTTAAACTCTGGGACACCAAAAGCTGTTGGGGTTTCATGATGTGTTGGGGTACAACTTTCTCAAAGACCACCTCTAATCCAGGTACAGGCATTTAATGAGCTTGATGCTTCCCTCTCATGGAGAGGAACCAACAACTTCAGAGAAAGCAAGATGGATTTTTAGAGGGTAAAAGATGCAATTACATAACTGAAATTTACATAGAATATGGGAATATGATTAATATTTAAAAGGCAGGAGGAGCTCGTTAAGGTATTAGGTAATGGAGGAGGGGTCCCATCTATGGTTTGGTGGTTAAGCGTTCTGGCCTGGCTGCCCTCCACTTGGCTGGCTATTATGGTCCTGTCTGGTTAAGATAGATTGGGCTAGCTGGATGGTGTGACTAGGACTGTCTGTAAGAACACACCAGTTTCTGTGGGAATGGGTCTGGGGGTCGTGGCTGGGCAGAGGCAGTGGCTGGAAGGCTGAAGCTATGGTAGTCACTGGGGCCTGGTCCTCAAGAGAGATGTCAAGGGGGTGACATAGTTCTGCTCATTAGTTAGTCATGAACCTCTCCATCATGCATCCATATGCTACCATCCCACAGAAATGATTGCTAGGTGAAGCTGACAGGTGACCTCTTCAGGGAGCCAGGCAGCTTGCTCTACCCTGGATCTGTTTTTTTAACCTTCCTTGGCTCCCATCACCTGCACATTTTAAAAATCTGAGTTGATTAATAAGCTTGTGAGTCCACAATGCTCATTGCATATTTGATCCTGAGGGGTGAAAGGGAGCCACTGGAGTTTATTGAGTAGGGGGATGACCTGTCTGGACCTGAGCTTAGTAAAATCACTTTTGTGGCTGAAAGGAGAATGAACTGGAGGCCAGGCAGACACCCCTCCCCTCCAGCAGTGATTGCAGTCATCCAGGGGTGACATGATGCAGTCTGCACCAGGAGAGGGGCAGTGTTGGGGCGGGGAGCGTATTGAGGAGATGCTGCAGAGGTGAAATCCCCAGGCCTTGGCAACAGACAGGATGTGGGGAGATAAAGATATTGAGGAGCCCGGAATGACTCGGAGATTGTGAGTTTGAGGAACTAGGAGGATGGAGGGTGGCTTCCACAGTAATAGGAAAGGTTTGGGGGGAAGGATAATGAACATCCTGTTTGAGAGGTCTGAAAAGCAATTGGAGATGGGAGATTGGAGGCCAGCAGAGAACCAGGTTAGGATGGGGAGGTTCGAGAATCATCAGCATAGAGAGAGTCAGTAAATCCACAGGAGCTGCTGAGATCACCAAGAGAAAAAGGACAGAGAGAGAAGAGAAGGGGGTCCAGGAGAGAGCCTGAGGAACACCCATGGCTAGAGTAGGCGATCTGGAGGAGGATCCAGACTGAGACAGGGCGGGACAAGCAGGAGGAAAACCAGGAGAGAAGAGGCTATCAAGGAGGAGAGAGTGGTCACAGAGAGGCCAAGAATAAGGATGGAGAAAAGGCCACTGGTTTGGCAGCTAAAAGACCAATGGTCATTTTGGAGAGAGTAGTTTCAGTGCAATAAGGTCAGAAGCTGGGTTGTAAGGGAGGAAAGTGGAAGCACCAATTGCAGACGGCAGGAAAGTTACATCCCCAAATGAGCTGCTTGCTCTAAATGAGTTTGTCACCTGGCCTGGAGAAATCACATCCCATTGGACTCCATGAATCATGGAGGAAGGGAAAGGTGGTACAGGGTTAGCAACTGCCCCAAATTGTCCTACCTCGCCCAAAGAGGAAGAAGGTAGAGTCCTTTGCCCATAGATAAATGAGTTTAACAACAGTTCTGAGGCTTAGCTTGTAAACACTGAGAAAAGAAGGCAGTAAGTACATCAGGGAGGATTTCCTAGGAACAAATCATCTCAAACTGATTTCAGTTTCCTTCTTTGACAGGGTGTCTAGACTGGCAAATTAAATAGAATGGATCTGAATTTAGCAAGGTATCAGACAGAACTTTTCATGAGGGCCCAGCAGAGGAGATGAAGGGATACAGGATTGTAACAGCAATCAATTGTTTGCTGAGCAAGCCAGCATCCTTTACTAGGGATGAGAGTAACAGTGAGACACACATGGGATGTAGATTTCAGATGAGATTCATAGATCAAGTGGGGATGGAAGTGAATGAGCTCTGCTTTCTCCCCAGCTCTGAAATTCCAAGAGTTCAAAGCAGAAAATGGCCACTTTTTCCTGATTTTCTACCAAGGCAAAGATACGGAAGTTTTTCTTGCTCCTTAGCCATGGTAGATACATGTATATGTGAATATCTGTGTATATATTCATAAATGTGCATATGTTTGTATACATCTATATGAAATAACACATCTGTACACATGTATCTATGTTATATATACATATATATGAAAATAATATCTAATTTAACTTTTTTTCGGTCTGCCCTACTCATCAGTGTTCTACCAGTGCAGAAATTTCCTCTACTGACCCCCAAAGGCAGCTCATCCCTAAGAGTGGCCAAACATCCAGGACAAGACTTGAAGTGAGATCTCTTTTCACAATGCCATCCTGCCTCCCCCTGATTTAATTATGATTCTAAAATAAAAACTATGTAGCAACATAGTTTTCACTATTATACAATTCTCTATAATCACTCGGTGATGGGCAAAATGTGCTCTTAATGAATTAAGCTCCCTTGGTATCAGATTTGATGGGAGGACTTTTTTAGAAAACAAAACAAAAATAAAATCCCTCCATCTATTTTCATTTCAGGAAAGTAACTTTTCCTACTGTTTAAATAAATGGGCTGGGTGAGTTTTTTCCATCTTGTTTTTAAATTTTAAAAAGCGGTAGCCATCCCAACCTGTCACTCAGAGGGAACTTTGGCTGTCAGGCAGGAAAGCAGGCGTGGGAGGGAATCTTGGAAGGACCTTCAGAGGAGACATGAGGTCTGACCCTCCTCCCAGGCCAGCTCTCTGCCCCATGTCTGCCAGCCAGCCCCTGGCAGGCTGCAGCTCCTTCCATCTGGGAATGGTTCTGAAACCTGCTTGTGCGTAGTCCTGCCCTCTGCACACAGGACCAGTCCCATAGTGGCTGAGTCAGCAAAGAAGCAAGCAGGATCAGGCAAAAATTGTCTTGTCTCTTGATGTTGTCATCTCAAGGTTCCATCTTAAGGAAAGTATATAACATTCTGCTGCGGACTTTGTAGATGTCGTAGTAAGTCCTCTTGGGGAAAATTCCGTTCCTTTCCATTCGATTTTCATTTATAAATTACTGTGCCAAGCTCTGGCTGGGTACTGAATGCCAAGCCAAATAACAATAAATGGTCCCTCCCCTCAGAGAGCTTACTTGGAGGGAGGGGCTACAAAATGTACACAGATCAATAAAAACAAAATATACACAAAATAAGGATGAAGACATTGTCCGGGGGTGGTGTGAGAGGGAGCGGGAGAGATGGAAAAGACTAATTAGCAGTGAGATGGCTTGTACTGAGCCTTGAAGAAAGCTGGAGCTGCTTCCTAGATGTGAAAGTGAGGAAGGATAGCACACCTGGCATGGGGGATAGTCTGGGCAAAGTCGAAGAGGGAGTAAATGTGAGGAGGACCAGGTGATCCAGAATGTAGGAGGGTTAGGGCCAGTCATAGGAAATTAGTGAGGAAGCCACATTGCAAAGGGCTTAAGGAGAGGGATATATTCCACCATTGAAGGGGATGATCATGAGCTCTCACTTTTCTATGCCCCAAAATGAGAATAGGAAAAATGCGGGGGCAGGGGAGACTCGTCCCTCCACCCCAGTTTTTGACAGGGCCCAGGACAGGGATGCCTAACTAAGCCTTTTCTCCTTCTGCAGGTGGCCCTGGCTCTGGCAAAGGAACCCAGTGTGAGAAGTTAGTTCAGAAATACGGCTTCACACACATCTCTATCGCTGAGCTCCTGAAGGATGAGCTGGCTTTGGCATCAGAGAGAAGCCTGTTGATCAGAGAGGCCCTAGAGCGGGGAGATCCTGTGCCTGCGGTAAGCAGCCAGCTAGGAACCCGGCACGGGCAAAGTGGACACATGTGGTATGGGGCTGGGAGGGGGCAAAGAGGACAGAGGGCCACGTGGCATGAGTAGTGGAGCTGGAAACCACTTGATGCCCTCCTTGCTTTAGGTCCCCAGATTCAGAGGGCACCCCCACCCCACCCAACACCCTTCTGCCCCGGAGGAATCAGTCCTCAATTAGCAGTTCCTCTACTAGGATGGAAAGAGGATGGGGTTCAAAGCTCAGTTCTATATGACTGAGGCCAGTCCCCAAGGCCCATCCCCCTCCCTGCTCCTAGCCTCAGTTTACTTATCTGTGGTGGTGACCCTAAGGAACCTCTAGGCCCCTTCTAACAATGATCCTTTGAACCGAGTCAGAGTAAAATACCCCAAGGAAAGAAAACCAAGGACTTGGGCAGACACTAAAGTAGCCTTTCCTGAAAACCAGCTCTTCTGGGGGGTGAGGGTGGGGTGGCCACTCCCCAGGGTCACTGCAGGGCCCCTATTCAAATTCGCTTAGGGCCCTGTCCTCCCCTGGGACATGGAGTGTGACCCCTCCTTCATTCCCCCCTCACCCCCGCAAAGGCTACCAATGAGAGTAGCCTGGACACAGCTCAAATGAAAGAATTCTGTCTCCAAAGCACCTCTTCTTGGATGAAGGTCACCCCTATTTAGGCTTTTCTTGTCTGAGAAATCCCAGAATCCCCTGCAATGATGGGAGGGCCCAGGGGCCTGGGTTCTGGGCTAGGGTCTCTACAAGGGGTGCCCGTGCCCTTCCCCCTAATTGACAGTGAAGCCAATTCACTTCCCAAGGCTGGTCTGTCACTCTCCAATCCATCCTGCATGTGGGCATCAGGGCTGACCATGTCACTCCTAGGCAGCTCCCTGTTGCCTTCAGAGAAATGGGGTTAGGTTGTGTAGGGTCTGCCTCAGGATCCTCCTTCTCCCCACACCCCTCAGCAACAAGGACTACTGAGGTATATCACCATGCCCAGCTCATGTGGAATTAAAGTCTGTCTCAATCCTCCAAGCTGAAAGACTTGCCTGGCCCCAGGCTTCAAATCAATAATGATAATAAGCCGTCAAGGGTTACAAGGTGTTTATCGTCCCCATCTCTTAGAGGCTCAGAGAGGGTAAAGTCATGCCCTGGCCTCACACAGCTAAGACCTGTCACAAACTGGCTGCTTCCCAAGCCCCATCCTCCAAAGTTGCCTCTCACCTCCACTGGGGTTGAGCAACTGTACCCAGAAGGGGCCTTTGTGGAGGTTCCCTAAGGGGCTAAAGTGTCTACACAACCTTCTCTGCCTCCTTCCCCTCCCCCAGCTGCCTCCCATGTTCCTAGATTCTTGTTTTGTCCCCACCACTTCTGAACTCCCTGGGCCCCTCCTCCTCAGCAGAATGGAAGCTTTTGGAGGGCAGGAACTGCCCTTGCTATTCTGGGCCATGGTGGGCACATCAAAGAGATTTGTGGAGTGTAGCCAGCCTTCCCCAAACTGACATCATATTCTTTTTTATAATCTATTTAATGGCACCCATGGCTGCTTCTCTCCCACACCACTGGTGTGGACAAGCCCCAAGGGAGCAGACCCACTTCCAAGGGGTCTCCCTCCCTTCTGCATGTTCAAGGCCTTATCTTTGGCACAGGGCATCGTTCTGGAGCTGCTGAAGGAAGCCATGGCTGCCCACCTGGGAGGAGACACGAAGGGGTTCCTCATCGAGGGCTATCCCCAAGAAGTGAAGCAGGGTGAAGTGTTTGAGCGCAGGGTGAGGTCTTGTTATGTACAGTTTCAATTATGCACACTCTGGCAGAATCTGGGAAGGTGACTTCTGCGAGGGTCTCCTCCTGATGTACTCCGAGGCCCAGAGCCTTCGGCCAAGCACCAGCTTGGACTCCCATGCACGGGGTCTTATCCTGGGGGCCTAGTTTCGGGCTTGTCTGCCCCACCCCAAGTTCTAGGAAGTCTCTGGCTGAATATACCAATGTAGGTACGGATGAAGGCAGGAGCCCCGCTCCACCAGCAGAGGGGACTGAGAACAAGAGCGCAAGTACTCAGGGGATTCAGCACAGGCGCTTGGCCACAATCTGTGATGCTTTCAGTGACCTCAAAAAGCAGGGCTATTAGTCATGATTTCAGACCAAGCCACAGAAAACACAGGGGGCAAGGCGGGGAGGGCAATGATTTTATGCTTGAAGGCCCCAGTGATTAATCCTAAAGAGCATAGCATCTAAATACTTCAAGGGAGAGTTCATCGCTGCAGCAAGAAATAATGAAATGATAATGGTGAGGACCTCTCATAGCCAAGTCAGACCTAGACCAACCTAACCAAAAACAAACCAACAAGAGGTACCAGAATAGACCTTTAGAAAGATTAGACATAACAGATATCTGTTAAGTACCGAAGAGGAACTAAGTATGTGTATTTCTCAACTGTGTGTAACACCTGTATAAAAAGTGATTATGGATTGCGGCAGGAAAACCTCACAAACCAATGCAGATAAGAATACTAACCACCTTTGCTGATCAGTGTGATAAAAACTGTATTCTTCAAAGGTACTTTGAAGAAATAATTTAATATAATTGGAGACTAACTTGATCCTGAAGAATTATTGGGTCAAAAAGCAAGTCATAGACATGATAGAAAATCTCATAAAAGAAAATTGCAGTGAAACACACCAAAACTTATGAGATATGGCTAAAATGCTCCTTACGGGAAAATGTGTATTTCTAAGTGCTTTCCTCAGCAAAAATGCCCAGTGGAGGACAGCATTTATCTCACGCCCACAAGATGCAAAGGCTTCACCTGCTTCTAGGACCAGAATAAAAAATACACAGGAGCCCATCAACTCCCCTTGTAAGGGAATTGAATTTGGGTTTCCCAGAAGATTGCACCATACAGGTCAGTGAATCTAGCTGTCTACACGACTCCTCTCAGAATCACTGTGCTGAAGTTCTGACACTCCCTCCACCACCCAAGAGACCACTGCACCTCGTAGCCCCTGCGCCCAAGATCTTTCCTCTCCAGTGGGTCCCTCTTCCCCTCAGTAGCCTACACAGTCCCTTCCTAAGGGGTTTACCTGTAAGGTGACCCTGTGACTTAAGATTCCCCCCAAGACAAACAAGCTTTGGGCCTACTGGGCTTCGGTGGGAGGAGGGGTTTTCTGCAACATTTCCTTACTGATCTTCCTTCAGGTGTGAGGGTCACAGGATCACACAGGCATCCTGTTCTCTTGCCAGGTGTGTTCATCGGGCACTCCTCTCCTCCCTGAGAAGACCACATCTCCAAACTCTCAAATGTGGGGTCACTTTTGAACTTGGAGTAGTTCTTGGGGCCACTACCATCCATAGAATCGATCACCTAAGGAATCTCTGACCAGAAGGCTGGAGCCGGGATCGGCTCATCCCCCTCATTCAAGTAGGAGGCAAGGGTTCAGAAGTAACAGGCCACAATGGCTCCCATCAGACATGCTGGCCAGTCCAGGCAAGCCCATGTGCTTCTGCCCTGAGGCAGACACTGTCTATGCAGAAGCTTCACCCAGAAACAGTACTAGGGTTCAGAGCAGCCCAGTTTGTAATTCTAAAGGGTCCAGCGTATCTCATACAATGAGTAGTTGGAGAACTGAGCTCTCCTGCAGCCTTTGCTCGGAGAAAGTCTCTGCAGCCACTTTCTTATAGATTTCTAACCAAAGTCTCACATTTGCCTTTGTCATTCCCCCTTTTAATCAGAAAAAAAAAAAATCATCCAGATCTGAAAAGGGTACATCCCTCTCCCGAGAATTGTTAACCACAAGCTGCTCTCTCTCATAAGACATGATCCAACCTGCTCATTCCCTTGGCCTGGTAGCCTGGAAAAGTAGGCATGAGCCAGACTGCTTTTTAAAAATAATGGGTGAGAAAGTCGCTGCTTTTCAGAAGAAACTCAGGTTGTAGGAAAGCGTTTTGAAAAGAAGTTTGGAAATAGTCCCATCGTGATTTTGTGGATGAAAACCACATAAATGTATCCCCTATAAAGTCTCATACCTGCATATGGAAAAACTTGAAAACAGAGTTTTCTAACTTGTTTAAAAATCTTCCAAATGGAGAGTTTCAGTGGGCTTCGGAGCCACAGGTTAAAAATGTCAAAGAGCAACACCCTACAGTGAAGTTGTAAGAACAAGTGATTGACAATAGGAGAAGTTACAAACATTAGAGGCAGATTTCAGCACAAGTCTTTGACGGATTTGTAGGAGGGACGGATAAAAGAGGGTAGGAGAAAATGCTTCCATTTGACTCCATGCGTTTGTGTGATTTATGTCTTTCAGTTCTGACAGCTGTTTTAAAACAAAGTTTTCAACTTTTTATTTAAATTGATTATTTAAATTTTCTTATTTTTCTAAATCTTATTTTGAATTTTATTTAGTTATTTAAAATAAGGTTCAAAGAAGTTTTAAAAGAAATTGAATGTAAAACCAGACATTCAAATCACTCTATACCAAATTATAAAAAAACATGATTTTCAAAAATATGGAAACCAATTCCATTGCTCTCACTAAAAAAATTAATATTTCATATGAGAATGGTGAGACAAAGAACTAACACTGGTCCCCACAGGGCACCTCTCCCCCCCCCCCCACAGAAGCACAGGATTTTTGTGGCCATCACAGGGCACAGGAGGAGAATTCCCTGATGGACAACTGAGTTACCCTGCTCTGTCTCACCAGATTGGAGAACCCCACCTGGTGATCTGCATGGAGTGCTCAGCGGACACCATGACCAAGCGGCTGCTGCAGAGGAAGGGGGATGACCACCCTGACACCATCACCAAACGCATCCAGACCTACTACCAGGCCTCAGTGGCCATGACTGCCCACTATGAGAAGAATGCACAGTTATACAAGGTAAGTCTCTCCAAGATGGGCTGATGGTTTTTTCTTCCAAGATGGCAGTGGGGGGATGGCAAATGGATGCAGGAAAAGTTTAGAACTGTTTGTAGCAGTTTGGTACCCAAGTCCAAGCTGGACTTGGTCTAGAAGTCTGAGTTCCAATCTTCCCTTGGATGCTTACTAGCTGGGTGACCTTTGGCCATGTCACCTAACCTCAGTTTTCTCATCTGTAAACTGGGGGAAACAATAGCACCTATCTTCCAGGGTTGTTATGTGTTTGTAAAGTGCTTTGAATACCTACACTCTCTACAAACATGCTGACATCTGGTATTCTTGAGCCCAGTTCCTCAGACTCCTGGGAGGGCTCGCTTTCATCTGGTCCAGTGCAAAGATGCAGGTTTGCTCCTGTTCTCTCCTCCTTCCTTTTTGGCCAAGTTACAGCTAATGTTGCATGGCTCTCTAGGGGGTGGGGACTTACTTTCCAGAAATGCTCAGCTGAAAAGAGCTTCTCTAAATCTGTCACCAAGAAAAAGATCCAGAGTTTGGCCGTTGGCCACAAATGTCTCATCTGTCCAATGAATTCGTGGAATGGTGTGTCCTGAGGTCACCTCTAGGATTCCATGAAATGTCACGTAACAGAAATGTCAGACCACTTTGTTTGCCTTTGGGGCATTGACACAACCAGGGAAACAAAGGCAGCTTCCCTCCAGTGAACTGGGGCTCACTGGGGACAGTGGATGCTGATTTCAGAATCAGGAAAGCCTGGGTTCAAATCCTGTCTTTGACACTGCCTGTGTGACCCTGGACAAGGGAAATCACCATGCTAGGCCTCAGTTTCCTCATGTGTAAAACGAGGTCATTGCCTGCAATGGTCTCTCAGCTCCCTTACAGATCTAAGTCATGGTCTCTAATCTCTGCATGCAGGTATGTGTACATGTACACACACACGCGCACACACACACACACACACACACACACACACACACACACACACACACACACACACACATAGCCTCTAGGGGTCATTTCCAAGTAACTCATGATAGACTCCTTCCTTTCTTTAGTTCCCTGTAGTGGAAAGCCCTGTGTTCAAACCCTGCTCTGACACTTCTCTAACTATCTCTCACTCACTGAGCCTCAGGCTACTCACCTGGCAGTGCAGGTGACCCCTCTAGTCACTTGGGCAAGTGAATAAAACTGCAACTGAGCCAATTTTTGCTCCCAGGGATCCCGGCCTGGAAACAGGCTGAAGAAGATTGTCTCATTAGGGCTCTCCTTGGCAGAGACGTGAGTAGAAGAGTTCTTCGGTTCAGAATCTGCAGCCCACAGGATTGATATTGGGGGGCGGGGGGAGTGTGTCACAAAGCAGGGGTACGAGGGCCAGATCAGGGGTCAGATGACCAGGTTCAAATCTCTATTCTGCTACTTCCAAGTCCCTTCACCAGTCTCCCTGTCAAGGAGGCTGAACTCAATGGGACCCAAAGTCTCTGCCAACCCCCACAAGGTTTATGGTCTGCCTGGGAAAACTTGGAATAAATACAAGAGGATCCTTGCATCACCTGAAATTGGGGAGGGGGGACTCAAAGAACTTGGAGACCTAAAGATCCCCCACCCTGACAGCAGAACCAGTGAGAGCTGCCCAGCCCCACAGGCTCTGCCCTAGAGAAGCTAGATGGAGTCTCTGGGGATGCTGCCCCATGCCCCAGGCCCTTGCCCAGCCACCCTCCCAAGCAGACATTCACATTGTTCACGCCAGACATGGTCTGCAAGCTGGCTGGCCAATCTATGGGCTCCATTTCAAGTGTCACAGCTTCTTTTGCTGGGCCAAATTCTGAATTCTGACCTTCCACAAGAACAAGAAGGAATGTTGAGCTCTGACTCGGGAGAATGGATGATTTCCAAGCCCCTTATAGCACAATTAAGTTCCCTTAATGATAACTTACATTTATAAAGTACCTACTGGGTGCCAGGAACTGTGCTAAGCACTTTACAATTGTTATTTCATTTGGTCCTCATAACACCCCTACAAGATATGTATTATTATGATCCCCATTACAGCTGAGGAAACGGAACAGAGGTTAAGTGACTTGCCTAGGTCATACCGTCAGTGTGTGAGGCTGGATTTGAACTCAGGTCTTCCTAACTCCAGTCTAGTACTTTATCCAATTCGCCACCCAGCTGCCTTACACTTAGGTCCAAAATACTGACCTTGCAAGAGACAAAAAAATGACTGCTAAAAAACTTAATGAGACAAAGCTTACAGACACTGGAGGAGGCAGTCATGATGTTCTCTGCCCTAACCAGACCCGTCTAAAATGCCATCTTCATCTTTGTGAGAGAGCACTGCCAAGCCAAGGAGTGCCCAGGGAAGGGCTGGCAAGATGGCAAAGGCCATTCAACACGGATGGAACTGAAGTCTGTAAAGGGAAATAACAACCGTTTGGAAGGGAAAATAGATCCTTGATGATTTAGAAGATACATGAATATAAAACATTCAAAGAAATTCTTGTGGGCTGCCTTGGGAGGCAGCAGTGCTCCTCTCGTTGGAGGTCTTCAAGAAGAGGCTCTTGGGAGACTTTGTTTTTTGAAATGTTGCACTTCTCTGTAACACCATGTTTGGAAAACCTGCCGTCTATCCAGGATGAAAAATAATTACTGGTGAGATTTTAACAACCCAATATTTACTGCAAGAAACCCTGGCAGGTGGGGATCTAAGATTGCCAACTGTCCCTCTGCAGAGTCTGAGCTCCTGCTACCCTTGTTTCATAAAATCAGAAAATATTAGGGAAGCAAACCACCTCAGTTTGTAGACACAGAAGTGGGGAAGTGATATGTCCATAATGACGGTCCGCAAACTAGCGGTCAGGGTTCTGACTCCAAGTCCAAAGATCAATCTGGTTTTTTAAAGTATTACTTTACTAATCCTTTTTTGTTTTGACACAAGACATCCCAACAAACACACTGCCCCAAAGGATAATCCTCCAAAGGGCTTTCAGTTATATCACAGACATGTCAGTTTCCAAAAATCAGACAAAAAACCAACACTTGCACGTGGAAAAATAACTCAGAGGTAAAATGTCATCTGGGCACCAGAAGAGACAAAAAGAACCCTAGAAAGCCAATCCAGTGGGCTGAGAATGAAGGCTATGCAGCCAAGTGAAAGCGCCATGTACGTGTATATCCAGCTGGGGCGGAAAAGGCAAACAAGCCAAGGAACAGAAGCAGAAGACGCATGGGGCCACAGCATCACTTTGCCATGGCTCTGACGACTTGTATCATGGAAAGTATTGACATTTCCTTTGCAAATCATACCAGGAAATGAAATAGAAGGGAATTATTGAATAAATATGTGGTTCAGGTGTTTCCTTGGCTTGGAAAAAGGGCACTGAGGAAATAACTGGGAGTTATAAGTTTAACCGTTGGTCATGTGTGTACTCTCCAAATATGAATCCCCTTGCTCTGGAGAGCTTGTGAAAGCAAGGGGAGAGCGTACCCTTAATTAGGGCGGGTGGGGGGAGGAGATCAGTAACGATAGTTCTTGCTATATCTGCTTGGTAAATACCCTTTCTAAATGTTAGCCAGCTGATAATCAAGGGGGTACACCAATGGGGCTTATGAGATATAAGCCTAGAAATCTTCTACATTATATCTAGAACCCCAAAAGAGCAGTCATCACCCTGTAGGAATCTAGCCCACTAATGCAAGTGGAGGATGAGGAAGGAGATGTCCACCCAAGCAAAGTTCCATCCCTGTGCATCAGACGCTGGTGGCTCCTTTGCCTTCCCGCCCACTGAGAAAAGAATAAGCAACAAGTGACTCTTCTTTGTTTAGGACTCAACAGTTCCAAGCCTCCTGGCAACTGTTGGCAGGAGTGCACTTCCCATATGAAACAGCCATGAGGAGGTGATCAAAATGAGTGGTCTGGGCTCTGACATCAGAGGAGCAGTTTCCTCTCTGAATAAATCCTAGCAGACAGAATTCTATGCAATGACATAAGTCAATGAGCATTTAGTGAGCACCAACTGTGTGCCAGGCACTCTGTTCACAGTCTTCCTAAGTTTCCTTTTAACTATGGCACCACAAAGGCAATTGCTTCTTCTTCTGAGGATGGAGTGTTCTGTGGAGATTCGGAGTGATTAGTGGCAACGTCCAATCTCCCTGCTTGGTCTCCTAGCTCTAGGGGAAGCAGGCTGCTCTGAATCCATGCTGACCTTAGGACCTACGCAAGAAGCTGTTTGTTCTCATGGGACACAAGGACCATTCTGGGTGGTTCATGGTTTGTTTTTTCCCCAAATCCCTATCCTCAGTTCACAGAATCATAGAGTTCGAATGATATAATAGCTGGTATTGGCACAAGCTTTAAGGTTTACAAAGTGCTTTACAAATAATCTCATCTGATCCTTGCAACAAATGTGGGAGGCATTCCCATTTTACAGAAGAGGAAGCCTGAGGCTCAGAAGGATTAGGGTAGGCTTGTCACACAGCAGGAAAGTGTGGGAGGTGGACTTCCTTCCACTTGCAGCCTCAGAAATACGAAATGTCCATGGCTCCAAGTCTGGGAAGGAGATTATCTCAGGTCACCCAAGTCCAACAGGTTAATAGCGGTCACGATAGCACCATTTCTACAGCATGTTAAGGTTCATCGAGCGCTTGACAGATGCCATTTGATCTTCACAAATGTGAGGTAGGGCCATTCTTCTTGTCCACATTTTTTCAGATGGAAAAACAAGCTGGAAGAGGTCAGTCACACAGCTCACACTGACAGTGCATGTCTGAGGCCAGGTTCAAACTCAGCTCTGTTCACTGTGCCACACAGCAACCTAAACATAGCTCCCCTCCTTGGTTCCAAAGAGCATGGAAGTCACACATTCACAGGAAAGGAATTTAAGGACGCCCATTTTACAGATGAAGATGTGAAGGCCCCAAAGGCTAATGCAATTTGTCCAAGTTTATATAGGGAGCAAGTGGGAGGCCGAAGAGCCCCCTGGGCTGGAGCTGGACTAAGGACACAGGGACGGCCAAGAGATCCTTCAGGCACCCTTTCTTCCAACACACCGTCTGTCCATCCTAAGGGTTTTATGTCAAAGGACTGAGGATCCATGTCCTCTGAAGTTTCAAAAACAGGTAGGTAGATGTTAACCGAAAAGAACTTGATTGATAAAAATCACAGCCTGCTTTTTCTTCAATTCCAGATAAATGCAGAGGGGAGTCCTGAGGAAGTATTTCTTCACATCTGTACAGCTGTCGACTCCATCTTCTGAAGGATAAGAGGGATGGACAGAAACGACAATTGCAGGCTCTGCGTCCTGCCCAGATCATGGTGTATGTACAAAGCTCAGCCTCTCATGTCCCACAAGTGTCTTGGCCGCAGTGCTGTCCGAAGCCTGAAGGGTAGCTGGGGTCAGCGTCTGGTGTACTTGGCATTGTTCAGCCTCTTCCTCTTATGTCCTCACACTGACCGCATCCACACCTGCACATCCCTCCTTTCTCCATGAGTTTCCAAGGCACAGGGATCAGCACACGCCACCTGCAAGAGCTCCTGGGGGTGTCAATCTGCCAGGCAGCACAGGTGGGCAGGGAGATTCCCCTGGCATCCCCCGGGGACTGTGTGCTGAGAGGTCCCCCGCTTCACTGTGGTCCCTAGTCGATGGAGGCCTTGGCCTCCTTAGGATGAGAGGAGGACCCTGCTCAGTAATCTTTTTCCTATCATGCGGTGCCTTCATGTTCCCTTTCCCCTCTCCCTCCTCCCCAAAGCCAGAGCAGTCCAGAGATGGACAAGACCTTGATATTGAATCAATATAGAAAAGGAAAAGTTTCTGAAAGCCAGGGGCAGCCAGGAAGTCTTACTTATGACACACCCATCATGCAGCCCTCAGTGCAGAGGGGGGCAGCCTGCACCGACAGAAGAAGCTGGTGAAGTCACAGGTCCAGTCTCTGGCTGGAAGCTGGCCGCTGCTCTGAATACCATCAATGCTTGTGAACGGGATGTATGAGGATTTTCTTCTTGCAAAAAGGTGCAAAGATGGCAATCAGCTCCTGACTTGGGAAGCCTGGCACAGAGAGTAATGAATAATGCAGAAGGACTGACTCTCCATAGGCTGAGAAGCATCAAAATGACCCCCACGGAGCTGCCCACATCTCAGTGTCTGATCAGAATCCTCACTTTCACCAGCGTGTACTGGCTCACCACATCACTTGCCCACCCCCTGAGAGGAGGGGTTAGGTGGGGGGGAGGGGAGGGGAGGGGAGCCTGGCTGATGCTTGGCAGGTCTTGAAAGACCCTGTTGTGTGGGAGTCGTTGACTCTGCCCCTCTTCTCTGTGCTCCCACTGCTCCAGCCTGGTGTCAGTCCATCGGTCCATCGTAGCTGCTGCTTCTCCCTATCAATCACTGCCAGAGTCCAGATCCCCTCTTGCATGCCTCTTTTCTTGCTTCAACCAAGATCATTTCTGGGGCAGATCTGCATTTTTAAAGTTGCTTTTCTTGTAATGATTGTATGACAAACCAATAAAGCTAGATGGAAGAAAGGCAAAGAGTTGTGATTTCTTATCCACTGGCTAAACCAAAAAGAAGCCATTGCTGGACTGGGCCAACAGCCATTCCAGGAACTCCAAGGAAGTTCACCCAGTCTGTCAGTGGGGATGGGATGAGGGGAAGAGCCACCTGGAGCAGAGCACCACAAACCCAGGGAAGAAAGCCCCTAAGGTCTGGAAGCCCCAAGCTACTTGGGAGGTCTTGGGCAAGGCCCAAGGCTCCAAACCTCCCTGGGCCTCAACTTCCCCCTCTGCACAACAAAGCGGTCCCCTAAGATCCCACAGGTATTTCATCTGCAGAAAGACTTGTTCTTCAGCTCTTATATTAGGTGGTGACAGGGACAGAGCCCAATCTTCCTGCTCTAAATCTATGACCAATGACGTGGTTCAGGGCAAGACCTCTTGCACAACAGCCTCCTCCAGGTGGACATCGAGTCCCATCTTGAACACTACCTGTGAAGGACCTCACTTCCTGCCAAGGCAATCCATTCCCCACTTAGCTCTGATGAACAAAGTACTCTAGCTGGCTTCCATCTTCCTTCCCACCTGGCACTTGATACCCTGTGCACACTCCTCCAGGAATTCTGGTCTAGGATAGTTTAGGGCACTGATCTTGACTTCTAAGAACATTGCATCACAACACAATCACATGATAATAGTGCAACAAGTCAGAATCATCAGGAAAGAACCCTACATTGGATGGGATGGATGTTTGACACCCCTGAGACTCTCATGCAAATGCGGCACATTCATACACAGAAGACTCCCATGGGAGCCTTGATCCAACTAGTTTAGTAGGAAAATCCCTGGAATGATCAACATGATTGAGTGGGAAAGGCCCAGGCTCCAAGTTCAAATCCCAGCTCAATCAATCACAAGCTGTGGGACGTGGACTAGCAACTCTTGACTTCTCTGGACTTGTTTTCTCACTCTTAAAATAAAGAATTTGGACTTAGTGTTACCTATGTTCCCTTCTGGTTTTGTTTTGTTTTGTTTTTTAATTTTTTTAATTAACAAAAATCTGTTTTCTTCCCACTGTGGGGGAAAAAGCCAGACCAAACAAAACCCTCCTAGCCAAGCAAAATAAATTCCTACCCTGGCTACATCCAAAAAATGGTGACATTTTGCATCTCAAGTCCTCTGTCAAGAGATGGGAAGCATGTATCATAAGTTCTCTACTTTATCATTCCCACCTGGGAGGATCCACTTGCCACCCACCCATCAGATGGGCCCAAGTATTGAATGCATCCTTGGTAGTTCAGCCATTCTGGAAAGCAACTTGGGGCACACCTGCCAAGTTACCAAAGCCCCACAGCTACCCAACTATGCAAACCCAGGTGTGTATCCCCAAAGAGGCAAGAGGACAAAGGACCTCTCTCTCCAAAAGCGCTGATCTTTTTATAGTGGCAAAGAGCTGAAAACTAAGAGGTCCATTAGGGATAGACAAATCACAGTACATGCATGTAACAGATGACCACAATGAGGAAAACAAGTTTGGGAAGATTTGTACCAACTGATGCCGGGTGAAGGGAGCAGAACCGGGAACCTAGTTTATGTCATGTTTGTCTCTGTCCATTCTAGATCTGCCGTTCTCATGCCAGGCTTCACTGTGCCTCTTAGCTGATTTGCCTAAGAGCACCTGCCCTCTCAGAATTCATTTTCCAAGAGTGGGAAGGGACCCCACAAACCAGAATGACGAGAGCACATGTGAGCCTTCTTTATTTTACTGCCAAAACATCATCACGGCCTCTTCGGGAATACTTTTCAGAAATTGCATTAGCTTTTTCAGCTTCTGACTCCATGTCCTGGAAGGATAAAATGAGGTGGACGTGAAGGCATGGGGCAAAGTTTTTAATGGTGTAGAGTTAGAAGGACTTAGGAAATGTAGTCATCAGGTATGTGATCAAGATGCTCACTGGATTTGGGGCATTTGGTAATTAGTTGCTATCAGCTGTGAAAGGACCGGAGGTAGAATTGGAGCAGGGGGGGGACAGAGCTGAATCTCACTTACATCTAAATATCCATCTTATCTCTGGTAGTAGCTGATTTTTATAGAGTTATGAAACCAACAGCAGAGCCTCCCTTCCCCTTGGGGACATGCCCCTGGGCCCACCCCACCCTTCCTTGGGGTCAGGCCTCATTGTTTCCTTCTGGTTATTTTGGTAGCTGGGAGAGATGGCCTTTTCTCTGTTCAGTCCAATTATGCATACTCATGAGTGAAGGCTTGTGATCTGCAAAGCAAACTCCCAGTGTGGAAGCCCCCACAGCCCATACTCTGTTTTAGTCCCAGGGTGTTTCCTAAGGCACACAGAGGCTTAACAACTTGTCAGGCTGGACTGAACTCCAGGATTTTCTTCATGATATGATTTTTTTCTTTTAATGTACCACCAGATTGCATTAGCTTTTTCAGCTTTCTGCATGTCTAAGGCCCCTGAAAGGCCAAGGGACTCACTCAGGGTCACACCAGCAGTGTGGGCTGTGGACAGGACGCACATAGGACATATACAGCTATGTCCATTATACAGAAAAGTGCCTCCCCATCACTCCCCCGAGGGATCATGACAAGTTCACACCAGACCAGAGAGGCCCAATGAGTAATAAAATCAGGCCTGCTGGTGCCTGAAGTCATTCCCACATAAAGATATTAAGCTACACAGGCCAGTACGTTCTATGACTCCAGTAGGATTCTTCCCTATCTCCCACCCAGAGCAAATTTGGAAAAGAGTCTATGTTCTGCTAATTACATCAGGGAGGGCACAAAAGTAAGGAACATTCTCTCTCCAAGTTTCAAAGAAATTTTTCCAAAGAAGGCGGCTAGACAAGGAAAAAAATTTACCCCAACTTCTTGTACCACTGTGAGATGTAGTTAAAACCCAACGAAACATTTTACATACAAAGAGATGCCTCAGGGAATGCACCTCAAAAATAACTGGAACACAGAGAGGTGAACTGTTCATTTAGATAGTGCTCTATGGCCTACAAAACATTCAGGGTGCAGTTCTGGCACACACCGGGGGGAAGAGAGAGAAAAGAGGAGAGAGGAGGGCTGAAGAGAGAGAGAGGTGCAGAGACCCACATCTCCCTATCTCTATGTAAGCATGTGCATGCAGGTACACACACACACGCATGCATGCACACACATACACACACAGATGCACGCACGCACACACTATCTCTCTCAGAACCAGAAAACATTTTGGGGTCTGACCAATGAGGCACCCAAAGCTCAAAGGAATGAAGTGGATGACCTGACCTCCCCCAGGATGTGGTCCCCATTTTCAAGATGAGGAAGCTAGGGCACAGGAAAATGAATGGAATTCCCTGTCACAGAGCGAGCATCAAAGCAAAGACTCAACCCAACATTCTTTCCTCCACGCCTCCATCCAGATGGCACCTGCCCATGAATTCTACAAAAGTTGGCATCGTCCCGAGCAATGGTGGTGAGTAAAAGAAATGAATCCTACGTAGAAACTAACTCTGCGACCTTTCTGGGGTTTCAAAAGCAGAGGATCTGGTGCTTTCCAAAGGGGCACTTCTTGGTTCCTCCCCTACCCTCTGCGCTGTGGCACCAGGTGACCGGGAATCATTCTCCATTTCCCGACTTCCACAACCTCCATTCCCACCCCAAAGGGAGCTCTTTTTAGCACACTGATCCTATCATGTATCTCTATGAAATCTAAACTTGCCCTCCCTGTTATTCTCATGACCTGACCCCTAAGTACTACTAGGGAAGATGGTGGACATTCATTCG
Organism: Notamacropus eugenii; assembly: GCF_028372415.1. NCBI lineage: Eukaryota > Metazoa > Chordata > Mammalia > Diprotodontia > Macropodidae > Notamacropus > Notamacropus eugenii. The sequence goes on from NC_092873.1 coordinate 538,807,654, forward strand.
TTGCCTGCACATTACTACTATCATATCATGAGTATGTGGGTTTTAGGGGGCATGTCGGAATGAATGCTAGAAACGCATGGGATGATGGGTTAAATTCTGGGTCTGTTTCCTGTCAACAATAGTGAGTGGCTACACACACGCACGCACGCACGCACACACACGCATGCACACACGCATGCACATGCACACTCCACAATTTTTATTTAACATAATGAAAAACTCATTTTGTTGATGGTGTTTACAACTGGGTGCTATCACTTTTGTTCATTTAAAACAGAAAGTGAAATAAGGGATAATTTCCATGTGAATCTTTAACAAATTTTCAAAAGAACAGGAATAGCCTTAAAATTCTACTCACACATTCTAGCCAATTAATTTTAGACTCTAACCCATTTCCACGTGGGTTATGACTTTCAAGCAAATAAAACTAGCTAGCTGATGTATTAAATATTCACGTGAAATTTTCTCAGAACCAAGTTACAGTAAAACCGTACAACCTCATCTTTACATGACCAAAAAAATCCAACAGCACCAATCCTACTTATTTTCTTTGAATCTCTGAGAAACCGTTTCCCTTGAAAGACTCACATGGGTATAGTTTAGAGAATTGTCTGGAGCTGGCATAATGCAGCCCAAAGTGATCACCATGTCTCTTGTACAAGGAGGGGTATGTGCTCACTGTAAAAATGGTGGAAATCCGCATAGAAGGAAGCCACCACAACCACTCTCTACTATAAACAGACAGTATCCACATAGTTTATTTCTCACAGTTCTCTTGACAAATGAACATTATTTAAGAACAGACAGTATACACAGATAAGAAGAAACATACAAAACGTCTTAAATGATGCACAACAAAATCCAGCAGTATAAAAGGAGGCATGTGAACCCTCGCTCACTGCGCAGACGAAGTGTAATCACTTGCTTAAATAGTAATAAAAATACAATCTTTCATGGATCGGGGCAGGCTACAAAAGAGGGGGGTGTTACCATACAGATGATTCTCTATTAGGCAGTTTTCTTTGCTGAGTTGCACGGACAACTCCAAACACAGAGGCAGAGGCTGTGCATTTTCAAGGAGTTAATGTGGAGCATTAGAGACTGGACACAGTTACTACCACTGGCACTTTCACCATAGTTTGTACACATCACATGATCAATCGTATAGAACATGACATTTAAAAAATAGATCTGAGGGACAACCGGATCACACTCACGCACCGCGACCACGAGCCGGTCACAGAGGTGACGCCGCACGGGCCTCTGGTAGTGCTTCACTGTTGGGAAGGGAGGAGGACAGTTCAAAGGACCAGTCACTGTGGTGAAGGAAGCAGCGCCGACTGGACGGGGCAGGGACACGTTGGTGAGAAGAGATCCTAAAAGCAAATACCATCATTGGTGAAAACTGTCCTCCCAACAAAGCTGTAGCCTAGAAATGGTCTTTCTATAAATACTCTGTCTTCTCAATACCATCGCTGTGACCTGGTCTGAAGCCTTTGGGATGGTCTCTCCTCGATGGGGGCTTACCCCTGGAGACGGCCACCAACAGGGCCCCGAGACAGGGAGATGTGCACAGGAGGCACGTGCATGTGGCCAGTCGGCGGTCCCAACAGGTGGTGAGACCCCTGGGGAGCGCGCACCGCAGTGTCCTTTCAGGGAAAGCTGAGAGAACGCCGGTACCATGGCTATGTGTGGAAGAGGAGCGTGGCCCAGGGTCTCTCCCATGTCATCTGTTGGCTGGGAAGTAGTTTGGGTCCAGGTAACTGTAGCTGGTGCCCTGGGACACGCAGTAGTCTCTGTCTAAGAAAGTCTCTGCCCGGTAAACGGGCTCTAGCTGGTGATCTTCCTTGTGGAAGTCGGTCTCATGGAGGCTGAAAAAAACCACACACAACACATGGCCGTCAACCTGCATGTCTGAGAGGGCATCCTCATGGGCATGCCCCAAGTCCATGATGTGGCGCTCCCCTCCCCACCCCCATGTCCATGTGGGCCTTTTTCTCCATGAGGCAATTCAATCCAAATAGCCAAACATCCTGAGTCGACATGACAGAATCAGACCCTGGTTGGTTAGTTAAAAAAAAAATTTTTAAATTCATTTTTAAAAAATAGAGTTACCAGTTCTCTACCTTCAGTGCCTCTTCTACCCACAGCATACACATGTGAGGTCATGCAAAACCTATTTCTCACATTAGTCATGTCTTTTAAAAAAAAAAAAAAAAGGCAAGAAAAATAAAAACACAGAAAAAAGGTGTGTCTGGACCTGTATTGAGAGCTTTTCTGCACCATATAAATGTAACTCAAACACATGAAAAGTGCACACCTTAAAACACCATCTGAAGGCTGCTGGAATGAGACGAGCATTTATTAAACATACTCTCATCTGATCCTCACAACAACCTGTGGTGGGGGGTGGGGAGGTGCCCTTATTATCCCCATTATACAGATAAGCAAACTGAGGGAGATGTCTTCGTCCTGAAGCTAGGATGTGTCTGAGACTGGATTTGAACTCAGGTCTTCCTGACTCAGCTGTGCGCCTTGGCAGCGCCAGGGTAGAAATCTATGACATGTCCCAACACAACAGGCTGCATTTCATGCAACATTTCTCCTTCTGAGGTTTTGGTCATGGCCACAAAAAGGTACCAAGCCTGGGCGTCACTCACCAGTCTGAACAGGAGTCACAGAAGTCCAGGGACATTTCTGGGGGACAATCCTGGCAGTGCCACCGAATGCCCTGAATGGGCTCCATTCCACAGTTATCACACTAGAAGGAAGTCAGGACAGACAGGGTCAGGGGCCCATTCAGGGCTCATGGGCCACACACACCCACTGCGGAGGGAAGGAGAGGGAATGCAGGACCCAGCCGAGGAAGTCAGGAGGGGAGAGCGAAGCCAAAGAGGGAAGCTCAAGGGGCACCCCCCAGGGGGGCCTCACCCCTTCCTGTTAGGAAACTGCACCCAGACTGCACACCCCCAACTTCAAGTCTCCACACCCTGCAGGGAGGGGCCGAGAGGGACTCTGGGCCCAGGGGGCAGAAACTCAATCTCCCAAAGAGTCTCTGGCACGCTGGCTCCAAGAACACGGAGGAGAACTGGGCAAAGGAGCAGGGTGTCAGCAGGGCAGAAGAAACGCTCTTGGACTAGGGTGACAAAGCCCTGTCCATGGCAGCAGAGGGCTGGGTCTTAGCTCTGTTGTAGGCAGGATGCCCAATGTGGGCAGGGGATGGCCAGCCCCTGTTCTAACACCAGCTCTGCTGTGTGTGTGGGTGGATAGATGTGGGTGACTGCGCCCCATTTTCTGCCTTGGAGGAAATGACTTGAGGCCCCTCCTCAGTCTTCTGCACAGACGGAAAGTACTCCTGGAGGAGGGCTTGCAAGCACTGCTGCAGTCACCCCTAGATAACTAAGTTCCCTGAACAAGCTAATACATATTCTTCTTCTAAAAGCCACAAGCCATCCAGTAGGGTGGCGCCAGTCAGACCCATGGCCCCTTGAGGCACGGGGCTCTTTCCAAGAGAAGACTTCCTAGTTTGGATAAGAAATGCCAACCATGGCACCTTCCAGTTTAGTGCAGCAGACTGACCAAGGGCCTATCGCTCCAACCCTCCAAAGGTTGGGCTCATCCTAAGTTGGTCACTAGGGAGCTGCCCCCAGTCCCTAGGATTAGAGAACACAACCCCTGCCCTTCCTGACCCCTCCAGTCCCCCCATGTCCTACAAACTCCACCCAGAGCACCATCTTTGAGGCTCAGCTTCTCAGGGCTAGGCGGACCCTGCCTGAAGCTCCTCTCCAGCAGCTGAGGGACTCCAATCATGCACCTTGAAGCCCGCATGCTGCACAAAGCCACCCTCTGCCTGCATCTGCTGTAGTTTCTTCTTCTTCAGTTTCTTTAGCTCCAGCAGCTCCTTGTACTCAGGTAACTCCCGGCACGGGACAGGAATGCTTTCTTCATCCTGAGGAGAGCCACCCAGACAACAGTGAGCGGGCCCAGTCAAGCTGGAGCAAGGACTCGCATGAAAAGCCACTTTGCCCCCTCCCAGGGCCTGAAGGGGGTGGCCCCTGACCGACCCAGGGCAGCCTCCTGGCCTCTGTGCCAGGCATTCTTCTTGGGGAACAAGGTGAACCCCAGGCGTGCCTGATTCCTCCCCCTTGGCTGCTGAATGCCTAAGGCGACATATGGCCTTTTCCTGTCCCCACAATGGGAGATGCAGTCTCACGTCCACCAGAAAACAGACCCCAAGTCTACGAGGGTCTGGCCTGAGGGGCCCAAACAGTCATTATATGTAAAGGCAGGTTTAAGAAATACAGATACAGAATCGAGTGCACTCATGTGGCACTGCTGAACCTGAAATTGTTTTTACATCGATTATGCCATCTCTCTTTTTAAAATGAGTCCTAAGAATTCTTCAGCAAAGGGGCTTGTCTACACTTCCTCCTGTGTCAGAGGGTGCCAGCAGGAAGCTTTGCTTCACAGCACCTGATGAGGATGACCATCACTGGGACCCAGACCATGCAAATGAGCATAAAGAGAGAATGGGCCAGGACGAGGAGCATCTGGGAGTCTGCCCACACCAAGGCCGTGGAGGTGACCCAAACAGTGAAACTCCTTTACTTTTCTAGCACAGAGGATAAAGAACACTGAATGACCTCAGAGGAGAGAGGTTTCCCTGCTCACTAGTCTTCAAACAGGAGAAAATATTCACATTTCAAAGAAAAATAACTTTCCACAAAAATGTTCATGACAACGCAGTACACATAGACCAGCAGCACCCACACCTCCCCAAGGGAAAGACTGGACACGAACCAGCTGCCAACAAGGAAGAGGTTTCCAATTTCTCAAATCAGATCCCCTTCCCACCCACCGAAGCACGACCAAAGCCACTCTCCCTCCATGAGATAACTGGTCAAAGAACACAAACTCACAGTTCTCACAACCACATGAAACCCTGCTCCAAATCATTAATAAGAGACATGCAAACTGGAACAACCTCACAGCCACAAAAGATGGGAAGAGCAGGTTGGAGGGGCTGTGGGAAGAAAGGCACACCTGTGCATTGTTGGTGGAGCTGCGGATCACTAAGAACATTTTGTGCATCAAGTGCCCCAAATGTCCACAGCCTCTGACCCAGTGATCCTATTACTGGGCTCCTACCCTGAGGACACCAAACAGAATATCTCTGTGCTCTAGAAATGGGGTGTGCAATGAAGACAGAGAGTCTGGGAGACAAAAGGCAGCGGCCACCACTGTGGGCATGGAAGGAACCACCTCCAGGACAACTAAGAGGGGACGTGGCAGAAGTGCCTCAAGACCCTGCGATCCCACTCCTTTGCAAAAGGGCAGGGCCCTCGATCGGCTACACAGCACATTCTTTCAGACACTGTCAATTTATGAAAACGTATTGATACATTTGCTCATTTTTTCTCTTCTTTTTCTTTTTTTAATCTTTAAAAAATATTTGTTATAGGGCACAGCTTTCTAGGGGGGCTGAGAGAAGGGTGCTGGGGAAAATTCTAAGAAAAGGAAAACCAAAAGGCATCAATAAAAACTTATTTTTTAAAAAAAGACCTTTTAGTGGAGACACTCTCTGCTGTGAGGCTAACGGATGCCCCTGCAAAGCTAAGTATAACGGACGTCCCTGGGTGTGGACCAAGTCTTTATATTTACATGAGGCAGGAGTCAACTTCAGTCATGTCTTCAGTGAGGCAGAAATGAATAAATGAATGAGCAAATAAACAGACGGACAGTCAGAATAGCCCTAATCTTTACTGTCAAATCGCCCACCAGGCCTTCATTCCTCAGGTAAAATCATACAATGTTTTCTCCTTCTGTGTAAACTTCCAGACCAATCCTAGTCCTTCTCCACCCAAACTCATCTATGCTTAGAGACCTTATCTATTTAGCATCTCATTGTTCCTTCACTCTACTGAAATTCCCACACCAGCCCCGCCTCGCCCCTTGCCCCACATGCTGAGCACACAGTAGGTGCTCCATACAGCTCAGTTTGTCACTGAGACAAACTATCCTATGGGGAATCCATGCGGTCCAGGGACAGGGTTGGACCCCAGAGCTGGGTAACTCGCACTGAAGCACTTTATGAGACCGTTCACAATAATGAGATTTGTACCAGCTTGAGAACAGGACAAGCAATTTCTGGGTACAGATGGCTAATTTGGAGTTCATTTTCACTGAGTCAACAACAGTTGCTCTTTTTTGACATTAAGAGGAGACTCTAATATGATTCACCTATTACTATGATGTGGGGTACCAATGGTGTCAGTACCACAAGCTTTTCTTCCAAGTGGCAAGTCTCTCCCTCTCTCTCCTTTTCTCCGTCACTCTCTTCTCTCTCTGTCCTTCTACCTTCTCTCCTTTCCCCGCCATGGTCAGTTATTTGCCTTCAGCATAAGTGAATGTAAAAAGGCTTCTTCACAATGATGCTGCAAGTGACAAATCAAAACAAAACCCTGCCAATGGCAAGAATGGCCTTCCAAACCACAGCTGGGACTATATGAGAAGAACACATTTCAAACCATATCAAATAGCTTCAGGTGTAAGAAGACGGCAAAGTGAATTTTTTTTCTCACTGACACTTGGCTCTCCCTTTTTTCCTTTCCTCAACACCTTGTACTGTGAATGTATTTTTAATGGTAATTTAAATGAGAAGATCTTTCCCATCCATTAACAGGCCCATGTGATCTGCTTAAGTAACATGGAAGCCTGAATCACATGAAGCCTGTGGTAGGAGGAGCTTGCTGAGTGAGTGGAACAAGAAAAGGCATGGCTGGAGAACAGCTGAGCTGAGAGGAAGGAAGAGAAGGCAGGTAGCTGGGATTGGGAGGGCATGACGATGTGAATGGACTTCTCAGTTACTAGGAGGGATTTCTTTGTTGCTGTGATGGATTAGGCTTTCCAGTGTCTAAATAAATGTTTTGGTTCTACCTTCCACATGGAAAGTCTGTTGCATTTCGAAATTCAGAATTGTGCCAACATATTCATGGCGCTGGTGCTACACACTCCAAATTTGGAATCGAAGAGCGGTAAATGGAAAGGGCTGGAGTGGTTTTAAAGAAGGTGGCATATCTTATCAAGGACACATGTGGCCAGCAAAGGCTGTGGGGTCCAAAACAAGATTACAATGTTCCTGGGGAACGTTTACTCCAACAGAAACAATATTAGTTTGTAGCTTTCTGAGTTCATCTGCAGTCCCCAGGGTTATTACACTCCTTGAGTGCAACACCCCTGCTCTGAGCCCCATCAGGGATCATAGAGAGCCCACAAGGCTGCCACAGCATTATGCCAGTTCTCCAGAGAAGAGTCAGGTCAAACACAGAGGGACTGGGGGAGTCCCCACCAAAGAATCAGGGTCTATCCCAGGACAGCAGTATTGGGCCTCTCCCTGCCTTTACAAGGCTGCTGGTTATGCATCACCTTGGTTAATCCCACTGAATTCCAAGAATGTGACATCTGGACAGGAAGGCTGCCCTAAAACCTCTGAGGTTCCTACCACACTGAATTATGCCCAGGAAATCCTGTGACAAGCCATCACAGGGAAGTCAGCTCTCTCTCTCTATCCCTCTCTTTACCACAGGGAAGAACCTCAAATTATCTTGTTGATGACAAAACCATCCCCCCCCCCAGAGGAGGAAGGGTCTACATCCTCTGCAGGGGTCACCATGTCCACAGCAACCCCCCAAAAAGAGAGGAAGAAGGCACCTACCGAGGCCTCCTCTGCTGCAGGGTCTGTGTGGCTATGGAAACTGGCCCCGTCATCATCCTCATCCATGTACACTGGAGGCTCGTGGGAGGTCATGAACGTGGAAGGCTTAAAGAGGTGTTTGTTAAGGGGGTGCTGTCGTCTGCTTGTTGAAGACTGTATCAGAAAATACAAATTTCATAAGGACAAGGCAAGAACATGAATAAACATGTCCAAAATAGGCTGCAACTGATGCCCTCCACTTCTCTTTCTGATGGGTGGCATCCCCACCATTCATGAGCATGTGTTGATGGAACCCCCAGTGCACCCTCCTCTGTGCCCAGAGTAGTAGGGATCTGGCTGGGATCATGGCTGACTCTTCAGTTTTGGCGTGAAGTAGCCAGCCTTCCCTGATACGCATAGGAAATGGATGAATTATTGACAAACCAAAACACATGAACCCATGCCTAACTGCAGTGAACATAGAAAAGGCAGCCAGAAAGCTGTCAGGGACCAAAGGGGGCAAGTTCAGATGAATGCCAAGGTCAGAGCTTACTACCCATGATTCTGAGCACTCTGAAGTTATAAAGCAACAGTGAGACTGGCAAACATTGGGAACAAGACATCCTTGACCAGTCACAGTACAAGGAGGTGGTTTTTGAAGCAAATCAATGACGCCACAGGGTGATGAGGCGAAGGCTTCAGTCTCACTCTCTCCAAAGTCCAGTGACAAAAGTCACTACGGCTGGCAACGGCGCCATCTGCAGACCCCAGGGAGTAACTCTAGCTTTTCTGTTACTCAAACTTTTGGAGAGGACAGCAAGGTCCTTCTGTTACACCCCCACGCCCCCTCCCCCAACCCCAAACACTGAAATGGTGAATCCTTTGTAGCGAGCCTTTCCACACTCAGACTCTTGGTACTTGTAGACCCCAGGCACGGAAAGCTGCCCAGCCAATAGCAGCAAAGGAGCTTCAATATACTATGCGTATATGGCAGTGGGTGACCAGCTATGTCAGAGGTGGGGAACCTGGGACCTCGTGTGGCCCTCTAGGCCCTTGAGTGCAGCCCTCTGACTGAATCGAGACTTCCCAGGACAAATCCTTGTATTCCCCACTCCCAGGCTATGTCTTCTACACAATGGTGGATCTAGGAGACATTGCTGGGCCTTGTCAAGGGTGGTGGAAACAAAACAAATCACCATCCTCCACTTGGCCACAGTAACAGCCATGTTTATACTAGGAACAGTATAGACTGTTCTGGACGTGACATTTAAACAGAAATAGGTCTGAAACTGCTGGAGAAAATGAAAATGGCCAAGCAGCCTGGGGGGAAAAGGGGTGGGGTCAGGAGATGCAAATACAAAGCTGAGAACAGAGAGGACTGATCCCCATAAAATCATCCACCAGGACCTAGTGCAGTGAGAGGTGGGTGGCCTAGAACAGACCTCAGGGAGTGATAGATCCTGCTGTGCTGGGACACTCATGGTGGTCCACACTACAAGAGAGAAACGTTTCCACAAAGTTTTCATCTCATGAAATAAGACCTATGAGGACTAAGAAGGGAACTTATAAGCTCCACTAAGGCCTCAGAGACAGGAAGAACTGGTTCCAGGGGGGCTTCAGGCCCCACCCAAAGCAGGAGGGGAAGGGAGGGAGCACCTGCACCTGGGCACAGGGGGATGGCCGCCAGGGTATCCTGACAGGGGGATGAATCCCCACATTGACCTGTCTCCAGCCCATACAAATGAGGTTCCTTTTAGACCTTGTGACCTGAGTTCTCATCCTCCATGTTCCCCACAATGAGTGGCTTGTAGATAGTACAGCTTTCAGAGCAGGAGCTTTAGGGCTGGGCCAAGGGACTGCAGCAAGCTTCTTGGCTTCAACCTTCACCCCGCCCCCGAATTTGCAAGGTGTTGGAATGGAACCCTGAGCTCTGAGGGAGTCCCACCCCATGGCTAAAAGGGAAGGACCCCTTTGCTGGGAAATCTCAGAAAGAGCCAAGCCCAAAGAAGGAGGATAGCCAACGGTGGAAGGGTCCCACCATGCCTTTTACAGCTTGGCACAAGGGGTCTCTGGCTGGGTTTTTACATCAAAGAGCACTTATTTATAAGTTCAGCAGCTCATGGAATACCCTTCTGAAATAGCACCTACTGCATTTGGGTAAAATTCAATGAAGCTTGACATTTTCCTAAACTGGAGTCTGAGAAAAGCGTCCCTGCCCAGTAAGTGACTTCTGAAGTGCAGGGCTTTACCTTTTTGGAGTACATATACAAGTTTGGCGTCCTGCCTGGAACTGGGATGCCAGCTTTAGTCAGCTTTATAAAATACTTTTGCACTCGGCTAGCAACCTAAGGGAAATAAAAAATCAAAATTATCCCCTTAGGTAGCAGAGCTCACAAATCTAAACACTTCAATTTGTCTTAAGTTGTTCTACTGAAGAATAAAGTGGAGAGGCAAGATGGCTATGGAGGGGGAAGATGGACGAGACTCGCAGGAGAGGTACTACTCTGCCCTGTGAGGGGGAGTCTCCATACTAGGAGTTCCCTACACCAAGCATGGCAAACTCAAAGAGAAACAGACTGACTTAGAAAACTACAAATCCACATTCTTTAGGTAGGAGCATGTTTTGATTGGATGTCAGGACCAAACCAAAAACCCATGAAAGCCATGTTGGACATCTGCTGGATCTTCTCCAAGATCCTTGGAGGGGGATTCCCCTGGAGAAGGGGCTCATCAGCTGGGCTCCAGGGTGGGCTTGTCTGACTAGTCTGATGCCAACAGAACTGGCTCCATTTGTCACCCTGAATATTTACTTCATGTTGGAGGATGGCCACAGAAAAGGCACAGCACCTCTGTTGTAGAAGGTGAGGTCTTCGTGAATGCTGGCACTTGCCCCCTACTGTGCACCTAGGATACAGCTGGCCTGGATCCCTGGAAGCCCTAGGTTCAAGCCCTGTCTCTGAGACATCCTGGCAGGCCAAGTCCTGGCAACTCTTATAGAGAATGCATCTTCCCAGGCCTGGGCCCCACCCCTATGGTGGTCAGGTGGGGAGACAGCACAGAGCACCCCCGAAAACACATGGTGGGGGTGACAGGCTACAACAGGCCACCCACCAGGAGTTCCTCTAAAAGAGAGTTATGGGGAAAAGCTGTGTGTGTGTGTGTGTGTGTGTGTGTGTGTGTGTGTGTGTGTGTGTGTGTGTGTGTGTGTGTGTGTGTGTGTGTGTGTGTGTGTGTGTGTGTGTGTGTGTAAGCGCGCATGCAGTGTACATGGCAGGGTATGAATGTGCTGGTATGTGTGATGCATCTGTGTGTGCCCACAGTGCCCGAGCATTCAGCAGATGCCTCGGAGGATGTGGCCATACTGCGAAGTGACCAACACCAATCCTCCACTTCCCCTCTATGTGCGTCCCCCCACCACAGTTTACCCAGATGCCTCAGGACAGCTACCACAGCCCCACCAGGGTAGACAGCTGTACCCATCACCTGCTTGGCCGTCCTGTTTCCCAGCTCATCGGCGATCTTCTGCCAGCGTCGAGACTCAACCTCCTCAGGAGGGTACTTCAAGAGGAGTTGCTCCAGCTTTTTCTAGAGAAAGCAGATGAGTGCATGTGTTTGTCACAGAGGCCAGGAGCCTCCTCCTTTCCCCGGGTATGTGTCCACTTCACTGGCCAGGGGGACAGGGACTGACAAGGGCACCCCATTACCTGCTCCTCCACAGTCCAGAGCTGATTAAACGTCTCTGGTTTGGTCTCGTCGCACAGTCGGCCTCTTATCATCTGGTCAGAGAGAAAACAGGGAAGGAAGGGAATGACGGTGACCCATCCATTACCAGAGACCTTCTAACTGAGAGGAGGCAAGGGTGATGCCATGGTTTGGGAGAAAGGCAGGATTTCCAGGGCAGGAAGGCACCATCAGCGGTGCGAGCCTCCCTTCAGCCCACTCCAGACAGTCCTCATGAGGCCTGCTGAGGCAGACCCCAAACTGCACATTTCCTAGACTGTGGCAAATCCCCAGAGAAGTGAGAATCAAGGTGAAGAGTGGTGGAATTTTAGTAAGAATCCAACCCAGAGAAAAGTTTTATCCAATTAACAATTTCGAAGTGCTTTTTAAGAAAATCACCCCCATGTCTTTCCTTTACCTGAGGCCGGCTGCTGGAACCTTCTGGACCGTCACTTAAAGGCAGCACAGAATAGGAAAAGGTCTCCCCCTCCTTTTTAGAATCTAACGGACTTTTTGGTCTGGCAGGTAAACCTACTACAAAAAATATCATAATAGAGAATTATTCAATCAAAATTCAATATGAGAGCTTCCACTTAAAAGAGTGTTGATACTGACGATGACTTACCTTTGTCAAAAACCAACTTCACCCTCCGAGTATTGCGTTTGCGGTTTTTAAATTCTCGTTCAAAGTTTCCAAGGCTGTTGGTATATTGGTCCCACACAATCTCTGGCAATTGGACAACTCTCTGTGGAAATGGAAGCCCTATATCAGTCTGGAAAACAAAAAACCAACAAGAGAAACGTAATGTGCAACTATCTTTGCCAACGTTGGCAGCACCTGTTAATGTACACAAGCCTCACAAATGAGGCGTTTCTCCTGTAACGCCTCCAAGTGCCAGAGCCTCAATGCAGCCACGAAACAGGGAGAGGCCAGAGGAGGGGAAGGAGAGGGAGTCCAAGAGGTATACAACAGCATGGCCAAGCTTGGCAATGAAGCACGAAGTACTGCACACTTGATTAAAAATGGAGGGGATGCTCCCAAAGTGCACACCCTTCATGCTTAGCCGCCAAAATCCCAAGTGATGCCAAGACTTCATCAGGCTCCCAAGATGTGGCTGTGCCTGCCCCTCTGCTACTCTCTGTTCCACTGGTCATCGGTTCCATTGAAAACCAAGCCACAAACACAAAACTAACAAGGCCAGGGATCGCCTTTCACTTGCCATAGCTGAAGGTGTGTAAACCTGAACTGCTCTCCTGTCAACACATATGACAACCAATGAGAAACGCATCCCATACACAGAGAACACAATGTACTATACTCCTCACGATGCAGATGTACGTTGGCTGACGCTGCTCTGACCACAGCCTCCAGGGCAAGGAAGCTGAGCCCCTGTTCTACGATGTCCCACACAGCCATGGGACCGGCTCCCCTTTCTACCGAGGCCGCCCTATACATGGAGTTTAGCTTACGATTGCAATTTCAGATTCCTACTAAGCAAGCCACACATAACCATGAAGCCACCAGGTACCAATAAGGAAGCATGAGATTAGTTAGGCAGATTTACCCCCTGAAGAAAATTACTGGAACTGAGAGCAAGAAGGGACACCCTGGAGGCCATGTACTCCAACCTCTTCATTTTACAGATGAGGAAACTGAGGCTCAAAGTAGCAAGTGACCAGGCCTGTGATGACAAATCAAGTGCTCTTACTGCAATGCCAGTTTTGGCTTAAAAAAATCTTTGTTGTCCAACTCTGAGACCCCATTTCTGGGGGTTTTCTTGGCAAATATACTGGAGCGGTTGGCCTTTCCTTCTCCAGCTCATTTTACAGATAAGGAATTGGAGACAAACAGGGTTCAGTGACATGTCCAAGGTCACACCGCTACTAAGTGAGGCTGGATTTGAACTCACGAAGATAAGTCTTTCTGACTCCACAACCAGTGCTCTGTGCACTATGAGTGTCACCTTGCTGCCCAATGCACATGCCTTATCCACAAACAAAACTTATGTGACCACTGGGCATCTAAATTTTTGCATGGAAAAACTAAAAGCTACCCATTTCACAAGCCATAGTTTAGAAAGAAAGGAAGTAATTACTGAGAAGCCCATGTCATGCAAGCCCAGAGTTAACCCAACAATGACCATCTGATGACTCCTCGGGTGGGGGAGGAACACCCCTCCCAGCCAGGTCCCCGGGGTCTGCAAAGCCACTGAAACCACTGGTGCCCCAACAGCCCAAGACAGCTCTCCAGTGTCCTTGGCACAGTTGGCGCTGCCAAGCCTCCAGTCTGTTTTCCAGATTACATCTAACTGAGCAGCACATGAATGATTGGGAGCCCATTAAAATCAAGCCCTGCTCTGCACTGCAGATCAGTATCACATGCCCCCAAACCCACGGTATCTCCTCCGTGTGCTAACAACCCAGACACATGACTAAAGAACTGTGTGTACACACACACGCACACACACAGAGGTGAGAGCCTCTAGTCAGGAAAAAACAAAGTCAGAAGGATTTGGGTGGTGGTTTTCTTGACACTCAGATACAGAGGAAATGCCACACGCACACACACAGCATGAGTAATAAAGAAGAACCATAAAAATAAGCAGCATTTCTGTCATCGCTGTTACATTCCAGGCACCGTGCTAAGCCCTTTACAATTATTTCATTTGTTCCTTGCCACAATCCTGGGAAATAGGGGCCGTGATGATCTCTGCTTTACAGTTGAGGAAACTGAGGCAAACAGGTGAAGTGACTTGCCCAGAGTCACACAGTTACTAAATGTCTGGCCTTTCTAACCCCGTACCCAGGCCCCTGGGCACCCCCTTGCTGCCTCACCACTATGTATCTCTATGTGTCTGGCCTCCTCTGAAGGCCACAAAGCCACACTTGCCCTTTTCGCAAAAAAGGAATATGGAGATTAAAAACATTTTGAATCTTTGCTCAAGGTTTTTTTGACTAAATGCATAAGGACTTTAACAGGGACACTGTTTTTATGAATACAAATTCTTTCTCTAGGCAATGATTTGTAAAAGCAATCAGAGCCCAAAGTCTAAACCCTCAAGTACTTTCCCAGGGACCTTATTCATTCTGCACTCATCAGTGAGCTCCGAAGCAGCATTGGACAGGACACTCACAAAAGCCTGGCATCGGCACAGGAGAAACCAGCTGGCCAAAGGAGCAGGGGCTGGCCCAGGGGCAGGGAAAGAGAAGTGGGGGGGGACAGGGGGGAAGCTTTTCACAATGTACATGACCCACACACAACAGAGTACACCAGGAAACAGAGCCCAATAAAGCTTTAAAAACAGCCTTCGGTACCTTCTTCTGGAGTTTTTCCACAAATCCAATGGGATTTCTCAGCGCTTCTCTCTGGTGTCTGCCTAAACTTTCGAGGTCTTGGACTGCTTGAGTACGTTGAGCCTCGAGTACGGCAATCGTCTGTAACAGTCTCTGATAACTACAGAGACAAAGGGAGACATCTCACCACAGGGCACTAGCAACAACAGAGAAAAACTGAGTGCAAACCGTGAGCGACTAATACATGACAGTCTTTGAAAAGTTACCTGAAACAGGTTAGCAAAACATTTTACTTGGAATAAAGGAGGTCTTCCTGAGTTACTGGCACCTATTCAGAAAACACCAGTTAGTGAAAGTGGAGCCTTCCGGCCCACTGGTGAGACCGGCCACTCTGATGTCACGTGCCAAAGACTGACGAGGTCTGAGCTCTCCAGGAGCCATGGAGAACAGATCCACGCCCTTCACTTTAGAAACAAAGAGACGGCCAGCCAGGGCAGCCAACGCCAGACACACACAAAATGCTTCACCAAGAGCACGCCTTTAGCCCAACGTGCTCCATACTCACACTGGTATAGGACCATAAGGGCAGAGAAAACAGGGTTAGCATGTCCCGTGAGGCAGGGCAGGGCCCATCTCTACCTTCCCACCCAAAGCTCAGGCATGAGGGGGGATGAGGATGCAAATATTCTTGAATTAAGTCCTCAAGTTACATACCCCCAAATCTGAAGACAGAAGGCTTTTAGTTTTAAGAAAATTAAGTGGACAGGAGTGCTTTCTTTCACTTGCCACCCAGATGGGGGGTTCTGTGAGCTGTATGATGCAAGAGCGTTTCTGGGTGCACTTCTCAAGGAAAGGGTTTTTTTGCTATCCCTAGAAACTAGCAAATTGCCTGGTATCTGGTGGGGGCTGAGTTCAGTTTTAATGTAGGAAACAGCAATGATGATGTAAGACAAAGTAGCAAAGGATTTCCAATAACAAAACTGAAACAGCTGATGGGTCTTTCTCCAATATAGTGGGGTTGGACATGGACTGAGGGAAGGTGCACTACAGGGTTGGCCTGAACTTGAGTACAGAGAGCTGGAAGGTGAGGGAAGGATGCCCACCTGCCCGCACTGCCCCCCCAAGTCACCAGCTTCCTGTGGTGAAAAGCTGTGGGACTTGGGAGTCAGAGGACCTGAGTTCAGGCTCTGTGACCCCTCAGGTCTGTCTGTTTCCAAGTTCCCTTTGGTTTTAATCAGGTGATCAGTGGCTTCCAGGGGACACAGGGTTATTCTCAAAGAGGAAATAAATCCAGCCTTGCCCCGTCTTAAAGACTACAAAGGGCACTAGTTCTAATCTCAACTCTAACACTCACTGAGCTTGTTATGTGAAAATCTTTGTGCGAAGCAGCAGCAGGTCAGCCCAAATGAGGAGGGTAAAGTGAGATCCAACCTCCTGCTCCAGGGCTGTGAAGGAGCACACAGCTAGTCTGGGGAAGCCAAGAAAGGAGAGAGGTGGGAAATGAAGCCTGGTCAGATTGTGGAGAGGACCGAGGCAGTGGCACAATTCCCAATGAAGAATGTCAGCCACTAAAAAATTAAGACTCTTTACATGATGCTGTGGACAGCTGAGAAGTCACCAAGTCTGGGGTTCAAGGGCAGTCTCCTGGGATGCCACAGGTATTCCCTGGAGAACAAGTGTCCTCACCAGGAACTGCCTACATCCAAGGAAACCCGAGTCTAACACCACTAACACTACCAGCACCAGGATGCTCTGAGCAGCAGAGAACCAAGAGTCTGAAGGGCCCCAGCCCAGCGGCTCTCGTTCTCCAACACCACCCTCACTTGGCATCTTCTTGGCAGCCACCCTGTTCCCAAGACCAATCTCACTTCTAGCACTAGGACGCCCCCATTTTTGGACTCAGCCATGGAGAGCCTTCTTTGGCCTGTTCCGGGGCCTGAGCACAATCTGGTGCAGGAGAAGCTTTCTACCTCCCTTCTTCCATTCCCGCACAAAAGGGCCTAGGAGTTGAGTATGGCAGAGAAGCCTCCCCAGGCCTAGGAGCCAGTGAGCGGCCAATGCAGTGACTAGCAGGAGAAATGGAAAATGAGATGTGTGAGAGACACCAGGACAGGAGGGAATGGGCCCTTCCTAAACATTCGGTAAATAATCCCTGACTATGTAAAAATGCCACGGGGCTATTTTGTTGGTCGTTGCTCTTACAATGACTGCCTTTTCTCCTGCAGTTTTGCAAAGTTACCAGCTGTAAGTGGCCGTTTATAAAGCTGTAGTGTATTCATTTAACTTGGAGGATACTGGACAACTGAATTTAGCAAATATTTACCATATACATGTCTGCTGTGGCCAGCACACTTCCTAAGATCCTCTGCCTGTCCCCAGAGCTTGGAAGCCCACCATGAACCTGAGTGTGCCCATTCAGAAGAGAATCTTAACACTCTTTGCAGATATTAATTAGCTTAAAGTTTTTCCTTACTGGTGATAATAACTTTTCATCAGAAAACTTGTTTGTCTAACTAAAAAGCTGAGGACAAAAACATGCAAAAAGGGAAACACATTTTTGACAAAGAAATCTCAGCTTCAAAAAAGTCAAAAAGTCAGTAGCTTTTACATCTAGAAATGATAAAATCTTCAAAATACTACAAACTGAAATGCTTTAAGCTGTCAACTCTGTGTCCAAACAGCGGTTCTTAAACCGGGGTCTAGAGACTGATGTTTTGCAGATGGATTTTAGAGAACCTGTAATGTGAATGAAAAAAGACTTTATTTTTACTAGACTCTAAAATTTAGCATAAACTTCAAGTATTGTAAATATTACTCAAAATATTATTCTGAGGAGGGGTTCAGCAGTTTCCAACTGCCTAAGGAGTCCATGACATGAAAAAGGTTAAAAAATCCTAATCTAAACTATTTTTACAGCTTCCAGCAAAGCTGGGTTACCTCCTGAATCATACGTTTTTTGAAATCTTTTTCTAAATCCACATCCCAAAATGCCCAATGCCAGAAACTGTGGAATAAATAACATCGATAAACAAGCAAAGCCCTGAGCATCCAAGACTGGTGTTAATGCAGCAACTACTACAGATAATCTAAAAGAGATGGGCCATGAGGGATGCTTTAAAGTCACCATGACCTCCCCAAAGCCTCACTCCAATGTCAGAATGCACTATGGAGCTGATCAGAAATTATTCATGACTATGCCAAGAAAACCCCAAATGGTGGCAGGTCCATTGATATCCCAAATGCTGTTCCAGTGTATCAGGAGAACTAGGGCCTCTGGTATAAGGGCTGCTCACCCTCCTGCAGCTCCACCTGTACCATGGGCAGGGAACGGACCCTGGTAGAACTCCAGCCACCAGCATGACCACTGGAGCAAACTGTTCCCATCTGCCCATTCCATGGGGCAAGTCTTCATATGCTTGGGGTCTCAGGCATCCCCCTACCTCCCCAACAGATTTGGTTTGAGATGGTATTGCTGAGTGTGGCTGCTGCACATGCTACATGATAAAATTGTCTCAGCAGACAGACTCAGGGTAACTGGGGACCCTCAAACCTGTCAGTGAGTTAGGGTAATGTCAATCTCAAACATGGGAAGACTTTCTCCAGCAGAATGGGTGGATGAGAACAATTTATTCCAATGACCTTGAAGATGGCTGAAGTAGGCACCATGGAGTGCTTAGAGCTTGGTCAGGCATTGAAGATGACAAGGTCATCCACTGCATCCCAGGCCACTGCCGATGGTCTTGACTTGGTGCAACTCTGCCTCACTTAAATCCTATTCACCCACAAGTTATGACATCATCCCATGATGTACAAAGGGCAAACAACTATCCTGGTATCTGCTTTCCAAAAACCTGCCAAAAACTCATCGAGACTGACGAGGAGGCCACAGGAATCCATGAAACAAGACCAAGTGCAGTCCAGTCATGAGATTCAGCAGTGATGCAATCAGAAGACAAAAGGGGGCAAAGAAGAGAAAGAAACTAGATTTTAGACAACTTGTAAATACCAACTTCACTTCAAATACTCTGATCATGAAATTCTTGTCTCACACGCTTACTACAAAGAAACTGAGCTTATCAATTCTGACATTATCGTGAGAAGGAAGGCCCAACGTGAGAAAGAAATTGGAGGGCATGGAAGCACGGCTCACTGACTGGGCAAAAACTGGAGCTGTCTTTATCCTCCCTCTAAAGGCAGCCAGAACTCTAATTTCATGAGACATTTGGTCAGCTGGCCTTGTAGTTCATCATCCTAGATTTGCAAAAACATCACAATGAAAATAATCGCAACAGACAGACCAGCATCTGTGGCAGACAAAGGCTCTCCCAATAAAATCACTGTGTCCTCTGATACCTGGTGACTCTAATGCAAAAGCAGGTTACAGGTGAAGATGGTGAAAAACATGATTTAGCAATAAGGAATATGAGAGGCCCCAAACTGTGTAAACACCAAATAATTGTGTGACATGTTACTGGGTGGTCTCACACCTCTCTAGCCTGAATACTTTTTCTTCAGGAAGAGTCAGGAGGTACTGACCTGGAGAGCTCCAAACAACAGGACGAAAGAAAGGAATTCAATTTTATAGGATACAACATGTTACTGATGTGGGAGTCATTGCTAAATCAGCTGTGAAGGCAGAAAACCAACTTCTTGGCACAAAGAGTAAAATAAATAGAAATCTTGAAAAATAAAAATGGGGAAGCTGTATAGTGCACTATTAAAAACAAGTGTGACCTGTTTAGACAAATTATAACAATGAAAAAAGATAAATGGATGGAGGAAAAAAGGCCACAGAACTAATAATGTCACTTGGATGACAAATGCAAACCAATCATCATGACATAAGGAGAAGAAAATGTCTATTTTTTTTAACTCTCACAAGGATACAGGTTTGCATGTATATCCATCTCGGGAAAACAGAAATGATACAATGGACAAAAAAATAAACAGAAGATCTGTGCTGGAAGGGCACAGAAGGGTCAGTTTTCAAGGTACCTAAAAGAAGGGAAGACACCAAAGGAGAGGAAAACATCTTAAACCTTATTTGTTTTTTGAAATGGTAACTGAGAACCTACCAGTAACTACTAACCACACACCTCCATATACATCAACCATGTGGGCATCTTTGATAAATGGATTAGTAGGAAACAGGGAGCCACAGCAAATCATATCTGTGCATCCACGAAAGCACTGAGTTTGGGAGAGTGGATTTAAAGCTTCTCCTCCAGCAGAATTCACTGGAAGACAGAAGAGTCATTCTTGCTCCATGGGCCTATGGCCATGAACATTAAGCAAGGCATAAAAAAGGGACATGCACTCATCAAAAGCCATCGATCCCCACCGTGCAAAATGGCAGCATCCTCTAATTGGTGGCAAAGCTCTGGGGATGCTCCTGATGTGGATTTCCTTGACCTGATCTCATCATATAAGGGTTTGGCCCAACTGTCCACACAGGAAAACCAATGGGAAGAATCCATTTTATCTAGACTACTGTGTGCAACTGGATAGAGAACCTGTAGAGTTCATTTATCATATGTGAGCATGCGCACGCACACGCACCACGCACAAGCACACACGCAGTGTTTGCTGTTCATCCTCCGTTTTCAAAGAGGACCAATAACTTCACGGGGTGATGCAAGTGAATTGGATTTCAATGAGGCAGAGATGTGCAAAGTCCTCGGCCTCACTCTCTCTTCCAGAGTCATTAAAGTCCAGTGTCAAGACAAAAATGAAGTAGCCAGGGATGTGACTGATGGGTGACCTTGGCATCTTCACTGTCTGACCACGCTCCAAGTGCTCCACAGCACCTGCTTCAGTCACCAGCATGGCCACTGGAGCAAACTGCTCTCATCTGCCCATTCCATGGGCTAGGTCTTCATATACTTGGGGTCTCAGGTATCCCCCTACTTCCCCAACAAGTTTGGTTTGAGATAGTTTTGCCAGGTGTGGCTGCTGCACATGCTACAGCTTCTCGGAGCCAAACGTGAGGTTAGGTAAGAACCAAACAGGAGAAAAGACATGAACTAATTGCAGTCAGGCAATTACACCGGTCTTCTGATGACTCAAGATTCTCTTAGAAACAAAGGAACATTTTCAAACACTAATACTTTACTAGTTCTGTTCCATGACTAGGAATCACAGACAATTATAATTTTCCAAAAAAAAATGCTAAGTTGAGGATTACCCAGAAAGGTAATGGAGAGGCAGGTTGCAGGAGTGAGCAGGCTATGTCAGTGACATCATAAATAAGGAATTACACAAACTAAGTGCTCTCTAAGGCATCATCCAAGCAATGGGCAGCCCCCACAATGTGTAAGTCACACTGCAGGAAGGGAAGGAGGAGAATCCCGGGCAGGGAGGAAGGCCCCTAGAGGTGGAGGGAGCTCCACGGGGCCTCGGAGAACACAGACCAACGTCACCCACGACAGGCAGGCAGTGCATGAGCGAGCTGGCTTCTGTACTGCTGTGTGTTCCATCAGGAAGACACCAGGAAAAGAAAACACCAACAAAATAATTTCTCTGGCTATTTCCTTAATGTAAAAAGATGCCGAGTGATAAATGGAATGCAAGAATGGGTTACTGGTCTAATTATATTGTGTGGGAAAGAATTAAAAGCCATCCTAAAATACAAATGTATTTTAATGTAAAATACACTCAATGTAGATACAGCAACAAGAAAAAACAATTCTAATCTGAAGATAAGATCCCAAGACAGCAGAAAACATCAGAGCACAATCACCAGAAAGCCAATCTCTTCCATCCTCTCTGAGGCATCAGATCCCAGCCTTTTCAGATTTAAGTGAAACCGGTCCTTAGGAGCGGACGGGAGGCCACAGCGAAGCCTTCCTCTCTCAGAGCCTGTGCTCCCTCCTGCAGACATCTCCTCGAAGGGCCCAGAATCGTCTCTATGCCACATGAGGAGGGCACCCTGGAAGGACTTGGGATAGAGGCGAAACTAGAGAGAAAAATCAACTTATGAACATCTTATGAACATATGTTTAGCCAACTTTGTCAGTTGGACAGGAAATAAGTGAGATGAACATGGTCTGGCCTTACTGAGAGCGCTTAGTATGGCTAACTCTACTACTCACGCTGCAATCAGACCAACAGGCCTCTCTCTGAGCACCAACTAAGGCAAACTAAACTAAGCTAAAAAATAAACCAAGCTAAGAAGTGCGTAACTAGCCGGGCATAAACACAGTCACACAGACACAGCCTTGATATGATTTTACTATAAACATGAATGGCCTAAAGAAAAGCAATAGACTGACTGTCTCTCCTTGTGTCCATTTCATTGCCAGCCCCACCACTCGCCTCAACTACATGCCCAACCTTCTTCTGGTTTCTCTTTTCTCCTCTGATTTGGCACCAATTTTTGCCTTTTCTTTAACAAGCTGATGACCTAGCTGAGAGGGTGGATTTGGAGCCTCAGAGAGGCACCCAGTGAGAGCAGGAGGGACAGGAGAAGCTAGCAAGCCCCACCCCCTTTGTCAGGATGATGAGATGAGAGCTCCCAGGCAGCAAGTGGCAGAACCAACCTTCCTCCTTAATACAGAGGACAGTGGGCATGGAGAGAGGGCGCTCAAGGGGGCAAACGATCTTCCCATGGAAGCAAGCTAGATACATCTATTATTGTTCCCATTTCACAGATGAGGAAAGTGCTGAGAGACACGAGAAGTACTCTGTGCCACTGACCTCTCTGTGGCTGCTTTGGCAATGATCCCCAGAAAGGTGTGGTGGTACTCCACAAGGGTAGGGCGCATCAACATCTTTGCCCACCTCATCCCTGCCACACACTTCAGTGACCATCTCCTTCATTACCAACACAAGAGTGGGCAGCAGAGAGCACTTTAGTTCTCACATCCTGGGGACCAAGCACATCAACATTCGCAGGCTAGGCTGTGAAGCCCCCAATTCCTGAGTGAACCCCAGCAAGTTAAGGCACATTCAGGGCCTCTGAGGTGTGGTGTGGAGGACAAGAGGCAGAGCTGAACACAGAAGCCCAGTGCTGACTGCCCTCCCTAACTAGAGAAAGTGTACCTGTCCTCATCCCTGTCCCCCCGGCATCCTGCCACACATGGGGAGTGGGCTCCAGAGGGAAGAGGACAGGATGCACACCAGAAGAGAGAATTCCAGAGAACCAACCTGCTTCCCAACCTCTTTGGAGAGTCACTGCTATGAAACAAACAGCTCCTCACAACTCTATTTTCAACATCAATTAATGGCATTCAGCAGACATGTCTGTAACCACCACTAAATAAAGAAGCCACCCCCATCTCCCAATTCTCAGCAAAAACAAACAAAAAAAAACAATTTCAGCTATCATTTTAAAGCACTAGAGATATATTTCTTACCATTCACTTTTTAAAACTATTCAAATAATTTAGCAGGATGAACACTGGCCTTTATAAGCAGTAAATAAAGCAACCGGTTCTGGCCACCTTCCTGTTCTCAGGCCCAATGAGGTGTCTGTGACACACCAGGTCGTCATCATGGGGCTCTTACTGCCTCTCCCAGGCACAAGAGCCTGGGAGAGGGGCTGCAGTTGGAAATTTGCATGAAGCATCCCAGGAAGTAGGAGGCCCTCCCCAGCTGCCCACAGCAGACACTGGAGGTGCTGGTCAGCTCCTGTCTCAGGAGGCTCTTTGTGGAGAAAAGGGAGGATGGACAAAGACCTCCAGAATGGAGTCCTCCCAGTTGGCCAGGAAGGGCAGGGCTGGCCAGGATGCTCGCACTCTGCTCTGACATGGGTGAGCTGGCAGAGCAGCTAGGACTTGGCCAGTCTGGATTTCTACATGACAGGTGAGCCACTGTTTGCTTTACCACATTTTTATCCTTCTCTAGCCTTCCCTCATTATAATCTTACCTCAGTAATTACAATCTCTTAATCACCAATTAGCATGGTTAAGAAATGCCTTGTGGCCTCAGTTTGACATAAATAGAAAATAATGAAAGTATATGGTAGAAATGGAACCTATGAATTCTTCTTAGTCACTGCCCTAACCCTCTTTCAGATCACCTCTCCATTTTCATTATATCCTGTGCTGACAGCAATCATAAATTGTAATATCTGAAGCACATCCACCTCCTTGAGTCTCCACAGGGACAAGCTAAAGAAAAGTGACTGAGTTTGGAGTCTGCAGCTCCAGGCCTGACTGTTTCACCGGAAACTCCATGGGTCTGTCTGGGCCTCCCTATCCTCTGAAAAATGATAGAAGACAGAGGTCCTCCTTGCCAGCCCTAATTCCAGGGACTAAATCTGTCCTGTTGTTGGTCAAATCTCTTACCACACTCATTTTGCATGGCCCAAACATGACCAAAGTATCAGGAAGATCCCCTTTAAGACTGTTCCAAGGGAAAAGTAGACATCTAGGACCTGCTTGGATCCCAGGAATGCCACAAACGCAGGAACAGTCAGAGAGATGGAGGTTCTCTGGAAAAAGCTGTGTATCGACTAAAGTTTTGTGACCTGAGTCTTTTTTCCAATTTGCTCATTTCAGAGACCATGTCTACACCTGTGCTTCAACTCCAACAGCTCCCAACATTTTCATTTCTACGATCTTAGTTCTATCTCTCCAAGTAAACAATTACGATTTTTATGGGGAAAAAAAGTGGGGAGAAAGGAATGGAATTCTTCAGTAATGCAAAAAGTACATGTAAATAGTCATCCTCAAAAGAGGGATTATCTGTTTGAAAATATTCCATCTTTGGATGTGTTAAGTTAATCTTACTAGAATTCAGAAATGACCTGATACTGTCATTTGAGCTTTGGGCTTTCACATTTCACCCCACTAGTTTTAAAAATATGGAGAACAGGTATCACAACTGAGCCAGAGGAATTCCCCAAGTTCTCAGGTCCTGCCTGCACAACGCAGAAACAAAAGCCCTTTGCTGTTCAGTGATTTCAGTCCAACCTTGTGACCCCACTGGGGCAAAGACACTGGAGCGATTTGCTGTTTCCTTCTCCAGCTCGTTTTACTGATGAAGAAACTGAGACAAACAGAGTTCAGTGACTTGTCTGGGGTCACACCACTAGTCACTGTCTGAGGGTAGAAAGGCTTCCCAGTTCCAGGCCCAGAGCTCTATGCACTATGACATACACACATCTGTAACCATGTATGGTATGAGGAGTTAGTCCAACCTCAAATGGAGGGAAAGGGATAAAGCCTGTCCTTAAGAGTCTCTCCACACGTATTTCTGAGAGTTCTCAGAGGAGGGACTCTCCTACTCCCTCTGCACACCTGACATCAGGGTACAAGTAAACTCAGTCTCTCTGCTGAGGAAGGGGCTTTGTTTTTGGCAAAATGCAAAACAGAAATTCAGGTGAGAAAAAGTTAAAGAGCCAAGAGAGGACGCTATGAGTTTGCTTCTAGCGATAACATGCATTCAAGGAAACAATGAAACAGCGACCAAACCCACCAAACCAAACTCTGAAGTAGTAAAACAAATGAGTTGTTGGGATTAGGCTTCGTGATTTGCTTCCCACGTTACTGTCCCAATTAGTACCCATTTTAATCCACTTTTAAATAAGCCTAAGGTGAGGAAAGGCAAGAAACCGTCTGGTGAGTGCTTTGTCTAGAGAACTCCTAGATGAGTGACTCTAGCCAGCCATGCAGGCTGGCATCTTCCCTTCAAAGCTTAGGTTCTGAGAGCGGCCTAAAGCATGGAGGGGCAAAGCCAGTTTGGGTCAGAAGTGGAATCTGATCCCATGCCTTGAAGGTCAACAGTCCAGCCATCAAGCCAGCAAGAGCCAGGAGAAAAGAACATACAATTTACAAATGGAACTCATTAAGCCACATGAATTTAGAATCGGATGATCCCTCAATAAAAGTCACAAATGTAACCTTCCCAAGATGGTCAGTGCAATTCTGCAATTCAGATAAAGGGGGGCGGGGGGGGGGGGTTGGTGTTGATTGCTGTTAGTCTAACAAAACTGCCCATGAGCTATTACACATCCCCCCAAGGGTCACTGAACTCCCTCATGGTCAGATACAAGATGAGAAGGCATCAAAAGGGGCCATAACATGCACTGCATTACATAGAGTGCCCACATCAGTGATGCCTCAGAGTCAATGAAATAGCTAATTAACACACAACAAAGAGATTGGCTCATTGTGTTTAAACTATATATTCATAATTTATTTGAATTTTGTATAGATGAGTTTATATTAAACTTAAATGCAAAAGAACTGATGTAAAAATGATAAGTGCATTTTAAATTACCGGGGGCTCCAATGGTCTACTCAATTTGGGGAGCTCAAGGCACAGTATGCCATGGGAAGCTGCCAAACTGGAAAAGTATCAACTATCTTTATAAAAGCCAAGCTGGCCAGAAGGGTGACAACTGTGGCAACAACGTGGGAAACCTAGAGACACCAACAACTCAACAAGACCAAAATGAAAGTCATTCCTCCCTTCCCCAGCCCAGCCCTCTTCTTTCAAGACACAGCCATTTCTCACCTCCACGACCAAGATAACCTCCTCACTCAAGTCCTTCCGCCAAGTCTCTCTCCACTCCACATAGCTGCCAGCAGACCGAGTCTGTGTCCTCTTCCAGTTGGTCAGTCAACAAGCACTGATTAAGGCCACACTAAGTTCCAGCCCCGGGCCGAGCAACAGCAACAGAAAGAAGGGCAGAAAACAGTCCCTTTCCTCAAGGTGTGCTGAGTTGACCCTGAGAGACTACACACCAGCAGCTGTGTACCAACAAGATGATCTCACATGGCACAATGTGCTAAGATCAGGGAGAACTAGCAAAGGACCCCCTCAACTCTAGAATCACACATAAGTTGCTCTGTCTAGCTCTTGGAAGCCTTCACAACTTGGTCACCCAAACTGGCCTTCTCTCTGTTCCTTACACAAGGTGTCTCATCTCCCATCGCTAATGCCTTTGTACTAGCCATGTCCCCTTCAAGGAAGAGCCTGCCTGCCCACCTCCTCCTAGCAGAATCCCTCTCTTTCTTCAGGATGAAGCTCAAGTTTCAGCATCACAGTGTTAACCTCCCAAATGTGGTCAAAACCAGATTGAACTGGGACATGTTTAAGAAAATAAGTGAAAATACCATACAACCTAGATCATGTTCACTTGTGCTTTTCAAAGTCACTCTGCCTGCAGGTTCCATTTGGTGTAATGGACTGGCCACAAAGCTGGCTCAATAACTATCTCTGGCCACACCTGGGGCACTGGTAGAGGCCACTCCCTGTACCAACCAGTCTGGTCCCTATACCTTCATTTCTCTATGTCCATGCTCTCTCCTCCGTTGGCATGAAAGTTGCTGGAGTCGGAATGGTTTTCCTCTTTGTATCTGTACTGCCAGAGCCAAGGCACTCAAGGCACTCAATACAAGACTGTTGATCAACTCAGTCTAGCTAACTAGTCTGGAGTAGATCCCTGTCTTATTCTCCCTATCATCATTTCTGATCTGTAAATGGTAGCGGTTCTTAAGTTCTCATTACTCTTTACTTTTTGTGGATAAGGAGGTTTTCAAAAACTACACACTCTCTTTCATTACAGGCCTTACCCACTTCAAACCTCAGTGCCCAGGAACATATTAGAGAAAAAAAACATGCCGGCTAGCTCCAATGGTGTTACGAACCCAACTCTTTTATTTTTATTCAATACTATCTTCGGAAATTTTTTAAAAGCCTATCATTTGGTACGAAATATCGTACCGATTATTATCAATCTCATTTATGAACTTTATGAATCTTGGAAAGGAATACAAATCCAATTAAATACATCTAACAACTATGGGCATTTACACCAAGCAATCAGAAGAACATGTTAATTTACTCTTTCTTGACAAACTTCTTCTTATATCCCTTAAATCTTTCCTCACAAAAAGAGCTAAGACAGTGCAAGGGCATTTGCTATGCAATTCCAGCTCTTTTCAGACCCTAGGAAGCTCATTCCAATCCACTTTCTGGCTGCTTGTAAAACAAAGAAACTCTTTCAGTAAAACCCTCGAGATCACTAACAAAATTAATTTTTCAAAGTACAAAATACTTTTGGCCACAGCACTCCTGCGGAAAGAAGACAGACCAATCTGTGAGAAGGAAGTTTGCAATTCTGGCTGGCAGCCAGTGAATGGCTAGACACAAGATGGAATCCTAACAGGAACCTGGGGCACTTTCCACCAAAGTGTCAAATGAATGGAAGAGAAAACAAATTTAAGGCCAAAAGGTTGGCTTGAAAATGAACTGAAACACCACTTTCTAACAATTTGCAGCATTCTTGGCTCACTGCATTCAAACTAGCTGAAATGTAAGATGTTCCTTAATACATATATCATGAAAAATTATCCTATATTGTTATTTCTTAAAACTAACAGTCCATTCCCTGTCACTGGCAGTAGGGTGTAGGGACAGGACAGACTGAACAGGTCATAGGGTCGTAGACTGAGAGGCTGAGTCAGCCTCCCAGGTTTTACAGATGAGGAAACTGAGGCCTAGGGAGCTGTAAAGTGACTTGCCCCAAGTCACACAGGTCAGAAGGAAGCATCTAGGCTGGGACCTGCCCCAAGGGCTTCAAGGCTCTTTCTCCTGGAACACAATTCCTCTCTCAATCTCTGGAGATTGTGGAAGAGATGAGAAAAACAAAAGACTAAACATGCCCTGAGAAGAAACTGAAATGCAATGAAAGCCCACTCCAAGGCCTCCTGCCTCCCCAGGCCCCTCCTCCCATGAGCACTCCTGCCTGCTCACTACTTCAAACAGGCTTGAATGACTTGTCTGGGGTCACTCAGCTAGTAACTGTCTGAAGCCAGATTTGAACTCAGGAAGATGAGGCTTCCTGAAGCCCGGCCAGGTGCTTATCCACTGAGCCACCTAGAAGTCACACTATACAAGGTACAAAATCCAAGCGTTTAAGTAATAATTTTAAAAAGCATGGCATTATAGTGCCATTAGCTAAAATATTTGCTCTTGTAAGGGTGACTATTTAAAGAAGACTTATTTTTAAAGTTGCCTGTACAGTTTTCAGACAAAGAAACCTACACTATCTATAGTTGTATGATAAAATGCTCTAAATCACTACAGACTAGAGAAACACAAATTAAAACAACTGAGGTACCATCCCACACCTATCACATTTGCTAATGACAAAAAAGGAAAATAATACATGTTGAAGGGAATGTGGGAGAACTGCGACACTAACACACTGTTTGTGAACTGATCCAACCATTCTGGAGAGCAATCTGGAACTGTGCCCACAATATCATTATTAGATCTATACCCCCAAAAATAAAAAAGATAAAAGGACTAATTTGTATAAAAATATTTATAGCAACTCTTTTTGTGATGGGTAAGAATTAGAAATTGAAGAGATACCCATCAATTAGGGAATGCCTGAACAAGTGGTGGTATATATGACTATAACAAAATATTGCTGTGCTGTAAGAAATGACAAGCAGAAAAACTTCAGGAAAACCTGGAAAGACTTACATGAAGGGATACAAAGGAAAGTGAACAGAAGCAGGAGAACACTGTACACAGTAACAGAAATACTGTACAATGATCAGCTGCGAATGGCTTAGTTATTCTCCGCAATACAATGGCTCAAGAGAATTCCAAAGGACTCGTGTGGAAAACTGCGCTCTGCTTCCAGAGAAAGAACTGACGGAATCCGAAAGCAGATCAAAGCATACTATTTTGCACTTTTTTTGTGGAGTTTGCTTGCACGAAATGATTAAAATGGAAATGCTTTACATGACTACATATGTATGTCTTAGACTGCTTCCTGTCTCAGGAAGGGAAGAGGGAGGGGAGGACAGAATTTGAAACTCAAAACTTTAAAAAAAATAGGTTAAAAATTATTTTTACATGTAATTGGGGAGAAAAGAGAATATTATTAAAAATAAATTCTTGTCTGCAGATGTTCTCATGGGAAGAAAACACACAGTACAAGAATCCAAATGACTAAAATGGGGCCTGATTACTCAGATCACCAAATAATTACTTGCTTCAACAAGAGAACAGTTTCATCTCTCAGTGCAACCTCTAGGAGTTGGCTATTTGATGAAAAACACAATCTGATGTGCAAAAGTTCCAGTCCACAGCGTGCGATGGTGAACAGGCACGAGGAAGACCTAAATCCAAGGTCTGCTTCATTCAAGTCATCCAGGCTGGCTTTGACCTTGAGTGAGAAGAGTAGCTTCTCAGGGCCCTGAGCAATTCTCTTAGATAAGTCAGCAGAGAGCTGCAGCTCCTCTACCACACTGGGAACTCCCTATTACTGCAGTGAAATCAGTGCTGCAGAAAACAAACTACTGGGACATCTGTGACAAGAATCAAGTCAGACTACCTGCTTCTGCAGATTTTACACGTGTTCACCACAAGATGATCAAGTGCACTGTCTTCCCCAGAGGCCCCGAATCAGTCTTGTCTGAGATCAAACAGCAGATTCCAGACAGAGGCTAACTTTCTTCCCTCCATGGCACTCTGGAGCCCTGTGTCATTTCAACAAGCTTCCCTGGAGACAGCAGACTCAGGAGATCTCTGGCAGGGCTTTTCTACAAACTGAAATAACTCCCTCTGGTCTTGTGGTGAAGAAGGTGGGCTTTTATCCACCCTACCTTACACTACGACTGCGCATGAAAACACTCAGAAAAAGCCTGAAGCGTTATCGGAACACAAGTAGGTTCAGAAGCACCCTTCTTTCTAAACCAGGCCATGAGAGTGAAATCATCACCGTTTTTGTCCAACCAAGCCAGGGCAGCACTACCGTTGGGCTAGGTCATCAGGTCGTAGCTTCTTTTTAACCTGTATTTAGTGAGAGAGTGACAGTTGTTACTGGGGAAGCAAATCAATGAGAAGTGCAACGACTGCCATTTTGGGTCCCTACCAGATAAAAGTTTCTTGAACTAAAACTATCTCTAAGACAAACCTGAAGAGGCCATTGGAGACAAGCCCGTCTGTAAAGTGACTTGAAGGCGAGCAGAAGCGTTCTTTCTCTGTTTTCTTAATTTCCCCTCTATTCTTCCCTTGCCCAAAGGCTGAGTCTCTCACAGTGCTCTCAGCTTTCAGAAGAATGGCATGGGTGTACAAAGTATCATACTAGAGTTAAGAAATTTAATAACATAATGTCACAGAGAACACTGGGTAGAAACCATGAATTTACATTGAGTAATCAATACCAAAAAACTGCAATATTCTAATTGCCTGAAATTAGGTGCTAAATAATTGTCCTAGCTATATATACACAAGTCAATATATAACATTCAAAAATCGAAGGTCTGAGTCAATGACCTGAGCCAATGAGAAAAGTTTACAATAAAGTCTTAAACTGTATGGTGTGAAATGTTGCTATAATGGAAAATGTATTTGGTTAAACTAGATTTGGCTAAATGCATATGAGTGCCATCCCTCAAGAGAATTCATTTGGTAGATTAGATGTCTACCCACACAGGCCATCATTCAAAACATTTGGACAATTACTTTTCAAAGCCATTTTATAATCCATGGAAGTGTATTACTCAGCTCATACACCACAAGATTCACTGTTTTTTGGCTCCCAATGACTATGGGCCAGCTCCAAAAATTCAAACCTGCCCTTGGCTGCTCCTGCAAGTTATTTCCAAAAATCGCTACTTCAACAGGAAAGGGGAAAGAAATTTCAAAAATACTAGCAACGACAGTTTTGAGTAAGTATGTAACTTTTCAAGATGCTGCCTTCACTACAGGATAAAAAAAAGACAAAAAAAATTTAGATTTTAAAAATGTGTCTTTCCCACAACTATCAGACTGGCTAAAATGATAAAAGGGGAAAAAAACAAATGTTGAAGGAGATGTGGACAGATTGGGACATTAACATAGCACTGGTGAAACTGTGGCTCAACCATTTGAGGGCAATCTGAAGTGATGCCCAAAGAGTTACTTAACTGTCTCTGCTCTCCGATCCACTATTAGGTCTGTTTCCCCCAGGTAATAAGGGAAAAAGAAAAAGAACCTCTTTGTTCTAAACTACTTAGAGCAGCTCTCTTTGTGGTGGCAAAGAACTGGAAACTTAGGGGCTGCCTGTCCATGTGGCAATGGCTGAACAAATTGTGCTATGTGACTGCGCTGGAAGAAATGATACGCATGGTAAGACTGGCATGAAATAAGGAAGAATGACAAGAGAACAGTGGATACAGTAACAGCAAACCTGTCTGACGCATGCCAAGCACTATCGATATTCAAATCCACCTCCAGAGAAAAGGACTGATGATAAACACAAGGATGGTTTGGTTTGGTTTTTGGGGGTGTGTGTGGGTGTGTGTTTGTGTGTGCCTTTAGTTTGGGCTGGGGAAAGAGGAAGATGTAACAAAAAAAATTAAGTTAAATTTTCCAGAAAGTGTTTCTGAAAAATGAGGGTTTTTTATCAGGCAATTTTCCTCTAGAGGATCCACTGGCCTGTGATTACGCATACACTCAACCAATACCTCAATCCAACAATTATACGGCTTTTTATGGGAGAAACAAGTAGGCCTGTATTAAAATCTGTAATTATGAAGTGACCGAGTCAAACATGACAGATATAACGTGAAGGTCAGTCAGCCTCGAACGCAGCACCCATCTCTCTTGTAGAAGAGAGAACAAAGCAGGGCTGCTCTTCCCTCTTCAAAGGATCTAAGACAAAAGTGGACTGTCCTTTACTCTCCAAAGTACTAAAATCTCTCACCCCCACCACACCAACTGCCTACTCACATTTGGGAGAACAAACAACCTAGAGAACAGACTATGTAATCACAGCGTGTGATATGAAGATCTTTTAAACATAATGTAACAGCTATTAATAACAATTCCAACTCACCATCATTCAGATAAATGGAAGCAGCTGCTGCTCTTGGAAACCCCAGCCGTGAATCAAAACCTGATGCTATTAAAGATCTCCAGCTAATTAGAAAGTCCAGCAAGGCTACAGTGTGCTCTGCTTTAAACTCTATGGAGGGAGAAGGGAGTGAAAAACTCCTGAATTTCAGACTGAGTTGAAAAACCACCGTCATCTTTCAGTAACCATTTTAAAGGACACAGATTTTTCTTCTGTAAAACAGATCAAAGAAATATCTGACACTTTCCTCAAAACACTGAACCATGGAATTGGGGGAGGCAGACTGTCACATGAAGTAAACAGAGGCAGTTGGGCTCCAAGTCAGAAGCACAGCCTCAGACCAAATTCGATTCTAAAGGGCCGGCCCTGAGACCCACGAGAGGCCGACAGCCACCAACACAAAGACATAAGGAAATGGATTGGCCAAAGGCCCCCAGCAGACCAGTGGGAAAGAAAGGGAAGCCAAGCAGGGGTTTCCTGATATGCTCCTAAGCACTGCAAATTCTTTCAGGAATCATTAACTGTGGCCTGAAGTATGTGTTTCCTATGGGCAAGGCACTAAGAAAGGCAGACACACATGAGCAGGACACATCTTGTCCCACCCTTATCAGTCAGGGTCTCCACAAACGTGTCTTTGACACCTTCACATCAACTCTGACTCACACCTCCTAACAGCCTAACCTCTGTCCCTGTGAGGCAAGGCCCAGAAGCAGTCAGTCACTCATCTCCATCCAGCCTTTGCTCCCAACTTTTCAGCCTGAGGAATGGGTTGTCTCCCCTCTAGACTATAAAGTCCTGGGGGGCAGGGGCTGTTTTTAGACTCTTTTTGTATCCCTGTGCCTGGCATACAGTAGGCACTTAATAAATGTTTGCTACTAACAGAACAGAGGCAAGGTAGTCTTCAGAAGTTGACAGCAGCTTGGGATGGGACTGAAAAAACCTCTTGCAGAGGGTGAAGCCTTGAGGGAAACTGAGGCTGATGTAAAGAGGCAGCCTATGGAAAGACTCCATGTTAGCAAGGAGGCCAAGCGCTGGATCACAGAGTACATGGAAACACAGGAAAGAGTCCGGTAGAGAAGGGCTCTAAATGCCAGAGAGGAATTTGAGCGAATCTCTGCGGTTTCCAGAGTTTTGGCTGCAATTTGGAAGATGCAAGAGACTAGAGCCAGGAAGACCAATTATGGAATTTCCACAACAGTCCAGGTGAGAGGCCAGAAGGGTCTGAACTGAGACAGTGGCAATGCTGTAGAGTAAGGAGGGTGCAGAGATAGACCAGGAGGAGGGGGGAGGGTGCTGAGATAGACCAGGAGGGGGGAGGGTGCTGAGATAGACCAGGAGGAGGGGGGAGGGTGCTGAGATGGATCAGAATGGGGGAGGGTGCTCAGATAGACCAGGAGGAAGGGGGAGGGTGCTCAGATAAACCAGGAGGAGGGGGGAAGGGTGCTGAGATAGATCAGAAGGGGGGAGGGTGTTGAGATAGACCAGGAGGAGGGGGGAGGGTGCTCAGATAAACCAGGAGGAGGGGGGAAGGGTGCTGAGATAGATCAGAAGGGGGGAGGGTGTTGAGATAGACCAGGAGGAGGGGGGAGGGTGCTGAGATAGACCAGGAGGGGGCAGGGTGCTGAGATAAGACCAGGAGGAGGGGGGGGGTGCTTAGATAGACCAGGAGGGGGCAGGGTGCTGAGATAAGACCAGGAGGAGGGGGGAGGGTGCTGAAATGGATCAAAGCGATCCAACTGTTCAAAACCTTGATGTTCTTGTCCAACTAAAAGAATAGGGCATAGTGGCTCAACCTGAGTTTTCACCAGTACAGGGAACTTCTGTAGGACGAAACCCCTACTAGGAGCCTTCTACCTTAGACAGCTGCCCAGAATCACACAGCCAGCATGGGCCAACGAAGACTCAAAAGAATCCATGTCTTTCTGCCTTCAAGGTCAATTCTCTGTCCACTGAGTAGTGCTGCCTCTCACCCAATTAGACAAACAATACAATTTCATTCATAACACAACACAAGGCTGCTTCTAGAACCCGAAGATAACGGCATGTTTCTGTTCAGTTTACGCACAGCATTCTCTACACACCTCCTACTATTGTGCCAGGCTTTACAACGAGTATCTCATTCAATCCATACCCGCTTGGAAGGTGCCATTACTACCCCCATTTTACAGAGGAGGAAACTGAGGCAAACAGGATGACTTGCCCAGGGTCGCACAGCTAGTATGTGTTTGAACTCAGGTCCTCCTGACTTCAGGCAGATTTAGTTGTAGCAAAAGGCCATCTGTTTACAAGACTGGAACTTCAGAAAAATAAAGGCCCCAGAGTAATTGGGACTCTTTGTGCAGGTGACCTGACTGCCTGTAGGCTCAAGCTTCCCAAGTAAACAAGAAACAGCAAAGAAATCCAAAGAAAAGAGGTGTGGAAAAGTGCTGTTCCCTTCCCCAAACCTTTCTCTCATCAGGAGCTCCTCTGGTCATAGCCCTCTCTGAGTGGAAACCAGTCAGCATGGGAAGGAGAGAGGCCCAACAGCTGAGGGGGTGCAGACTGAGAGGAGAGGCAGGAGTGTGTAGGCAAATGCTTCAGAAGCTCAAAACCCCACTGTGCACTCATAAAGCAGAGCACCCCTCATGGGGGCAGCTCTGGGGCAGCTGGGGAGTGAGTCTGCATCCCCCATTCATGGCACAGTGGCTCTGTATGAAGGGGCATGGGAAGGTGCCCATAAAGGAAACTCAGCTAAGTCAGGAAGGAGAGGCAGGTGGCCCTTGGCAGAATCCCCCAAAGAGCAGGCCCACTCTGGAGAGAAAAGGGGAGTAAACTACAGAGGCTTGGCGGGGACAAAGGGCTATAATCAATGAAGAAGCTTTTAGTCTGGGCCAGGTACCATACTCAGCAGGGGGTAAACAGAGGAAAAAGGCCTCCTGCCAAAGGTGGCCCTTCAGTCTTGAAGAGAACCTGGGATTCTAAAAGGCCCTAGTGAGAAGGCCCAGCTTCACAGGTAGGAGAGTCAACAAGAGGCAAGAGATGGAGCCTGAGGGCAAGACACATCAAGTGCCCAGGACTCCTGAGCACCACCTGATGGCTGACTGGACACAGAGTCTGGGAACAAAGCTTAGCAATGAGTGACAATAAGGACACCATGGGTGGAAAACCCTTGAAAGTAGCAGAAAGCCTTGGAGGTGAAAGTTCAGAAGGGGAGAAAGGTTGAGGGAGAAACATGTGGAGCTGGAGAGGCTTACAGGGCATGCAGCCCAAAGCAAAAGGGACTGCAAGAAACAAAGGTATCCACATGTCTCCCTATCTACATTTCAGGGCAACACAAAATCTGTGCAGAAAAATGACTGCGATAAACCATGACAACTTAAAATTTGTTCAAAATACTTTTCCCAAGGCAAGAAAGCACTGAACACTTGAGAGGTGTTTCTCACCTTCTCTCAATCTTCTCCTTCCCCGAGGGCACATTTGTACATACCTATTGCCCTATTTGCCAAAAACCTGGCAGAGGCCTCTGCACACAGAGTCCCAAGCATGCCTCTCTGGAGCACAGCCCACATGCCTGCCCACACTCCAAGTCTGCTGAGGTCTCTGTTCCACTGTAATTCGTTTGTTACTACAGTAGGAAAATCCCTCAGATCGGGGAGTACTTCACTGTGAGCCCTTACATGCAGCGCTAGGCTGCAGAAAGCGTCCCTAGGATCATTTGGGCATTTCCCCTTCATTCACTAGGAGCAGAAGGGATTCTGGGATCAATGATACATGCAGGATGCCAGAGGACCAGGGTTCAAAACCCAGCTGAGCTCACAACCACCTGTCCAACCTGAGGTAAGTCACTTCAAGCCTCAGTTTCCTCTTCTTCAAAATAAAGGGGCAGGGGAAGATGTCCGATCAGGGTTTCCATGGCCCATGCAGCTCCAGACCCCTCAATTAGCAAGTGATCTAGCTTTTGTTAGCTTCTCTGTGAACTGCAGGCCCAACGGACACCCACCCCTCATTATTGTCTTCGCCCCATTGCACCTCTGGGAACGCTCCCCATCTGGAGCACCCTTCTCCACTTCTCTTCCCCCCACCATTGAACCTCCCAAGGTGACCTCCCAGACCCAGTCACTGCCAAACTTCTTCCAAGAGTAGTCTCTGCTACTTTTCCCTCCAGCCTTTTACAATTGGCTGTGCCTTCAATGCTTCAGTCTGCTCAACAGGATCACCAATGCCTTCCCTTCAGATCCTGTGTGAGCTCTGCACCAAAAGCTGGGCTCTGTTCTCAACTCTCCCCCCAGCCCAATCAAAGACAAACTTTCTCCTCCAACTCTCTTCAACAGACAGAGCATCCACTCTGATGGCTTCAACCACCACTTCCATGTAGATGGCTCCCCAAACTGGGTGTCCAGTCCTGCATTTTGGGTGCTTGCAGCATCTTCTACCTGGCATACCACAAACTCACTAAGTTCCAACCAAAACCCAACCTCTTTACCAGGAAAAAAAATCTTCCTTCTGACTTCTCTCTTTCTCTTAACAAAATATTTATCACTACTACTAGACCTATGCCCCAAAGACATTTTTAAAAAGAGGAAGAAGACTCATCCAAACAAAAATATAGCAGCTTTTCGAATTAGCAAAGAAACTGGATAACTTATGGTCTGGGACATGGAATACTATTATGGATTAAGAAAAAGGGACACCCAGGAAGACTTGTATGAAAACAACAGGCATGTGTAAAAACAAACAACCTTTCTGGGCCTGAGAATTGTCACCAATTCAATGACAAATCAGATCAAGACTGATGATGAGGCGCACTTCCCATCTCCTGACAGGCAGGTGACAGACTCAAGATGCAGAATGAGACAGCCATTTTTGGACACGATCAATGCAGGATTCAGTTTTGTTTGACCACTCAGATTTCTTACAAGGCTTTTGTTTTTCTTCATTTTTTTTTCATGGGGAGGAAGGGAGAGAAGAAATGGTGGGGGGAAGAAAATCAATTTCTATGCATTAAAAAAATTTATTTTCTTAAGAAAAAAGGCTTTTATAAAACTCTACTGACTTCAAAAATATTCAGTTAATTTTTTTTAAACCAACATTAACTCTGTTAGGAAGTCCTGTCCTCTCCAAATCATCTTTAACTTTCTGTTCTCAGTCAGCATCCAAAATCAAACAGGACACAGTGAATTGGAGGGAGAAAAAAAAACCTTGTTAAATGCAAAAATGGAAAAAGTCAAACAAAGTGTTCAGTACTACCAAGTCTCTCTCTGGGATATCTGGCTCTTCTCCATTTCTGCCACAACCATCAGGTTCAAGTCTTCAGTTAGGGGTCCTTTATGACTCCCTCCATTATCCTACACACTTGACTACATTTACCTCTTAAAACAAGTGTGATCAGGTGTCTTCAGCCCAGACTCCTCAGCTAAGCATTCAAGCTCTCCGCCCACCCCCAGCCTGTTTTCCCCGCTGACGACACAGCCAACAGGGGGCATACGCCCTGCCCTCGTGCTGATTCCACCTGGCAGCCACCAGCTCAC
Organism: Notamacropus eugenii; assembly: GCF_028372415.1. Classification (NCBI taxonomy): domain Eukaryota; kingdom Metazoa; phylum Chordata; class Mammalia; order Diprotodontia; family Macropodidae; genus Notamacropus; species Notamacropus eugenii. The sequence continues at coordinate 538,845,674 of NC_092873.1, forward strand.
ACACCACCACTCGCTCCTTGGCGTTTTCCATGCTGTACAAGACTGAATGGGATGTCTCGACTCTAAGGAACCTAGGTACATTTTGGAACTACCACTGCCCCACTCCTGCCTTTTGTTTCATTTATTTATTTATTTTTGGTTTTCAGCATTCATTTTTTATAAGATTTAGAGTTCTAAATCCTTCTTCTTCTCCCTTGCCCAAGATGGCATGCAATCTGATATACACTATACATGTGTAGCCACGTTAAGTATAATTCCATATTCGTCATGTTGTGAAAGGACAGACCAAAAGGGAAAAACCAAAAAATTAGAAGTGAAAATGGTCTGCTTCGATGTGCATTCAGACTCCAGAGTTCTTTCTCTGGATGTGGAGAGCATTTTCACAATAAATGTTCCAGACTATCTTAGATCATCACACTGCTGAGGAGAACCAAGCCTACCCAAGTTGGTCATTGCGTGCACAACATTCCCCAGGTTCTGCTCGCTTCCCTCAGCATCACTTCATGGAAGTTTTTCTGGGAGTCTGCCTGCTATCATTTCTTATGGAACAACAGTATTCTGTTACATTCATATGCTACAACTTGCTCAGCCTTTCTCCAATAGACAAGCAGTCCCTCAATTTCCAATTCTTTGAACTGGCTTGCATTTGCAAAGGCTTTACATATATTACTTTAGGACTTTTAATTCAGCTGATCCCATTCTACAGATGGGGAAACTGAGGCACAAAAGTTAATTGACTTGCCCAGGGTCACAGAGCTAAGGTCTTCCTGATTCCAAGCCCTGCATTCTAACCACTGCACCACCTGTCTTTAAAATCCCTTGTTTTTATGCTCAAAGGGCTATAAAACTGTGCATACCCTTTGATCCAGCAATACCACTGCAAAGCCTATATTCCAAAGACATTCAAAAAAAGGGGAAAGGACCTATTTATACAAAAATATTTATTGCAGCTCCTTCTGTGGTGGCTAAGAATTGGAAATCAAAGGGATGCCCATGAACTGGGGAATGACTGAACAAGCTGTGAAATATGATTGTGATGGAATATTATTGTGCTTTAAGAAATGACAAGCAGGATGGTTTTAGAAAAACTGGAAAGACTTCCATGAACTGATGCACAGGAAGTGAACAGAACCAGGAGAACACTGTACACAGTAACAGAAATCTTATGCAGTGACCGACTTTGTTAGATTTGACTCTTCTCAGCAACGCTTCAATCCAAGAAAACCCCAAAGGACTCATGATGAAGAAGACTATTCTCCTCTACAGAGAAAGAGCTGAGACGCCCGAAGACACTGAAGCAGGCTGGTTTGCACTTTCTTTCATTTTCGTTCTTCCATTCGAGTCTTTTTGTACAAACTCACTAAAATGGAAATGTTTTACGTCATTTCACATGTATAACCTATACCGGATTGCTTACCATCTCAGGGAGTGGGGAGGAGAAGAAGGGAGGGATAAAATTTGGAACTCAAAATTTTAAATAAAAATGTTAAAAAACTGAAAATAAAATAAAATCCCTTGTTTTCCTTATGCCACTCATCATCCTCCTTCTACTGAGAGGGTGCTTGTTGGCTTTGGCATCAGGAGTCCACATTCAAACCCCATTTGTGCCCCTGCCTGAGTGGCCTTGGACAAGTCACTTCAGCCCTAAGCCTCAGTCTCCTAATCTGTAAAATGGCCTCTGAAGTGCCTTATAACTTGACATCAGTGGAACCACCTATCTTTTCTCCCTCCCTGCTAGATTTTAGGCTCCCTGAGAGCAGGGTCAACAGACTGTTTGTAGCTGGTGCACTTGAAGCATGATCTACACAGTGGGAAGGATGATGTCACAGACAAAGCCAAGCAGCAAGACTGCCTTGGGATGGCTAAGTATCCCTTTTACCCGTGCACTGGTGATTGCCCCCAACAGCTTCCCTGGGTCACTTGGCCAGACTCCGGACCTGGCCCTCTGGGCACAGTGGCCCCTCCAGCAGTCCCGGTGACTTCCTCTAAGTCACACTAGTCTTGTTCAGCACTTTCACTCTCCATGCAGCTGACCCTGAGAGGGATAGAGTGTTCCCATTGTACGCAGGAGTAAAATCGAGGCATGGGGCAGCAAACTGACTTGCCAAGATCCCAGCTGGAGGATGAAGGAAAGAGGTGCCATTTGATCAAAGCTCAGAGAATCCAGAGGGAGTCCCAAAAGAGGCAGCTTGGCTTGGAAAGATTATCAGGACTGGGACAGAAGACAAGCCCAACAAGTCTGGGATGGGGCACAATGGGCCAGATGGGGATAAGAGGCCAAGAGTGGCCTCTCTCACCAGCCTGGCCAGGGAGAAGTAAGCGCCCTTTAGGATTCAAGTGTCCTTTGGCCCAAGGATTTAGGAGAGAGGCCTGTCTGCTCTTCTACAACAGCAGGCTGGCTGTTCCTTTGGACCATGAATATTTCTGTTGCTACAGGTTTTTCAGAACCCTGAGAGTACTTCTTTAGTCATATGGTCCCATCCACCAGCAAAATGGTGTCCATCTAGTTTTCCCAGAAGACTAAGGTGCCTGGGACAGGAAGAGGCTTTTTAAAGGCCGTTCAGGATGGGTCAGAGACTAGCTCAAATATAGGCATCTCTACCCAAATGAATAACACTAAAGAAAAGAAAGGATGCAGAATTGTTTTCCCCTACTTCTATCTGGACTCACCCTTTGTAAAACGCAAGTACTCACCCCTGCCTCTAGAAGAAAAAATCCAGAAAGAATATCTTATGTCGGGAATCAGCCCAAAGCAGGGATTCAGTGAATGAGTGCAGAAGTTGGAAGAAACAACCCTCAAAAGTAGCAGTGTTCAAAGGATGACCCCCACCAAGCAGAGACCAATAGTTCTCTAAAGCTGCTTTCCTATTCGAAAAGGAGAGACAAGGTGGATGGATTGTGGAAAGATGTTCCTCCTGAGGACTCCAAGAGACTCTTTGCTCTTTCCCTTAATACAGATCACACTGATAAGAGAAAAGATGACTGCCCAAGGCATGAGGAGGTCACATGATTGAAGGCAGGAATCAGAAAAGGCTCCACTGCCACCAGACCTCAGAGAAGGATCTCATGGGGCATGTTCACATCTGGCAGACGGCCTCTGGCTCAAGGGGATCTGTGGGTGGGAAAGCAACATGGGATACTGAACACCCCAAGGCCTTTTTGTCCTGGTAAGTCTCTCCAACTCTGACCTATAACTCTCTAGTCCATTTCTGGAATGGCCATCAATGCTGCCAAAATGTGCGCAGTTACACAAGACCTTAGGGATCTTGTCTTACAGGGGGAACCCAACTGGTCCAAAGTCATTCCCAGGAGCTAATGTTAATGAGGAGCCTCTAATTCAAGGCTCCTGATTCTACATGTTCATGACACTGCTTTTCATTGGGGGTTTTCTGTGGTGATTCTGGATCAGATACTACGCTAAAAAAGAAATGTAAAAAAGACCTTCTAAATGGCCTTCCCATCAGGGATCAATAATTCTCCTTCACTGGAGACATACTCCAAAAATGCCTGACGATGTGATGGGTATCACAGGAAGAAAAAAACCACAAATATGTCACGATTTTTTTGGGAAGTACAATTATAATTGAAGAGTCACCATCACACCCAGGTGAGCAGACTAACGGATAACATTTTCCCCCAAAACCTGATGGCTTCAGTTTACTGTCCTTTAATTTTCACTAAACTTAGTACATCTTTCCCAAGTCTCCAATATGTATACATTTCTACATTTCTCTTTCAAGAGAGAAAATTCCACTCTGCTCCTACACATTACCCCAAGTGGTCTCCCTCCCACCCTAGGGAGGTTAGCATAATTATTAACCAAAATTTAACTGAAAGATGCCTTTAAGAAGGTAAATAATTCAATTAATTATTAATAGATTAATTTGGGAAAAAACTAACCACACAATCATTTTAAAGAAAAGATCTTTTATGAAGAAAGGATATATAAATTAAGGAATAGATTCAGCAGAAATTCATTTTCTCCTTTCATCCTCTGGAAACTAGCATAATCCTTTCTTAAGGCTTATGAAATTTGTGAATATCTCACAATATCTGGCCCAGTTACAATTCTTAATAGAAGATCTTTACATTTTGAAGTAAGAGCAATAATGTTAAAAAAAAAAAATAAGGCCTTAATTTACCTCTAATTAGCAAGATGACATCAGAATCATTCTCCATCTCCAACTGGGCCCCAAACCAAACCCTACAAACATATCAACAACCTCACAGTTTCATATTTATATAAAATTTAAAGGGGAAAAACCTCACATGTACAAATAACACTGAAATACTACTACCAAGATGAGGTTAATAAAAAGAACAGCACTGGCATCCCCCATAATCACACTACAAATTTTAGATCGTTACGTCTGACAAGGTGGATTTTAAGTCAGACAAGAAGAATGTATGTTTAATCTGATATATGGATTATATCAGCAACACTCACGTTGCAAAAATTCCATGCTCTACCTGGAAATACTTTCAGTCAAGAGAATTAAAGTCCACTTAGGAAAGCTTCATTGTGGTGCTATAAACATTAGCTCCAGAAGCCAGAGAGCGTATAAATTCTGTCACAGTAGAGAGAATGTACACATTTTACCTCATTCCAAGTGGACAATTATCTATGACAACTTGTGGCTCCCAGAAACCCCATCCCATAATTACCTCATTTACACAAAGCAAAGTCCAGCTCATCTGCACAGACACCTATGATATTTCAGTATAAAGGACAAACTTTATGGAAACTTGTGAGCTTAAATATGCAGAATTCTTACTTAAAGGACGACCCAGGCAGGGGACAGTCTAATGGGTTCATAAGGCAGATAAAATTATGTAATTATAAAAATCACAAAAACCTCTCAAAAGAGTAAAATGTCTTTTACAAAACTTTAAATCTATACATCTACTTATATATATAGATAGAACTTCACATTAATAATTAAAACCTTATTTATACAAGGAAATGTCATTGAGAAGACAAAGATTAAGCAAAAAATTTTTAAAGTTCTATTTCAGTTGAGAACCATAAATAAGAAAATTTTCACAAGGCTGCCAAGAGTGCCACGGCTCGATGATGGATGCCAGAGAGCCTGCTGACCTCCTAGAGAACGTCAGGCAGGCACAAACACATCCATGATTTTCAATCACTGGGCACTTTAATAAATAAAGGTAGATGACCGGTTTTTAATTGGTTTAAGTGTCTTATCTTCATCAGAAAACATACAAAACCAGTGTTTGAACATTCTTTCCTCCTTCAGAGACTCAGCACATATCAAAATGAGGTCAGCTACATGGATTTTCCTTTCAGACTACATGCTATGAGTATTTCAAGATATTATTTTTCATGGGAATAAGAGCGGAAAGAGGAGAGGAATTCGGTGTGATCACCAAGATAAAGCTCTCCTCCTAGGAGGCTCTAATGGAAACCCTACAGCCTAGGTGGATGGGAGGGATGACAAAGCAAGCAGAATTCATGGTTACCATGGTTACACATACTCTTTGTTGTGTTTCAATGCCACATGATCTGACTCAAAGTAATACACGTCAGGTTCCTCCTCGTCCTCCTCAGGGGCTCGCAGGGCAGCATTCTCTTTGGCAGGCACCACATACCCAGGAGGGAGCCTGGCCTCTGGGGGTGGCAATCCAGGGTCACAGCTCGTCCCCTTTCCAGTCTGAGAAGCATCCTCAGAGTCTGTGGGAGAACCGTTGACATTAACACTAACAGTGACATTCTTTTCTGCTGGACTAAGATGGTTCTCCTCCATTTGTCCATTTTCTCTATAAGGAGAGTTATTTTTTGTGGGACTACCTTTGCTTGGGGCAGCCCTCCGGGGTGAAGTTCTCAAGGTGTAGCGGTGCTCTTGGGGTTCAGACAAAGAGGTCATTGGAGCAGGAACACAGTCCAGGACAGAAGTGGGAGCAGGCTCTCCTGAGAGGGGAGCCCTGGCATGACTAGCCCCGCCCGCGCTGCTGGAGTTCTCGTGACACAGTTGCTCGCGGGAGGCGCTATCTCCTACCACATCGACTTCCTCCTCAGAATCCCTTAAAGACGGCTGAATTTCAGGAAAGGGCACTGGAGCTGGCTCAGGAGTCAGCTCCTTTGTGGGCTCCTGGCCCAAGCAGGCAGCTCCTACGCTGTGGTCCTCCAACTTGACCTGCACTTGTGAATTTGTGCAAGGCACATTATGGTCTACAATGCTCTCTCCTTTCCTACTCTCCAGCAAACAGGAGGAATGGGCATCTGAATCCCCATTTTCAGCTAGCGACTGGTCCTGCAGCAGACAGGAACCAGGACTGTTCTGTTTGGGGCTCCCGTCAAGCTGATGGTCATCACAGTGCGCAAGAGCAGAGTCACTGTCACCAAGGCCATTCAAAGCCCGAAAGCCTGCAATCTCTTCCTCTACAGAAGGGTTTGGGGAGCCTTCACCACTGGCATTCACCTTTTTAATTTCCCTTTTCTCACAATCATCCAGTAGAAGGCATCGACAAGCTCGTTTAGCCCCTTGGGAATCAGCACCATTGTCCACTGTGGAGCGCTGCCGCTCGGGTGAGCCCTCCTTATCGGCTTTGGTAGGGGACTCTTCCTCTGAGCTGCTCAGGGCCTCAGAGCGGAGAGTGCGCTTCAGTCGCTTGAAGATAGGGGAAGCTGCTTCGGCGGGCCTCCTCTCACAGTTTTCCACAGCGTGTCTCTCAGCATTATCCTTTTCTGAAGAAGAAAGTCCTCTTTTCCTCGGGCTTACCCACAGCTCTCGAGTACCTGACGGTCTTGGGTCAGCGACTCTGGTGCTGCTGGCCCCTTTCTGAGTTTGCACAGACTCTGGTCTCTTCTTTGGTGATCTTGAGCGCACTTGACAATGGGGAGATCCTTCTTCAGGGTGAGCAATACTGCGATTCCTTAAAGTTCTACCACAAAAAGTTTCATCCAAGCCGTTTAACCCCACTGTTGATCTTGTGACACGAGTAGATCGAGAAGCAGCCATACTATGGCAAATCCCTACATTACGGTCATCCTGATCCACTCATTGGGCAACCTTCAAAAACGTAAACAGAATAATGAGAAAAAGGTCATAGTTAATATATCCACAAAGATCATATTTAAAGTTCTAACTTTTTAATGGAAGTTCAACTAGCATTAAATTATCAGAAAAACCCCTCAGCATTTCCAAGGAGATCTACACAGGCACTACACTGATAAGTGTTCCCCAAAAAGTTGTTGAGGCTTTTTAATGATAAAGTTTGACATTACTCCAGACTAGTTTTACCATCATCTTGAGCTTATACAATAAATTTTGTTCTTCTAAAATTTCTGAAATCAGTTTTCATCTGTCCTCATATTCCTGGTAGGTAGGTACGGGGAGTTTGCTCTTTTCAATTCTCCCTTACTAAAAATGAGTTACAAGTCAAACCCTACTACAACAAACTCCCATGCAACATCTAAAATAGGGTTCTTTCCAGTGGAATTTTGTTGCGATGAAGGGGTTTGAAATCACATTCCTAGCCTACAGTGGTTAGACACAGAAATGTAAGTTCTGCCTCTGCAATGGGATAGAAAATCAGTAAGTAAGTTGTCCAAAGAGAGTGAAGAGAAACTCCCTGAAGCAGTCTGATTTCAAGTTACAATAAAAACATCCGCTCTCTGTCCCTTTCCTATCTTAACTTCTTGGATCTCTGGGGTGCCAAGGTTGTTCTGGTTTGGGCCAGGGTTTGGTTCAGTCCTGCTTTTCCTGGGAGGGGCACCGGGACATTTGAGGGAGGCAGTGGCAGAAGCCAATGTCTGGAGGGTCTGTCTAGGACCACTGCCCCATGGGATATAACAGCTCACCCTACCCTTTCTTCTGTAAGATTTTTACATGGTGCTACTGCAGAGGGCAAGCTCCCCTTCCCCTACAAAGTAACTTTCAATGACTGACCAAAGAAGGACTGTGGCAAAACTGCCCCTGGAGCCCAAATGAACCAAGGATCAATCAATCAACATTTATTAAGGACCTACTATAGACCAGGCACTATGCTAAGTGCTAAGTTGTTCTGTGATGCAAATGGAATCCCAGAAGAGCCCTGATAAAGGCACACACGAAGGTTTTTAACTTTTTGTCATAAAGTATGGTTTGCATTTTTCATTAACGTTTTCTCTGTATTGGAAATACAGAAGCATCGCTCTCCTGTCAGAAATGTCAGCACTTCTGTTCATTACAGAGAAGCTCACTGTAAACAGACCGTAGTCACTGTTCCCTTACATAGGACACAGAAACAGATGGTAAATAAGGTAGACCTTTCATTGCTGTGGTGTTTATTATAATGGCATCCGACCTGCAGTTCTCTTTTAATGTCTGGACAGGTGATGGCAAAATTATGATCTATTTTTTTTCCCATTCAAAACCCTAACAGTAAATTTCAGCTTCATCAAACATAAACCAGAAATTTCTTTTCATCTTTTCAAAGAAGGGGGGGAAGGAGGAAATGGAGAACAACATTCAAAACAAGATCATATTCTTCATAAGTCCATGGATGAGACACTTTGATCTGAAAGTGACAGATATTAGAAAATATTAAAAGAAAGAAGATACAAAGGAAATATAGCATTGAATGTAAGCTTCAGCTACAGAATTATTATTCACAAATTATTATTCACAAATTAATATTCACAAAAACACGGACACTTCTATACTGTTCAAACACTCCTTGCTGTAATTCTGCAAAGTCATACAAGAGTAGCTAGCTCATTCCTTACATTTTTAAACTAATGCTAACACATGTCAAAGATCCAAATGATCCTAGGCTTCAAATTATAGATTTCAACAAAGGACTGCCTTGCCAACCATCTGAGCTAGAAAGAATTTCTACGGTCACACTGCCTCGGAGGTACAATATTCCAGATGAGAAAAACTGATCACTAGGAGTCCAAATACAGGTAAGCTTCTAACCTGAATTCTAGATCCCAATTCAGATGACATTCTGACCCAAATTCTGCTAGACTCTGAGGTAAGGCATTTTTATTTCTTAACCAGTCCAAATTCAGGAATACATCTAAATATTAGATACTATGTACCATAGTCCTTCTTGGTCACTATTTACTAACACTGACTCAAAGAAAGATTTTAAACTAAATACTGTCCTCCAAAGGCTAAAAATGCTCCTATTCTCATTAACTAGAAGGAACTCTAAGTGTTCTCCAAACACGGAAACAATACCTCGTTAGTACTTGGACAGTCAACAAACTGTCCCACTCTACATTCTTTTGCCTTATCACAAGGCTTCCTTCAATCTGGGTTTCATTCAGATTTTAGATCTCAGTCATGTGTTGACTGCTATTAAAGAGGCTACAATAAAGTCAGGATGTGACAGGCTAACAAGTGTGTCCATCAGGGCCAGAAGAGGTCTCCACTGAAACATCTATGCCAACCACATGTAAATTGTGCACCAAAGATCTAAGAGTTAGCTTGTAGTTAACAAAATATTTTAACAATATCCCTCCAGTTAATTCTTCTTTCACTTTCACTCTCCTGACCTCACCAAAAACACATGGATAAGGAACGTAAGGTCACATCTACATTCCATGGTGGCAAGGGCCAAGTGCAAACATCTCAATCTCCCAAGGGTCTAAGCTCCATCCTTCACCACTCAGGATGGGCAGGCTAGGTAGAAGAGCTGGCAAAGTTCTTGTGAGGACTGAGAAACATCTGGCATTAAGGGACAGGATGGGTCAAGCTCAGCCCAACTTCCAAGAATAAGGAAAGAGCACTGGGGCAGAAGGCTGACCATGCTCTTACAGGAAGACCAGTATCCCTAAGGAACTAGAAATACTAAAGCACCAGGCTACAGAGGACCATTACCTGGCAAAGGAAACACAGGACAGATTCAGACTGAAGCTCTTTGCTGGTAAAACCAAGGGAAGCATATCTGACACAGAGACAACTCCCAAATTTCCGCCTTGCGGAACACATGGGACACATCTCACCCGAGAATTAGCCTGTGAAGTTTGGGCCTGGCCCTCAGCCATTAGAAAATGGCTCCCACTTTTTTATTTTGAGTTGTTCAATACCTCTCCCTAAAGCTACAGTCTATTCTTGCCTTTCTCAGATCTAGAAACAGAGTTCCAAAACTCTCAGGAAGTATTCCTCACTATCTCCATCTGTTTCCAATCTCAACTCTCTCAGTGACTGACTCGAGCCCACAAGGTAAATTCTCAAGTGAAATGGAAACATGTTGATTCCAGGCTCCCGTAACCAGTACCAAGATTATCATCAGATGGAGGCAGGAAGAACATGGTAAAAATTTGTTGAAGTGGATAACAGTTGCCAAAAATCACAACTGCAAGGCAATTAAAAAAAAATTGTCTTAGATAGACAGTGCTCTTGGTAGACTCTCTGAAACCTCAAGAGGCAGCTGGTGAATAAAAGCTAAAAGACAGAACCTGGAGCTGCTTTAACTCCCATTCCAAGATCCCCCAAAGTGATACTGATTATTAATCTTGGCATAGGGGGACTGAAAATAGAGCCTATACCAGATTCAATGTGATTATCTGTGCTGAACTGTATCAAAGGAACAACCTTTGCCAGTGCAGCAATCTAGGAAGCCTGCCTGCATCTAGGAAACATGGAACAGTGGAAAGGAAGGAGGGTTTGGAGCAGCCTGCTGGGCAACACAGTCTTTAAGTTAATTAGAAGCCAGATGACACCAATTTATGAAAATGAAGAAGTTCAGAATAATTATTCCACTGGAAAATAAACTCAAAACCTAGTAACAACATGAAGACTATATTTCTTGCACCATTCTCAGGCTGAACTACATGTTCACCTACATTATCTATAAGGAATAACTGAAAAGAATTATTTTTCTGAGCATCTACCTCTGCGATTCACATCACACAGCAGTGAATTCCATCTATCAACAAAGTATGGACACTTGTTTTCATTTTATTTCAAGGAACTACTCCCCGCCTCCCTACTAATAATTACTGTAGCATATCAAAAGCAGAATACAGCAGCCCCTGCAATGGATCTGGCTAGGGCTAGAAGCTCCCTACTCTCAGAAAAAGAAATTACTTACAAATCGCCTAGTCATTACGGTGTTAAACAATCAAAATGATCATGAATTTACATTTCTACAATTCACTTGTCACTTTCTCCATAAAGGAGAGAACTGAGAAGTTCCCATTTCTCATATCTACTAATATGACGTTCTTCAGTAATTCATAAGGCATATAGACAACTTACCTGTACAACCAAAGAGCTATCATTTGGGGGAAAAACATCACTTCGGAGAGCTTTTTTGCTATACTGAAGGATTTCGATCCATAACGGAATAAAGTTGGATTCACTGATTGCAACTTTCCATTTCAGCCAAAAGGCAATTAGAACCTCTCAGGTTCTTTTATTGAAGAAAGAAATCAACCCTGAAAACATGTCAGCCAATGCCCTGGTAAGGGGTATGAGAAACCTGTCCACAAGACGAGCTCTTCAGAAAATTAAACCAAGTCAAGGTGTACACATGACGTCGATGAGGCAGGGTCACCTGTAAGTGACCACTAGTCTCCAGAATGCTAAACCAACAAATCCCTAAACAAAGATGGCCAGGTAAGATCACCTTGCAACAGCTTCCTATGTGAATCTGAGTGAGGGCACTTTCAGTCAAATAATCATTATTCCAAGATCAAAATGTGCCAGGGCACATGGGTCACTTAGAGGCAATTAATGGCTGCTCTAAGATCAAAATGCACCTTCTTCCAAATAACTGCCGTAAAAGCAGCATTTTTTAAGAACTTGAAATGATGATTCCATCACAAGATAAAGAAACACGGACAGGAGAACCCAATTAGGTAGGGTCAGAACTGAGCACAGACACAAAGAGAAACCCGCAAACAGACTACCAGATGCTCCAGAGCCACAGTTAGAGGCCACAGACTTGGATGTGAAGTTTAACTAGTCACTGAAGTTCACTGGGCCGCATGTTTTAGCCAATAAAAAGAGGGCTAAGATCTCTTCCTGCTCTAGAAAGATGACCCTGTAGTGGCAAAGGGGTCATCTAGACAACATTCTCAATCGAGAGTCGCCTTCCTTGGCTTATATCCTCTAGGATTTTTATCACCAATTTACAGATGACTTGACGCTGAGAAGGAAAGTGACTACACACAAGTTTAAATCATTAATCAGTGTAACCTGTGGACTGAGTTTGACAAGATAAAACTTAATCCATAGTCCTGTACTGACTTTCAAAACCAACAACGCACATCTAGAAAGACATGGGGTGTCTTTCCTTGCTATGGAATTCCTTGGGAGCCAACACCCTGAGTGTCAAGACTCATGAGTTCACTAGTGAGGAAACTCCTTGTACCGATGGAAGCTGACAACTGTGCTGCCTGGATTGAGTTAATTTCCCTGCTCTAATCATACATGGCAGAGACATAAGCATCAGCACCGCCTGAGGCAAGGCTTGTTCTCTGTCTATACCACCCTACACCAAGAATATGACATAGTACATGATATGATATAATGTGAAGGGGAACTAAAAAGGATATTGTCCAAAGCACTGGGTGGAGAGAGGCTGGCTACAGCCTCCTCTGGTTGCACCACATCACTCACTAGGGGGCGCCACAGTGTCCAGGATACTGGGCAGGGAGTCAGGGGACTTTGAACTGACCTGTTGGACCCTTACTAGCTGAGTGACCCTGGGCAAGTCAGTCACTTAACCTGTCTGCCAAATGGGGATAACAGCAGTTCCTACCTGCCAGAGTTGCTGTGAGGATAAGATGAGATCCTATTTATAAAACTGCTGGTGCCCAGTAGGCCCTACACCCTTCCCCTGCTTCCCATCACAAGATGAACCCTCCAAAATCAAGGCATAAAAGAAGTGGGTAAGGAACAGGAACAGACGTCCGAAAAAAAGACAACACAGTCACAACCACAGCCAAGAAGCCCTGGGAAGGAAAGGGTGGCCATACAGAATGGAAATCTAGACACAGGGCAGAGGAAGGCCGATGGCTGCTCAGTCTGCACAGAGAGGGTCTGGCTTTCACAGCCCGGATCCAGCTGGGACTGGGGAAGGGCCTCCTGCTCCAAGCACAGTTCAAACAACAGGCCCATCTTTACGATTCTCACAACCCCCTGGAAAGTGTCCACCTGCAAGGTTTTCAGAGGCTCAAGGTGAGTCAAATCTCCACCAACAGGAACACTGTCTACAATTCACTTTCAAGAGAAGCAACTAATGAGCCAGGCTATTAGCAGAGAGAATGTCTGCCAGGGACAGCCTGGGAACCTCACCTCACAAACAAATGTTTTACTCCATTGGTCTTTCTTCTCTCTAAGGTAAGGAAGTAAGATATTTTAGAAAGATTTTCAAAAAGTATTAAGAATAGAGAGGTTTTTCTGAGTAATTCATTTAATCAGGAAAATCAATCAATGGGGGAGGAAGGAAGGGAGACACATGGACATTTCCTGAAGAATTGGGTTGATCAGATTTGAAATTTCTGATTTCTTTGAATGTCATTCTTTTCAGAGGTAGAATTCTATTATATGACAGCAAAGGGGAGAAAAATGGTCTGCCATGAGATCTCAGGGCACACACCAGGAGAATTAAGGAAAGTCATTCTTTTTAAAAGTTGGTCAATACAATTACCATTTCCCTCACACAGGAAAGAGAATTCTGTTTAAGCTCTAAAAGTTGGTTCATTTTAAGCCTAGAGCTCATTATGTCCTTGCTTCATTACCTAACCGACCAATGTATTGTTAATGGAGCTAAGAAGGAAGCTCCTCACCAAACTGCCCTGAAGCCAGCCAGAAATTTTCAGCAAGAAAAGTCTTAGGCAGTGAAGGTGTCTAGCTATGGAAACTACAGTGGCGTCTAAGCTAAGTTAATACTAGGAAAAAATACTAGTCTTTCAAAAAGACAGCCCAGACCAAATGCATTGTGCGGGGACAGTGAGAGGCCTCGTTCCATTTCACCTCTGGAGAAGAAAGGATTCAGTCCTTCCCACTGTCTCTCCCAGGACCTGAGGACCAAGGGAAAACCTTCAGTCCCCATTCTAGCATCCTGCCTCAGCTCAACAACATTCTCAACCGAAAAAGGGCCTCCACACGTATGTTCATTACACACAGTTAACTCAGGATTCTCAATTAATCGTTTCTACTGATGAAGCCCAGAGGACATTCGAAGTCCTATTTTTCTTACCTTTGACAAGTGCCTCGCTTAGAACGTGACTTCTGGACTTCTGTATTTATCTGTATCATCACTGTCAATGTCCATTTTACTAGACTGACCCTTCAGATTCTTAATTATTTATGGGGTTATAGTAGCAGAGCTCGATATCTGTGAAGGAAAATCACAATGCAATTACTAAAAGTGTCATTTTACAATGATTTATAGAGAAAATAATCGTAGTACTTAACTTTGAAAAACTTAACAAACATGAATCTTTGTCTTCGTATCTGAGCTGCTCAGAAACAAAATAAAGTGAATGAGAAATGTACTTTCAAAGGCCCTCTCACAAATACACATGCACAAATTTTTGTAGCTCCATGAAACCTGGAGGAGAAAACACCTTTTAAAAATATTTTTAATTCCAAACTTTCCTTTTTGGCCTCTAATACAGACAGGCATTTTATTTATTTTTTTAAATAGAGGCAGCAGCAGATTGCAATTATCCCCCATTTCAAATTGATCACACCTCCTATCTCTTGTGAAGTCACTGATTATTACCATGTGCCAAGCAACGTGCTGAGCGGTGAGAAGAAAACAAGCTCCAACTCTCAGGTAGGAACAAGATCTACACAGGGCAGACTGGGGAAAACATCAGAGGAAAAGCGTAAGATTAAGCAGAACTAGCAAAGGGGGATCAGAAGGAAGCCAAAGGTGAACAGGAAGAACTCTATAAAGCAATATCAGAGTAAAAAGTAATCACATTTTATGCAAGAAATCTTGTGAGTTTACACTATCTTTTCAAAAGCCCATTAAAAATGTATTATGTGTATGCTTAGCTGTTGGGAAGGAAGACAGAAAGGGGGCAAATTACCACTCCACGGTCACTTGGCTTGGAGGTTATCTTTTTTAGGTATTATAAAGAAAGGGGCAGTATGGCAGAGTGCAGGAGGGCGACCTGCAGCCTTGAGGTCACATGTGGCCTTCCAGGTCTTTGGGTGTGGCTTTCTGACTGAGTCCATGTTCTATAAAGCAAATTCTTTTGTTAAAGGGATTTATTCTGTGAATTTTGCACTCAGTCCAGGGGCTGCCTTTGAGGACCTAGAGGGCCTCATGTGACTTTGAGGCTTCAGGATCCCCACCTCTGGCATAGTGGATAACATCCAGTCTGCAGGAAAACATGGGTTCACGTCCAATGACTGCATGCCTCTGGGCATGGCACAATCTCTCAATACCCTAGTCACCTCTCTAAAATGACAAACTGTAGTAGAATTTGATCTGTGGTATTTCCCCAATATGAAATCACAATATGGTTGAAACAAGAAAACAAGATGCCATCTCCCACCCCCAGAACAGGAAACAATTGATTTTTTCACAATACTTTGAATTTCTAAGTGATTTTTGTCTTCCTCAATGGAACATATCTTCAAAATTCTTTACAGAAATAAATGGAAAAGAAGTTTGATTTACCAATTGAAATACACCTGAATAAGTGGAATGTGGGATCTTCAAGATCATCTATTCCAATCTATTTATTTTTCAGTTGAGGCAAGTGAGGTTCAAGAGAAGCTGGCTGATCCAGGGCCACTGGGGTAAGGAATGGGAGAGGGCCGTCAAAGCTCCAACTCTGGAGGAGTTCCTTCCAGAACAGCCCAGAGCACTCAGGGAACTGGCTCAATGTTCCTATCCTCATGAAGATGGCAAGTAAAAGTACCTGCCACTGATGCAAGTGATTCACCAAAGAGTTCCGCAAACCAATACTTGGGCCACACCCCACCCTTCACAGAGGAGAAACGTAAGTGACACAAGTTCACCTACATAAAAAGCAAAGTCAATGGAGTTGAGCCAAGCACAGGGCACTTGAATGTGCTCCATGGCTGACTTGGGAGAAGTTCCACTGGAGAGTCACCGACCTGCCCAGGCTTCTCCACATAAACGAGTGGGATTACAACTACTGAGGAGCCACTAATTAAAAGGCAGTGATGTTTGTTCCAGACAGTCATGTCCAACTCTTGGTGACCCCTTTTGGCTTTTCTTGGTTTCCCTGGAGTGGTCTGCCATTTCCTTCTCCAGCTCATTTTTACAGATGAGGAAACTGAGGCAAGTAGGGTTAAGTGACCTGCCCAGCTAAGGCCACACAAATCCTGCTGCTTATTTATAAATCTAGGTATTCCTAAATTCCTTTTAAGAGGTCTCCATGGTTCCTAGAACTAGTGGTGAAGCTAAACCCGCCGAAACATGTTCCAGATTTCATCACTATGCGTTTCAAACACAAGCATGCAGATGGAATGCTAGACACAGCCGTTCCAGAGCAGGTCCAAAACCCGTTAATGGTACTGTTTCACTTCAGTCAAAAAAAAAAAAAAAGCTACCTATATTTCACGAATCCTTAAAAATTCCTGCATTTTCTAGAAACAGCCAAAAAGCAAGCCATCCCAACCCTATCCCTCACAGCCTCCCGGTTTGTTCCTTCCCACAGAGCTCTGCTTGTTCCCATGGACTAATAAAATTCATTGGCTATTCAAACATTCCAAAAGCCAATCCAAGAACCATTCTTCACCGCAAAGAATGACTTTTCTTAACAGTCAGATTCTAACACTGGTACTTCTGTGTTAGACTCTAAGAGTCAGATTTGTGTTAACATGATATGGAAAATGACTAAAAACCCCAGTGTAACCGTCTCCAAGTAAGAGAGGAAGGGAAATAAAAATAGTTACAAATAATGCAAAGAGTATTTATAGATAAACAAAACCATGAAAATAATTTTTAAAAGTTGTCACAAGGAACTTGAATAGTTAACAAACTCTAGCACACTACTGGCAACAACTGAAGAATTTAAAAGAAAATTGCAAATTATAAGGAAACTTGAAGACCTAATGTCCTTTAAGAAAAGCTATGTCAATGTTTAAGCAGCAAAGAAACAGACGCCTCAATTAGGAAGTGGTCGGGAGTAAGGGGGGAATCTTTATTTTTGTTTCTATGGACCTCAAAGAAACCAACAGCTTCTCTGAGACCCTCACAAGCCTGTCTGGGAAACAGATACAGAGTATAAATAGGTAACACATATACCTCTCGGAAAACACTGCTGAATTTGGAAAGAAAAAACCTGGGTTCAAATTAAAGTTTGCAGCTTATTAGTTGTGACAAAGTAAGAAACTAGGTAACACAGAGGATAGAGTGACAGCCCTGGAGTCAGGAGGACCACCCTCAGACACTTACCAGCTGTGTGACCCTGGGCAAGTTACTTTACCCCGTTTGCCTCAGAATCCTTATCTGTAAAATGAGTTGGAGAAGAAAATGGCAAAGTGCTCCAGCATCTCTGCCAAAAACGGGGTCACCAAGAGCTGAACACAACTGAACACCAAAGGCACCCCTGGGAGAACACTGGCCACTTTCATCCCATGTGCTGCCCCCTCCAGACTAGGTTCTCAAGTGTCCATTCCACCTTCCTCTAATTGTCAGAAGCTCCATCCCCTCATTCCTCACCTGGCTGGACTCCTGCCACCATAAGCCTTCCCCCACCTCATCCCACCATTTTTCTGCTTCCTCTGCAGGTTAGGTATGGATGTCGTGTGTGTGTGTGTGTGTGTGTGTGTGTGTGTGTGTGTGTGTGTGTGTGTGTGTCTGTGTTCTCGTCCTTTGGTGCCAAAGAAGACCATGCCATCAGAGAAATAATGACAAGACTTGCATTTGACTTTGTTTTGAGTGAGGGAGGGCTGTGCATGTCACCAGTCTCACTTCTCCTCCAGAGCCATCTGAATCCAGTGACCAGATATTCATCAGGATGACGGGAGATGACCCAGGATGAGGCAATTGGGGTTAAGTGACTTGCCCAAGGTCACATAGCTAGTGAGTGTCAAGTGTCTGAGGTGAAATTTGAACTCAGTCAGGTCCTCCTGACTCCTGTACTGGTGCTCTACCCACTGCATGTTCAAATTTCAGATCAGATGATAAATAAATACCACAGCACTTGGTATATAGTAGGTGCTTTCAAAATGGGCACTATTATTATCCTAAGTAAGTCAAAGCAGGGTCGGGATAGGTTTACATGTGAAGATTACCTGGGCTGGCAGTAGGAAGTCAGTAAATATTAAGGATCTTCTCAGTGTCAGGTACTGAGCTTAACCACTGATGACGCAAAACCAGGCAGAGACAGTCCAAGGGAACATTACATCCATCTGGGGGATAGGCACTAAATATTACT
The DNA here is from genome assembly GCF_028372415.1 of Notamacropus eugenii. Lineage (NCBI taxonomy): Eukaryota > Metazoa > Chordata > Mammalia > Diprotodontia > Macropodidae > Notamacropus > Notamacropus eugenii. The sequence goes on from NC_092873.1 coordinate 538,864,008, forward strand.
GTCCATTTTACAGCTGAGAAAACTGAGGCAGAGAAGTTGAGTGACTTGTGCAAGCTTACACAGCCAGTAAGTGTGTGGGGTTGCATCTAAACTTGTCTTCCTGATTCCAGATTCAGTGCTCCATGCACTGTCATGGCCACTCTCAAAGACCCCTTCCTATCCAAGGAGCCTCCACAAGGTCACTGCACCCCAGGGTCAACCCCAGGTTTACCTCCATCTACAGTCCTCACTGCATTCTGAACCAGCTCCCCCTTCTGCTTTCCTCATTCTCCAATATGAAACTAACTGGGGAACGTATCCCACCTCAGACCATTCCCTCCCCACCCCCACTAGAGGGCAGGACACTTAGCACTGTCTCTGGTCCTTGACTCTGACTCCACAGGTCCAAAAGGGAGCTGGAGATTTGCAGCCATAGTTAAGGAGATAGAATGGATGCATCCAGCACAGCAGGGAATCGTGTGTAGAAAGATGATGAAATCCCCAAATGAGCCCCTAGGGAGCCATGGGGGCCCTGTGCCTCAGCATGATATGGGGGGCATCAAGAAGCCCCAACAAAGGGCAGTAGAGATAGGCCATTCAGGAGAGCTGGCAGACTTAGCAACGAAAAGATCCTGGTTAGTTTGACAGAGAACATTTAGATCGGAAATGCCAAACTCTAGGGCCACAGCACTCCTGAGTGGAGGAGCCCGATCAAAATGCATCACAAAAAAAATACAATCCAGATCAGGTTCTTGGGAGGTTTTCTACGAAGTCAATATGCTCCACTTCTCTTTGGAATTTAAAGAAACAAAGTGAAGGAAGAGTACAGACAGTTAACAGAGGAGGAAGGAGTTTAGGGCAAAGTATCCCAGTCCCACCTCTTTGGCCAAGCTGCTGAGCCCAACTGCCTCTGCTTTCTGGTCTTCCAAGCTGATTCATCTCCACATTATGAGAGACTAAGGCTTCATTTGGATGCCGAGGAAAGACAAGGAGACGAGTAGCTCTCCAGGGACCGATTTAAAGGTGCTGCAATCAGAATGTGCTCAACCACTCAGGAAGCCAGTCTTAAGAAACACCTTCAAGTCCTGAACACTGAAGTCTCCACTGTGGCTGCCCAATAGACAAGAAAACTCAATTTACTCAAAGGTTACTCCTGCCAACACTAGAATAAGATGTGAACCAGATTTAAAATGTAATTGGAAAATATTTTTAACAAATTAAAATACAAGAAGACATAAAAAAACATTAATACCTGGCTCCAGAGAATGTTTTCCTAGCACCCGATTCTATCTGAAGTTGATACCACTACTACACATCTTTTATTTACACATATATATTTACATTTTCCTACAGATATTTTACATACAGCACATCCCAAACTGACCTCATTATCTTTCCCCTCCCAAATCCTCACTTCCAAACCTCCCTACCACTGTCTCCCAGTTCCTCCGACTCACACCGAGAAGTCCTCCTGGCCTCCCCACATCCAAAATGTCACCAAGGCCTGCTGATTTCACCTTTAGAGCATCTCTGGAATATCCCCTCCCCTCTTCTCCCACCCTGTTACCACTATGAGGCAGGCCCACCATCACTGTTTCACTCTTGAACTACTCCAATGGCTATGGGGGTCTGCCTGCTTTCAAGGCTCTCCCCACTCCAGCCCATCCTCCATTTGGCAACCAAAGGGACCGTTCTAAAGTGCAGGTCTGATCACGTCACCCCTCCCTGCAATAAACTCTAGCGCCTCCCTCTGACGTCCAAGACCCAATCTCCCCTGGCCCCTTTCCAGTGTGTTTTAGGATCCAGTGACGCTGGCCTCCTTGAGGCTCTTCACATAAGACACTCCATCTCAAGACTCCAGGCATTTTCACTGGCTGTCCCAGATGCCTGAAATTCTTTCCCTTCTCCAAGAAACCTTCCCCAGTCCTCTTTAGGATGAGTGACTTCCAGCTGCAACGATCTCCAAAGTAGTCTCCAGAGTTGTCCAAATGTGGTCTATGCCATTAGATTGGGGCTCCTTGGGGACAGGGCCCATTCTAGCCTTTCTTTGAACCCCCAGGCTCAGCCCTGCATCTGGATGCAACAAATTTGGCCTAACCTCGACTGGTTTGTCCAGGCAGTATTGGACCCCAGGTCCGCCTGACTCCAAGTCCAAAAATCTCCCCACAAAGGGGAAAGGCAAAGGAGGTCTCAGGAAGTAAGGTAACAGCTTTTGATCTCCTCCACTTTTCCAGTTAATGCTAGGAGGGTGCAAATGAACCAACTATTTCTAAAGTAGGCCAACAGTGCCTCCCAGCAAAGAGTCCCACTTAAGAGCAAATTAAAGGACAGAAGGGCATTAACTCAGGCACAGCAAGGTAAAGTGCATTTCAAATCTGGCCTCACCACACTAGCAAGTCACTTAACTCTGCCTCAGTTTCTTCATCTGTAAAATGAGCTGGAGAAGGAAATGGCAGACCACTCCAGGATCTCAGCCAAGAGAATTGGCTGGACATGACTGAAACAACACCACCAAGGCTTGCTTGAAGGGGCCCTATTAACTCAAGTCACTTCTCCTAAGGAGCCTTCCATTCAGTTCCAGACACCACAGTTTAAGACACTAATAAACCAGATAGTGCTTGCTTCCTCTGTATATCCCTGAAAAATCAGGGGAACACAATAGGTGGGACCACTATGGCACCCTAGCAGGAAGACAAGAATGTATTAGGATAAGCAGGCACAGCGGGACTGAAGCCTGTGTCTCCAGAGAGAACGTTCACATCGATGAGAAAACAGAGCACATATGAAAACAGTGAAATTAGTCCCTGTTCTCATCAACCTAATAGTTGGCATTTGTTCAATAGGCACACAGGCACTGCACTAAGCACTTTTCATACGTATTTCCTTTGATTTTCACAATCACCAGGAGCAATTAGAATCCCCACTTTACAGATGAGAAAATTGAGGCAAACAGTGGTGAGGGTCACTACCTAGAAGGTGTCTGGGGCCAGATCTGAACTCAGGCCATCCTGGCTCCACTTCGTCCTTCACTAAAGCCCCACTACAAAGGTTAGGCCAAGGCAGCCTTGTCTTGTCTGGAAAGCCTGGTGACCTCAGGCCCTGCAGAGAAAGTAGCACTGTCACTCACTCCTGTGTCAGTGACTGGAAGTGCTATGGGTCCTCCTTCCATCTCAGGAGAGATCAGTCTGGTTACTCTGACTCCTTGGGAGACCCTCAACAAGTGCCTCAGCAGCCTACAAATGAGCAAGTGAGATCCCTGCCTGCCCCAAGAAGGCCAAGATCAAAGGGGAAGAAGGACTGATCATAGTTTTGTTTTATCAATGCTTACTTACGCTTCACTGGGGAATGGAGGCGACCTGGGCCCTCAAACCCTATCTAAGATTAGAAGAAAATCTTCTACATCATTCATTATGATTGTCAAGTTGGAAAAACTGCAGGAAGATGTGGTTCTAAGTTTTCCAGCTTGGGAAGGCAGGCCAGCAGGAAGGTCGGTAGGTAGGAAAGAAAGGATTTAGTGAGCTAGGCAGTGCAGTAGATAGAGCACCAGGCCCAAAGCCAAGAAGACTCATCTTCCTGAGTTCAAATCTGGCCTCATACAACTGCCAGCTATGTAACTCCGGGCAAGTCACTTCACCACATTTGCCTTAGTCTCCTCATCCATAAAATGAGCTGGAGAAGGAAATGGCGAGCCACTCCAGGATCTCCACCAAGAAAAGCCAAATGGAGTCATCAAGGACTAAACAACAGCAAAAAGTAATAAACTGACTTTCCCCAAATGCTGTTCCTCAGTTTACCTTAATTCTCCAAGGTAACAGTATTGAAAGTTAAAGAACTCTCATTATACACCCCTAAAACACTGCACCAGCTGTCAGAAAACCTAGCACTAAGGAGCTAGAAGGCCTGTGGGGCCTCAGCATCCTCCTCTAGAATGGGAAAGGCTATGACAAGATTGCCAAGGCCTTTCATGACTCAAAATGCTACATGGGATCCTGTAAGTCTGACCTGAACCCCTCAAACAATTGCCAAGATAATAACGCTATGCAAAGCAGGCCTTTACTTCTCCAGCACCCACCACCCCAGGGGACAAGGAGTCCCCAAAGAAGCCCTGGACAAATGCAACCTTAAAAATCTGCTCTACTTATATTCACATAATCTCACAAATCACAAAAGAAAAAGGTCCATTTTTATTCAAGCATTACACTACACATTCTCATTTTGTAACTCTGGGAATTCCGATTGTAAATCATTAACTTAATTTTATAGAGACCAAAACACACTCTGCAAATAAGCCAATATTTGTGCTCAGTGGCAGCAACCTGCTAATTACTAACACCAGCAAGCAGACTGAATCAGAGCAACAAGCTCGTGGTAGAGAGTGACTCCTTCTCTTAGGAGTCCTTCTGGTCAGTGGGTCAGGGCAGAGGCTTCTGGGTCCAAGCAGCTGTCCAAACTGAAAACCTGACAGATCCGTGTCTCTTCTAGCCAGAGTGAGATGCCAGTGATGGTGCTCCAGGGAACATGCGCACAGACACACACACATGCACGCACGTACACACACACACACATGCGCACACACACACACCCCCAATGATGTGCGTGCACGCACGCACGCACACACAGCCCCGATGAGGCACACACACAGCTCCAATGATGCACACACACATGCACACACACACACACGCACATACATGCATGCGCGCACACACATACACACACACCCCCTCAATGATGCTCCAGCAGCCACATCTATCTTGCCCAGTTTTGATTTAGGTCTTCTCTATGCAATATGGAAATCACTAGGCCTAACTCATAGCCAACAGCACCCAGTAAAAAACACTCACCTCAGGAAGAACTTGCATTCTCAGTGCCCATCTCAAATCCCAAACCCAACCCCAAATCCAAAGCCAAGTTACTACTGCCAGATGTCTCCCAAGAAAGCTTGAGATTCCTTTCTGCAAAAGCCTCTGACCCAGAAATATCTCTCCTCACTTAAATCCACCTTTGCCACCAAGACCTGACCGGAGGAGCTAAGTATAAGGAGTCCTATATCATCCATACTCCAGAGTATTGAACTGCACCAAAAGTCACTGAAAACTCCTCCCCATCGCAAAAGTCATACATGCGTGCTGCTTTGCAGATGGTACAAATGCCAGCTGCTGCTATTATTAAACATATTTTCAAACAAACCCCAGAGAAAAGACAAGGCCTCCTCTCGTTCCAGTCACTAACATGGGGACAAGTTATAGCCATGCACAAAAATTATCTGAGTAGGATTAGGACTAGCAGAACTCTCCAGCTGGAATTCAGAATTAATGTCTCTCTTGAACCCTCAATCCCTTCAACACTGTAAACATCAGGAGTCAGCTGGGTGGCACAGTGCAACTGGAGTCCAGAAGCCCGGAACTGAAATCCATTGGTCAAGTCACTTTCTCATCTGTAAAATGGTCATCATCCCAGCCCCCTACCACCAGTTCTGCTGTGAGGGTCAAAGGAGATAAGAGTTGCAAAACACTATCATGCTGTTTCTGGAATGGTGGAGCCCTCTAAGCTCTTTACATGTTAGCTGGTTTTTTTCAGGTAGCTATCACAGCTTTGTTGTGGGGATCTCTCAGTACTGATGCAGATCAGTCACTCCTTGGCAATTTCTGGCTTTCAAGACGGGGGGCCCTGAGAGGGACCTGCCCTGGGTCCACAGTATGTCAGAAGCAGGAAGGGAATTCAGTTCTTTTTGGTTCTGAGACCAGCTCTCTCTAACCATCATGCCCATTTATACATCGGTCTGCCTAGAAAACCCTAGGGAAGCAGCAAAAATGGGGACAATTCACAGCTTCACAAAGTGGCAAACTGTAACATCAATCCTCAAAAATCAACAGCATTTCATAGAACAGCAAAATCCAAGTTGCAATAATAGAAACAACTACAAAATAAACAAAACATTTAAGAATAAAAACCTGCTGAAGCATTCAAAATACTTGGAAATTTTCAAATTACAAAATGCTCCTTCAATAAAGAACCCAAACAGCTGGAGGACCTCTGTCATCCTTTCCCTCTAATTCTTCAGTCTCTTCCTCTTAACAGCCTTGTTCCCCACTGCCTTCAAATATGCCCATGCCTCCCTTATCCTTAAAAAGCCTTCACTTCATCCTTTCCTAGATCTCTTCTGCCATCTATGCCACAATTCCTTGAAAAGACCATCCAGTCAGAGCTTCCACTTTCCTCTCACTCTTCTCTAAATCCTTTACAGACTAGTTTAGGATCTTATGCTTTCCGAAGTTACCAAATTATCTTCATGGTCAAACCCAATAGCCTTTTCTCCATCCTCATTTTCCTTGACCTCTCTGCTGTCTGATATTGTTGGTCACTCTCTCCTCCTGGATACTTTCTTCTCTCTAGGTTTTCAGGACACCCTCTCTCCTGGTTCTCCTCCAAGCTCTCTGATCACTCCTTCTCAGTTTCCTTTACTGGATCCTCATTCAGATTATGTCCTCTAACCTAGGTAGGTGTCTCTCAGGGTTCTGTTTGGAGCCAATTCTATACTTCCTCACTTGGTGATCTCATCAGCTCCCACAGATTTAATTACCAAAAACTTTCAAACCTACCTATACTGCCTCAAACACTCTCCAACCTCCCATCTCCAAATTTCTTTCAGACACCTCCAACTGAATGGTGAGAAGACATCTTAAACTCACTATGTCCAAAACAAAACTCATTATTTTTGTCCCAAAGCTCTCTCTGTCTCCTACCTTCTCTATTACTGTCAAAGGCACCCCCATTCTTCCAGTCCCTCAGGCTCCCAACCTGGGAGTCATCCCGGATTCCTTACTGTCTCTCATCCCCCAGATCCAATATGGTGCCAGGGCCTGTCAATTTCACTTCTGTAGCATCTCTCCAATACGCCTCCTTCGCTCCTCTTATACTGTCACCACGCTGGTGCAAGTGCCCATCACCTCAAACTTAGACTATTGCAATGACTGCTGGGGGGGAGGGAGTGTCTGCCTGTCTCAAGTCTCTCCCTTCACTCGAATCTATCCTCCATTCAACCACTAAAGTGATTTTCCTAAAGTACAGGAATGACTATGTCACCCCTCCCCATTCAATAAATTCCGGGGGCTCCCTATGTCCTCTAGAAGCAAATACAAAATGCTATTTAACATTCAAAGCCCCTCATAACCCAGGCCCCTCCTAACTTTCCAATCTTCTTACACAAGACTCCCCAACATGTATGCTTCAATCCAATGACTTCACTTCCTGGCTGCTTCACAAACAAGACCCTCCATCTCTGGGCTCCAGGAATTCTCTCTGGCTATCCCTATCTGCCTGGAACAAAATTACGCACCATCTCAACAGAATGTAAGCTCGTTTCAGCTTCAGTCTGCTGACACACCCAGTTTATAACACACGCCAAACCTATCATCTTTTTCAGACAATCTGTTAACTTTCTCCCATTCAATAAGCTCTGGCAGTGCATAAGGGAGCTGGCATGAGAGGACAGTAGTGACTTTGGAGACAGAGGATGGTTTCTGTTCAGACCTTAACCAAGTCTGCCACTCACAGGGGCCACTGGGGAGCCTGGCTGGATTCTCAGAGCCTCACTCCCTTCATCTCTTAAGTACAGAGGCTCTAATTTGATGATACTAAAACCATACTAGAGACCCACAAAGGAGAGAAAAGGAGGTTGGGGGGGGGGGGAAGTCTTTCATACTCTAAGGTCACATCTGCCTGAATCACAGAGATTTTAACTTAAATCACACACCTGGAGCCTCTAGAAATTTACTCCTACTGTGCTCTTATTGTCTAGGGAGTTACAATCTCCTAATAGAACTGGTCTACAAATCCCATCTGTTCTCAACACTGCCTTTTAACCCTTAGCATGAATAGTCCTTAAACAGCCATCAAGGCACAACAAATTCCAAGTATTTCCCACCAGATATTCCCAAGGAGAAAAAAATGAATCTAAATCAAATGTTCACAAGTCCTTATCAACAACACTATGCTAAGACTCTGTTAACAGTATTCCAAACACTATTCCGAAGTACAAGGGGTGCTTTCAGCTCAAAGGCTCTCTGTCTGTCTGTCTGTCTCTCTCTCTGTCTGTCTGTCTGTCTCTCTCTCTCTCTCTCACACACACACACACACACACACACACACACACACACACACACACACACACACACACACAAACTGATGCCCAATCATTTGTCAGGAATATTAGAGAGGGGATGGACTTCAGCCCACCACAGAGATGCTGTGAATTCCTCAGTGAACTTCTCTCAAGTTTGCTGGAATTAGCTGTTTGGATTGCTTCAAGGAAGGCATGCAGAAGTTTGCAACATGAGATAACAGAAGCTTGCATTTATCCAGAACTTAAAGGTTTGCAAAGTCCTTTATACGTATTCTCACCTTTTACCTTCCTTCACTACAACCTTTGCAGAGAGGTGCAGAAAATGAGGCAATCTGAGGTTAAGGGACTGCCCCAAAGTCATAAAGCTAAAATGTCTGAGGCCTAATCTGAATTTCATCAGTTTCCGACAAGTGTCCTGTTGAAAAATCCAGCACCATCCTATAGTCTAGTGAGTTCGCACTGCAGTATTCTCATACTCCAATTGTCTTCACTACTCAAAGAACCTTAAAAAATGTCCAGATGAAATTTCAATCCATCTGAAAGAAAGTATAGTGGACACAGCTGAGAAAAGAAAAAAACCAAAAGTAATAAAATACAAAGTGGTGGCTCCTGTTGGAGGAGAAATCATTGCATACACTTCTGCTGAAGAACTACACAGAAACAAGCACAACTTCAGAGATTCTCTAACTTTCTAGAGACTTTTTCCTGAGCTGCTGACTCAGTCAGAGGCTATGTAAAATGTGGCCTATTTTCATTGCGTTGCCAAAGCAGGCTAGCTGACAAAAAGCATCACTGCTACTCACATAAAGTTCAGGTCACAAGAGAAATGCTACGTATCACCCAACATTCAGTCATCTGAAGCAATCTGCTTTCTGAAGGAACCAGTTTCCCTTTTATATTTAAAGGAGAATTCTACACCAAAGTAAGGCTAACTGTAGACTTTTCTTTCTAATTCATATCATTTTAGCTGTTTTAATGTTACTAATATAAAATAATATTAGGGGCTGGAGCCAAGATGGTGGAGTAAAAGCAGGGACTTTCTAGAGCTCTCCGCCCAAACCCAGTCAAATACCTGTAAAAAATGACTCTAAACAAATTCTGGAGCTGCAGAACCCACAGAATGACAGGGACAAGCACACCTCCAACCCAAGATGGCCTGGAAGATCAAAGGGAAGTGTCTATCATGCCATGCTGGGAGCAGAGTATAATCCAGTGTGGGCTGCACCATCACCTCTGGGACCTGAGCAGGCCTCACTCGGGGGGGACTGAATCTCTGGCACTTGAGGTGGTTTCTAGACTTCATAACTCCAAAATGCCACAGACAAATTGGAAGATCAGTGGAAAAAACCTGTCAGATCTATGTGAGAGAGTACAGTGGTCTGGCCTCAGTTCCAGGGTGACAGAGGGGCTGGAGGAGCAATAAGGGCAGCGGCTGTTTCTGAAGCTCCAGGCCCACAGATTGCGGGGGATCGAGCAGCTGACAGGACACCAACCGCCCTGCCTCCCAGCCCCACTGGAAGCAGAGAATTACCTTGACAAAGAGATCAGAAGTCAAGTAAATAGCTGGGGAAATGAGCAAAATCCTAAAGATTTTGCTAAAGAATCAGACTCTAGAATCTTACTTTGGTGACAAGGAAGACCAAAGCATGCAAACAGAAGAAAACAAAGTCAAAGCTCCTCCATCCAAAGCCTCCAAGAAAAATACGAATTGGTCTCAGGTCATGGAAGAATTGAAAAAGGATTTTGAAAATCAAGTAAGAGAAATAAAGGAAAAATTGGGAAGAGAAATAAGAGTGATGCAAGAAAATCATGAAAAACAAATCAGCTGCTTGCTAAATGGGATGCAAAAAAATGCTGAAGAAAATAACACCTTAAAAAATAGACTAATCAAAATGACAAAGGAGATCCAAAAAGCCAATAAGGAGAAGAATGCCTTTAAAAGCAGAATTGGCCAGATGGAAACGGAGGCCAAAAGCTCACTGAAGAAAATAAGTCTCTAAAGATTAGAGTGGAGCACATGGAAGCTAATAACTTTATGAAAAATCAAGAAATTATAAAACACAAACAAAGGAATGAAAAAACAGCAACTTGAAATATCTCACTGAAAAAACAACTGACCTGAAAAACAGATTCAGGAGAGACAATTAAAAATTATTAAAGTCATGATCAAAAAAAGAACAAAGAAATCATCTTTCAAGAAATTATCATGGAAAACTGCACTGATATTCTAGAACCAGAGGGCAAAACAGCTATTAAAAGAATTCACCAACTGCCTCCTGAAAAAGATCCCAAAAGGAAAACTCCTAGAAATATTGTAGCCAAATTTCAGAGCTCCCAGGTCAAGGAGAAACTACTGCAAGCAGCCACAATCAAACAATTCTAGTATTGTAGAAATACAATGAGGATAACACAAGATCTAGCAGCTTCTACATTAAGGGATCACAGGGCTTGGAATATGATATTCCAGGAGTCAAAGGAAGTAGGATTAAAACCAAGAATCACTTACCTAGCAAAAAAATACTTCAGGGAAGAAAATGGTCATTCAACGAAACAGCATTTCTTTCAAGCATTCTTGATGAAAAGACCAGAGATGAAGAGAAAATTTGACTTTCAAATGCAAAAACCAAGAGAAGCACGAAAAGGTAAACAGGAAAGAGAAATCAGAAGGGACTTACTAAAGTTGAACTGTTTACATTCCTACATGGAAAGATAATATTTGTAACTCCTGAGATTTTTCTCAGTATTAGGGTAGTTGGAGGGATAATATACATAGAGACAGAGGGCACAGAGTAGGTTGAATAGGAACGGATGATATCTAAATAAATAAGATTAAGGGGTGAGAGACAGGAAGAAACAGAATGGGGTAAATCATCTCTCACATAAAAGAGGCAAGAAAAAGCTTTTTCAATGGAGGGGAAGAGGAAGGAGGTAAGAGAGAAAGAGTGAAGCTTACTCTCATCATATTTGGTTTAAGGAGAGAAAAACATGCACACTTAATTTGGTATGAAAATCTATCTTACACTACAGGAAAATAGGAGGAAGGGATAAGCTGGGGGTGGGGGAATGATAGAAGGGAGGGCAAATGGGAGAAGGGGATAATTAGAAGTAAACACTCTTGGGGAGGGACAAGGTCTAAAGAGAGAACAGAATAAATGGGGGGCAGGATAGGATGGAGGGAAATATAGTCTTTCACAACATGATTGTTAAGGAAGTGTTTTGTATGTCCACATATGTATAACCTATACTGAATTGCTTGCCTTCTCAGTGCAGATGGGTGGGGAAGGAAGAAGGGAAAGAAGCTGGAACTCAAAGTTTTAAAAACAAATGCTAAAAATTGCTTTTATATGCTACTGGGAAATCCTGTCGTACAAGAAAATAGAGGGGATGGGGATAAGAGAAGGGAGGGATGTAATAGAAGGGAGGGTAGACTGGGGAAAGGGGTAATCAGAATGCACAGCATACTGGGGTGGGGGAAGGTGAGAGATGGGGAGAAAATTTGGAAATCAAAATTTTGTGGAAGTGAGTATTGAAAACTAAAAATAAATTAAGAAGAAAAGAAAGGATGACATTACATTTCATTTACCTCAGCAATTTATTCCATTGGCCTGTGTTTACTTAATCTAGACTATCACATGTAAAACGAGTCTATCAACTTGCAAATAGTTGAATCTGATGTCTTTCTCCAAACAAATATTTTTCTTTTTCAGCTAGAGAAAAGCACCACAGCAGATGAGAGTCTGAATCCGGGAATCACATCAAAATCCAAAGATTTCAGCAGAAATTAGCACAACTAGAAAGAGCCTCTGTTATGTTCTGAATACCAACACCACACTGGCTTCCAGGGCAGGCCTTTCAGCACCCGAGAAGACAGAGTGTAGAAACGGACCATCCAGCTGAGGAGGAAACGTACAAATGCATATGCCAAATGTTCGATCCGTTCAAGACTACAAAGAGCAGGGCCCCCAGAAGCCATCCGAAATGACACCATTCCCTAGAGAGGAAGAGATGAGCCCGTATCGAGGAAACATCAAGGAAAGCAGGAACTTGCGACTGGTAAGAAAGCAAATTCATTTGCAGGAACAGAAGGTCTAGAATACCATGACCAATACTCCAAAAAGGTAGGAAATGAAGAGAAATGGTACATCCAAATCTCAAGCTACATTATAAAGTAGTAGTCAGCAAAAGCAGCTGTTACTAGTTAAAAAAAATTTTTAAGTAGATCAATATGAAACTCAATAACACAATATTCAATAAATCTGATAACATGAATTACCTAGGAAAGAATTCCCAATTTGCAATTGGGGAAATTGAAAAACAGTCTTGAGGAAATTAGACTAAAGCCAACATCTTACACCGTATTTCACAAAAAATTCAAAATGGATGATCATACGTTTTAAAAATTTTGAATAAAGAAAGATTGTATATCTTCACAGCTCAGTAGGGAATAAATTCTTAACTAAAGAAGAGAGAGAGGCAATTAGAAAAGAAAAACAAAGTCTTGACATACAAAGCTTTCTTACAACCAAATTAATGGGAGCAAAAAAAGACCTATAACACAGAGGAGAAAAAAATTCAAAAATCACTGGACTATATGAACATCATGACCAAAAGCAAAAGGGGCAGCCATCCTATGCCAAAAAACCTCCAAAGAAAACCGCCAGATCTCTCAGAAACAAAGGGCAAAGTAGAGCTAGAAAAAATCCACTGGTCACCGTCTGAAATTCCAAAATGAAAAGTCCTAGGATATCACAACTCAAATCCAGAGTTTCCAGGTGAAAGAAAAAATGCTGCAAAGAAAGAAAGAATTCCAGAACCCAGAGCCACAGAAAGGGTCAGGCAGGATTTCACTGACACCACTATAAAGAAGCAAAAAGCTTGGAATATGATATGGCAATGGCAAAGGTACAGGATATGGGCTTACACCCAGGAATAATTTACCCAGCAAAACTGAATATGTTACAGGAGAAAAATAGACCTTTAACGAAGTAAGGGATAAAAATCCAAAAGAGCTGAAAAGAAACTCTGAAGTCCAAACACAGGAAACAAGAAAAACAGAAAACAGAAAAGATGAATGAACAATGAAATGATAAACTGTTTACAATCTTCATGCTCCCTCTGAGCCCTATCAAACAGGGCCAAAGAAGGAAGAGTCAAGGCCTGGGACAGGACTGGAAAAAGAGGGGAAGAGAAACTGGGGGGTTAGGAAAGGTGTTAAGGAAAATTCTCTTACATGTTGAGGGTACAACAGTAGAAGTCTATCCATACAAGCAGGAGGGGGTCAGGGGAGCAGCTGACACTGCAACCTCACTCTTATCTGAATTGACTTGAGTACAGGTATATATTTTGTTTAACATGGAAAGACAAGGGAGATGAGGAATTAGAGGGAAGGCAGATTAAGGGAGGAATTAGTCCTAAACAAAACACAGTCTAAGGATCTACAAAAGTACAACTCTTTTTGAAGTCAATAGTCAATGTCAATAAATACATTAAGTACACTCTTACGTGCCAAGCACTGGGCTAAGAGCTGGGAATATAAACAGGAAAAAAAAAGTCAGCCCCCATACTCATGGGGGGAAGGGGGGAAGAATGGCATGGGACACAGGGAGGGAGGATTCCCCCCCCCAACTACTGTCCCACCACCCAAACTGTGAAGGTGTGATGCTTGTAGAACCCAAGCAGAATAGCTGCTGGAAATGAATGGATCCAAGATTCTGAGTCCTCTATGAAAGGGAGGCTTTGGTGGCAAAGAAGAATCAGAAGATGAACAAGTTATAATAAATAAATATGATGGAATATTGTTGTGCTGAACTCATTGGTGTGATGGCCAACTGGGATTCCAGGACTATGATGAGCATGCCATTTATCTCCTGAGAGAGGTGAAAAAATTCAGAGTACAGAGTGAGACAAACTGCCTTTGGGCATGGCCAATACAGAAAGAATATAGATGTTTGGAATAGGTTTTGTTTTTCCTGTGTTCTCCATTGGGGTGGGGAGGGAGGGGCAGAAGATGACAGATCTAGCACATAACACTACCTCCTCAAAAGATGGGGTTGGAGGGGGGCCACTTAAGTCTATAGAATCACAGAAAATCAGTGTCAAAAAAGAATACAGCAATCCCTCCACCCCTACCAGTCTATGAGACACTTCTTGCTGTTTTTAATTCAAATAATTGACATATATCACTGTAAACTTTCATCCCTCCTCGTTAGTATCTTCTGAAAATAGGAAACAAGCTGTATCATTCAATTGTTGACAGAAATGCTGGAAATGGCCAAACACCCCTACCAGCACACCATCAGCAACCCTCCTTCAAGGCTGAGATTAAGCTATTAATCAAATACTCTCTATGTATTAGTTGTTCAAAACTAGTCATAAGTCCACCTGGCCATAAAATCCTCAGTTCACATTTTTCCACCTTGACTATGAAGATATCATGAAATAGCTTAGAAAAATCCATACTAGATTATGAAATACATTGCCAAAATTTATCTATACAGTATTTTTACTGAATTTTCTTCATCTATCAGTCTTAAAATTCTTTCAAAAGAAAAGAATGAAACGAATTTGGAATGAATTCAGTAAAAACAATGCTGGCTCTTAGTAATCAATTGCTTTCTTAAACACATTTATATTATAAACGCATTCAAAAACTTCTGCCAAAAATCACCGTTTGTTCATTGGTCACTAGTTTCCAGAACCCACTTTTTAGCCATCTTTTGGGGGGAAATGAATCAACCAAGTTCAGCCCCCTAGCAACTCTTCTGTTTACCATTTCTCAAAAATCACTAAAATCAAGTTTACAAAGCCACCTGTAAATTCGTGAAGTCCCTGATCAGGGACTGGAGGCCATTTAAAGGGTTCGCACATTGCTCATTAATCTTGGGTTTCATTTAAATTCCTCAGCCCTTCCCAGACTGAAAACCATAATCTATAAAACCAAAAACACCACTCTAGCGGTTCCTCCACTCAGCATCATCTGCTCATACTATACCATAGAAGCCATCAGTGAGCCAACACCACTCTGCTTTCTGCCCCAAACATAGCAAAATCAAGGCCTGCTCCATTGGCCAGGACTTCTCCTTCAAGATCACAATTCTCCAATGACTAACCAAAGCCATAGTCTGACCCAAATGGCCAATGATTTTGATTCTGGTGAAGCTGGTTCCCAAGGTTCCCCTTTGTATCAAAAGTAATGACTCAGTTAATGGATCCATTCTCTGAATTCATGCCCTGATGACAAGTGCCCATCACTCATAAAAACAAGCAATATGTTCGACCACTTGGGTCCCTGTCAGTCCTGAGAAAGCCTGAAAAGGAGGGCGCCACCTTGCTATCTGCAAGACCATCAGTAAGGCTGTGATAACAGCACTGCCATTGGCTTTTCACCTCCAAGCAGAGAATAATCACAAACTTTTAAAGCTTCTGCCCTGAATTAAGCCAAAACTTTCACTATTTTTCAAGGTAATCGTTGCTTAAGAGTTCTATTTAGAGGTTAACTTTGCTCCTACCATGTTCTTCCTGCATACACCTCCTCCTCTCACACTGTTCTCATCAAAAACTGGATCAGGACATTAATGTATAATATTTATAGGAGAAAAATGTCCTATTAGAACTTCCATTCATTAAAAAACAAAAAATAAGACAAAAAAGGGTGAAAGACTTATAGTTAATATTTGCTGTTTTTAAAATAGTAAAGTATTGAGCCTTAGAAAATAACTAGATGGGAAAATAGCATAAATTTGTAAAATTATTTTTAAAGTCCAAAATATTGCACAGCATGGTGATCATTTTAATTTTTCAATACTCAAAAAAAATCTTACAAAAAACCACCACACTACCATCGCAAAATCTAACACAAAAGGCAGAGCGCATTACAAATGTCTTTCTTGAGTCTTGTCCATGTCCTAAGAGAGTATGAATGGAACACAGTCTCTCCTGCTCTGCCTTGCTCTCCCCATGTGACCAGCCTGTCTTCTTTGGCTCCCACTTTTCTCTGACGACCTTTTATGCTACACTTGTGCCCAATGACCTGTCCCAAATGTGCTGCAGCATTGCCCTCTGGCCTTCAGAGACATTAATGTTGTGGGCTTCACAGTCACACCTGAGAAGGTATTCATGATGACAAAATAAAAACTTTGGATTAAACTGTCACACAAATAGAAAATAATTATGTATTATCGTAAGTGTGAAAGCAATTGTGCTCAGTCCTTTTAAAACAATGGTAAAGGAGATAAGGCAGCAGAATGTGATTACATAAAATGTAAAAGCTTTTGCAAGAATAAAATCAATGAAGTTAGAATAAGAGAAACTAGAGGAAAAAATATCCTTCTGATTCTACCATAGGAGCCATTTTTCAATAGTTAAGTAATCAAAAGACACAGTTCTCTAAAGAACTGCAAAGTAAAAATTAAAATTTGGAGAGTCCAAGTCACCGAAAGGAAAAAATGTAAATTAAAAAGAATCTGATCAAAGATGACCAAAAATAGAAAGAGTCAATGCAGAATGCTGTGGGAAAACAGAAACTTTACTACATGCTGGTGGAACCGTGAAGTGGGCTAACAAGTCTGTACGTAAATTTGGAATTATGTTTAAAAAAAAAGTTACTTCACTACTCAGACCTCAGAATCAGGCATCTCATTATTGGCTATCCACCCCATAAGTCAGTCAAAGGCAAACACAAAGATTCCATCAGAGGCAGGTAGGTGGCGATGGAGGCAGAAGACCTGAATTCAAATTTGACCTTACCAGGTAACTTTGTGACCCTGGTCAAGTCACTCAACTGCTTTCTCCCTCAGCTTCTTCTCCTGTAAAATGGAAGTGATAACTACAGCTACTTCCCAGGGATGTGAGGACACAATGAGACGATATTCATAAGGCACTACCGAAATGCTAGCTAGGATTATTATTAAGCGCTAAAATATTCCTAGCAGGCACTCCTGGGAGCGAAGAAGTAGAACTAAAGCGGGTGCCCATTGCCTGGGGGGTGGCTGACATCTGTGGGCACAAATACAGTAGGAAACAACTGACATGATGAATACGGTGAAACATCAGAAGATAATAAACTGAAGCTAAAAGAAGCAAAACCAAAGGACACACAAAATGATGGCCATCATGCAGGTGAGACGGCTCCTAAAGGGCTGGAGCAAGGTCTCTTTTCCAGAAATGACTGACATAAAAACAAAAGGCATCAACAAAATGTAGGTTTGGTTTTTTTTTTAAACTATGGACAAAGAGGCCTTTGTTTTACTTAGGTGTACTTAGTATCAAGTTGGTACTAACATCCTGAACCAGCTGGTATCATCCAAAATACACATCTTCAGAATGTCGAAAGGGGTGAATTGTGGTGCCTCGAGATTTTTGTAAATAAAAGAAATCTTGATAGAAGAGAAAATTCTCCGAATAGAAATCTCAAATCGCATCCAGTTTCAAGCCCAGTGCAGTACAGTGGGGACATGGATACAATGGAGCGATAGTTCACCCAAAGAGATGACGACTACAAGGAGAGAATTATGGGAAGTCTGGTATAAAAGAGCAAAGTGAAGTCAATGGGCAGAGTAAGGAAAACAACATACACAGGGCTAAGACAACACAGGAAATTCCCAAAGGAAGAAAGCCCATCAATCCACAGACTTGTGAAAACAGCTCTGCTGAACTTCAACCTTCCTCACGACTCCCATGGATGGGGGTCTAAAGCATGCTGCTGTGACTGGATCTGACCAGTCTAGAGAGTCGCTACAACTAGTGGAGCCCCAAAGAAATTTTTAAAGGAGAGGAAAACAACACACATGTGGAAATACATTCCAAGGAGTTCTCTGGGACCCAACATAGGAATGGAAATGACAAAAGGGGCAGTTTCAGAGAAAACAAAGACAAGTTGGATGAATTCTAGCCAATATGGCAACTAGAACAAGAGGCAGAAATCTCGTTCCCATGGAGATACACCAACAGAAACCTAAATTCACTACAGATCAAATAATGACCAAGAAATCCAATGATTTGGATTTCTCCAGGAAGTGACTTCATCCACAGCAGAAGTAAAAAACAAAAATGCTCCAGAAACCCAAACTAAATCAGAAAAAGAGTCCCCAGCAAAGCCAGCAGACCCACAGCTTTACAAGAGTCAGATCTGACTCCTACAAAAAGCTCTGTATCTTAACTTAGAAGGAGGGTTCCTGTCCTGGGCTAAGGATCTTGAAAAGCAATGCTATAGAGCAGCTCCCGAGAGCACTGAAGTTGCCAAGTCTCCTGAAATGCCAAAAGGTCCTGAGGATCCAGCAGTCCTAACCTCAGGCCATAGAAGTATCCAAGGCAAGAACAAAGGGAACCTACCATCCTACCCCAAGACACATCAGGGACAAGAGTCTGTCTGAGACAAACCCTCAATTCAGGAACTATGGCTAGAGAAATGAGAAAATCAAAGAAGATACCAACCAGTATAAAAAAATCATTGTCAATATAAAAATCCCCAAAAGGAGCAAATAACTGTAATAACCACAAAAAAATGATACCAAGGGTATGGTGGAAGAGGATTTTCCACCAAAACTACATGAATGAAGAAATGAAGCAAGAGATAAAAAATTAAAATAAAAACTTTGGATGAAAGAACTGGAAAGAACCTTAGAATAAAAGGTGGTAAACCTTGCCCAAAAATTAGAAACCCTAAAAACTAGAATAGATCAAACAGAAATCTATGAAATATTACAACATGATCCAAAGTTCAGGAAAAAAAGGAAAAGAAAAGGTAAGTTATATCAAGAAATTACATAAAAAATCATTGGAGTCCTTGAAAATCATGATATATTAAAAAAAAAAAAAAAAAGCTGGCACTATATTTTAAGAAATCATAAATGAAAAATAACCAGATCTATTAGAAGCAGATAGAGTAGATCTCAAAATAAAGAGGAAAAGATCCACTGAACAACTCATGAAAAGTCCCAGGAATGTCAATGCAAAAATCCATAGTTCCCATATCAAAGACAAAATCTAGCAAGTATCCAAAAAGAAGTAGCTTAAGTACAAAGGAACCAGAGTCAGAATGACACAAGACTTGGCAGCTTCCACCATAAACCATGAGAGCTTGGAAAACAATTTCACCAAAGACAACCAAGAAATAAATTAATCTGCACAACTGAGTAACAGGTGGACCTAAAGAGAATATGGAACTTTCAAGCACTTCTAATGAAGAGGTGAGGAATTTTAAAATGCGAACACAGTGACCAAAAGAATGCATTCACCTAGGAAGGTACATGCATTTGAGCAACTGAAAGGGGTCATAGAATGCTGTTGTTGTCACATCCTAATGGGGAAAAAAAGTGTCCCTTCAGAACCTTAATGTCTTCTAAGGTTACCAAGAGAATTAAAGAAAGCTGAAAATCAGAGGACATACATAGGGGTGGACTAATTCTGCAACTGGAAGGTTTGTAAAAGGACCACATTAATATGGAAATGAAGAAGGTGGTAGAACTTGCTGTTTCTGATCCTCAAGAGGCATGTAAGGAAAAAGGCACAAATTCAGAAGAGGAAGGAATAGGGGAAGAGGACATCAGACAAATCTCACTCTTAACTCAAAGGGACAGAACAGTGAACACACATTTAAGATGCTGACTGGAAAATCCAAGCAGTGATTTCTTTTGTGCAAAGAACGCTAAGTCTGGAGCTTGGAAGAGTTCAAGAGAGAAAGTTTTAAGGGATCTTTGGAAAAGTCAAAAAAGGAAGCGTTAAGAGTCAACTGCATAGTGGAGGTGGTAGTTAGAGGCACAGGAATAAAAGAGGCTGCCAAGAGAGAGAAGAGAGAGAAAAGGACCAAAGACAGTTGTGGGGGAAGAATCATAACAGGTAACCAGGAAGCTGCATAGTCAGCCAAAGACACAAAGGAAGAAAACCATCAGGGAGAGAAAAATGATCAACTAGGAGAGGGTGGTCAACAGTATTCAAAAGTGATGGAGGATAAAGTCTCAAAGGAAAAATGTCAGGGAATTGGGCAGTGAGAAGGTCAGCAATTACACTAGAGTAATGATGAACAATAAAACTCCTTTTAAGGGTGATTATCTATGCGTAGACACTCACCAATCAAAAAGTCATGCATGTCTATTTCATACAATACTTTCAAAACAGGAGCTAAACATGTATTAAAAATATTGCAAGAGGGGGCGGAGCCAAGATGGCGGAGTAGAAACACACAAATACGCTAGCTCCGGACCCACAGCCCATGAAATATCTGTAGTAAAGAGCTGCCAATAAATTTGGGAACAGGAGAAGCCACAGAACAGCAGAGCGGATAAGATTTCTGTTCCAGAGGGACCTGCAAACCTCTCGCAAAAGGTCCGCTGTGCTGCGGACACGGAGCCCAGCCCAGCCCTGCCCCGGCCCTGGCACCGAGAGGAGAAGATCCGAGCGGACTTCAGGGACGGGATCTCCAGCAGCCGCACAGGTCCCTCCACCCACAGGTGACGGGGGTCAGTGAGAAGGTCTCTTTGGTGGGTCGAGAGGGGAGTGGGATGCCCCCATACTCAGGCCCCCTCGGGAGGCAACAGCAGAGTCGGAAGCAGACTGGGGCTCCCCAAGCAGGCAGGAGCCTGGATCCATTGTTGAAGGTCTCCACATAAACCCCCTGAGGGAACTGAGCCTGAGAGGCGGCCCTGCCCTGACCTGAGCACCTGAACTTAATCTCACACTGAATAGCAGCCCTGACCCTGCTGAAAGCCCTGAGGCTGGGAAGCAGCATTTGAGTCTCAGACCCCAAACACGGGCTGGGAGGATCCGGAGGCGAGGTGGGTGTGAGGAGAATATTCAGAGCTCAAGTCACTGGCTGGGAAAATGTCCAGAAAAGGGAAAAAAACCAAGACTATAGAGGGTTACTTTCTTGGTGAGCAGGTTTCTCCTCCCCTCCTTTCTGATGAGGAAGAGCGGTGCTCACCATCAGGGGAAGACATGGAAGTCAGTGCTTCTACATCCCAGCCCACTCAATGGGATCAGTTCTGGGAAAAGGCCATAAAGAGCTCAAAAAATTTTCAAAATTATGTTAGAGAGGTGGAGGAAAAACTGGGAAGAGCAATAAAAGACTTGCAAGCAAAGTATGAACAACAGATCAGCACCCTGCTAAAGGAGACCCAAAAAAATGCAGAAGAAAATAACACCCTGAAAAATAGGCTAACTCAATTGGCAAAGGAGGTTCAAGAAGCCAATGAGGAGAAGAATGCTTTCAAAAGCAGAATTAGCCAAATGGAAAAGGAGATTCAAAAGCTCACTGAAGAAAATAGTTCTTTCAAAATTAGAATGGAACAGATGGAGGCTAATGACTTTATGAGAAACCAAGAAATCACAAAACAAAACCAAAAGAATGAAAAAATGGAAGATAATGTGAAATATCTCATTGGAAAAACAACTGACCTGGAAAATAGATCCAGGAGAGACAATTTTAAAATTATGGGCCTACCTGAAAGCCATGATCAAAAAAAGAGCCTAGACATCATCTTTCATGAAATTATCAAGGAAAACTGCCCTGAGATTCTAGAACCAGAGGGCAAAATAAATATTCAAGGAATCCACAGACCACCGCCTGAAACAGATCCAAAAAGAGAAACTCCTAGGAACATTGTGGCCAAATTCCAGAATTCCCAGGTCAAGGAGAAAATATTGCAAGCAGCTAGAAAGAAACAATTCAAGTACTGTGGAAATACAATCAGGACAACACAAGATCTAGCAGCTTCTACATTAAGGGATCGAAGGGCATGGAATAGGATATTCCAGAAGTCAAAGGAACTAGGACTAAAACCAAGAATCACCTACCCAGCAAAACTGAGTATAATAATTCAGGGGAAAAAATTGGTCTTTTAATGAAATAGAGGACTTTCAAGCATTCTTGATGAAAAGACCAGAGCTAAAAAGAAAATTTGACTTTCAAACACAAGAATGAAGAGAAGCATGAAAAGGTGAACAGCAAAGAGAAGAAGTAAGGGACTTATAAAAGTTGAACTGTTTATATCCCTACATGGAAAGACAATATTAGTAACTCTTGAAACTATTCAGTATCTGGGTACTTGGTGGGATTACACACATATACATGCACACGCACACACTCATAGAGACAGAGTGCGCAGAGTGAACTGAATAGGATGGGATCATATCTTAAAAAAAAATGAAATCAAGCAGTGAGAGAGAAATATATGGGGGGAGAAAGGGAGAAACAGATTGGGGCAAATTATCTCTCATAAAAGAGGCAAGCAAAAGATTTTTTTAGTTTGGGGAAAAAAAGGGGAGGTGAGAGAAAAACATGAAGTTTACTCTCATCACATTCCACTAAAGGAAGGAATAAAATGCACACTCATTTTGGTATGAAAACCTATCTTACAATACAGGAAGGTGGGGGACAAGGGGATAAACAGGGTGGGGGGGACGATGGAAGGGAGGGCATGAGAAGGAGGGTACAATTTGAGGTCGACACTCATAGGGAGGGACAGGATCAAAAGAGAGAATAGAAGTAATTGGAAGCAGGATAGGATGGAGGGAAATACAGTTAGTCTTATACAACACGACTATTATGGAAGTCATTTGCAAAACTACACAGATTTGGCCTATATTGAGTTGCTTGCCTTCCAAAGGGAGGGGGAGGGGAGGGAGGGAGGAAAAGAAGTTGGAACTCAAAGTTTTAGGAATAACTGTCAAGTACTGTTCTTGCTGCTAGGAAATAAGAAATACAGGTAAAGGGGTATAGAAAGTTATTTGGCACAACAGGGCAGAGGAGAGGATGGAGACAAGGGCAGAGAGGAATGATGGAGGAGAGAGCGGAGTGGTGATGGGGGCAATTGGAATGCTCGGTGTTTTGGGGTGGGGGGAGGGGACAAGAGGGGAGAAAATTTGGAGCCCAAAAATTCTGTGAAAATGAATGTTAAAAGTGAAATTAATTAATTAATTAATTTTTTTAAAAAAAGGGCTTTAAAAAATCAAATAAGGGGACTAAAAAAAAAAATATTGCAATGATGCTAACAATTAAAGGAGAAAATATTATTGTTTTAGTTAATTAGACCTTGTACTTCACAATATGTAATACAGCATAAGCATAATGTCAAATTAAATATTGGAGTCCAGGAGGAAACCCAAAAGAATAAAACCTAAACACATTGAGTCTAAATTTTGTCCATTCTCCAAAAAGACTCATAACTAACCCTTTTTCTTTATAACCAGTCTCAACTGCTTTTGAAAATTATTTCATCTAAAATAAAAACATACCTTTGCTATTCCTCAAAAATGTGGGAGATGGAATATTGTGTTTATGAGGAAAGAAAGAAGACTGGGAGGTAAGAAAGTAACTTTAGAAACCAGTGTAAAGTTTGCGAGGGCTTGAGGCCCAAGCACCAGAAGTCAATTTTAGGGCAAAATGAATCTTAAATATATAAACTGACTTTACATATTTGCAAATGTTAAATATTGCTTCCCTCCAAATCCAGTAAGTCCCAAATAAGAATTGAACTATTTAGGGTGAAGTCTAAAAACTGCAGAAATAATTAAACGGAATTGATAATGGATTGTATAAAGGATAAGAACAAGGTAAAAATAATGCCAACATGTCAAAATTGAGAGATGAGGCACATGACAGCACACGAACAGTTAAATCACAAGTAGGCTCAAGCACAGATGGAAAGAAACTCAATCTTGGACTGCACTGGGATAGACCTACATCACAGGGTCAGCAAGGAGGCTAAGAGGCTCATGGTACACCTAGTTCCATGAAAAAGCATGATATTTAGAAACAAGAGGTGGTCAATCGTCAAAAAGGTTCCACTTAACCTAGACATTCCCCTAAATTATCATTCAAGGTCTCCTCCCTGTCACAGCCTAAATAAAACCATCCACATTCCTCCACTCTGGTCAAGGTTACCAATGACCTCTTGCTTATTAAATGCAGTGTTTTTCTAAGTCCACAGTCATGACGTTTCTGCAACCATCTCCTCTAGTAAATGCACTCATCATCAGCCATATGAAGAGTGCTCTAAATCACTAACATCAAGAGAAACAGATCCACACAACCCCCAAGTTTCCCTTCCCACCCTTCAGACTGGCCCAGATGACACCAGATGTGCTCTCCTCCACTGGATCTCCACAGCACCCTGCTCCCCGAGCCTGGGGAGAGTCAAGCTTAGTCTTCAACCTGCTTCTCTTGTCTCCACATCCTCCAGGGTCAGGGGCTCTTAAGTCCCAAACTTGTTATTTTAAATATCTTGATAACTGCATTTCACTAGGATTGGATTCCTTTTTTTTCCCTTGCCTCTGACTGGAATGAGTGAAGAGCTCCTCTCTCATCCTCTCCCACTGAAGGAAGGCAAGCAGGGAATTCGCCCCATCATTTCCCACTCTGGGACTTATCCTTCCCCAGATATTCCAGCGGAGGGCGCCCCAAGCCTCAGTTTCTCGCCCCACCCCCACCCCCCAAGAGCCGGGTCCATCTTAGGCTTCTCTTTGTATTCCCAGCACTTAGTTCAGTATCTGGCATATAGTAGGTGCTTAATAAATATTTACTGACTTTTATTTAATGCACTTAAAACCAATTCTAAGAAGTTCATAAGGGCAGCTAGGGAGTGCAACGGAGAGACCTAAGTTCAAATCCAGCCTCAGACACTTAGTAGCTGTGTGACCCAGGGCAAGTCACTTACCCCTGTTTGCCTCAGCTTCCTTGTCTGTAAAATGAGCTGGAGAAGGAAATGGCAAACCACTTGGCAAGAAAATCCCAAATGGGGCCACAAAGAGTCAGACAGGACTGAAACAACTGAACCAACAATATTACCTATATAGTGCTTTAAGGCTAGTTAAGCCTTTTACATGCATTATCTCATTTGGTAGTTTCTACAGGTATTACTTTTTCCATTTACAAGAGAGGAAACCAAGGCTTTAAGAGATCAAGCCATTTCAATCAATCAACATTTCTTAAGCTCCTACTATAGGGGCAGGGAGGGGGGCACTGGGCTAAGCACTGGGGATATAAAGACAGGCCCTGCCCTCAAGCAGCTCACAATCTAACCATCTGCCCAGAAGCACACACAGAACAATTTAATTTTGTCCAGGTCATGTACTAAGCATGTACTATATAAGAAACCCATTCAAGAAAAGGACATAAAAACAAACTGGAAAAGAGTCCCACCTTCAAGAAGGCTCCAATCTACCCCACTTCAAAGACAACCCTATGCTGCCTCTTTCCTGGAGACGGCAAGGCTGCCCAGAAGTTTGTCTGTAGATGGCATCGTGCTCATGTTATCTAGCCCCAACAGATGGCAGAAGCTCCTCAATGAGATGGGGGAAATGGGGATCCCAGAGTTGATTACTAAAGGGGTATTTTGTGAAAATCTGGAAAGTAATCAGTGATCACAGAAAGTCAGCAAAAAGTCATCAAAAATGGGCTGTGCATGTGAAACTGATTTCCTTTTCCAACAGATTACCAGAGTGGTAGATGAGAGTAGTGATGGCACATATGTTAGCTACATGTTAGCCCAACATGTGAAAAAGTTCTTCACAATCCACTCATAGGAAATATGGAGAGACTGGGTCTAAACGTGGCAGAATTAGATGGAATCAAACTGCAAGACTTTGGTGGAGCACTTCAGAAATTGGCCCTTGTCCCTGCCCCCTGGTAGTAATAACGTTTTCACTACTGACTTGGATAAAGGTACAGAAAGTATGTTTAGTGAATTAGCAGAAAACTCAAAACTGAGAGGGATGGCTAACGTACTCAAGGGCAGAGTCAAGTTCCAAAAAGATCCTGACAGGCTGGAATCTCAGACCCAATCTAATCAAAGGAAATTTAACAGGACTAAAAGTTCTAATCTGGATTACAAAAACAAGTTTGAGAAGTATAAGATGGGAGAAATCGATTGGGGGGGTCGGGTCTGTGGCACCCCCTGCAAGATCAATTATGCTCCAATGATGCAGCCACTACAGAAATGTTGAGGCAGAATCCAAGTCAAGAGAAGGGTAACTCTGTACTCAGTCTAGTTCAGATCTTCTCTGGAGTAATGAGCTCAACTCTAAGCACCACATCTTAGGAAAGCTGCTTCTAAGCTGAAGTATGAATAGCCACTAGGAGGGGATATGGCCTCAAGATCATGCCAGAGGATGCCCTGAAGGAACCCAGGAAGGGGATGCTTCCCCTAGAAAAATGGCCTCTGAGGTCCCTTTCGAGTCAGATTTGGATTCTTCTTGGGAGATGGCCTCGTCAAAACTGACACTATGAAGCTAGATGAACAGATATCTTATACAGATAATGGAAGTGGGTAATAAATCAGACTAAGAACTGAACAGGATGGAGAAGGAAGAGGAGACTGCATGGCTCTTCATGCCTCAAACAGAACCCCACCTGCACTGAGAATCACCCATGCACCAAGAGCTGTCTCTAACACAAAACCGGCAGCAAGAACTTGACCTCCCATGGCCTCTCCAGAGTGGGCATTTCCTTGACTTAGCAGGGGAGGTTTCCTCAAAAGGATTTAGTCATACTACTTACTGAAACCTCCGCTCCTCTCCAAACACCAATTCTTGTCGGGTTCTCTAGGGCTGCATGTTGTATCGTCTCCAAGGAATCACCGAGTGGCAGACTTAGAACTGAGAGGATCACCAAGGTCATAGATGCAGAGCTGGAAGGTATGGGAAGTCACAGATAAGGAAATAATTTAAGCTCGAGGCATTTTTAAAAGTAGACATGGCAGAGCCTGCAGGATTGGAATCCAGTTCCCTCTGACTTCAAATCTTGCCTTCTTTCCACTGATTAACTAATGGCAGGTCATCCAGAGGGCAACGGAGAAATATGAAGGTGGTTCCTGAAGGGATAACCTGCAACCCACTGTTGTTCAGTTGTGCCTGATTCTTCATGATCCCACTGGGGTTTTCTTGGCAAAGACCCTGGAGTGTGCACCATTTGCTTCTCCAGCCCATTTTACAGATGAAGAAACTGAGGCAAACAGGGTTAAGTGATTTGCCCAGAGTCACACAGCTAATAAGTGGCTGAGGCCAGATTTGAACTCATGAAGATGAGACTCCCTGGTTCCAAGGCCAGCGCTTTATCCACTGTACCACCTAGTTGCCACTTGCCAACCACAAGAAAAAAAATATGAAAAACTATTGAAGATGCATGACAGGAAAGGGAGGTAGACTCACGCTCATGTAGCATGTCAGTAACAGAAAGTACCCACCCTCATGTGAAGAGACCTAGAATTAGATTCTCCAACACATAGACCAGCACCCTCTAGAGAGTTCCTGAGGAGACAGAAAGCACAGGCTGAAAAAGCATGAATAGGTGGATGGATGGACACTATCCACCATGAAAAAAGTGTCAAAGAAGCCAACCCTCCCAAAGAGGCTCCCTGGGAGGATGGCCATGGTTATCAACCATCCCAGGCTGCAGTAAAGACCTATGGTGAAGCTACTATCTCTCAACACTTTCCTTCATCCATTCAAAGAGAGTAAGTCTAATCTACCTTCCACCAACAGGGCTTCAAAGCTTGGAGATGACCTGACAGAGGCAACAATCGGTCAACAGTGCCTAATGTTTCTTCACATGCCAGGAGTCATGCTAAGCACTCGAGAAACAGAGAAAGGCAAGAAACAGGCCCTATTCACATGGGGAACATGCAAACAACCAAGTCTAAACAAAGCATACACTGGGAATGACCAAGAGTGGGAAGGCACTGCCATTCAAAGGCTCGAGAAAAGCTTGTTTTTTCAACTGGCACTCAGAAAGAAAGCCAAGAGCAAGCGATGATGAGGACAGTACTCTATGCATGGGGGACAGTTTTCAGGAACCAGAAGGAGGCCAGTGCCACTGGCTCCTACAGTACCAGTGGAAGACTGGCAAAGCCAGGGAAGGAGGGGAGTGTTAGATTACAAAGGGCTCTGAATGCCAAATATTTTTGGTATTTAATCCTGGATGTGAGAGGGAGCCAGTGAAGTTCATTGCACCGAGGAGGGACATGGTCAAACCTACAGTTATTTATCATAATTTGTCCAAGAAAGGACATGATTTTTCCTTAAATTCAGTAAGCAGAAAAACAATCAGTCTGAGAATAACAGGAAAACTCAATCTATTTTTTGGACTATGTCCAAAAAAGCTTAAGTATTTTTTAAGAAGCAAGGCTGGAAACCAACTCAAAAGTGGAGTCACCCCCAGTCTCATTTCACTAGGGTACCCAAATGTCCCCCAAGGCAGTGTCCCCCAGTCACAGTTACCCTACTGGGGTGAACTCCACTGAGGGAAGAGAGCTACCAGTCAGCCTCCCAGATCCCCTCCATGGGTTCCCCCAACATTTCCTAGTCTGCTAGCCTCCTCATCTCTGGCCATCCTTCTCAGACCTCCAGCCTCTGCCCGAGAGGCCCAGAGTCAAACTGCACTGCCACATGGGCATGACCCGAACCCCAGTCTAGCTCCCTCTTAATAGGGGTCTCTCCCCATTAGAAGGAGAGCTCCCTGAACACAGGTAAAATCTCTTGGGGCTGAATTTGCATCCACAGGGCTTGGAAAGGGTTTGACATTGTATAAGCACCTAATTTATTATTTATGGTCAAAAAGTAAATGGCTAAGACTTGGGCAGCAGAAAAGAAGTGATGAGCCCAGGTAAACCCATAAGAAGGAAAAAATGCCTAAAGGAAGTGTGGTTTCTCTCCCCTTTTCTCCACTGTCTCCCTCACCACTGGCTGCTGCAATGGTCCTGGTTTCGAGTCACTCCCCTCTCTAGGCCAAGCTCACACAAGCTGCCTAACAAGCAAAAGTCTGTCATTCCCCTCAAGAAGCTCCAAGAGTGCTCTGGGAAAGGGAATCAGCACTTATACAGCACCTACTGGGCACCAGGCACTGTGCACTCATACAGCACCTACTGGGCACTGTGCTAGACACTTTCTACAACTCTGATCTCATTGGCTAGGGATCCTAGAAGCCCATAAAGTGCCCCTTCCCCACCTGGTTCAGCTCTGCTTTTTATCTTCCCACACTCTCCATTCCAGCCCAACTGACCGCTGGGCCCTACATCTGCCTCCTCACCTTTGGCCAGATCATCACACAGGCCTGGAATGCCATCCCTCATCATTCACTCCCAGCTCTTGGTATCCCTGGCTCCCTTCCAGGCCCAACTCAAGCAGCCCCTCCTCCAAGCAGCCCTTCCCAATACCCCAAGGTTAGCATTCTCTTCACACCAAGAAGTGATTTATCTGTGTACACTTCATTTTCATTCAGTAGAACACAATAAAAGAGAGAAAAGTTGAACAGTCAACATACAAACAAGAGGTAATGGATTCTCATACCAAATAGGGATGTTTGAATCCAGAGAGCAAGACTAAGAGGGACAGACAGAAGGAAATGTGTCTGAAGGTGAATTGGGCCCCATCATCCTGAGCTATTAAAGGGTCTCTTGAGAGGGGAAGCGTTCCTGCACAAATTCAGGAAGAATCACAGCCACCAAATTTCAGAGGATGCATAGTCTCATTTATTCCTCATATATAGCAGGTAACTAGCAAAAGAAACAAAGATTTCCCACATATTTCAGCTGTAACTTATTTCTCTGGCATCGTTCAATGAAGTGGTTTGACAGAAACGAATTTTCCAGATGACAGTGGAAAGTTATTCTTCAGCAGTAGAAACTCAAACATTTTGTTCTTTAATGATGGTCTAAAATGTTATTGTATCCTTCCCAGACTTCCCTGAAAATAACCTATTCTTAGTTCTGGGTTCTGATGACCATAATCTAGCAGAGGGAGCTTAGCTTTCAGCTAGTCCAATCCTTATTTCAGAGATGAGCAAGTCGTGATCGCTAGATTAAGTGATTAACCAAGATAATACAGTTATTTCCACATCAACTGTTGTACGACACTGTAAGGCCACAGTGTGTCCCTGACTAATGATGCTTTTATAAATTCATATGTCTACTCAAAAAAAAAAGTACATAGCTCCGAAGTTAAAAACAAAAAATAAAAAAAGTCTCTGTGCTCAAGGAGCCTCCACTCTACTAGAGGAAATAGAGGCTGCCAAGAATACATGACTACTCACTGGTGAAGGGGAGAAGCCCCCTCATGAAGGTAAATGCTGGCCCTGACCCGTGCACACTTCCCCTTCTGGACTTCCCAGCAAATCCCCTCTTCAAACACCTCAAGGGATGCTACAATGCAAGCCTCTCAACCCAGCCCCCCCCCCAGCAATGTGCAGACTTGCACCCACCCTGGTTCAGATACTCCATTTAATGAGGAAGGACAAGAGCATCTCTTGCATCGGCATTCCTCATCCCCCGTCTCCTCTTCCCTCTGGTTTTCCTGACAATGCTCTCTCTGGTGCTTCTGCTGCTCTGCACACTCCATCATGGAGTCACACTCAAAAACTAGTCCTGCGTGTCCCCCACAGCTCTGACCTGGACCTTCTTTGCTTCAGCGATCAACAGTTCCCCTGGATTGAATTTTCTTCTCTCTTCTGATAATTCCATGGGCCTGAACCTCCCTCCTGACCTCCAAAAGTCTGTTAGTTATCTTTACCCAAACATCTCAGATACCTCAAACTCAGCATTTCCAAAATGAGCTCAGTCCCCTTCCCTGTAAGATCTCCCCCCTTTCCTAACTTCTCTATCACTGTGGAGAGTACCACTATCACCCCACTTCCTTCACCATCACTATTTACCCAGCACCCTGGAAGTGGCAACCCCTGACAGTCACCATTCTCAACTGCTACCCACAGGGCAGGCAAACCAGCTTAGATGAAGCAGGAAGGTACCCTAATCACTCTCAATCATCCTGGCCATCATCCCTCCTAAGACCCTGAAGCCTGTAGAAGAGCAAGGCTTCCAGCCCAGTACCCACAGCCGTCATCTGAAGAATGCCACCCCTGTGGAGACTCAGCCCAGCAAACTGCTCCCACAAGTGCAATAGCCACAGATATACAGACCCAGAAAAGAAAGTCCCTGACCCTGACCAACACCAGAGATGGCATTAAAGATACAGCACCAATGCCCACTTTGCCACTGCACTCTAAGAACCAACCTGATTTGCAGCTAAAACCTTCCCTATGTGGTAGCTCCCACATGTGAATTCTCACTCCTGGAAAGCAGGACCTGACTTTTCTATTTATATTCTTAGCACAATTCTTTGCACAAAGCATTTAGAAAATGCTTTATTCATCTCCCACAGCCACCAGTGGTCAAACCGTGTGAATTCCACCTCTCCTTTGACAACGACATCACCTCACCTCTGGACTTTCTTCAGTAGGGAAGGGGAAAGGACCTCTTATATACAGACACTGTGCTACATGCTTTATACAGCTCTCATTTAATCCTTACATCAATCCTGGGAGGCAGGTGATTTTTTATTATCCTCATTTTACAGATGAGGAAACTAAGGCCCAGGTCAGAGGCCAGATTTAAGCTCAAGTGTCCTTGACTCCAGGTCACAGGGCCACAGAGCTGCCTCAAGCAGGCAAAAAGTCAAAAAGTCTCTCCCCGATCCAGTCCGTTTTCCATGAAGCACAGGCCTGACCCTGTCACCCTCCCCCCTCACTCAATAAACTCCAGTGGCTCCCATCACCTCCAAGATCAAAGACAAAAGCCTCTGCCTTGCCCCTTCCACATACTCTGCCACTTGCCTCCTGGCTGCTCCTCCAACAAGAGAACAACTCCAGCACGACATGCCCAATGCCAAGGGAGAGGTCCATCAGCCATTTTCATACAAAATATGTAAAAGGTCATTTCAAGGGTGGAAGAGCACGCTCAGGCTGGGCTCTGAGAGTCACTGAGGTTTCTAAGACCTCAGGGTGAGGGACCCAGAACTGGAGTTCCCTCTCCCAGCAACCTGTCCTGGCTTCCTGAGTCTCTGCCTTCTCCAAGAAACCACTGCCAGCCCTCCTTAATCTCTGTGCCTTCCCTCTGAGATGATCTCCAATTGATCATGTGTGTCTGTCTTGTTTGTATGTGGCTGTTTGTACGTTCTTACCCATGAGACTGTGAACTCCTTGAGAACGGACTTATTTTGTCTTTCTTTGTGTCTGAAGCACTTAAGTTCAGTGCCTGGCACATAGTAGGTACTTAATAAAAGCTGGTTCATTTGACTTCAAGAAAAAAGTGGTTAGAATTTTTTAAAATTCTCTTTAAAAAGTACAAAATACCTCTGAATATGTAAGCACTTACAATAGGAAATCAAACTCAAGACAAGTGAGCATCTTTTACAAGAGAACCACAGCACAGGTCCTTGGGTTTCCAGCTACCCATCACTTCTGTAATACTTGTGACACTGGGAGTTAAACCCTCTCTAAGTCAGCTGCCTGACTCTAAGGCTGAGGAAGTAATACATTCATTTTAATTCTGCTGAGTCCCACTTTTTTCAACTTCTTTGGAAAACATTTTCACAAGTGGTTAACTTCCTGGCAAGGAAGGCGACCAGATTAAATTCGAGTCTCACACCTGCACTGAACCAGCCCTGCTAGTCTCCCTCCACTCCTCCTACAGAGGTGACATCCAGAGACCCTGAGAGTGGCAATGAACCACCTACAAGCAGCCACCTCCAAACTTTAGAGGTAAGAAGAGACCAATTCCTTCAAGCTCACAAGAGGAGAGAAAATCTTCATTCTTTCCATAACAAAAACAGCACTGGAGTCAAGAAAGCTGGCTAGAATCTGGCTCGGTTACTTTATGACCTTGGATAAGTCACCAGGCCTCAGTTTCTGCAAACAAAAAATGCATGGTTGGAATAAATGGAGTCATCTCAGAGGTTCCTTCTACCTCTAAACCCTAAGATACCATAACCCCCTCTACCTCTGCAAGCCCTAGAGAAGAGTGCAGGATCCTCACCTACTGGCTGGTAGCAGTGACATAAGTAGAAGATCAGGGAAAACGATGACCACAGCTTTCAGTCTGGGGAGAAAACAGGACAGAGTCCATACAGATTATCCACTTTTATACAGTTCTTTGTCTTCCAGTCCAAGAGGTTTAAAACTTCTGGAAAAATGACCCAGGAGAACTCAGTAAGATAAATGTCCAGCCTAGCAAGCGATCTTTTCAAGTCACCAAGCGTCCTTTCAATAGGAAACAGCAATGGAAATTCAATCCAGACAAACCACACTGCTCCTCCTTCCCTTCCAACAGTACACTTAAAAAAATAATCTTTTTTAAATAACTCTGCTAAAAGAAGTCAGTGACCTTTAGCAGGCTAAATTCTTCCTCCTGAGCCAACAGCATTATGTCTAAGCAAAGCTTCTGAAGGAAAGGAGCATGTTTCTTGAAAGAGTTCTGACAGGGTGTGAAATACATGTCCATCTAGACCAGAGGAAGCCTATTAAGGTTGAATGGCATTCCCAGAAGCTAATCTATAACTAAGTTTCACATTTAGCATTGTCTCTAAAAAAAAAAAAAGTTCAGCTTCAGGACACAACCTACACGAAACTTGGACAACTCTCAAGTTAGTCACTTTTTGCAGAAGTGTTGGGGAGTTTTTGCAAACAAATCTCTATAACATTAGGAAAAAAGGAGAAAAATCACCTCATGCATATTCTAATTTTGGTTTCTGAAGCTGGATCTCTTCTGGTAAGCCGAGTCAGCTTCAGAAATCACACCTCCAAATTCCCACCAGACTCTTCTACTCTCTGCCGCCATCCCTAAGTTACTCTGTAACCGGGGGCCAATGTTTCTACAACGTTTCCCACACCTCTTATCTTTCCTCAGATGTCAGTCTGGGATACAAAGTCTCAGAAAAGCATATCCACTCGGGAGGAACCTCCCAAAAGAGCACTCACGACACGATGATGGCTAAGAACTATAGTTCTACGTCCCTACACAGGTGAACACACATACAGCCAACACTTTACAACTTTTCCAACAACTTTAAAGAACCTGATGAACTCAAAAGCTTCTAGACAGATTCATGCTCTCCTCCGAAAGGGCAAGCTTCAAGCCACAAAAGAACTGTATTCTTCAGACACATGTAAAGACAAAGGAAAGAAGAAGGGAGGGGAGGCCAGGCTAGCTTGAGACTTCCTAAAATTCCCAAATAGCCACATTGGATTAGACCATTTGAAACGGCTCTTCACTTTAGAAATGATTAGGAGTTGCCAAATTGAAAGTGATCGAGAGACTCCTGAGGTGGATCTATGGCTCAGGATCGGGTCTCCCTGGTTAGCTGGGTGCCCACCCTAGACCAGATCCGGGCCAGTTGGCAGGGGGCAGGGCTAGGGATGAGGAGGAGCTGCGGCCTCACCTTACATTTCTGGATGAAAGAAGGCAAGGTCCCATTGGTCTGGGCGCGGACCCCAAACACGGGGCGTTCCCCAATTTGAAAAAGTTCCTTCTCCAACACGTGCCAGCCCTGCCAGCGCGCCCAGGCGACGGGCACCCAAACGCGCTCCCGGCCCAGACCCTGACGGACCGCCTGCCTCCGTTTCTCCATCCGGACGCGGTGACAACACTCCGAGGGCATGACACGCGCGGCCCCCGGCAACCTCAGCACCCAGCAGGCGCCACCTAAAGGCAGGCAGCCCCTCGGACCCGCGCCCACTGGCGCTCCTGGGCACGTGGGAGGAGCTACCCCCCCTCGCAGGTAAAGGGCGCCGCGGGGGCGGGGAGTCCCTCGGGGAGGTGTCGCCGTGCCCAGGGCCCCACCCGCACCCCGGCCACTTGCCTGCTCCGAGCAGTCTAGGCTCCCCCGACCCGGGAGCCCCAACAGCGCCGCCGTCCCGGGCCCCACTTTCGGCCGGCCCCCTCCCGCGAGAGCCGCGCAGTCTCGCGAGGCCGCCTAGTCCCGGGGAGTCTCGCGAGGCCGGGTCGGGGCCAACATGGCCTCCTGAGCACGTCTTCGGAACGGGAACTGCTCGCCACGGGGGAGGCAGCGACGGGGGCTGGGCCGCGCGGCCGGGGTCTGGGGAGGGAAGTGGGGCAGGATGCGCGCGACTCGGCCGCGCGGAGGCTTAGGAGAACTTCAACCCCCAAGTTTCACGTCAAACCGACCGGGCTCCAGACCGGTCACGTGAGCGTCAGCGACCCGCGTGCGTGTCACGTGGGCCGCAGCCCAGCCAGCTCCGAGAGCGCGCCCGGCGCCCCGCCCCCGAGCGCGGCGGCGGCGGCGCAAGCTTGTGCGCGCGCACCCCGCCCCACGTGGGGGCATCGCCACTCACAGCCGTGGCCCCCTCCCCTCTTCACTCTCCTCCGCCCTCCCCTCCCGGGATCCAACGCGCCGCAGAATCCGAGTCCCGCAGCCCCTCCCCCTCCCTTCCTCGCACTCCCCCGCCCGCCACGTGCCCCCAGCGGCCCCGGGGCTCACCTCGGGCGCCGCCGAGCCGACCGGAGAGAGCGGCCGGCGGGCGGCCCGTGGCCGAGAGGGAGGCCACCCCCGCCGCCCCCGGAAGCTCGGCCGGCCGCCTCCCCGCGGCCCCTGTGCGCCAGCCCGCCCGCCCGCCCGGCGGCGCTTCCAAGTGGGCCCGCCTCCCGCTTCTGCCACTTCCCGCGGCCGCCCCCTCGCCTTCTTCCGGCCCCTCCCTTCTCCTCCTCCTCCCCCCTCTTCTCTTTTCCCTTCCCCCCTCCTGGCTCCGCGGGTTCGAATCCCGGCCCTCCCCGCCAGCCTCACCTGATTAATAATGGCGGTCATAATAATTTATAATCATGATAATAACGGGAAGCAGCTGTCGCTGCGGGTCCAGTCGGCTAGATCTTAGTAGGCGCCCGCTGTGTTCCCGGCGCTGTTGCCAAGACCATGAAAATCACAGGTAGAGACTCAGTCCTATCCTTAAATTAAGTGACTTTGGCATTGGGGATGCCAAAGAAAAGAGCCCTCACCCCCCCTCGGGCAGCTTACGTTCTACCGCAGGGCATTTAGAGAGCACCTCGTAGCACTGGGTCCAGAACACCTTTCAAATGCCTGCCCAGGATGAAAACAGCTCCCCCTCCGATCGCTTAAGATCCCCGAGAAGAGCTTGGCCGCTGTCACCTGGGAAACAGCCTGGGAAATAGATACAAAGTAACTTCCCAGGCTCGCTCATTTCCTCCCTGTCAGCTACTTTGTAATCACCTGGAGAGCTGGAGCAGCCTCTGCCTCGGTGGACAGCTCCGGCCCCGCGAGCCCGGCACCCGCACCGCTGCCTTTAGAACCCAGAAGAACCTCCGAACTGAGCTTTGCAGACCAGCAAGTTGGCCCAAACACCGCACAAATGGGTCTACTTTACTGGGGGCCGGACTCCGCAGTATTGCTTTGACAGCAGGTACTACGAGTGGGCCCAGCCTCTATGCCCAGGACCCAGAGCAGGGCTCACATCCCGCCCCCCCTCTCCCCGACAGGCTGGTTGGTGAAGCCCCTGGTCCTCTCTTCAGAATGTTGTTTAAATGCATAAAATAAAATACTTTGGATTATAAAGGAAATCATTGACAGTAAGGAACAGTTAACAGAATTTTTTAAAAAACGAATTAATATCCCCCAGCTTGAGAACTCGTTCCCTAAAACCGAAGATCAGCGCCTTACGCTAGGAACAAATTCAAACACACCCTCCCCAAAGCCAATCAAGGATTCCAGAAATGGAGCCTTCCCAAAGTAGCCGAGCACTGTGTCGCTGGGATTTGTATTGGATGTTTGGAAGTTTGTTTTTTTTCAGGCATGTGAGTAAGTGGAGATGTGGGTAGGTGTCTTTAATACTACTAAAAAAAATTACTGCCAAGTTGAAATGTTTTCTCATATTTTGCTTAGTTGAGAGGGTTACTGAATGTCCATGGGAACAGTTGTCTATTCAGCAGAACTGGGAACATGGAAAGGATTCAGTGTTCCCTTTTAGACCAGAGGGTAGGGAAGAATTCTTACCCAAACAGGAGAAAAGCCAGCAAAAAAGTAAAAAAAAAAATTGTGAATTTGAGGTGCAGAAAATTAAAAAGATTTTGCCACCAGTAAAATCACTGACGCTAGAATTTTACTAGTGGTCTGGTGGGGAAATTTTATTAAGAATTGCATTGGAATGTAAAAAGCACAGTGCTTGACACATAGGAGGTGCTTCCTAATTGTTTATGATCTGATAGGCCAACTTGCCATGGGGTCTGGAATGCTCTCAGTTCTCACCTTCATTCTCTGGGGCACCACCCCCCTTTCCCCTAATGCTGCTCCTTATGTGAGAAGTTTAATGATTTTTGTCTAAGTGTTGATGCTCCCTCCCCCCGCCTCCAAAAAAGAAGCCATTTGTATTTCCAGTGTATGTCGGGAGGTGGGGGTGGCATTTACAGAGTTTTCTCCAGCCGAAGGTAAGCTTCTTGAAGATAAGTATTGTTCCTTGTCTCCATAGCCCCAGGCCCTATCATGAACCTGTTCTCAGTTCAGGTTCAATGAATCTTGAATTGAATTCCTAAATCACTATGGGATCAAAAGAGATGGACAATACTACAAATCACTAATAAAAAAAAAAAAACCACAAAGTACAATAACCCTACATGGTCACTATATACAGATCCAATTGGGAAGGATAAAAAATCCCCGAAATAGCAAATGTTGAAGAGTCCACAAGTGAACTAATGCACTGAAGGTGGAGTTGGGATCTGGTCCAAGCAGTCTAGAGAAAAGTGATTCAGCTCTTCATGTCTGAGCCATCATTCCATATACCCCAGGGAAGCAGGTGCTGGAAATCAAGGATCCACCCATACTCAAATAGTCCTAGTATTTGCTCCTTGATAGCAGCAAGGCCTTGAAAAGAGGGGGCCAGCTGACTGGGGGAAAATAATAATGTTAATAATGATGATGGTGATAGCTAACATATAGTGCCTACTATGTGCCAAACACTACAAGGCACCCTTTAGGATTATTATTGAATCCAGGCTCAGCACTCCACCCACTGCTCGACCTAACAACTTCCAATAAATGGATGATGCTGCAAGAAATGAGCAAAATTGGGGATATGAGGAATCTGGAGAAAGAGCCATGGGAAGAATTACATGAAATGAGTCAGAATCAATAAAGCAGAACCCAATGACTGCAGGAACATGAATGAAAGCAACATGGGCAGGATTCAGATTATCTGCAGTGTCTAATATTGACTCCAGAAAACTATGGGTGGAAAACTCTTCTGTCCTTTAACTAGAGAGATGCTGGGTCACAGGTATTGAACCAACTGTTACTCGCAGTCTCACTGGGCAGAGGGGAGGGTTGCTGGGAGTGACTGTCATGCAAAAATAAGATAAAATAAAATATGAGAGAAGAACAGAGATGGAACTGATATGGTCCCATTCACAGACAAAGGATAGTTTTGTACACTGGTACCTCCGTTACAGGGACTTGGGCATCCAGGACCCGGAGTCAGGAAAGACTAATTTGAGGCCTCAAGGGGGCGCCATGGTGCACACAACACAGAACCTGGAGTCAGGAAGGGGACACAGCAGTGCACAGAACCTGGACGTGGAGTCACAAAAGGCCAATTCCTTATGAGGCCCCTACCTAGGCAGGCCCACAGGCACAGAGCACTGGAGCTGGTGTTCGAGCTGGGTGACTCCTGGTAAATCACTTCACCCTGTTTGCCTCAGTTTCCTCATCTGTAAAATGAGCTGGAGAGGGAAATGGCAAACTACTCCAGGATCTCTGGCAAGAAAGCCCCAAAAGGGGTCGTGACTGAAACAACTGAACAGCTAAAAAATGGAGACCATGACAGCACCTACCTCTCCAAGTTGTTGTGAAGCACTTAGCACGGTGCCTGGCACATAGTAGGCACTTAATAAATTTCCCCTTTTGTTTCCAGAAGATGTTCAAGTTGATTTACTAATGGCACTAGATGAAGGCCTCTCAAAGGCCAAGGTGTTAACCCAAAGTGAGACAGAAGCAGGAGTCTTGGAGCTCAGGCCCCCTGTGGTTGTCTCCTTCAGCTTTGCAGCAGACACACTTAATGAAACTTGTAACCCTATCATCCTATCTCTGATAAGACAAGGATAAACTGTGTCCCGATGCATCCTCTTTGTTAACAGAAGTAGCAAAGCTTGTGTTGATTGTTACATAGAAGTAATTTCATACTTTTTGCTCCTTTATACATTGTATTTGATTTTCAACCACAAACTGTAACTATTTCCTCCAACTCCTTACTACACAAATAGATTTGTGCCAATCAATTGCTACAGTTTAAAAACTCACAGCCTAAGGGAGCCCTGGACTGCTACCCTTGCAACATTTAATAACTCTGTGATCATTAGCATCTTATTTCAAGTCTCAGCTTTCTGTTCTATGAAATAGAGATACCTACGATACCTACAGATAACATATGTAAATGTATTTGCAAAATGTAAAGTACTACACAAATGCTATTATTTCATCTATAAAAAGTGGGGCAAACATGATTTATTTTGTCAAGTAGGCTCCTTTGATAATTTTTAAACTTATGACAAAGTTCTCTTTGTGATCAGATATGCTGATTCAGCTCTTTTGAGTTGTTCAATAAGAGAATGAAAATGTTATGTTCCATCTGATAAAGGCATTAATAATATTAAATGCTTCAAATATTTGATAATAATGCTACTAGCAAATTACTAGTGATATACAAACCTGAGTACAAATACCTGAGACCCTGAGTAGCATTATATTGGGATATATATTCAGTGAAGAAATTTATTTTTCAGAGGGGGAGAGAAGCCTAGTAGAGACTATAGAGAGGACAAAACACAGAAATGGAGTCCAGGGAGAGGATTCTGGGAAGATGGAGACTAAATTACCTAATCTCAAAGAGTGAGTAGGTTAAAGAACAAGTCATAGAAATAATAATGTTATTAAAGAGAATGATAATAATGAGACAATGTACCAATATCTGTGGGATGCCACAAAAGCTGTAATCAGTAGAAAATGTATATCTCTAAATGTTTGCATCAGTAAAATAGAGAGAAGAGAACAATGAATTGGGTATACACTTTTAAAATCAAGAAAAAGAAGAAATTTAAAATCCCCGATTAAATACCAAACTGGAAATTCTAAAAATTAAAGATGAGATGTAAGGAACTGAATATAAGAAGATCATTGAATTAACAAACAAAGCTAGGAGTTGGTTTGATGGGGGAAAAAACAATAAAATAGATAAATCATTGGTTAATATGATTTTTAAAAGTAAAGAAAATCAAATCACTAGTATCAAAAATGGAAGGAGTGAATATACCACAAATGAAGATACAATCAAAACAATTATTAGGAGTTTTTTGCCCAATTATATGACAATAAATTTATTGTGAATTTAAGTGATTTTAATTGTGAATTAAGTGGATTTTATGAATTTAAATGAAATGGAAGAATACTTGCAAGAAATATGAACTGCCCAGATGAACAGAAGAGAAAATAGTATATTAAATAAAACTTTTAGAAAAAGAACCTGAATAGGACATAAATGAGCTTCCTAAGAAAAAAACATCAAGACTAGATATATTTATGAGGAAATTCTACCAAGCATTTAGAGATCAACTAACTCCAATATTTTATTTGAAAAAATTAGTAAAGGAGTCCTCCCAAACTCCCTTTAGGAAATAAATATGGCAGCGATACCAAGAACAAAAATCGAGAAAGAAAATGGAAGGCCAATTTCACTAGTAAATATGGAAGCAAAAATCCTAAATAAAACACTAGTTATGACCTCAAGGCAGGTTCCCCCTCCCTGAGCTAGGAAAATACAGTATGTCCCAAAGATTACACAATATGACCTAGTGGAATTGATAACAAGAATGCAGGAATGATTTAATCTAAGGAAAACTATTAACATAATGGATTATAGCAATAACAAAAGTAACAAAGATCATGTGATTATATCAGTAGACGCAGAAAAAAAGCTTTTGACAAACTCCAACACTCGTACCTATTAAAAACACTTGAAAGTCTATAGATTTAAATGGGTTTTTCCATAAAATGAGAAGAAGCATCTATCTGACATCATCAGCAAGCATTATTTGTAACAGAAATAAGCTAGAAGCCTTCCCAGTAGGATCAGGGGTAAAATAAAGATGCCCATTATCACCAATATTACTCAATATTGTATCAAAATTCTAGCAATAATGATGAGAAGAAAAATAAATTGAAGGACTCCAAATGGGCAATGAAGTAATAAAACTATCTCTTTTGGCAAAAGATAAGAGGATATACTTGGAAAATCCTAGAGTAGGGGTGGGGAACCTGTGGCCTCAAGGCCACATGTGGCCCTCTGAGTCTTTGGGTATGACCTTTTCACTGACTCCAAGTTTTGCAGAACAAATCTTTTTATCAAGGGGGATTTGTTCTGTGAAGTGTGGATTCAGTCAAAGGGCCACACTTGAGGACTTAGAGGGCCATATGTGGCCTTGAGGCTGCAGGTTCCCCATCCCTGTCATAGAGATTCAACTAAAAAGCTAGTTGAAACAATAATTTTTGCAAAGTAGCAGGATATAAAATAAACTCACATAAATTGTCAACATTTCTATAGATCACCAACAAAACCCTGCAAGAAGAGATAATAAGAGATGGCCCACCCCAATTGATAAATGGTCAAAGGATATGAACAGGCAGTTTTCAGAGGAAGAAATTAAAGCTATCTATAGTCATATGAAAAAAATACTCTAAATTGCTATTAATTAGAGAGAAGCAAATCAAAACAACTCTGAGATACCACATCACACCTATCAGATTAGCTAACATGACAAAACAGGATGATGATAAATGTTGGAGAAGATGTAGGAGAGTTGGAACACTAATTCATTGTTGGTGGAGCTGTGAGCTGATCCAACCATTCTGGAGAGCAATTTGGAACTATGCCCAAAGGGCTACAAAAATCTGCATACCCTTTGACCCAGCAATATCACTTCCAGGACTGTATCCCCAAGAGATCATAAAAATGGGAAAGGGTCCCACATGTACAAAAATATTTATAACAGCACTCTTTGTGGTGGCCCAAAACTGGAAATCAAGAGGATGCCCATCAATTGAGGAATGACTGAATAAATTGTGGTATATGAATGTAATGGAATATTATTGTGCTATAAAAAATGATGAACAGGAAGACTTCAGAGAGGCCTGGAAAGACTTATATGATCTGATGCTGAGTGAAAGGAGCAGAACCAGGAGAACTTTGTACACAGCAGCAACCACAGTGTGTGAGGAATTTTTCTGGTAGACTTAATACTTCATTGCAATGTAAGAACTTTAAAAATTTCCAGTGTTCTCTTAAGGCAAAATGCCTTCCACATCCAGAGAAAGAACTATGGAATTTGATCACAGAATGTAGCAGACCATTTTCTTTTGTATTGTGTTTTGTTTTGTTTTATGGTTTCTCCCATTCATTTTAAATCTTCTATTCAACATGATTAAGGTGAAAATGTATTTAATAGGAATGTATGTACAGAACCTATATAAAATTGTATGGAGTGGGGAGAGAGGGGAACAAAAATCCAAGTTATATGGAAGTGATTGTAGAACACTGAAAACTAATAAAAAATTTAAAAAAGATATAGTCCATTTAAAGTAAGTGTAGACAGCATAAATTACCTGGGAGTATACCTGTCAAGACAAACCCAGGAAGTATAACAACATAATTTTTTAAAAATCACTTTTTATACACATAAAGTCAGATTTAAATAACTGGAAAAATATTCATTGTTCATGGGTGGACATAGCCAGCATGATAAAAATGACAATTCTACCTAAACTAATCTACTTATTCAATGCCATTCTGATTAAATTATGAAAAGAATATTTTGACCTAGAAAAAAATAATAACCTTCATTTAAAATAACAAAAGGTCAAGACTACCAGAGGAATTAATGAGGGGGAGCAGGAAGGAAAGGAACGAGGGCTAGCAGGACCAGATCTTAGACTGTATTATAAAGTGATAATTATCCAAACTATCTGGAACTGGCAAAAACAAATACAAAGGATCAATGTGATAGAGTCCAGTACACAGTAGTAAATGATTATAGCAACTTGCGTTTGACAAATGTAAAGATTTCAGATTTTGAGATAAGAATTCATTATTTCGTTAAAAAAAATTGTTGGGAAAACTGGAAAGCAGTCTGTCACAAACTAGGAGAAAGGATTGTATTGGTATAGACCAATATCTTAAACCGTTTGCCAAGATAAAGTTAAAATAGATATGAGATATCATTAGTAAATTAGAAGAACATGGAATATATTGTCTATAAAACTTATGGATAAAAGAATTTATGAAGAAACAAGAGAGAGAGCATAGTGAGATATAAAATGGATAATTTTGATTACATTAAGTTAAAAAGTATACAAATAAAACCAATGTAGCCAAGATTAAAAGGAAAGTAGAAAATTGGGGGGAAATTTTTATAGGCCGTTTCTCAGAGAAAGATCTCATTTCTCAAACACACAGAGAACTTTGTCAAATTTATCAGAATATGAGTCATTCCCCAATTGATAGTCAAAGGATACTAATGAGAAGTTTGGGGGTAAATAAATCAAAACTATATATAGTCCTATAAAAATACTCTAAATCTTTTTTTATTCTTTTTTCTTTTTATTCATTTTAAACTTAAAGACCAAAAGACAAAAGAAAAAGAACATTTCCATGTACACAGCACAGCATAAGAAGATTCAATATAAAACCATGAGTTTCCATTTCACACTGTTTAGTTTTTTTTTAAAAAATCCTATGTAATAAACCCTACACATCATTTTCAAAGCTGCCCTGCCGTTCTGTGTTTCCTTCTAAGTTCACTTTTGTTCTCTGTTCTTTATTTTTATATTTTTTTCTCCCTCCCTTCCCACCTTGCCCTAAAGAAGGCTACCATTAGACATATATGTATGTATGGGTGTATACATTTATGTATGGGTGTATACATGTATGTGTATGTATTTATGTATGGGTGTATATGTATATACATG
Source organism: Notamacropus eugenii (assembly GCF_028372415.1). Taxonomy (NCBI): domain Eukaryota; kingdom Metazoa; phylum Chordata; class Mammalia; order Diprotodontia; family Macropodidae; genus Notamacropus; species Notamacropus eugenii. The sequence continues at coordinate 538,907,902 of NC_092873.1, forward strand.
TATATGTATATACGTGTGTGTATATATATATATATATATATATATATATATCTCCACATACATATATATATTCTGAATGCGAGCTGCATCTTCCTTCGTAGGTCCTTTGTAGTCAATCTGAGAATCGATAACACTCAAAATGACTTAGTTGTTCGAAGTTGTTCTTCGAACACTATAGATGTTCTTTCCCTTTTTTCCCTGATTAACTTAAGCAATAGACCTTGTAGTGGCATTGCTGGCCAAAGGGCATAGGCAGTTTAATAACTCTTTGGGTATAATTCCAGAGAACTCCAAAGATGAACCAAAGTCTCTGCAAGCAGTCAGGAGAGAGACCTTTAAATATAAAGGAAAGAAAATTTGAATAAGGCCATTTTGCAATCATTAGAAATCACAAGATGGGTAGATTCTATTTCCTGCCTCCAAAACTCAGAGCAGAAGAGAGAGGGGCTCAGAGGTCAGGAACTGAAGGACTCTTGGAGAAGGAAAAGGAGGGGGCCATTGGCCAGGCAATATGAGTCTAAAAAAAAAAGGAAACCGATAAATTCAGATATGGATTGTGTAACTCTATCCTGTATTTGCTGTAAAAACCCAGCCCTCTTCTCTGTATCCAAATGAAGAAGTTCCTAAGTCCCAAAGTTCAGTCTTTCTGTTTCAGAGTGAGATGCCAAAGGTTTAGGCTTTCCCACAAACTCTGAGCTAGAGTTTCAAAGTACAATTCTCTCATAAAACACTCTACTCTATGGGAATTGTTATCTCAGCAGCACCAGCTACAAATCACTCCTGCTGAGGCACATCCACACAAATTCAGTCTCAGAAACTTTGTGGCATTTGTGTCATCCTTGAGAAGTGTCCCATCATTAGCCTACATCCTTGCTTCTCTATCAATGACCTTGGGATGCAGCTCTCATACATTTCACAAAAGTATTCCTTAGAGACAGAGAAGATGACCTTGACCCTATATTGCTGAGGTAGCTGCTGACCCCTTTATTCATTGGCATGACACTAAAAAATTGTTATCCCGCTTGGAGAAGCATGCCCTGGTTTATCTTTTTTGTTAAATTTCACTCCAGACAAAATAATTGACAACTTAAATAAACTGGCAAGTAAACATATTAGTGAAGCAAATAAGAGTTAATCTGAAAAAGGAAAGGATTTGTGCTTTGATTCTAAGGTTGCTACTAAGACTAAGAAGGAAGCCAGGTGTGGCTGGCATGTTCCAAAGGAGTGTCAAATGAGCTTGGAGGTGAGATGTAAACTACACATAGCTACAAAATGCCAGACTGAGAATTCAAGTCAGCATTGGAAAGCAGGCACCAGTTTGCAGCGATTTGCCTCAAGACCACAATCTGGTCTTTGTTGACTGCTCCAGTCAACTGGCACCAAGTTCAAATGGGTCTCCCTTCCTGAGCAGAAGGTGATGAAGGTGAGGAACACTTCTCTCAGGACTGCCTGAAAGGGACAAAGAGGTGGAGGGTCCCGGTGGGAAAAAAGACAAAGGGTCTGAAGTGGCAGGGGTGGGAGAGGAAGAACATGCTGCACCCAAGAAGAAGGTAAAGAAAAGGTGCTATGGACTTAGAACTCAACCCAATGGAGGAGACTCTTCCTGTAGAAGAGCAAGCTAGCTACTTGAGAACAAAGCAGCTACTATCCTCCAAGCAGCGATCACCTATAGCTGCCGAAACCATGAACAAGAAACTATCTCATAAGGGACAGACGAAGAAGAATGGCGGTGGTTGGTAAGTCCCTGCTCAGAGATACTGAGGCAGCTGTTTGTTGATCTGATCCTGGCAAATGAATGAACAATGAATGAAAAACATTTTAAGTTCTTTCGACATACCCAAGACCTATTCCAACAAGGCCTAACAGGTAGCCACCTAAGATTTCTCAATACAGCTAGTTACTACTCCTGGCAGTTTATGTAGGCATAAATGATACTGCTAAAAAGAACCTAAAAAATGTTACCAAAGATTGTGAAACATTGTCAGAGTCCCCCACATTGTGTCTTCCTCTCATTGAAAACAAGATACAGAAGAGATAGTTTGATGTGGGACATTAACAGATATTTAATGTAATGGTATCTGAAAATGGAATTTGGATTTCTGAGCAATAGCTTGAAATATAAGAATGAAAGACTCCTGGGCAGAAAGGAAAGACGCCTGACCAAGCCCAGAAAGAACAGTTTTGTCTGGTAGCTTGCAAATCTAATTTAAAAAACTTTAAAGTCAAAAGAATTCTGACTCCATCACCCACCCACCTCCATCTTCACCAGACTGCTCTCTCACCCCCTTTCCTTTATCTCATGTCTCCCCCTGTCTATTGGCTTCTTTGCTGGTGTCTCCAAAATGGCCATGTGGCCCCCATCCTTTTAAAAAAACCAAGGCTTACTTGGTCCTGCCGTACCTGCTAGCCAGTCAGTGGCCCACAGGTCTCTCTCCCTTCACAGATAGCACTTCTTAAGAAAGGTATGCAGAATGGGACATGTGTTTTTTAATCTGGCCAATGTAGAAATTTGTTTTGCTTGTGTAACGGTGACTGACCTGGCTCTTCAGAGCCAGCTGTTCCCCTTCACCCCTCCCCTAGGATTATCCAGTATCCTTAAAGGGTTTGGGGGTTGTTTAGTTTCTGCCATTGACTTATGCCCCCACTCATTCCTTCAATTTCAGAGGTTCAAGCACCCCAGTTGCATCTAACCACTTAAGAATCAGATTGCCTTTTACAGAGTAAGATTTACTTCTAATGGATAGTAAGATAAAACATACAAACATTCCCCTCTGTGTGGGGGCATGATGGGAGAGAAAGGGAAATGGCTCATAAGAGCCAAGGCTGAAGCCCCTGGGCTTGTGTACTGACCCCCTAGCCTCTCTGGGGTTTTCCGCTGGGCTGGCAACTCTAAGAGTACCCTGGCTCCAGCTCCCAGGCCTGGAACCCTACTGACTGTACCTAGAACTGGAAAAAGATTAGGACTTTCTTGGAGTCACCATGAAGGCTTCAAGCCCCATTACATTTGGCTGTGCATGTTTGTATGAGAGTTTTTGTTTTTCTTTTTTCCACTTTTGCTTTCTTCTACAAAGATCAAACACAGGCATCTTGGCATCAGGCCATGGCAGCCAGGACCAGCATGTACCATGTCATGTCTGAATGCAGAAAAGGTCCTCTCTGAAGCATCTCATGAATGCTGTCTCCTCCTGGGTATCTGTTTACCCTTTAGACCACTCCACATCACACTAACTAACCATGGGCATCCACTGAGGTTCCATCCTGGACCATCCTCTCTTTGATCTCATGAGCCACTCTGGGGTCAGATGGCATCTCTGGGCAGCTGCAACATCTCTCTGACTAACTGACTAACCTGGCCCACACCATCTGGATTCCCTACATCCTCCAGGACTCTCTGGCACCCATGGGGATTGGAGGATGTCTAAACTCTGCCAGTGGCTGCAGCCCAAAGTGATGGTATTCCATATCAGCTTTTACAAAGAAATACTTCTTCCAAAAGATATACTCATAAAGATATTAACTGACTCCCCAACACAAAAGAAGCAGAATTCCCTCCTCCTTGCACCACCTTAGTCTATGGAGGAGGAAGGAGGATTGGGTTCATAGTGTGGCCCAGTTCCCAGTTCAGAACACCTTCAGACTGGAGTTCTGGGCCCCTGGCTTCTTAGGGCTCCCTTGCCAAGCTGGCCAGCCACAACATCCTTCCTGGAATCCTGGCTCCAAGTTCACCATTGCTCAAACTCTCAGGGGTGGTGGGGCTGGTAAGGATCACCCCTGGCCCCTGAGACTGACATTTGAAGGAAAAATGACAGAGCAGAAACCCATGTGCCCAGGCCTGTTTCTTGGAATGGGGTAAAATAAAGTCTTTCCCCTGTCCCTGTTTCAGTTCACAATGCCCATGCTGTGAGAAAACAGGGATCTGCACCCTTTGGATACAGTAGGAAAGAGCCTGACCCAGGAAGAGAGCATTGTAGCAATTCAAAGGATTCTGCACCTGCCCATGTGCTTAGTGTCAGGATCTGGGGATGCCAGGCAAGCCCCCTGATGACATTCAAGAATCTCATTCCCATCTGCACCTCAAACTCAGCCGAGCCAGAACGTAACTCATTATCTTGTCCCCCATACACCCCTTTCCCCACTTCCGCAGCACTGAGGAGGGTACCTCCCACCCACCCAGGCACACAAGCTTGCTCTATGATCCTTGACTCCTCATTCTCACTCACCATGACTGATGCTCCATTGCCAAATCTTGTCCCTTGTACCTCCCCAGAATCCCCTGTAAATGGCCCTCTCTCTACTTCCACAACTCCTCAGAACTTCTCACCAGGACCATTAGAAGAGACTTTGCTCTCCCCACTGATCAAGACCACAAGCTGCCACATCCCTTCCCCCATCACCTCCAGGGTCAAATGTAAACCTTTCTTGGGTCCTTAAAGCATCTCCTCCTTCTCTTGTCTTGGCCTTCATTCTTCTCTGGGAACTCTAAGCACCTTTCCATCAAGTCATTCCAATTTGACCTCCCCCTCCCCTGACACACCATGTCACCCGGCTGGCCCCAGACCTACAACCCTTTCCCTTCTTCCTTCCACCTCTGGGTTTATCTTGCTTCCTTCAGACTCCAATGCCATCTCAGGTACAGAATGCCTTTTCTGTTCCTCCCACTTCCCCTACCCCTCAGCAGCCCTGAAGAAAAGAAACCAGACTTTTTACTTTCCTTTTCTCCTTTAGCACAATGCCTGACACATTTCTATAGATGTTCAATCATTTTCAGTCATGTTTGACTCTGTGACCTCATGTGAGGTTTTCTTGGCAAAGAAACTGGAGTGGTTTGCCATTTCCTTTTCCAGATCATTTTACAGATGAGGAAACAGAGGCAAAGAAGGTTAAGTGACTTGCCCAGGGTCACATAGTTAGGAAGTGTCTGAGGCTAGATTTGAGCTCAGGAAGCTGTGTCTTCCTGACTCCAGACCCAACATTCTATCCACTGCCTCCCTTAGCTGCCCCAGTCTGACACATAGTAAACCCTTAAAAATGCTTACTGACTCACTAATCCCTGATTCTGTCTTTTACTCTAAGTGGCTTGAATCCAATATTCATTTTGGATGTGTCCTTCATCTACAGCCTGGATAAAATGCCAGGAAAGCGGTATCAAATTCTAGAGATGAGCAAACATAGAACACTGAAAGAGTACATGTATTTCCCATTTTGTAGCATTAGAAAAGGAACAGAGAAAATGACAGAGCAGTATCACTTATTTATGAAGCACCTACGTCCAGGGTACAGACCCTCCAATCTTACAGGAGACGAGCACAAAGGCAGGCAGACGCTTACTAAGAGTTCACTATGTGCCAGGCGAGACGCTGAAAGAACAAATACAAACCAGGATGGTCCCTGCCCTCCTAATGGGGCAAGACAGAACACACGAGAGCAAGGGGGCCAGGAGGGGGATCTGGGGCAGGGATGGAAAGGGCAGTCTTGATGGGAAAGTGGGAGTGTTGCTGTTTGCAGAGCTAGATGGGGAAGGGATCTCTGTTGGAGAGAGGGAGGGCTGGAGTCCAGTGAGATAAGCGGATGAGTCTGTCAGATATATTTGTTACATGGGGAAGTCTTATCCTTAGGCATGTGTCCCCGGTAGACAATCCCATGGAGTTTTTGTGACAGTGTCTCTTATCTGATTTACAGATGTGAGCGTGTACATGCAAAATAGATCCAGGGTGATATGGTAGAGTAACTCACAGCCATGAAGCTGGCCATGGAAGTGACGAGGGGATCTTTCTTGGATCATTGCTTCATTTTCAATCACTCAATAACTGTTATAAAGCACCTACTATGTGCCAAGTGTTGTGCTAAGTGCCAGAGATTTGAAAAGAGACAAAAGACAGTCCCGGTCTTACAGTCTAATGTGGGAGACGACATGCAAGCCGATATGGGCAAAACAGCTTTGCACCAGATAAATAGGAAGTAATTAACAGAGACCTGGGGAAGGCTTCCTGTAGAAGGGGGAGTCTGGGCTGGATCTTAAAGAAACGAAGGAGGTCGGTGGTCAGAGTGGGAGGGAGAGCATCCAGGCCTGGGGGACAGCCAGAGAGAATACCCAGAGCTGAGAGGTGGAGGGTCTTGTTTGTAGAACAGTCAGGAGGGCAGTGTCACTGAGTCAGAGCAGGTGGTGGGGAATGAGGGCTAAGAGGACTGGAAAATGAGAAGGCTGGGTTAGGAAGGGCTGTGAATGGCAAACAAAGCATTTTGGTTTTGCTCCTGCGGGCCAAAGGGAGCCTCTGGAATTTATTGAATAGGGGTGCTATGTTGGAGCCAGGTTAAGTTTTGAGCCTATACAGACCAAGCGGATGTGATAGAAGCCTGGCTCTGGGAGCGTGGGCTAGAACTTTATGCTACAAAAGAAAAAAGGGAGGAAAAAGAAACACTTTGTCACAAATATTCCATAATCAAGGAAAACAAATTCCTATCTTGCCCATGACTGAAAACAAAGATGAGATGATTCAAGGGAAATTTTGGCCCAAAGGAAAGATGGGCCAATGGGCAGATGAGAAAGGGAAGTAAAAGTGGGGCCAAGTTTAAATTCAATAAGGAAGGTGCATAGAACATAATCTGGAATCAGGACCAAAGGAAAAGTCCAGGGGTATTAGAGACCGTTTCAGGGTGAAGGAGGGTGCCAAATCTGATCTGAATGACTCAGAAGGGAGGCCCAGAGAGAAAGAAGACAGAGCTTGAGGTGAGAAATCTAAGGGGAGGAGTGAGTTAAGAAGTGAGAGGTCAAAGACCTACAGAGCACATAGAACCCTTATATCAAAACTGCACATGGTGAACACCAAATAACACATAAAAACAAAATTGATCTTACCAGCCATGTGGAAACTATCTGAGTCAGACATATTTGTACCATACAGTCTGATCAGGAGTTGCCAGTACTATACGTGTTAGAAGGAGATGAGGAGGAGGAGGAGGAGGATGGGAGCACAGAGATGAAGTCCAAAGAAGACAGAGCAAAGGACTTTATCAAGAAAGGTTTGACAAGAGGAGGGGTGGTTAGTCTCAGAGTAACACTGACTGACGCACATGGAAAAGTCAGGCAAAGGCAGAGACAGCCTCCTGTCCATTGAATGGCCCGCCTGTAGCAAACTCTTGGGAGAACAGGTACAAGAGCCTCTTCCAAGGTGGATGGGCATTGATGGGAGAATACCCCTCCCCCCAGCAGGTGAGAAGACTCCAGAATAAAAGAATTTGATGTTTAAATTTATTTTATTGCTATCTTTTGTTCTTGTCGTCACCTCCATTTCCAGTATCCTCTTTCCCTCTTACCAGAGACTGATGCTAGCTTAAAGAGTTTTTTGGTTTTTTTTTTTTAAAAAGGGAAAACGATTCAGCAATACTAGCCAACACATTGAAAAGGTCTGGTATAATCCATACCTCTCATCCCCCAGCTCCGCAAAGAAATGGAGACAGGAGGTCTTCTTGGGGGCCAGTCTTGGGCATCACCATTTCACAGCATTCAGTACTGGGTATTTGGTTTGGGTGTTTTTCCATTTCCATCGCTGTTGTCTGGAGCCATTGTTTTCATTCATTCATCCAAGTTTTCCACTACTTCTCAGTCTCTATGACCTCTGTCTGTGGTCCATTTTTAGCTACAAGTGTTGTTTCCACCCCCAACTAAAGTCGAAAATGGAGATCTGAAAAAGAGTCACGTAGACCACACAGGCTCAGGTAGACTACCTGGCTGGAAGGGCAACCAGATGAATGTCATAATAAATCTCTCGGAGTGCTTGGCATCTGCTCTCCAGCTCACAAGGGTGGAGAGGGAGTAGCTTTGCCACTTCCCCTTCCCCCTGGGGCCCTTCCTTCATGGGGGGCTTCTTCCCAGGAACACAATTTTGGGAGGGCCTAAGAGCAGCCAGCCTTCCCTTCTTCAGACTCTAGAAGCCAAGCAGAGAGAATGTGTGGAGCAGAGGGGTGAAGGGTCATGTTCGTGGAACAGTGTGGAGGCCAGGGCCCCCCAGTCAAAGGGTACATGGTGGGGAGTTAGGAGTGTGAAGACTGAGAAGGGAGGATGGTTCAGACAGAGCCTTTTGTATTCGTTCATGGGAAATCTCAGAAAGGTTTGGCTTCTAATCTCCACCTGCTTAGAACTTTCTTGATGATGCCCTACCAGCATTGAGGGTGGCCGAGACAGGTGGAAAGAGACAACTCTCGCCTGTTAAACACAAATTGTCAATTTCTTTAAAATCAGTATCCTTGAGAACCTACAAACATATAAGGAAACCAGTTTTTATTATTATTTGCTCTGCTTCACTCTTACTTTGAAGGCCAAAACCCTCCTATTTTAGATGTACTTATGTATGTTTCTCTCTACAGTGTTTTATAAACAATAATTAATTTGGCCTGGGTGGCCATCTGGACTCATGGAGGGTCAGTCTTGAAGTCAGGATGACCTGGTTCCAAGTCTCGTTGGCCACAATCCTAACTGTGCATGGCCCTGAGGAACCGCTTTGGGTCAGCTTGGTGTGCCAGACAAAGCAGCAGCAAGCAGCTCCCTGGCTTTGGGACAGGAAGCCCTCACCTGGAGTTTCCTGCACTGAGGAAAACCAAATAAAAGAGCCAAACACCTCATCAGCTTGAAAGGCTGGCCCAGTGGGACTACAGAGCCAAGAGGAGCAGGACTCAAGCTCCTCCTCGGAACACATGGCATGTGACCATGAGCAGGTCACTCTCACCTTTACATGCCCCAGCAATTCTGGATCTATGTGTTTGGGAAGAGATTCCATACAGGGAGTTCCTGCAGCTCCAGACCCACTCTTCTCACTGCCTTCCCCCACACACACCAAAAAAGAGAATTAAAAAAAAAAAACTTTCATTAAATTGGAGTTAAAAGGGAAAACAACCAATTAGCTTTTTGGTAACTACTACTAACTGTCACTGCCAGAGAAACAGCCTCTCTGGACCTGTTGGCTGTCCTGAAGACGTGGTTTGCCCACCTAGCAGAAGAAGGAATGTTGCTGCACTAGCCAGAACGCTACTATTTTCAAATGAGTGTCACAAAGCAGGTGTGGAGAAGCAAAAATGGAGGGAAAGACTTGCAATATGGCAACCTTTGAGAGAGCAGTTGTAGTCAAGCACATGGCTTACGCACTGCAGTGTCCAAAAAAGGGTGGAGACCATTTTTAAAGGAAGTTGGAAGATGGGAGGTGGGTAACACTGGGTAGTCAGAAGATCTACTTAAGTGTGGAAATCCATGACTTGGAAGAGGGAGGTGTGCTGGAGATCTTGGTGTGGGTGCTACTGAGGCAGCCTGGGGTCATGGACAGAGAACTGGACTTAGTCAAGAAGATTTGAATACAGATCCTGCCAGCCCATGCCCATGCTGGCAGCGTGGGTGAGGCACTCGGGGCAGATGAACTATGTCTTCAGGTCCTGAGAGAACTGCTGGGTGGACATGCGAAAAACCAGTGAAATAAGGCAAAAAATGATGAATGGGACAACACGTCAGGTCCTTCCTCCTCAGGAAAACTTACATCTGAGTACAGGTTACAAATTAAGGGACAGCAATCAGTCAGGTTAAAGAATAAGTGAGTGTCCCTAAGGCACATTAGCGACAATAACACGGACGTTTGGAAGTGACTGAGAAACAGAAAACAAGGATTCTGGAGAAGGGACCAGGAGAAAACCTGGGGCTCATCAGGCAAGGTTGCTGCACAGGATGCTCACTCTGTGATAGGTCAGGGAGTGCTCATACTTGGAGGGGAAAGGGAGAAAAGGGAGACTTGTCACAGAGCAGACACGGCCTTGGCACTTGGAGGCCAGGTTGCGCTCGGCAGGAAGTCTGGCAAACATTTCATGCTTGCCCTGTGAAAGATGGGAGAAAAGATGGGAGAATGTGGCCTTTGTGTTAATGAGGTGGATTCTGAACCAGACCAACGGTGAAGCGGGAGGGCAGGCCTCCAGGGCTCCAAGACAATGTGGAAAGTGTTGGGCGCAGGCTCTGTGACACCACACACTTCAGCGATATCTCTACCAATGGCCTGATAAAGGTCGGGAGGGACAGCCAACAGTGGGCATCCTGATGGATCTATCAAAGTGAAACCCAGCAGTTCTTCACGTCTTCGCAAAATTGGGTGGATGTGATCTGGAAAGGATACCGGCTTAACAGCCACAAAATCAGCAAGGTCTGCTTGTTGCATTCCCAGCACCTAGGAGACCCTTTGCAACCGTGCACTGAGGAGAGCTTCCAGGAACAGAGAGCTGACTTTTGCCCTCAACAAGGCCCTCTCAAATGCTGCATGTTTCAGGGGAAGCTCCAATTTAGGAAGGGCACTCACCCTAACCCTAACCCTAACTGGGGATATTTCATTTGGAGAAGACTTGGGGGCACTCAAGAGCCCTGAAATTTCTGAAGCTCTGACCCTGAAGAAGCCACTGGCCACTTTCGTTCCCTTCTCAGAGGTCTTCCAATGGAGGTGGGAAGGCCTCTCTCTCACAGCTTTGGGGTTAGCTGCTTAGGATCTCCCACCCTTGCCCTCCTCACTCATTTTCTCTTCTCATGCTCAAGGGCCTTGTGCCAAGCACAACCCCACCGGGAACACTTACAGATCTTCAAAGATTATTTTTAAAAATTACTTTATTGAGCTGGTTCAGAACATTGCTTGAGCCGTAGCAGCAACAAGTGGCCCCTCCCCCACCCCTGACCAGCGCCATCCAACTTTCGCAGGTAGTCATGCCGCAGAGCAGAACAGAATATTATTCAGAAGGAATGTCGATGCATTTGACAAAAGCTTCTGCAGGTGCTCTGCAGGGTGGGCAGGGTGATGGATGCATATTACAGACTACATGCTCTCAAAAGAAAAGGACCTAAAACTCGCGAGAGATATTACAGCCACTGACACCAATGAAATGTTTTCTGTAAGGATCAACATTCTAACATGGACACCGTACAAGTGATAAATGGCATCTGCTGACAAATCCATCTGAACCAGTGGCGCATGTCATCCATCCAAATGAGAAAGTGTGGCTGAGGCTTTCGTGGACCACACCGCTCTGTACTGCAGTGCCAAAAAAAGGAAGGAGGGGGACTTTTCCTGAGTTTGGGGAAATTCACTCCAATCCTGCAGGCCCGACCTGATCAATATAGAGGGGCCCTACAGAGTCCATTCCCACAGGTGCCCTTGGTGGAGTGCTCCACATGGGGTTAGAATTATGGGATAAGGATTTGAAAAACATTTTAAAAGTCATTTTATTTTACAAGTCTACAAAGGATACTATTGGGTTACATGTCATAAAAAAGATCAATGACCTACTGTCCACTGATTGAACAATCTCAAGACACGGAGCTTGTCTCTTTCAAAACGTGACCTTTGAAAGATTTCACAGTAAATTATTTAGCATTAAATGCGTCACCTGTAGTAGATTCCAAGTTGAGACATACTCATCCACAACTGTAATGCCCAGTGAGGAGGAAGAAAGGGGAGGAAGGTAAAAAAGCAAGAAAACAAACATGCTTTCAGGAATGGTTTCTTTGTGCAAGTGGGAAGGATTCCCCATGGATGCCATGATCCACGCTGTTGAGGTCAGAGAGCCCGGGTCTCTACTTCAATCTTCTCCTCCATTTGCTGCACATCTGGGTCAACAGGGGCAACAGGTGGGCGCAAGATAACCTCTGGTCCTCCACCATAGATGGACTGAAGGAAATTCCATGTTTCTTCAGAAATCTGCCCTGAATCTGCCCCTGGGAGAGGAACACCCACAGAGTCATGGTATCAGGTGTCATCGAGCCCTGCCCTGCCCTGTCTACAGACAGCAGCTAACCTGCAAACCACCCCAAAGGGCCTCCAAGCTAGGCTCCCCCACACTTCAGGCAAGTACAACCCAAGAAGTCAGTGAGAAAAAGGGAGGTGGGGGAGGGCCCACATCTACTGAAAACAGAAGAAAAAAATCACAGAGGGCAAAGAAAGCTTTGATCCCCCTCCTTGTCCGATACTTTCCACCTGTATTCTGACCCCATTCTGTCCCAAAGTGTCCAGTCCTCTACAGAGGGGAGATGAAATTGCTCTGGAGATAACGCATCATCTATTACTTCTCGCTCCAACTTGAAGAAAGGCTAGAGAAGAGAAGCTAACAGAAGCTCTGACTCTTGAAGACAGTGTCCATCCACTTGTCTGTCCATCCATCTAGTCATTCAACTTTCCATCTATCCAACTAACTATCTGTCTGTCCATCCATCCAACCTTCCTTCCTTCCATCCATCCATCCTTCCTTCTAACTTTTACCCAACCTACCTTCCATCTATCCTTCCATTCATCCAACCATCCAACCTTTACTCAACCTTTCCTTCCTTCCTTTCCTTCCTTCCTTCCTTCCTTCCTTCCTTCCTTCCTTCCTTCCTTCCTTCCTTCCTTCCTTCCTTCTTTCCTTCCTTCCTTCCTTCCTTCCTTCCTTCCTTCCTTCCTTCCTTCCTTCCTTCCTTCCTTCCTTCCTTCCTTCCTTCCTTCCTCGCTCCTTTCCTCCCTCCCTTCCTCTCTCCCTCCTTTCCTTCCTTCCCTCCCTCTGTCCACCCACCATCCCATGAGGTTTGTTAGCCTGGGAACAGGGATCTACCCCTCTGACCTCATTTTGAAGTAGCCTTTCTCCTTACTGAAATGTCATGACTTTCTAATAAATAACACCCACAACCTTGAAATAAGGCATGGGTGGGTAAGAAGCCCAACACAGGTAGGCATGTGTGCACCGCTCGGCTTACCTTGTTTGAGGATGATGCTACCACCCTTGCTGATGGCAATCTTAGTGTTATCAATGGGGCCGGGGGGATCTAGGACAGCAGAGGGAAAAAGGTCAAATGTGATGGTCACAAACACAGCAGATCTGTACTAGATTAACTGCAATCACGTGGCTGAAGTCTACATGGTCTCACTTCTGACCTCCCTGGCCTGCGCTGCCCACAGGGAACGTGGGACAAACGCTAGAAGGGGCATCAAGGCAGGGGAGCAGTGAGTGCATGCACCACCACTTTCTCACCAGCTCTGTGAGGTCAGGTGGGGTGGAAGCGGGGGAAGGCTTTGAACCCAACAAGGGTCCCAGAGCCAAGAAGCAGAAACTTATTGAGCTGTGGCACTGGGAACACACCGGGTTCTAAGGTGAAGGAAGCGGGTGTTTCAGGAGCCATAACAAAGACACTCCTGTCATTAATGGGAGCACCGATGGTGGACCCAGGGCTGGAAGGCATGTCCAGCACTGTCAGGGCCTGGGGTTCAGAGCTAAGACAGGAGTTGTGTCCATGGACTCCGAAGACTCCCTCATTCTTTCACCTGACTCAAGCTCCATGGCTCAGACAGGGTCTACACAGTTCACCATGGGACTTGATGGAAACCTGAGACCCCCAGAGGGCTCAGCAGGACTGCCTGGTAGGGGAGGCTCCTGCTAAGTTACTGCAGAATGAGAAATGAGGGAAGCAGAGGGCCAGGGAGAGGCTGAGGGGGTCAGGGAAAGGGCAGCCCTCCCTTCATTTATGATCTAGCCAGCTGTCTCCAAATGTGTCCAGACAGCAGAGAGTTTTAAAATCTCAAATTACTAAAAAAACCAACCTGCCAGACATGTATGGGCACTAGATGGAGGAGACAAGAATCTTAGGGACTTGGGAGCCAAGCAACCCCAAATCCTTGCTCGGGGAGGCTGAAGGAACTCAGCTCCTGACTGAACTAACTCTGAACATCCAGGTAGACTGAGTCCTGAAAACCTCAAGGTGGGGTTTCCCTCCTTTATTCTGGAGAAGGAGCCCCTGGAAGGGGCCCAGACAGGTCTTGTTGCTGCTCCAGACGGACCCTGCCTGGACAGGATATCCTTCCAGGGGAAGCTCCTCCTCTGGACCAAGGGCCATGGGCTCCCCCCTGGGACAGTCTCCTTGTCCTTTCCTCAGGACTATCCCAGGCTCTCAGGGTCTTTTCCTGAATCCCCATGGGGCAGCTGTTCCTCCTGTGTGATCACACCCATTACACTCATGTCCCCCATTGATGGGCACCTGCTCCATCCCCAGGTTTGACAGGGTGCCTTCTTCCTCTCTCTGATCCCCTGATCAAGTTCACATCTGGACACTTGGGCTACTTTTTGCTCGTCCAACACTCATTGGCTGGGACTCAGTGACTTGGGCTGCCCAGAAGTCCTCTTCAAGGGTAGGAAACTCAGACCTTTGACCTGCCACCATCTGCCGCCTCATGGAGCAGCCTTGCAAAGCTGTGGGACAAGTGTCCCATGGCTCCCAGACTTCTGGACAACAAAGCTCAGAACGAAGGAGACCAAAGGGAATTCTGAGGGAATCTGAGGGACGGCATCTCCCCAGTCACTCACCTCCATCTTTCCCTTTCACAAACCCTTCCCACTCTCTGAACCACTGCATGCTGATACAGAAAAATGCAGCCGGTGACTCCTCCTCCTGGAAGGCCCGGTTCAGCTGGAAGGGAGAAACAAGGAGGCTCCAGAGGCCACCCTCACCCCTTCCCATCTCACCTGAGCCCCAGCCGTCCCCACTCCTCCAGCCTCCTCCTTGTCCACTTCTTGGCTCAGGGTCCTTGGTCTCCCTCCCTTCCTGGCCACTGACACACAGTGCTGCTCATCCCCAACACCCCCAAACGCCAGCCCCCTTTTCCAGTCTCAAGGTGTGGCCAAGGCTCTGTGCGGGTCTCCTTCCAATGCCGGCCTCACTCTCCCGCCAGATCCTTCCCTCCTTCAGGTTCCTTTCTCCCATAGATGGCATCCATCCCCATCCTCCATGTCATCCAGATCCACAGCCCCCTGCCTTCCCACTCACCCCACAAATCCTACCCATCAACAGTTATTACCATTTCTGCCTTCCACCATCTCCCCTGCTCTGGAGCAGACCCTCCTCTGCTCGTGCCTAGAATATGGTGATGGCTGCTGGGGGCTCTACCACCTCCACAGTCTGTCCCTTGACAAGTGGCAGGCCTAAGCATCTCCCCCCGCCCCCACCCCTACTCTACCATTTCCTGACTGTCCAGCCGCTTCCACTGAGCCTGTGCCTTTGTCAGTGAAAAGACCAGACTAGACCTGGTTCTCAAGAACTTAGAATCTCCCCCAGCAGTTCAAACAGCAAGAGCCTGATACATGAACTGAAATGAAGTTATCACCAAAAATCATTCCCCAAAAGCTGGGTTAAATGTGGTTCACTACAAGGAGCATTTATTAAGCTCCTCCGGATGCGCCTGGGGACCTCTAGCATGGTGGAGCTGTGTCTCTCAAAGGCAAGGCATGTCCCATTGTCCCATCACAGTCTTAGATGGGAAGATGGAGGAGGCCCCCAAACAAGCTAATAGACACTGGGGGTGGAGGCAGGCATCCCCCTATCCCCAGCCCAAGGGCCTCTGGGATGTGGCGAGCAGGGGGCAGGGCAGCGTCTTGGCTCAGGTGGCAGATCCTCCCTTGGTAGGTCAGCTGGGACTCAGAGGAAAGGCTAGCCTCTGCGTGCCCCAATGTGTGCCGAGGAAGCCCCAACTCTGCAGCTTTCTCACGGTGACATAACAGCTCCAATCTCATGGTTGAAAAGGCCAGTGTGGGCACCAGGGCAGGACAGCTGAGGTGCACCAGGGGAGGTGACCAGGTCAGGGCCCCTATACTCTCCTCCTATGCTCTCCTCTGGTCTTTTCCATGTTTAGCTTTCTAAGCAAATACCAACTGTTCATCTACAACTAAGCCATAGACTCTGGCTTGGGAGAAACGGGGTGAGAGAGGAGGGCGCCCTTACCCGAACAAATGTGTCCAGCTCCATCTTTCTCCTTTTCTCTACTTTCTCTGCTTCTATCTGACAGGTGTGACACACATACAGATGGTTGACAGCCGGTCCTCCCCCGTACCTGGACCACAAGGGACGGCACCATTAACGCCTGTGAAACACCCCCTCCAGGTATGTTCAACCCGCCCTCAACACCTCCATCATAGCTCCATCGCTTGAATGCTCCAATTTCCATCGGAGGGAAGACATCCTCAAGGTCCACCAGGCCCAGTGGGGGGATGCCTGCCCCCCAAGGAGCCCTAACAACCTGGGGCAGGGCGGAGCTTCTGCCTCATGTCCACCCCACGACTGTGGCAGCTATTGCCCCTGTTTGCAGTGGATCCTTCCCAGGTCTAAAACTCCCACCTGTCTCTTTAGGGAGCACAGGAGAACAGGCTTAAGGACCAGCCAAATGGGCCAATGTGGGATGTCAGCCACACTGGCACGGCTGCCTCTGTGACACACAAGACAAAGTCAGAGTCTCTGCTCTGGGACCTGCCTCATTTTCATTCTGTGTCATGATTCTGATGAAGATTCCTGAAAATATCAAAGTAGCTTCAATATGGAAAATATGCAAGTGAACTTTCCCAAAATAGCTAGCCTGTTTCGTAATAAGGCAACTAAGAGGAATGTTCTGCACACTCTCCTAATCTGTCTTTGGGTCTGCACTGAATCAAGGGCCTTAAGGCTGGGCCTGACAGAGGGACTGAAGAGGAAAAGAAACTGACTGTGTGCTCATCGACTACTCCCCTTCCCTGTCCCCCTCCCCCCGTTTCCCCTCTCCTTTCTCTTTCTGCCCCCTCCCCTTCTCTTCCCCCCTTGCCACCCTCCCCCATCTGTGGTCAGTCACCCCTCATTGCTCCATGACCACGATCTGTCAGACTACAAGGAGAAGGAGGGAGGGTACCTGCTGTACAGATTATCCCAGATATTCTGAGGAAGCATCACAACAAGGTCCTCGATGTAGCCAGCTTTGTGTGGGGGGACACCTGAGAGGAAGGGGAGAGCAGCCCCTGGTCATTGGAGGGCCTTGACACACGGCGAGGTTGTCAGGGTCTCAGCCGGGCCCAGGTGGGCAGTGCCCCCAGAGAGGCCTCCCCCCATCCACCCCGACCTCTCACCTCCATGAATACAGAGGAAGTCATGGTTGGAGATGGGGCCAGGCTCGGCGAAGGTCTTGAATTTGTTGAGCCACTGCCGGGAGATGTAGAATTGAAGAAGGCTCGGCTCCATCATGTTCAGCAGATTGGACACGCGCCTCCTCTCCTTCTGTGCTTCCTCACTGCTTTTCCTGGGAAGATCAGATGCATTTCCTCAACGCGGGATTGCACCAGTCTCCTGACTGAGGCCCAGCCACCCTGAACCTCAGTTTCCTCCTCTCCAAAATGAGCAGGATACAGCCCAGCCACAGACTAAGATCTGACTTGTGCCTCATGGGCCACCTGCCTCAGCTTCCTCCTCTGTAAAATGAGGATGACAGGAGCTCTGACAAATATCAACGGGCATGAAAGTGCACTCTAGGCACCTCTCTCACCCGCCCTCTGCACTGCCCTCTTCACAAATGCACCCTCTGACCCTTTGGGTGGACCCCCCAAAGACACAAAAGGGAGAAGACCCCCCCAAAGAGAATTCTCAGCAGTCCCTGCACATCCACCAGGGGACATCAGATGTTCAGGACACCCACAGAGCCCCAGCCAGTGTGGACACCACCACTCCAAGGGATCCAGGGAAGGAGCCTTTCTACAGCAGCCTCCCCACCAAAGAGGATGGAATGGGTGTACCCCACTGGTCTGGTGCAGGAAAGACTTGCACACGCATGCACTTGTGCAATAGGTGTGTGCACACACTCAGACACACACGTGTGCACAGGGGTGGCCTCAGCAGCCCCCGCTCAATGAGGCCTTCCCAGCAGGGGCAACCTGGGGACCCAAGGCCTCGGGCACTTGGGCTGACCATTCCCTTGCACCATCGAAGGGCCTTTGGTGACGGAGCATCACAGACCCAGAAAGGAAGGGGACCACTGAGGATGCCCCAGGAATGGCGAGGGAAAGAGAGAGGCTGGCACCACACTTATCTAGATAAGTCACTTCACCACTGCCTGCCTCAGTGTCCTCTGTAACATGGGGGTCCCACTGGCACCTCCCTCCCCAGGGGGTCATGAGGCTCAGGGCCTGGCACATAGCAGTCACTTAATAAAAGCTCAAGGCAGCCTGCTTCTCCCCCTTCCAGGGGTGACAGTGATGGAAACGTGCCAGGAGTCTGGGTCCCTCGAGGAGGGCCGTCCTCTTCAGAGTGCTCTCCAGCTCACTCACTGTGCTGGAGATGTCCCTAAGGATACTGCCAACACAGGAGAGCCACTGGCCTCTTCCAGGCTCCTGATCCCTGTTCCCCTCCATGACCCACACCAGGGTAGCCCCTGAGGGCTTTGTCTCTGTATTTCCAGCAAGCGCTAAGGAGTCCAGCCCCAATGATGCTCTTGATGGTGGCCGGCCAGGGTGACTGGTCGCCATGTCCAAAGATGTCACTGCCAAATGGCCCATGTGGGGTTAGTGTAGGCGAGTCTCTCACAGGGCACTGTTTTCTTACCTATAGAAAAGCACATAAGCTTCCGCGTTCTGCACAGTTGCTTCTGAGACTTCAGTCACGCTCTGATCATCGAACTCGTACCACCGGGTATTGAGATTGTTGCGGCAGTAAGCGATGTAGTGTCCACCTGAAAGGGTCACGGGAAAAGCAGGTTAGCACACATAAGTATGAGAGCCAGTGGGGGCACGAGTGAAGACCCCTTTCCCTCCATGACCCAGCTTTGTCACATGTCCATTTCTGTTCTGCGAGTCTCTGAAAGTCAAGAGCAGGCTGCCTGGTGCCTCTCGGACCAGAGCTCATGGTTTACTGGGACAGATGGCCAAGACAGGGGAAGGGGTGGTGGCACCAGCTCCCATCTGGGATTCACTTGGTGCCCAGCGCCAGAATTACCCAGGATGGGCCGGGTGCTGCAGGCGTTCCCTGCAGTTCCTAGCAGATGCCAGTCTGAGGTCCCCCTCCAGCACTCTGGCATGAAGACATTGGTGGTCACTCCTTCTCTCCAGGTGCTTGTCTCCAGTGGGGATCACTCTCTTTTCCCCCCTCCCTGTCTCTCTCTGTGTCCCTCCCCTCCCACTTCTGTCTCTCTCTTTCCCCCTCACTCCATCTCTCCCTCCTCTGGCTCTCCTTCCCTCTCCCTTCTTTCCACCTTTCCCTCCCCCCATCTTTCCTCCCATTCTCTCTGTCCCCCTCTCCTATTCCCCTCTGTCTCTTCCCCCACTCCCCACTCTTTCTCCCTGGAGTTGAAAGATGCCTCAGTTTATCTGTGGGCAAAGGGACAGAGCCACTCTTGTGGCTAAAGGGGGGACGTCGTGTGTCTGCCTCTGATCAGGCCCAGAAGATGCCGAACATGGTGATCCTGCTTTCATGGGTAGGATGACTTTTCTGAATGTCTCTGTACACTGGGAATGTTGCGGTCTCCTAGCCTAGAAGCAAGGTCCCATTTCAGTCCCCAGCCTCTCCCACGGCCTCTCCCCTCTGCTCATCTTCCCAGGCTTCCATCTCCAGCCAGTCTGCTGTGCCTTGGCTACACCAATGTCTCCGCCCCTGACCCACACTGGGTATCTTTGGGTGGCCTTGCTCTTCTTGAAGCATTCCCAGCATTCAGCATGCAGCCAGGCATATCCCTGGTGCCTAATACACGAGCCACAACTTCCTCAACCATGCCTGTGTGTTAGGTGGGTGCCAATGTCTGACATGCTGTGAGCATCAGGCCCCTCAACAAAGCTGGAATGGGGCATGCCCAGGAAGTCATGAGCCCTGCTGTCTCTACAAGCAGACCAGAAGTGTTCCCAGAACACCAGAGACAGGGTTTGTAAGGAGTGGGAGGGTTCTGATCACGCCATGGAACTCAAGAACAGGCAGGACCTCGGACAGGTCCCCATTCCTGCCTGGGCACAGGTCTCAGGGAAAGTCGCAGGCCACAGTATCTGGTCCAGAAAACCATAAGACTGCAAATAGGCTGAGATCCTGGAGACTGTCTAATGAAAGCCATTTTCTTTACCTCAAATGAGCAAATTAAACATGGAGATGGATGATTTTTCTAAGGTAGGTCCTTCTTTCATTTCAGATGGTTCCTGGTAAGGCAGCTAAACTTGCGGCAGCCAATGCAATAACATTTTTGATTTTGGTTTGTTCTGTATAAGTTCACTGTGGCATCAACAGTGTGATCCTTCGTAAAGCAGGCCCCACAACAGTGGTTGAAACATTAAAACATGAGCGTGAAGATTTCTGGGAGCAGAGTCCGGCTGCCATTCCACACAACACAGGCTGATGCTGGCTGGACATGCTCTCACAGGCCACAGACTACCGCTTAGCCGGTGAGGCTTTGATGACCCGATTCACATGTGTGCCCATCACACCCTCATCAAAAACACTCAAGATGCAGCAAAGCCCATGTACTTACTGCTCGCAGTTCCATGGTGACAGATGACTGACAACAGGTCATAGGTCACGATCTGGGCAGGGCTGTCCTTGGCAAGGAATGGCTGAAGATCCAGGCCCTCCAGAGGAAAAGACACGTGGGTGCTGATTTTGGTAGAAAACATGAGCTCATGCCTGAACCTCTTCAGGTGGATGCATAAGATCTGCAAGGGAGCCAATGAGCCAAGTTACCCAGTGGTTACAGACTGGCTGGTTGCCTGCAAGGGTTGGGGGAGCCCGGAGAGAATCCACCTTCCAATCAAAATCTGAAGCGTGCTGCAGAGGGTGTGGCAACAGCAGACCAGGCAGATTTCCCCTCCCCCGACCCCCCAAGGCTGGCTACCATGTGAGGAACCAAATCAGAAATGCGTCACCCACCTCAGGAAACTTCTGCACCTTACAGAACTTCACTCCATTCCTCAATCTGAATAGAGAAGGGGAAACCAGGTTAGGAAAGACCCACGTACATAGCGAGGTCCAAGGCTCCACTGTTCAGGCCAGGGGAGGGGAGAGGTGGCCTGGAGTCACCTCACAGCCTGTCAGTGCAGGGCTGGACTGGGGGTGTCATCTAATCAATGGGCTGCCCTACCTCCCTGCCAGGCTACAGGGGGTACAGGACCAAGACTAGTTGAGGGCACTGCTCCCTGGGGCCCCACGCCTCCTGGCCTCCCACCCTGGAGACCCTTTGCCTATGTGCTCATGCCAAAGTTCCTTGATCTCCTGAAAACTTGGCACTGGCCTGCCCCATAAGCCAGGGACTTGGCACTTATCCACCCACCTGCCCCTAGACTTGGGGCCTTCTCTGAGGGCAACAAAGGGCTTCTTCCACTTACTTTTTGCATCTTTCACAACTGTACATGTTGTCACCTGTAGACAGAAAAAGCCTTGAACATCTCTGCAAAATCAAATCCACTCCTTTCATAACACAGGGTAAATGGCAAGTTATTCCAGCCTCTTCCACAC